>NC_067476.1:110106258-110706258 GCF_947179515.1 Apodemus sylvaticus | reverse complement strand
ACACTAAGTGTACCCCAGTTACCTTCTAACTGTACATTGGATAGTATGAGATAAAGATCCAGCCATTTGTTGAAAAGACTATTGTTTCCTCCTTGTCTTGGTGCTCTGGAGCTCTGGTAATTATCAATAAACATGAAGATTTATCTGTAGACTAATCTACTCCATTATCCATATAGCTGCCCTTATGCATACTAATATCATACCATCTAGATTATCACAGCTTTGTCATAAACTTTCAGATTCCAAGTGTGAGTCCTCCCACTGTGTTTCTCTTTATCAAGATGGTTTTCTTTCATTCAGGTTTTCCTATACCTATATATTAATTTGGGGATGAGTTTATTAGTTTCTGCAAAAAAAAAAAAAAATGAACATGGCAGCTGACATTTTCCCAGAGACTTACTGAATTATTTATTTACACCTATTAACTAGTTCACTTTCTAATCACTGATGAACCAAGACCCTCCCCCCACCCAAAGGCTGGTCTTTCAAAACTTCGTATGGCCACTTTTGTTCTGTCGTGTGGGGGACAACTTAAATGGTAATAAAATAATGTTATACATCAAATCTTGCTTGTCAAAGTCATGTATTACCTACACACAATACAAGCCCACTAGCATTGTTCTTTCTACTTGAATCTGGCTTTGTAGCCTCTACTGCATTTGGAGAGTCCTTAGCATTCGGCAGTTGTCATCTGAAGCTGTACCGCCCACTAAGCTCTGATTAGGGTGACAGGATATGGGGAGCCACCCATCCTCTCTCCCCTTTCCTCTTCCATCTTCCAGACTGGGTGATGCTACCAAGTGCCTGGAAAGGAGACAGGCCTCTAGGAAAGGCCGATGGGCCTCAGACTGACTCCACAAGCACTGGTGGCTGCGGGCACTTTCCAGGACATCTTCAATGTTTCTGTTCTGTTTACCAACAGTTCACAGGGTGGGAGACAGAGAGAATTTTGTCCACTCTTGTTTGTTTCACACACAGTTTTCTTTGACTTTTTCAATCAATTACATTTATTTGTGGACATGAACTTGTAAGTAGCAAAGCTAAGTAAAGGAGAAAATCCACAGCAAGCCAAAAAGGCAGTTTATTTATGCCTGGACTTCCGGCGGCGGCTCAACCAGTGATTTAAGAACAGCTGTGGCTCAGGATTTACAGCTCACAGGAAACACAGCTGAGGCACTGAGGTAAGTGCTGTCATATAGAATATATGAAAAGCATCTTTAACCCTGACTGCCACTGTGGACCTTACCAGAGAAAGAACCTCTCACCTCATTGATTTACCTTGACTGCCCTGTGACCGCCTGGGCATTTTCCCTTTGGGTGACTTTTTTTAATATAATATTTTTTATTTATTCTTTGAGAATTTCATGCATGCATACGATGTGTTTTGGTTATACTTGAAAGGTGGTAATTGTAACTTTTCACACAAGGGAAATAGCACACATCAGTTTGTTTATTATTGGCAAAATCTAAGGAAGGTAAATATACCCAAAACAAGAGATTGGGTACATAAGTTACAGACTATTTCACATAGTACTTTGGAACATCTGATATTCAATGTCAGATAGAAATTATGAGTTCTGCAAAGAACAAAATCTATCAATGGATATTCTGTTAAAATTCTAATGTAGAGACTTTTTTTTTAGATATATTGGTACAGAGAAAAGACTAGGAATGCCCTTTAAATTGTATCAATCATTACATATGACCAATGTCATGTTGGAGCATTTAACTTTTTCTCTATTTGCTTACTTACTTTCCCAGTTAGTTGTGGAAACACTCGAGGATGACTACTCCATCTTGCAGTCAGTAAGGCCCCAAAACTCAGAGCCTCAGTTGAGGGAACAAGTAGGTCATCTATACAGACATTAAGGAGAAAACTACTTACTTATCCAGCAGGTTCTCTCTTGGAATCCGAACCTTGTCAAATATCAAAATTCCATTATCCACACCATTCATACCTGGAGGAAAGAGAATTAAAATACAGATTCAGGGGAAAGCTACACACCCACAGGGAAAAGCATCCCACAGACGTCTCAGCTACTCCTTGACCAAAAACATAAACCTCAAATATTTCCAGAACTGGAGAAAGCAGAGTAAGGATGCTGTCTCTTTGTTCTGGGGAGCTGGTGGGGGCTGGCTCAGACACACCTGGCCCATCCCCAACCCCCACCCTGAAGGAGAATGAAAAACAATGACAAGGTTTTCCTTGTTTGAAGTCCACAGTGTGCCAGGGACTCAGGTTTCTGTTGGGGCCCATTTTCCTCCCTAGCAGCAAACATCATTAAAAGGAGAGAGTTCAGGCTAACTCGGGAGACATCTCAGAGGCTAAGAGTACTTGTTACTCTTGCAGAGGACCCAGGCTCAGCTCTGAGAACCCACACAGTGGCTCACAACCCTCAGTAATTCCAATTCCAGTTCCTTCTGACCTCCCTGAGCCCCAAGCGCATGTGCAGTGCACAGACATACAAGCAAAACATATGATAAAATTTAAAACTAAGTAAGTAAATAGAAGGTAAAAGACAGTGTTTGAGGTAAGAGAAAGCATGGAACACTGAAGATGGAAGTCAGCCTCTGCCCACACTCCTGCTTCCTCCCCTTCTGGACTTCCTCCTCAGACATAGGATGAACTAGTGAAAGTAGATGACAGAAGACTTTCTGCAGTTGCCAGTGTTTTCAACATGTGGCATGACCTCAAAAGCACTGGCCTGTCCCTCTGCCCTCACTGCACTTGGCAGGGGCCACACGCAGCAGCAGGGGTTGCCTGGACTAACAGTGGGCTGAGGTTATTCCCATTCTGCTCAGTACACCTCCCCTACCCCTTCCTCTCTTTCTTCTCTCTTTTATTCTTACCTCCTATATTCCTTTCTTTAGCTGGTTCACCTTGGAAATCTGGTCTCCCTGAGTGCTATGGGATGAATCATGTACCTCCACCTATCCCATTCACAGACTGAAGTTCTAAGCCCATATCTGTAATGTGACCTTGTTTAGAAATAGAGGTGTTACAGAGGCAACCAAGTTAAATGGTCATTAAAGTGGACTCTGTTATAAATGATGGAAATCCTTATAAAAAGAAGAAACCTGGAGGCAGATGTGTGCACAAGGAGACTACAGCTCATGTGAAGGTAGCATTCATGAGCAGGGGCAAGAGTCCTAGACTAGAACCTTCCATTGCTCCCATCAGAAGGAGTTAACCCTGGCAGCTCCATCATCTCAGACCTCTATCCTCCAAAACCATGAGGACCCACTTGGGTTACAAATGTCCTGGGTCAATCACAAACATCAATCTGGAGGTGAAGAGGCACCAGAGGGCTGCAGCCTGCCCTAAGTCCAAGAAGAGAGAGGTTGAAGCACCTTTTATAGGCACAGCTTCCTTATCACTAAGCAACTGAGAAGCAGAGAGGTAACTTCAATGCATATGCCCCTGGCAGCCTGATCTACCAGCACAGTTTCCTGGAGATGAAGGTGATTAGATTCTACTTGGTTGTGCTGGGGGTTGGAAAACAGACAACAGGCACAAATAAACACAGAGGAGGGTCACCTGACGACTCACCTTCTTTGTGCATCATGTCAATAGCTGTCACTCCTGGGTACAAGTTTCCACTTTCATCCCTGATAGGAACAATAAAACAGTGGGGCCCTAAAGAAGGCACAGACGCAGACCCTTGTTAGGCAATCTGTTTTTCACTGCTGTTGAGATAGAGTCTCACTATGTAACCCTAGATGGCCTAGAACTCACCACATAGGCCAAGGTGGCCTCTAATTAAGTAGATCCTCCTGCCTCTGCCTTCCAAGTGTTGGAATTATAGGGGGAAGCTACATAGTTGGCCCTAGGCTAGCCCTTGGCCCTAGGCTAAACCTTGGGGCTGGGCATGGTGGCATGTGTCTTTAATCCCCACATTTGGGGGGCAGAGGAGGCAGGTGGATCTCTGCTTGAGGCCAGCCTGGTCTACACTGAGAGTTCTAGTATAGCAAGGGTGACACAATGAGACTCTGCAAATAAATAAATAAATAAATAAATAAATAAATAAATAAATAAATAAATAAAACCTCGTGCCTTCTCTGGAGCAATATGACGTTACTTTACTCTCCAAATTCATTGAGTTCTATGTGCTGTACCCAATAGTGACTGATGTCAACAGATAATAACAAATCCATTATCACTTTTATATAGGAGCTAAAGTTAGTGGTATGTATTTTTACAAGATAAAACTGGCCCTGGGGAGATGTTTTCTGTACAGAACTGATGGGGGAAACAGCAATAGCAAAGAGTTCTTCCAGTCTTTCATGCTGGTAGCAAACCTTGAGACTTTCCCTCAATGATGAGCTGGGCGAAGACAGCAGCATAGTTCCCATGCATGGCGTTGCCGATGTACATCTTCTGGGCATTTTCACACGGTGTGTCAATCACAAACTCCTGCACAGAAGAGTAAGCCACAGAGTGTTTGCCTCCATGTGGCTCCTTTCAACCCCTAGCTCAACACAACGAATACCATAAACGGGATGTGCATGGTGAAGCAATGTGGAGGCTCCTGGAAAGCCATCGTCTTAACTTTGTACTGCTCTGTCACAAGTGTACTTCCCTTCCACCTTTGCTGTGCAGAAAACTGGAAATTAAAGAGTTGGGGGAAGGGGGCAGGTTGTGCAAAAATCAATCAGGAAAAGAAGTATCCAGTTTTCATTCATTCGTTCATTCATTCAATCCCAGTCTCTCTCTTTGATAGTGTCAGGCTAAAGTGTACTGTCTTGTTCATATGCCAGGTTTCAATGCACTAAAGATTTTTTCAATTATCAGTTTTTCTCATCCAACTACATCATACTGAGGTTTCCACTTTTAAAGAACCCAACATCAAAACCCTTACAAAACCTAGATGTGATGACACAGGCCCCAACCCCAGCTACTTGGTAGGCTAAGGCAAAAAAACTATAAATTCAAGGACTGCCTGGATCTTGCAGTGAGTTGAAGGACAGCCTAGGTAACTTAGCAAGGGGCCCTTTCTCAAAATAAAAGTAAAGAGACGGGGTTACAGCTCATGGTAGAATACTTTCTTGGCTCAAGGCAGTGGGCTTTTTAAATTTTTTTTATTCGATATATTTTTTATTTACATTTCAAATGATTTCCCCTTTCCTGGCTCCCCACTCCCCGAAAGTCCCATAAGCCCTCTTCCCTCTCCCTGTTCCCCCATCTACCGCTTCCCACTTCCCTGTTCTGGTATTGCCCGATACTGCTGCACTAAAAGGCAATGGGTTTAATCCCTCTCTGTCTCTCTGTCTCTCTGTCTCTCTGTCTCTCTGTCTCTCTGTCTCTCTGTCTCTCTGTCTCTCTGTCTCTGTCTCTCTCTGACTCTCTGTCTGTCTGTCTGTCTGTCTCTCTCTCTCTCTCACACACACACACACACACACACACACAGAGAGAGAGAGAGAGAGAGAGAGAGAGAGAGAGAGAGAGAGAGAGAGAGAGGCAGTAGTAGAATACGTTTAGTTCTCCACATACTCCTTACCCTCAGACACCTCACCTATGAGGTGCCCATGAAGAGGGGGAACAGCCCAATTATCTGGGGTCCTAGGCGGTTTGATCCAATGTACACAAACATGTGTTTCATTTTGTCTCCTGCTTCTGGACAAATATGAGTTCTCATGCCTTCTACTATTGCACAGGCCTGGTCCTCCTGAAGCCATGATAAGAACTCTGCTTAAAAGGCAAACGAGCCGGGCTGTGGTGGCGCACGCCTTTAATCCCAGCATTTGGGAGGCAGAGGCAGGTGGATTTCTGAGTTCGAGGCCAACCTGGTCTACAGAGTGAGTTCCAGGACAGCCAGGACTAGACAGAGAAACCCTGTCTCGACAACAAAACAAAACAAAAAATGGCAAACGACTCATCAGAAGCTAAAGCCATGTGCTTGGCTACAAGCAAGGCAGGTACCTGTGAGCTAGTCCTATCATTCCTTAATATATCACCCCAAAATAATTTTAATTTTGATTTTTAAAGGAAAAGAAAACAGTCATCAAAGCCTTTGACTGGCTATCTCAGAACCTGCCCTGAACATTTTGCTAGTCAGTGAATATAATAAAGTACCCCAGTGTCCCAGGCAAGAGTCATGTGCCCATGTCCTTGGAACAGAAACACTTGTAAAGGAATATGTCTTCTGAGGGAATCTTAGAAAGTCCTGTGCAGTTGGTCTCAGTAACATAGCCAAGGATTCCAGCTCCAAACACCCTGAAACCAACCCTGGTCTGAAGAACCAGGAGCAGCAGCAGGGTTTGTTTCCAGTCTCTGCTCAAACCCTGGCTTCTCTTTCCTACTGTCTGGAAACCAGTACCAGCACGTCAGTGGAAAGACTGCCTTCAAGGCGTGGTTCTCTCCAGGCTTGCCCACCACATGAGTTACCCTTAAACCTCTTCTGAAGAAGGTTCTGACCTCATCGCCAGTTCTGAGTGCAGGGTACCTATGATAGGTCAGGGGCCCAGAGGAAACAGCAAAAAGCGAAACTAGCCATTTAATTGGGGTTGACAATGTAGAAGATATGATTCAGCTAAACCAGCATGCTCTTGGTTACACAAGGATTATCTCTGATTTCAGATTATAAAGTGTATAGACTGTGCTTTCCCGTTGGGCCAAGAAATACAGTCTTGAGGCCTAAGAAAACAATCTCTGACATAAGTTTGTACAGGAAAACCTTTAACATGTGCACAGGCTTTTCAGAAGAATACATGGACGAGTTGAATCATTTTAAGAGAAGTCTCCTGAGATTGTCCTTGGCTTATCTGGCCAGTCAGGGCTTCTGAAAGGGGGTGCAGCCCTAGGTTGCATGCAGTGAGCTAGAAGGACCACAGATCCTGAGTGTGTGAGGGGGAGGGGGAAGGAGCCCTGGAAACACCACAGGGCTGCCAGGGGAGAAGGCGGGAGGCCACCGGTGCTGCACACATCTGATACACCCCGGGAAGAGGTTTGTCACTTCTGGCAAGAAGCTTGATATGGAAAGTTTGTATCAGCCAAAATACTGGAGTTAAAACTGTAATCTAAACAATGCCCAGCATGTGTGCTGGTTACAATTATGATTACTTGAAGACCAACAAGATGGTCAGTGTTGCAAACACTAAGAAATGTTAAAAAATAATAATAAATTAATTAAATTTAAAAAATAGAGGGCTGAAGAGCCGGCTCAGCGGTTCAGAACACACTGTGCACTTGCAGAGGACCTGAGCTGGCTTCTCAGCATGCATGTCAGGAAGCTGCCAGACTCCTGTAACGCCAGCTCTAGGGAGCCACCATCCCTGGGCCCTGAGGATACCTGCGCTCACATTGTACACATACCCAACACGCGGATACATAATGCAAATAAAAAGGTAAACCTCTTTAAGTAAGGCACTTGTTTTCAAAGTCTAATGATCTGATTTCAATTCCTGGACTGCATGTGAAAGGAGAGAACAGAATCTGGCAAATTGTCCTCTGACCTCCACGTAAGTGCATTAAGTGCAGAGGTACATGCATGTGTCTGTATGTGCCTGTACACCCACGCAATCAATAATAAATCAGTCAATAAGTCAATCGATAAATAAATAAATGTAAACTAATAAAAACCATAAAAAGCTTTGGCCAAAATCTCAATTGTGCTAGTTAGCATAGAGTTTAAAAATAAAACTATCTCTTACCTCACAGCTAACCATATAACTAGTTAACCTAGTCCCCTTAAAAAAAAAAAAACAAACAAACAAAAAAAAAAACGAAAACAAAAGAACCAAAAACCAAAGTAAGGGAGGGGAAGGAGGTTCATTTGATATGCTGCACCACTTTCAAGAGGAAATGAAGGAGAACCGTGAATCTAAGGGGGAAACACACACACACACACACACACACACACACACCACTGTGTCAGTTCCCTAAGCCTGCTTCCCTCCAGGCAGAAGCATGTGACTGACTTGTTCTCTCTCCCACCCACTGGAGACACAGTGCTCACCACCCTTCTTATGTGCAGCTCCCCTGTCGGAAAGGGGCAGCTGCCGAGGCCCATCGGGTGACCAAATCACTTACACTGTTTGGGGAAAGTGGGACCAAGGCAAGAAATTATATTTTGTTGAGAAAATAATTGTAAGAAGAAACAAGTAAGAGTCATGGGTGGGTTCCCCCCCCCCCAGTAATGATTTCAAGGTTATCTCAATATCACAGCTTGGGAAAAGAAAAAAAAGGCCAGCCAAAACTCATAAGATGCAAGATCAATAAGCCATCGCTTGGTGGGAAAGCCACACCCTTAAAGGCGGTTTCTATTTCAGCCTAAGATTCCTCATTAACTCTATCAATTCAGTCAGGTTCCTAACCTCTGTAAGCCTCAGTTTCCCTGTCTGTAAAACAGGGACAACAGTAGTTCATTGACTGATTATCTCAGCACTTAGCTTAGCGCCCGCCTACCACTCGAATTCTCAACTAGCAGGAACTGCTAACACCCTCCTAAACACTGCCCCTCATCCAATGAGAGTTCATCAGTCAAGAAAACTTGCTTTAAAAAAAGTCCTGATTCCAAAAGGCAAACTCAGAGGCAATGGAAGACTAGAACTAGGCAGACACTTGTGTAATGTCCCCAGCCAGCCTGGTTCACAAACATGGCTACACATTAGAATTTACTGACCCCTTTAGAGTCCTTAGGAATACCCAGTACCAAGTAAGAAACCACAAAGGCAGGAAAGACAAACAACAGTGGTTTTCTTTATTCAGGGGAGGAGTCCAATAGTAGACAGCTACAAAGAGCTTCCACATGCCTTGGTTGTGGTCTATTATGAAGCAAGACATCAGGGTTAGAAGGTCTTGACCAACATGTTTATTTAATTATTAAGAAGGAAAAGGGGCCAGCAAGATGGCTCAGTGTATAGAAGCGCTTGCCACCAAGCCTGATGACCTGAGTTTAAGGACCCATGTGCATGGAGAGAATTGACTCCAACAAGTTGTCCTCTGACCTCCACATAAATGCTGTGACATATGCACACACAATAAATACATAAATAAATAAATAAACATTCTAAAGGAAAGAGAAAGGAATAATAGCAAAATATAGAATCAAAAAGAAAAAACAAAAAGAAAATGAAAAGAAAAAGGTCAGAGTTCATCACATGAAGTAAAAGGAGAAAAAGGACATTGTGCTGCCTTCAAGCTGTCATGTAAAACCCATGCAAGCCATGGTTAAGAACATCACATATGGGAGATGGCTCAGGGGGGCAGAATACCTGCTGCTCAAGTATGAGGACCTGAGTTTAAGTCCCCAAGACCCAGGTAAAAAGCCAGGTGTGACCCTACATGCCTGTGACCCCACACTGTGAGGGGGAAGAGACAGAAGGATCTGACTGCTAGCCTAATTCCTTCCAGATTCTGTGATAGACCCTGTCTCAAGGCAACACGATGGAGAGTGATCAAGCAGGGGACTCTATATCTTCTTCTGGCTTTCATATGCATAGGCACATGTGCACATATGCATAGGCATACACATGTGCACATATACCACACACACTCACACAAACACTCACAAAAAGAACATTACATAGCACAATTAGTTGGCCATCTATCTCCATGTACCCCACATCACTGGATTCAACCAACTATGTATTGACATGCATGTTAATTACACCTATACTGACTCTCAACAGACATTGTTTTGTTGTCATCGCTCCCTAAGTGATACAGTTCCACAGGTGTACAACATCAGTACCATATTAGAAGTTAGAAGCCATCAAAAATGATATAAATTATACAGGAGGATGTGGTAGTTCCTATACAAACACTCTGCTACTTATATAAGGAAACTGAGCATCCATGTATTTTAGAATTCTCAGAGGTTCCAAGAAGCTATAATCCCCCATGAATATTGAGGGAAAATTGCGTCAGCATAAAGGACTTATCCCCTGATCAGGAAGCCTCACCTCTGCGTGTCTGCCATGTGCAACAGACAGAAAGAGCAAAGACATCTCCCTTCTTCATACAGTACTTTTGGAAAGAACAGCATAGATAGGAAATGCTACAGGGGGGAGACTACAGAGTACACATACAGAGTTAGGGGCAGGAAGTATGTAAGTGGTGGCTGCTATTGCTGTCCAAAGCCTGAGCTCATACCCACCTCTAAAACAGTCAGATGCTGTTCTGAGCCTATGCTTCTCACCAGAGCACACGCAGAAGATGTGAAGCCAGGCTCAGGAAAGATGTGATGGTTTGTGCTGGTCCCCTGATGGACTGAACCGTGAACCAGGAAACAGATTCCTCACCTGATTGTCAAGGTCAAAGGTGGCCTCAGTCTGGATCCCTCTCACGTTGCTCCCGTGGCCCTTCTCGGTCATTGCAAACATCCCAGTATACTTCTGCTCCTGAAGTTCATGAGATAGTAAAAGAGAGTTAGCTGTTCAGATGATCTTTAACTGAAGACCTTGGGCCATTAACTATATAGTAGTAAGAAAAGGGGAAGAAAGCTGGAGACAATCATAAAATTTTAGACAATCATAAAATTTAAAAGTCATAAATTTTAGTTGGTTTGTGAGCTTAGAAATATGACAGATGAGGCTAGAAAGATACCTCAGTGGTTTAGAGTACTTGTTGCTTTTGCAGAGGACCTAGATTCAGCTCCCAGCACCCACATAGTGGCTCATAACCATCCATAACTCTAGTACCAGAGGATCCAACACCATCTTCTGATCTCTGAAGGCACCAAGCACTCGTGGTGTACAGACAAACATTCAAGCAAAACAACCCTAAATATAATTTTTAAAATGTATTTATTTTTATTTTATATGCACTGGTTGTTTTACCTGCATGTGTGTCAGATCCCTTGGAACTGGAGTTACAGACAGTTGTAAGCTGCCATGTGGGTGCTGGGAATTGAACCCAGGTCCTCTGGAAGAACGGCTAGTGCTCTTAACTGCTGAGCCATCGCTCCAGCCCCATATACATTTTTTTTTTAATCTTTTAAAAAGAAGAATATGACAAATGCAGCATAGTCTTGAAATTCTCATTTGGGACAAAATTTTTACAGATTCTAATTCTGTTTGATTTATTTTTTATTCAAATGCACACTCAAACAAAAGTACTATGTTTTTTTTTTAAATCTCTGTGGAAAAAAAAAACAATCTATTAAGGCAAGCATCATACCTTGATTGATGGAAACCACTTGGTAACATGTTCAGGACTTCCAAGATTGCTGACTGCACCACCAAATAACAATAAAAGGATTCCACACTAGAAACAAGGGCAGTACAGACAATGATTGGTCACAATCAACAGCTTAACAACTAGACCCACTGGTAAACCCCATTCAAGGGGTATCTCTTAGGATCCTTCAGTGCTACACAGGTCTTTTCATGCCCCTTTACGAGCCCTGAAAAAGTGTTGCTGCTGGGGGTGGGGAGGGGAGCAAGCAGGGGCTAAAGAAGGAGGAAGAGGAGAAGTGTTCTAGTTTGATCTCTGCCACTATGATAGACATAATGATCAAATGCAAGTTACAGAGAGTAAAGGGTTTCTTTCAGCTTCCAGGTTGTAGCAGTCATGGAGGGAAGCCAAGACAGGAAACTTAAGGCAGGAACCCAGAGTCAGGAACTGAGGAAGAGTCCATTGAGGAATGTCACCAACTGGCTTGACACCCATGGCTTGTTCCTTTTGCTCTTCTATACCCCAGGATTGCCTGCCCAGGGTGGCACCACCACAATGTGCTGGGCTTTCCAATACCCAGCATTAAACAAGGCCTGACACATAAGCCAGTTGGATAGAGAGGCGGTTCTTTATTTGAGGTTCCCTCTTCACAGGTGACTCTAGTTCATGTCAAGTTGACAATAACTGGCCAATACAAAGAGGAAGAAGAGGCATCAAGATCAAGGCCACGTGGAAGGAACAGGACAGCTGACAGCAAAGACAAAGGTGCCGGTGGAAGCATGTCGGGATTTGCTGGTCTTGAGTTCAGCATTCCTTTCCTCTCCGAGCCACTCACTGGATTTCCCCTGAAGACCCTCCTTCCCAAGAGTGAGTCTGAATGGCTTACAGGTGGCTTCAGGATGAGTCTATAACATACATGTAGCTGAACTACATCATCCATGAAGATGTGGGTTCAGAAACAGACCAAGAATCTCAATGGGGCCATCCCAAGTGACTACTGAGACACAATGGAACCCAGAGCGATGGAGCCCCGAGTCAGCTGATTGCCATCTTTTCATGAGCTGATGAATGAAACCAAGGTAGAGAAAATGTGGCCGAGGAAAGGAGACACCAAGAAATTCGAGAAGTCATGTCTCACAGGCCTGTGGAGTTCTTCAGGTGTCAGTTAAGTGTTTTGCCCTATCGAATTTAAACTAGACCTTTTTTTTTTTTTTTTTTGGAAGGGAGGTCACTCTTACCTGTATGATCCACCTGTGCTCACACATTTGGAAAATGGAATCAATTCAAAACAGTATATTCTTTTTCTCTGTGTCTAGTTTAAAAGACACAAACTAAAACAAGTTGAATTTTCCTCTTTGACTAATGACAAATGTATACATTAAGACATATTTTCTTCTAGGTTTTTAACTTTTTCCTCTTCCTTGGAAATGGGAAAAATGGTTGTTTTGTTGTTGTTTTGTTTTATCATACCATGGCATGCCTGTGGAAGTCAGGACAATTTGCTGGAATCAGTTCTCTCCCCTTCCACCATGTAGGTTCTGGGACTTGAGCTCCATCTGGGTCTTGGTAACAATACCCATGAACAAACTTGCTTGCTCCTAGATAATCTTTTTAAAAATTTTGAGACAGATTTTTTTACTGGCCTGAAGCTCACTGATTTAGACTAAATTGTTTGGCCAGTGTGTCCCAGACATCCTCATGTTCGTGTTCCCAGCACTGAGATTACAAATGCCATGTCATGGCACCTGAGTGTTTTCATGTAGGTTCTGGGGATCAAACACAAACACACACACACACACACACACACACACACAGAGGCACACACCTACACAAGGTTATGCCAAGAGGAACATCTTGGAGATGCATTACTCCTGCCCACTTCTTGCTCTTTGCATCCTGGTCCACTCTAATTTCAATTATCTGCTGCACACTCTTGCCACAATGGTGCCACCTGCTTCACCATGACTTCGCAGCCAAAAGGAGTTGAAATCATGAACCAAAATAAATCATCTCCCTCTGTTGTTTCCAGTGGGTATTTGGGTCACTGTGATGCAATAGTAGCTAACATCATCTGACTCCCACGTTTGATGATGAAAGAACAGGTAGTGCTTTCCTTCTTGTAACATACATAATAAATAAATAAAATTTAAAGTTTATATTTCATAATCAAATGTTTAAATTACTTAAATTAATGAAGGCAATGACTTGCAACAGCATAGATCCACCTCCGCAGTGGCATCTAAGTGAAGAAAGTAAATTACAGACATTTGTGGTACTGTCTTTATGAAAATAAGACAAATGAAGCTGTGTGGGTGGGGTGGTGCACATCTTTAATCCCAGCATTTGGGAGGTAGAAGTGGGTGGATCTCTGTGAATTCAAGACCAGCTTGTTCTACAAATTGAGTCCCAGGGCCACCAAGGCTACATAGATAAACCCTGTCTCAAAAAAGAAAAAGAAAAAGAAAAGACAAGTGAGAATAATCAATTAATATATAATATGCATATTATTGAAAAATATGCAAAAACAAGCAGAAAGTATCAGACCAGTATACCAGTGATTCCAGCACTTGGGAGACAGAGATAGGAGTTCAAGGCCTGCCTAGGCCCTAGGAAGACTCTGTCTCAAAACCAAACAAACAACAAAGACTAAAGAATAGGTGATGGTGGTGAAAGGGAAAGGCAGAGGGATGAGTCATGCTATGAACTATTTTACAGACACCTGTTTAATTCCTGTGTTGGGAGCACATGGTGACATCATTCACTCCTTCTCATACCCAGTGAATGTGAGTTCCTATAGGCTGAGCTTCCCAGAACCTCTCACCTTTATAGACATGGCCACATCCACCATGCAGAGCACTTCTCCCAGGACAAGGCTTTGGCTGATGAAGTTCTTCCTTTTTTCTTCCTGGAACCAATAAACCCAATATGAAGATTTCCTCATGGTCTTCTGACCTTTCAAATTTACATCTTAAATAATATGTGATATACATAGTACTTTGACAACAAAGCAATTTTAAGTTAGGAAATAATCGCATCACTCTTTGGAAAATAAATGTTTCATCTTATGTCAATGTGGCCTCTGGCCAATCTGAGTGTGATATTCAAGGACTCTCTTCCCTTTTATTAAGATTTTAAAAATAACTTATTTAGGGGTATGTGCAACCCTAAGTCAAAGGCCAACTTGGCCAGCAATGACTGGCCTAAATTGAGATCCATCCCATGAGCAAGAACCAATCCCTGACACGATTAATTATACTCTGTTATGCTTACAGATAGGAATTTACATAACTGACCTGTACGAGGCTCCACCCAGCAGCCAATGGAAAAAGATGCAGAGACTCACAGTCAAACATTAGATGGAGCTCAGGGAATCTTACAGAAGAGTTGGGAGAAGGACTGAGGAAGAAGAAAGGGGCCCTACCAGAAGACCAACAGAGTCAACTAACCTGGACCCTTGGGGGCTCCAAGAGACTGAACCATCAACCAAAGAGTAAGCACTGGCTGGGCCTAGGCCCTCCTCCATATATGTAGCAGATGAGCAGCCTGGTCTTCATGTGGGTCCAACAACTGGAGCAGGGGATGTCCCTAAGCCTGTGGCCTGCTCCCCTAAATAGACTGACTGCCTTGTCTGGCCTCAATGAGAGAGGATGCACCTAGTCCTAAACTTGATGTTTGGAGTAGAGTGGGGAGTTTAGTTAAGGAGTGCCACCCAAAGGGGACCTGCTGAGAAGGGGAAGGAGGACTTGGGGAGGACTTGCATGAGGGGGTCCTGCGAGCAGAGGGGAGGCTGATATTGGGTTATAAAATAAATAATTAAATAAACAAACCATTTAGGGGTATGCACAACACAGCACATGTATAGAGGTCAGAGGACAACTTGGAAGAGTCAGTTCTCTCCTACAGCAATGATGTAGGTCCTGAGGATCTAAGTCAGGTCATGGGGCAGGCAGCAAGAGTCCTTACCTTCTGTTTCACAAGCCCACAGCCTCTTTTCTTACCCAACAGAAGGTCAACTGCTCCTGCCTGCAAGTCAGCCTGGAGGAAGATGCATTGCCCCTGAGGCTTTCCCAAGCTTGCCCCTGGCCTCCCAGTTTGTTCCCCCTGCAGTCTAGGCAGACAAGACATCTTGCCTAGCTTCTCCAAATGTTCACACAGCAACACTAACGTGAAGAAAATCCTTCAGAAAATCCGGGTCCATTTTAGAAAAAGGAAAAGCCATGTTCTTCTCTTTTTCAGCACAGGCCACCCCTGGGTTTGATTTATGATTTTAAAGTCATGAGATCCTGGTCTCTCATGCCTGCTGATTCTCTCCCTGTCCACAACATCACCAAGCCCAAAGCTCTCTGAGGGTCCTGCTCTCCACTGTTTAATTACAGAAAAACTAGAGCAGGGCTTAGGACAGCTCAGTGGGTCGAAGCTCTTGCTGCAAGAGCAAGGGCCTGAGTTTGGGCCCTTAGCATCTTTGTAAAAAGCCAGGAACAGTGGCATGTATCTGTAATTCTAACACTAGAGAGGCAAGACGGGAAGCTGCTAGGGACTCTTTAACCAGCTGACCTAGCAAAATTGCTGAGCTCCATGTTCAGTGAGAGAGTCGGTCTCAAAAAATACAGCAGAGAATGACAGAAAAAGATACCCAATCTCTCTCTCTCTCTCTCTCTCTCTCTCTCTCTCTCTTTCTGTCTCTGTCTCTCTCTGTCTCTCTCTCTCTCTCTCTCTCACACACACACACACTTTTTAATAAAACCCAAGAGCAACATTTCCTGAGACAGTGGTAGCCCTTGAGTGGACAATTTGCAATGATCATTATTGGAATTCATGCTAGTTGTCCTCATAGGCCAGTTTTTTTCTTTCTTTTCTTTTCTTTTTTTTTTTATGATTATAAAAATTTATCTATTTTACAACATGGGTTTAGCTACACTGAAAAAATTACACAGCTTATTGAAATACATCTCATTTTAGAAACAGACTACTAAAGTCTATACAAAAACTCTAAAATAATTTCTGTAGTAAAATAGTGTGTTAAAAGAGCTACACAGAAAAGAAAGTTCTCATCTTCTCTATAATGCTTGATATTGTGTGAAACGCAGCCAGCTCGACTCTGCAGCCAGCACCAAAAGCTGAAAGGATTGTGAGATTTGCGAGAGGTTCTATACCATGGCTCACATGTGGAAACACATGGTGGCACACACAAAAGACATGCCATTTACAAGTGAGACCTGTGGAAAGTCTTTCAAGCGCAGTATGTCACTCGAGCTGCACTCCTCGCAGTGTTCTGGAGAGAAACCCTTCAGATGTGAAAACTGCGACGAGCGGTTCCCGTACAAGTATCAGCTCTGCTCCCACATGAGCATCCACATTGGGCACGAGCAGTTCATGTGCCAGTGGTGCACAAGGACTTCAACATGAAGCAGTACTTCGACGAGCACATGAAGGCGCACACTGGAGAGAAACCTTTCATCTGTGAAATCTGCGGCAAAGCTTCACCTGTCGACCCAACATGAAGAAGCACCGCAGAACTCACACAGGCGAGAAGTCCTACCCCTGTGAGGTGTGCGGTCAGCGCTTCTGCTTTTTCAACATGCTGTAAGCCCACAAGAAGAAATGCTTCCGAGTGACCAGCCCAGTGAATGTGCCGCTAGCTCTCTAGATGCCACTGGCCTCAGCTCCAGCTGCTCCTGTTACAGCCGTGGCCAACACTCTCACCAGCCCATCCCCTGCAATCAGTATGAACCTCATGGGTGGCGTGCTTCCCTCAAGACCCGCCCCCTTTCTCACACCTGCACATCCACACGCATCCACACCATGCACACCACCTCCCCATCCCTCCTGCGCCTCACCTCCAGCCCTCTTCAAGAGTGAGCCCCTAAACCACAGAAGCCAGAGCAAGGATACCTTTCTGAGGCACCTGGCAGAGAAGAACAGCGCAGCCCAGGCCCGGTACCATTAGCACCAGCCAGTGTCATGGTGAGCTGGCAGAAGGGGTGCAGCTGTACTGTCTCTGGGGTCTCTCCACGGACTCCTCCAGGGCTTCCGCCATTGTCCTGGTGAACCATCAGACTGACCCGAGGAAGTGAAGAAGACTGCCCTTGAAATGAACCACCGAACTACAGCCCAATTTGCTTGCATTTTCTGATGACTTTTATAAATTATTTCAGGAAGCCAAGGGCAGTGTCTGATGTGCATACTGTCAAGGAAGACCGGGAGAATTTGGATGACAAGGAAGTCTCTTACAAAAGGGAGCAGATCATAGTGGAGGTAAACCTTAATAATCAAACGTTAAATGAATCTAAAGGGGAAAAGGGTATCTCTTCTCAGTCCAAAGAGACTCCTGTTCTTAAGACAAGCAGCGAGGAAGACGAAGAGACTGAGGAGTTGGCTACAGATAACATCAGTGACTACGGAGAGAACAGACAGCAGAAGAAAAAGAAGCAAGTGGAGAAAGTCGGGGTTACACAAAGGCGAACCCGGAGAGCTGCCTCTGTTGCCGCAGCTACCACTTCCCCCACACCCTGCACACCCCGCACAACTCGAGGCCGAGGCCATAGAAGAGTGCAGAGCTACCCAAGAGGAAGAAGCAGGCCGCCAAGGAGCCTAAAGCGTCAGCCCAGAAAGCTAAACATGAAGAGAAAGAGCCTCTGACCTGTGAGAAGTGCCCCAGGCTGTTCCATGCTCCCTGGTACCTGAAGGAGAACATGAACTTTCAGGCGCACGCAGAGCTGTGATAACTGTGGCAAGAAGTTTATCCTGGAAAGTGAGCTGTCCCTTCACCAGCAAACAGACTGTGAAAAAAACATTCAGTGTGTTTCCTATAACAAATCCTTCAAGAAACTCTGGTCCCTTCATGAACATATCAAGAGAGTCCACGGATTGGCTAGTTTCTTTTGAGACTCCATCAACAAAACTAGTAGCTCATGTGTGGATGCATGTGCATCTATCTTTGCAAACATGGATTTGTATATCCAGGTGTGGATGCATCTTTCGTATATATTTTTTGTACATGTACTTCCATGTATGTACGTGTGTGCAGGTTCCTATATATACATATGTGGCTATGTACTGTTCCTTTAAATATGCCTAATGTCTTTGTATTTCCACGCACATGCTCCTCTGCTGGTATGCTTGTGCATGTGTATTGTCTCAGCAGCAGCAGGATGATGACCAGCCTTCTTTGGATGACTCTTTCCACACTGGCTTCAACTTTCTCCCTAGACATACTCGTTATTTTTCCCTCCCACAGTTTTTTTTTTTTTACAATGTTTCTCTCAAGCATTATTAATTTTATCAAACAACACACTGTCAAGATTTATGCTTCTCAACATGGCTTCAACCCAACACATCTTGTATTGATTATTTCCTAAAATATCTCCAGGCTCTCACAGAAATCATTGCGTGGCTCCAGCCTGGGCTTGCACTGAAGAGTCAGTTACAAGTAGATAATGAAAAACAACTGTAGCAGATATTTTCGAAGGGCCCAGTGTCCTCTGTTTTACCAATCCTTAGAACTACCCAGACCCCACATAAATGGAAAAGGTTCAGGGAAACCAAGGGACTTATCCAACCAGAGTTACCTGGTGAGTGTCAAAACCAGGGTCAGAAACTAGAAGAGGTTCAGAGCCCTTTCAAGAATATCTTACAACCACCTCTCACTGTCCTTTGTTATTAAGGACTCTGGTGGCCCAAACTCTATCACTGGTCCATCTTATTTTGTACCACCAGAAAGTACTCAACATCATCCTGTCAAGGTGTTCCCAATGTCATCTTCCTGAGTCTATAGTCATCTGAACAAACATCCCTTTGCCTTCAACAGTCTGCTCTGCTTTTTATAAACCCAAACCACCAAACAAATCTCCTGGGCATATGAAATCCCGGTACATAGGAGCCAGAGGAAAGAGCTTATCATCCTGGTCTGCAAAGGTGTTTCACACCAGGCTGGAGAGATGGCTCAGCAGTTAAGAGCACTGACTGCTCTTCCAGAGGTTCATATCCCAGCAACCACATGGTGGCTCACAACCATCCTTAACGAGATCTGACACCCTCTTCTGGAGTGTCTGAAGACAGCTACAGTGTACTTACATATAATAAATAAATAAATCTTTAAAATTATTTTTAAAAATAGGTGTTTCACACCAGTCAGAACTACATTGAAAAACCCTGTCTCTAAATAATTATTAGATAGATGGATAGATAGATAGATGATAGATAAGATAGATAAATGGTAGATGATTGATAAATAGATGTTAGATGATAGATAGTAAATCACTTGGAAATATCAAGTGTGGATGGTTTCCTTTCTTCATGCTGACCATTCACATTATTGGTGCAGGAATATAATTGTGTTACTAGTAACATCCAACTGTGGCCATTTTTACTCACAAGTTTAAAACTAACTGCAAGCACATGTGTTGAATTCATCCATCTTGGAGCATTTTAAATTGTTTATTATGATAACTTCCCTTCCCCAGTCTCCACATGAGACAGCTATGTTTGTTATTAGGCCTGATGGGAAACATCAGGAGGAGTTTGTCATTCCCTGGTGTTAACTTGAGTATGCACTTGGGCTGGTCCATTTTCAAAAGTCAGATCAAAGTTCTGAAACCTGGACTGGGCTTGACTTGATTGACTGCATTGCTGGCATATATTCTGACATCATTTACACACATAAATTCTCTCAGCCTTATCTTTAATTTGATTATCTAGTTGTTTAATTAATATTCATTATTGGCAAATTTGTCCTCTCGTTAAGTTGGCAGCACTAGCTGGACTGTCTATATTGATTAAGATCAATCATTAATCAGTGTATTTTTCTGTGTCTTTTTTAATATCTCTGCTATGTCAATAGCTACTTTTATTTACACTGATATATTCAAAGGAAACTCAGTGATTATATCATTATACAAATTTATGATTTTAAATAGTAAATTTATAAATAGTAAATAGTATGGATAATATATTCAAACTTTTATTATATCCAAACTTGCAGCCCAGGCCATCAAATACATCTGCTAATAAGTTCAGTCTCAAACAGAAGGAAGACCATTTGACCTAAGATACTCTCCTTTGGGGCATTTATGTAGCAGATCTGTATGCTGTGATGCTCTGCTACAAATTCTTGAGAGAGAAAAAGTCTTATACACCCAGAGGTATTCCTGAAAGACATGCATTTCCGCAATAAAAATCAACAAGGTTCAGAACTTTCCTTTTCTTGTTGAGTTGCCTTGGCAACACTATCAAGAGTAAATTAACTGATGTATATTTCTGTCAGGGCTCTGTATTCTGATCCCTTGATGTGTGTGCCATTTCCTATATCAGAGCCACATAGTCTTAGACGCTTCCATTGAGCCTTGGAATCATGTAGTGAGAGCCCACCAGCTTTGCTTTATTACGGGATCGTTTTAACCATTCTAGGTCCTTTGTACATCCATATATATGTGTGTTTGGAATTGATACATGAATTGTAATGATGGCACCAGAATACCTTGGACATCAGTCTCATGTCACACCTTCCCCCAATAAATAAAGCCTCCAACTGGCTCCTGTTACTGTCTCAAGAAAATCTAGCCATTTCAGTGCAGTCTTCACATCTAGCTTTCATGACCCATGATGGTTACCAGGATCACAGAGTACCTGAACAGAGTGCTGGAAACATTGATCCCAAAGACAGTAGCCATGTACTTCTGTCCTCCCAGGAACTTTGAGTGCTCCAGAAAAAGCCAGGGCAGGACTGAGAAAAGTGACATTCTCGTGGCTTTATGTAAGGGTCATTTTCATTTCATGAAGACATTATTTCAGCATTCTGACAAAGAAAGATTCTTCCAAGTTCTTGCCTCAAACATGATATACATTCCCTTGGTAGCAGATGCCTCCTAAGCCCCTACCCATGCACCTACATTTGGAAATTTTCCAGTTAAAGAGTAATCGCAGAATTAGTCAATACTAACAGCATGTAATAATGAATTTTATCGTATTGGCCTTATCAACTTGACTCATCAGGTTTCTTTTCCTGTTTGGGCAGAGTACAGCATTTGGCAAGAGTCTTAATAGAAACTAATGACTGCTTATTTATTTTGCCCTTGGACAATTATTGCTCAAGTCACTTGACATTTTGAAAGATAAAATAATTGCTACTTAAAAGCTGGATGGTAAATCATAACATCACTGATTGCTCGTTCAACACTTGATATTGCCCATACCATCCAAAGAAACTTACACATTTGATCCTCTCATGAACCCTTTGAGGTGAGTGAAGGAAACTGGGGCTCAGAGAAGCAGGAAAGTCACCCAAGTACTTGGTTGACTCAATAAGAAACCAAGTATGAACCCTTGTCTATCTGACTCCAACATGGGACAGAAAAATCATTTTAAAAACAACATACAAATATATATGAAGTACACTAAAAAAAATAACCCTGGCATCCATAAAGCCCATTATTAGTTATATATAGTATTCTATAGTCTCTGTGTATGCGTATTATTTTAATTTTCCTGAAGTGAATGTGCCTTACCTTAATAATGTAGATTTCCAGCATTTCTTCCCGTGAGTTTTGTGACTTTTTCTAAAATCTCTATCTGTAATTGTTTGACTTCCCCAAACTTCACAGCATGAGTAGAAAGGTGAAGAAGCAGGCCTTGAAACATGGGTTAAGAAAAAGCTGATTCCAGTGCAGGAACCAGAAATTAACATTATAGTGTTTAGCCTGATGTGGCGCAGAAGTCATGACTCAGCTGCACATGGCTAGCATAAACATGAAACCTGACTTCTGCACCTGCATGACATCCCTGGCCTGCTTACTAGTCCCATTGACAGATTCTGATGGCTGGCCTTACATCCTGTGTTTAAGGATCGCCTACCTTTGCCACGTGGTGAAAAAGAAGCCACAGTGTTATCCATACCCGTGTTAGGATGAGCCCAAGTCACAATAGCTTACCCCAACACCCAAAAGTCAGGATGGCATGTACCCAGGAACCCTTCTCATTAAAGTAGCTTCTTTCTACCCCTCTATACATACACAAAGTTACCAGTAGAAGCCTTTGCAGCCTCCTATAACCAGCATCCATCCTGGCTTGCCCAGGTAGGTTGATCTTGCGTTGTGCCCACTTAGCTATTCCACATCAGCACTGATCCAATAGATGATGGACACTTGGAAGATGGAGAATGCCACCTACTTCTCTTGAGTTATACAGTCCTGTTCTTTTGTTTCTGCCTCGGCACAACAGAAATGCATTGTGGGGTGGAGGGTTACCCCATTTGGGCTATGGAATCCAGCAGGAATAGTTTGACTTTTGCCTCGGTTCCTTCTAGCATTTAACTTTAGGTGAGTTAAACTTTTTCTCTAGTCATTAGCCCCATAACCCATGGCCTATATAATAGAGAATAGTACTTACATTATGATATTCCTAGGAGTAGTATATTTGTTTCTTTTGGTTTGTTTGGTTTTGAGCAGCCCAAAGTGGCTTTGAATTTTTTATCCTTCTGCTTCAGTTTTCTGATGTTGAGATTACTCGAGTACTTGCATGCATCATCATGCATAGTTTGTACAGCATATTGCATAACTATGAAAAATACTTGTGGCTCTCTTCTGCTTGTGACCTATTTCTCTGCTCAGTCCCCTGGTCTCCACTCTGATCCTTTTCCAGAAACCACCAGACTCAGTCCTCAAGCTCCCTGTTCTCTGTCAACACATTTGGGGCTCCAGCTTCCCAGCTCTTAATTCATCCCTGTAGTCATGATCTTCCACATCCTATCCCTATATATCTCAAATTTCTGATCATAACTGAAGACTACCTCCTGATGATGTCAAGACAAGTACAGAATAGTCTTCATTCTTCTCTCCTTTGTGCCTAGCCATCCATCAGCAGATCCTACTGCTTTTTCAATAGAATGTCAGAAGAAGCTCAAATTCAGTCAATGACTAGTCAATCTGGTCTTGGCCAGCACCAGCTCTCTCTCTCTCTCTCTCTCTCTCTCTCTCTCTCTCTCTCTCTCTCTCTCTGGGGACTGAAATAACCACTCAACACTTCTCCTTTTCAGTCCTGCTCCTAATATGGTCTCAAGCCTAGCAGCTAGGAAGGCTCCTAGTAAAACATCCCTGCTCCACTCAGTCCTTCTAGAAGCTCCCCATTTTATCCACGCTGAGGAAAAACAACCTCCTTCTAAGGTCCTTCATTGTGACATAACACTTCATCCTTGGTTCATCAAACCTTCCTTGTCTCTGCTCACAACATACCTCCCTATTGAGCACTATGTTTCTCTATTGGGATACCCACTCCATCTACCTGTTTATTACCCCAATATCCACCCAATCCACTCCTTGACCCTTGGAGCATTTCTCCAGATCACATAACTGTGAGGTTTCCTATCTTCCCTTCTATACTTCCTTCTATGGTTTCCCATACTTGATTTTTAATCATTTAGTTAGTGCGAGCATATCTATAAAAATTGTTACTTCAACCACTCTTAGGAATCCATCACTGGTGCATAAAGTATACTCACAGTGTTCTGAAACCAACAATACCATTCATCTCTAGAACTTTTAACTTTCCCAAAGTGAAAATCCAAACCAGTTTAAAACTCCTTATCTGGTGCTGGAGAGATGGCTCAGAGGTTAAGAGCACTGGCTGCCCTTTTAGAGGTCCTGAGTTCAATTCCCAGAAACCACATGGTGGCTCATAACCATCTATAATGAGAACTGGTAACCTCTTCTGGCCTTCAGGCATGCATGCAAGCAGAACTCAATATATGTAATAAATAAATCTTTAAAAAAAAAAAACAAAAAACAACAAAAAAAAATCTCATCTTCCTTTTCCCCGGCCCATAATAAGCACTGTTCTAATCTCTGTCTCCCTGAATCTGATTACTACACAAACTTCACATAAAGTCACACAGTAATTGTCCTCTGTGAAACCCTCCTTTTCTTTAGCCATAATACCTGCAAAAGTCATCCATGTAATAGGTGCCATATTTCCCTTATTTTAAAAACTTTTTTTTGCATTATATACCTCATCTTGCTCCTTGCTCCCTCTGCTGACAGACATTAGCTATTGTGCACACCAATACTGTTAACGTGATGTGATGGTAAATATCTGTTGTCAGCTTGCTTGGATCTGGAATCAATTAAGAAACAAGCTTCAGAGTAGGTCTATGGAGGTGTTTCCTGGAAGAACTAACTGATAAGCAACACCTTCCAGAAGCAGCAGTCCTGAAATAAGGAAGTCTCAAAGAAAGCCCTGTTCTTCTAGAGATAGATAGATAGATAGATAGATAGATAGATAGATAGATAGATAGATAGATAGAGTGTGTGTGTGTGTGTGTGTGTGTGTGTGTGTACACCTGACTTTAATGCTACTTTTGTGGCATGTATTAAGAAATGTGATTTCTGTATCGTGTGATTTAATTTTTTAAGGGAATGTTTAATTCTTAAGGTAATATCAGAATGTCTTGAACAGACACTACATGACTTTACATTCTCATCCCAGCATCAGTAACACATAAGGATTCACATTTTCCCATCCTGGAGGGATCATCTCATTTTCTATAAGCAACTACGTTAAAGGGTATAAAGGAATATGTATCTCGCTGAAGGTTTCATCTTCAGTTCTCTAATGCTTAGTGATATCAGGCATTATTCTGTGTATTTACTGATGATTTGTATATTTTTTATTAAAGAAGAGTCATTTGAATATTTTCACTAAGGAAAGGGCCTTTCAATTCCTTTGATCATTTTAAAACAAATTGTTGTTCTTTTCTACATATAAGATCATGTCATCTGTTAATTAAGCTGTTTATAGTTGAGTTGCAAGAATTCTTTAGATTTTATGGATATCTTAGAAATGCGATTTGCAAGTATTTTCTCCCATTCTATGGACTGTCTCTTCACTCTGATGTCAGTATTCCTTTAGTCTATTCTGTGCTGTTATCACAAAATACCTGAGACTGGGTAATTTATAAAGAACAGAAGTTACAAGCCGGGCGTGGTGGTGCACGCCTGTAATCCCAGCACTTGGGAGGCAGAGGCAGGCTCTGTGTTCGAGGCCAGCCTGATCTACAGAGTGAGTTCCAGGACAGCCAGGGCTACACAGAGAAACCCTGTCTCAAAAAAAGAAAAAAAAAGAAGTTACTTCTTCTGAGGTTTCAGAAGCCATCTATGAAAAATCTATGACTATGACTATGACTATGACAGGCAAGTGAGATTTCTGCAGATGGCGCACCATTTGATGTGATGGGTGAGCCCTGACAATGCAGGATCCTTGGAGACTTCACCCCAGGATTGTTTTTCCGCTGCTGATACCTTTCCTGTCAGTATTGCATAGCCTAATGATTTCTGGGCATCAGCCCACCCCATTGAGCAAATTTCCTGCAGATCATCATGAAGATGAACTTCCATAAATTAATGGTGTTTAGATGAATTAATGACTTTATACAATTCCTGATTTGATTAAAATAATTTCAAAAATAAAGTTTAAGGAGACAGTTTTAGTTGTTTTGCCAGAAAGATGTAATAAAGTTAGAATCAAGAATAGAATGTGCCCCCACCTCATAAAATAGTAAATAAAGTCTGCATAATAAGAAATATAATGAGCTTTCATAAATGACACTAAAAAGAGAAATAGGCTTGGGACAAATTTGTGATCAAGGAAAAACATTCATAATAGTCAGGTCCAATGATAAAGCCACAGGTGTGCACTATAATAAAACAAGGCCATGTGGGGCTAGAGAGGTAGCTCAACAGTTAAGATCACTGACTGCTCTTCCAGAGGTTCTGAGTTCAATTCCCAGCAACCACATGGTGGCCCACAATCACCTATAATGGGATCCAATGCCCTCTTCTGTTATGTCTAAAGAGAGCAACAGTGTACTCACATATATAAAACAAATAAATCTTAAACAAACAAACAAACAAACAAACAAAAAGGCCTTGTGAAACTGTTGCTTTGCCGGGCAGTGGTGGCGCACACCTTTAATCCCAGCACTTGGGAGGCAGAGGCAGGTGGATTTCTGAGTTCAAGGCCAGCCTGGTCTTCAGAGTGAGTTCCAGGACAGCCAGGGCTACACAGAGAAACCTGTCTCAAGAAAAAGAAAAGAAAAGAAACTGTTGCTTTGAACTTATAATGAACTTGTAGAATGAAACACAGCTTTGAATTTACTATCAACATTCTTCTGTGATTCCCCTTTTGTGTAATATTTCGTGTATGAGGTAATTTTATAAAGAAGATATAAGAAGGTCAGAGAGAAGAAATAAAGTGTGCTATTTGGGACTCAGCCCCATCCACCACATGTATATATGTCAGACTATCTATATATATATGTGCATACATAGATATATGTGTATGTATGTAAGTATTTGTGAACTCATGTAGAATTATGGAGACAGGTGGTTAGGCCCAGCCAAAGTGTATGTATGTACATGTGTGCTTGAATTCTTCCTTTCTTCTTCTTTTTCCTCTGACTCACAAAGAGTTAACAAACTCCTAGCCTCTCATCTGGCCAGTGAGAGGCCCCTGGGCCAAAGAGAAACTAAGCCTTTTTTCTAATTCCCTTGCTGCTAACAGCTTTTAGTCACAGAATAGCAAGAGAGTTAATTTTCCAGAGGCCTTAGCTTGTGGCCCCCCAGAACAGTAAGAGAGAGTTATAAGGCCGGAGAACCTCAGTCTTTGGTCTTAGTCCAATGCTGTTTCCCACCTCAGTATCTGGTCCCTGCCAGGGCTGGTCCCCGATACTGACACAATGGCATTAATCTTTTGTTGAAAGCTATAATGGCTAGTCTTGGTTGTCAACTCCACCACATCTGCAACTGACAACAACCCAAGCATCTAGGCACACCTGTGAGGAAATTTTCTCAGTTAAATCATTTGAAGTGTGAAGATTCACCTTCAATCTGAGCCACACTTTCTGGTGGCAGTCTATACAAAGGACATGAAAGAAGGAAGCTTTTGCTCTTTGCCTGTTTGCTCTCACTGGCAAGTCTATTCCTTCACTGGCACTGAAGTGTACTTTAGGATCCCGGCATATACTGAAGACCAACTGAGACATCCAGCCTCGTGGCCTGAACAACTACTAGTTCTTGGACCTTTCCTTAATAGGCAGTTATATACAGAGACATCCATTCTATCAGTTCTGTCCCTCTAGAGAGAGCCTGACTAATACAGAAGCAGCCTTCAAAGTCTAATCACCTTCTGGAAGCCCCATTTTTTTTTTTTTTTTTTTTTTTTTTTTTTTTTTTTTTTGGATTTTTGAGGCAGGGTTTCTCTGTGTAGCCCTGGCTCCTGGCTGTCCTGGAACTCACTTTGGAGACCAGGCTGGCCTTGAACTCAGAAATCTGCCTGCCTTTGCCTCCTAAGTGCTGGGATTACAGGCGTGCGCCACCACTGTCCGGCAGACCTTAACTTTCAACACAGACGTTTGGAGGGATACATTCAATGTTTTGTACATCATCCTTGATATACAAAAGTTTTACATTGTAAGTCAGGCATGAGAGTACATGCTTTAATCTCAGTACTCTGGAGGCAGAAGCAGGAGGTAGATCTCTGTGAGATCAAAGTCAACCTGGTGAATAGAGCTTCAGGCCAACCAGGGCTACACAATGAAGCCTTGTCTCAAAAAAGAAAGAAAGAAAGAAAGAAAGAAAGAAAGAAAGAAAGAAAGAAAGAAAGAAAGAAAGAAAGAAAGAAAGAAAGAAAGAAAGAAAGAAAGAAAGAAAGAAAGAAGAAAGGAAGGAAGGAAAAAAGAAAGGAAGGGAGGAAGGAAGAAAAAAAGAAAGGAAAGAAAAAATTTTGCTTGTTTGTTTGTTTTTTAAAGATTTATTTACTTATTATATATGTAAGTACACTGTAGCTGTCTTCAGACACCCCAAAAAAGGGGATCAGATCTCTTTTCAAATGGCTGTGAGCCACCATGTGGTTGCTGGGATTTGAACTCAAGACCTTCAGAAGAGCAGTCAGTGCTCTTAACTGCTGAGCCATCTCTCCAGCTCAGGAAAGAAAATTTTATTCCTCAGCATTTTGTCATTTTCATGTTCTTATAATTAAAATTATCAATGTAATTAATCATTATAATTATAAATTATCGTTTAATTATCAATTAAAATTATAATTAAAATTAAATTTTCTTTTGATTGTACGTTTTAACATAGAAAGACAAAAGTATTTCTACATATTGATCTTATCTTGCAATTTTGCTGAATTTACTAGTTCTAACATATTTTGTGCAATTATTATGAATTTCAACTATAAGAACATGTCATAAAGACAATTTCATCTTTTTTCTCTCCAACTTACTGTGTCTGATTTTACTCACAGAATCTGTCACTGCCTGACTTAACAATAAATGTATATGTTTTTTACTCCATAGAGTCTCCTCCTATACTAAACTACAAGCTCCATGAATACCTGCTTTACTTTCTGCCCCTTGGTGTCTGGCTCATAGCAGGAGCCAGTAAACAACTGTGAAGTGTGTGAATCACCTCACCTGTCACATTGAAGGGACTTAACAAATGGTAGCAAATAATAATTATTGTTAACTTTTACACAACACTTGACTGTAAAAGTAGTAATTAAGTTTTCAAATAAAGAGATCTTATTTATGAAGAATGGTCACAGTATCAAGAAATAAACAAACCACGATTCCAGCTGCTCTGGAGTCCCTTGGCACACAACTCACTCCCTGGCAGGCTCTCTGAAGAAATCCCTGTGGTCCCTGCAGATGACAGCACACTTTGAATGCCAATCTATACAGAGGGACTTCTATAAACAGTCCACTCCATCCTGTCATCTCTGCTCAACTCTTCCACCGGATCCCATGGGGCCAGAACTGGCCTGGCCAGAGTGCCGGCCAAGTGGCCAGCATCCAACTCCACGGGGCTGGAGCTGGGACAAAGACTCCTGCCAAAAGCAGCACACAGACCAAGATCCAGGGCAGCCTGTCACAGCCTGCTAGGAAAAGTCAGGGTTCCAGGACAAACAGAAGCCAGAGGGCCCAAGCCCAAAGAGGAAAGGTCTCAGAGAGAGAAAGCCAGAGCACACAGGGATTCTTCTCTGTCATGATCCTTAGGACCAACAGGGCCTGGGTTGGTCTTTGGGGCCTAAACAGGGCAGAATGTCATGAAGGACAAAGGACAAACTCACTTCCTTAGCTTTATGACATAGCCCCTCCTCAGCTAGAGTTTTGCAACCCACTCACGACTTCCTGGAAGAAGAAAAGTCTTACATCTCAAGGCTTATCAGCAAAGTAACCATTTTCCTCATTCTCAAACACTTCAGAAGTGAGGCGATCTGACTTTGGAGTATCATTCCATCTTAGAGCTAAACACCAGCTTACTTCTCTCTAAATATAAAACATCCAAAAGTGAATTTCTGAGAGCATATTAAAACTGAGTAATATATACATACATACATATATGTAGTTATATATAGTTATATATATATAGTTATATATAGTTATATATATATATATATATAGTTATATATAGTTATATATAGTTAGTTAGAGTAAATACAACTATCATAATACCTAGGTAGAGTAAATACAACTAGCAGGCCAAAGGTCCTCCACCAGTTCCCCAGCAGGGTGCTGAGAGTGGGCTTCCTGGAACCTGTGGGTGATTTAAAGCAGTGTTGCTCAGACTCCAAGGTCCCTAAGCCCCTTTCCACTTAAAAACCACCGAGAGGCCAGGGAAATGGCTCCGTGGTTAAAATGCTTGCCACCAAGCCTGACGACCAGACTTTGACCCTTAGGACCCACATGGTGGAAGAAAAGAACCTACTCTTCCAAGTTGTCCCTGACCTCTACGCACATGCTGTGGCACATGTATGTCCATACACATACACACAAAAAACAAACACATAAAAAGAAGAAAAACTGTGAAACTGCCAAGGAGATTTTCTTGTGGTTCTACTTAGCAATTTACTATATGGATAATTAGAGAAATTTGGTACTTTATTCACTGTAAATAACAATAAACTCATAAAGCAACAGTTTCATGAAAATAAACACAATTTCCAAAATCCAAAAAGAAAATAAAAAAATAAAGTAAGTTAGATAAATAGAGTTATCTTACATTTTCAAATTGTTTGAATTTATCTGGCCTAATTAAAGACACCTTGGCTTTCAGCTCTGCCTTTGCTGTCAGTTGCCATTTGGGGCAGTTTGTCAAGAAAGTCCTGCATCACACACACAGGGAACCAGGCATTTATTTCTCATGTGGCACCTGCAAGCATGTCAGAGATGTCCGTGGATCTTCAGACCACACTCAAGGACCACTGGGCTAGGCCATGCTACTGCTACCAATGCCCCGCCCGGGCAAATTATTGGATAATGATCATAACACAGGGGCTTATGGGTAATTTTCTTTCAGTTTCAGTGGGGGATGGTGTAGGTGAGCAGGAGCCATGGGTTGCTATTTCATTATCTAAGAATTTGTTCCCAGCCAGCCCCATAAATGGCCAAGAATAGTCTGACCCCAACTGTTTTCTTCCCGGGAGAAGAAAGTGCTGAGTTAGGTTATTCCCATGAGCCAGTTCTGAGCCATGGTAGGGAGAGACCAACAGATTTATGGGAACTATTGCAGGATTTTCCATGTCCAGTCCTATTAGGGCAATGGAAGGCTTGTGATTGGACAGGAAAAGGGAGGTGGAGCTAGGAGTTGGTGGGACAGAGGTCACAGGAGGAGAAGGGAATGGAGGTCTCTTCAGACTGGATGTGTGTGACATCTACTAGCCAAAATAGCTAAGTTTTTATAAGGTAGGAAATATTGGGATAAAGCTTTTATCATTATCAATTGGCTACTAAATTATTGTATTGGTATCTTGTAAATTGTGATGTTACCGATGCATAAATCTGATTGCTTAATTAAGCTTTATGAGTTTTGCTTTACTTGGTTACTGGAGCGTGGGTCCACCAATGGCGGAGAGATGCTGAGATGCTGTGGGAGCTAGCTGGGAGAGAATAGCTCAGCGGTAGCGAGAACGCTGCCCGAGCAGGACCAGGCCCGGACATGGTGCTGAGGCCTGGCCGGGCAGGAGAGTTGGCAGGATCTTTTTAATATTTCCCCGCAACCGGGAACCATTTGGGAGGAGACCATACGGGTCCTGGGAAGGAAACACAGCAGGGCAGTATTAAACCCCAGATGCACTCTGAATCATGATGGATTTTAATGCTAATTTTACTGGTCAAGGCAAAAGTCTAGACAAAAGAATTTTGTAATTGAAAATTTATTTTTCCATACAATATTCTAATTACACTCTCCCCACCCCCAACTCCTTCCCACCCATCCAGATCCACATCCTTTCTTTCTAAAATAATAATAATAATAATAATAATAATATAAAACAAACCAGACCAGAACAATACAATAAAACAAATGAGAGTCGGGTAGAGAGATGGCTCAGTGGTTAAGAGCACTGGTTGCTCTTCTAGAGGACCTGAGTTCAATTCCCAGCACCTACATGGTGGCTCAGAACCATCTATAATGGAATCTGGTGCTCTATTCTATCATGTAGATGTATACAGGAAGACAGAATACCCATATGTATAAATTATAAATAGAAAGAGTTCAGGCTGGGCACTGGTGGCACACACCTTTATTTCAGTACTCAAGAAGCAGAGGCAGGCAGATCTCTCTGAATTTGAGAACAGCCTTGTCTACAGAGGGAATCCCAGGATATCCAAGGTTATACAGAGAAAGCCTATCTGGAAAAAACAAAACAGAACAGAACAAAAAAACAAAAACAAAAAAAAAAAACTTCAAAAATACCAATGAGTTAATTTTGTGTTAGCCATCTACTGCTAGACATAGGCCTACCCTTAAGTACAGTTTGTACACCCAATGAGGCCCCATTAGAGAGAACAATTTTCTTTTGTGAGACGTTATAAATTAGAGACAGTTTCTGGACTAGGGATGAGGCTTCCTAGACAGAAGAACTTTTAATGTTCCCCAGCTGGCTGTAAGGCCTAGTGCTAGCAGACTGAAAAGCCTAGTGAGTCAATGACCTAGGCTTGAATCTATACTGTGCTAGTTCCATATATAACTGACTCAATTTCTAGCTTCAGTGTTTTTACCTGTACTTGGGAACACCATGAACAATGTTCTGAATATTTTGCATGATTACCCATTTAAAGTTCCTAGTGCTAAGGCTGCAAGTTCTGTAAGTTTTAAGTGTGTGCTACCATTCTTTGTTATAATAATGGTATAGATCAGAGATTCTCAGCCTGTGGGTCATGGCCCCTTTGGCAAACTCCGATTTCCAAACAAATATTTATATTACAATTCACAACAGTAGCAAAATTACAGTTATAAAAAATAGCAACAAAATAATCTCTTTTTTTAAAGATGTATTTATTTATTGTATGTAAGTACACTGTAGCTGTCTTCAGAACAAAATAATCTTATGGCTGGGGGTCACCCCAGCATGAAGAACTAGGGTCGCAGCATTAGGAAGGTTGGGAAGCACTGATCTAGATCATTATTCTGTATGGGCTGCCAGGGACATATGTCTCTGAAGATGCTGCCACACACATGCCCAGGCTCTGGCATTAGCTATTTTTCCCCCACTGTGACAAAATATCTAACAGAAAGGACTTAAAGGGGAGGTGTCTTTGACTCATTGCTTCAGTCCATTATGGTAGGCAAAAAATAAATACAAATAAAAAATAAAAAATCTTGGCAGAGTTCATGGTGGCAAGTATTTGTGGTGGAGAATTCCTACATCTCAGTGAATCAGGAACCAGAGGAAACAGGACTAGGGGGTCAGGTTGTAACCCTCAAGGCTTGCCCCCCCCCCAGTGGCCTATGTCTACCACCTAGATTCTGTGTCCCAAAAGTTTCATAACTTCCTAAAGCAAAGCTATCAGTTATCAAAGGCCAAGGATTCAAGTACATGAACCCACAGGAACATTTGACATTCAAACTGTAACAGCTCTAAAGGAAGCTCCCATCCCAGTTCTGCCACAAAATAGACAAATCATCCTGAGGTTTTAATCTCTTCAGCAAAATACAAAGAGTCAGCAGGTCCTCCAACTAGGACCCGCTCTGAGGACTGTCAGGGGAGCAAGAGAGCTCTCAGCTGAGGTACAGAGAGATGATGTTACTAGAACCCAGTATAGGAGAGAGAGAGAGAGAGAGAGAGAGAGAGAGAGAGAGAGAGAGAGAGAGAGAGAGAGAGAGAGAAAGAGAGAGGAAGAAGAAGAAGAAGAAGAAGAAGAAGAAGAAGAAGAAGAAGAGAGAGATGAAGAGAGACTGACAGAGACACACACAGAGATACAAAGAGAGACAGAGACACACAAAAAGAGATACAGAGAGAGATAAAGACACACACAGAGAAAATGACACACAGGCATACACACAGAGTGGAGAAAGTAAGAGAAACACATACACTTCAACACACATTTTAGTGGGTCTTAGATAATGTTTTCCCCTTTAAGATTAATGAAATATTTCATCTTATAGAGAAGATACAGGATGGAAATAATTTTAACAGCCTACACTTGGCTTGTAAACTGTCCATGGAGACCTAGAACAAGCGAGGCTCCTTACTTGTTTGTGCCTGGAAACATCATCACTACACTTGCACTCTGCCACCAAGCTCACTGGCTCAGCCATGAAAGTTAACAGCAGTATGGCACAGGGGCCAGGGACAGATGGAAGGTCTGGTATGCTTTCTGAATGGGGAAGACAGCCATGACTCAATATTTTTTTATTGAGAGGCAGAGTGAATCATATAACACTTCTAGGATTCTGGGATGTGGACGGCTTGTCCAGCTGTCTAAGGGCGGGATCTGAGAACCTTCAAACACAGATGTACTGCCAAGTTTCATGACATTTGCCCACAGAGATGAGCCTGCTGTACTGACAACTAGTTTGCTTTTCTTTGGTTCCATTGGTTTTTGCTGATTCACTCAGTGAGGAGCCAAATGTGTCAAAATAACAGAAGATAAAACAGAAGGATCCTCAAAGGCTAAACCTGTGTTTCATGGAGGAATTATACCCATTTATCCAGGACAGAAAGTGTTCCAGGGTATCTAAGGACCCTAGAAGAGTTTCAAAAACAGGAAGATAACTTAATCCAGAGTTTACCATAGGTCATTAGGAATTTCTTCAGGTTCAGCAGGTAGAAAAGCCATTGTTGAGCCTCATGAGAGAATCAACTTTCACGTCAGTGTCTTGGGTATTGATACTAGTTTAAACCTTAGCTATAATGGGTTGGTTAAGGAAGCAGAGAGCTGGTCTCATGCGAAGAGTTTACCTTCTCATTAGTCGCACAGTGAATGAATCAATGTTGGTCTCTGATATCGGGGTTGGAAGCAAAGGGGGCTGGCCCCCAAAGACTCATATCTGAATGCTTAGTCCCCAGTTGGTGGAACTCTCTGGGAAGGATTAGAAGGTGTGTCTTTATGTCACTGGAGGCAGGCTTTGAAGCTTCCAAAGCAGTCTTTCTCTGCCTTATGCCTGTGAATCAAGATGTAAGCTCTCAGCTACTGTTCTAGCACCATGCCTGCCTGCTTGCTGTCATGACCCACCACAATGGGAATATAACCCTCTGCAACCATGAGCCCAAATTAAATATTTCCTTTTATAAATTGCTTTGGTCACAGTATTTTGTCGCAGCAATAGAAAAATAACTTCAACATATGGTTTAGTTGTGCTCATATCTCTAAGTATAAACTGGTTGGTAATTTATTAACTTTTATACTGAGTAATGGCTGTAATGAAATGTGGATGCTTTTGTTTTTCTTTTTGTTGTTTTGTTTCGATCTTTTTCTATGTTATGCAGGGGTTGTCTTTTCCAAGTAAACATCTTTCCACATGTTCTCATTGAAGGGCAGTGCCATCAGCTTCAAGGTTGCCAACGTACCTTAAAGGGAAGTCATATTTAGGCACTGAAATTCTCTCCTGAAATGTCAGAGTCAGCCCTAACAGTTCCTCAGGATGGTCACTCTGAGGTGGGGAGTTGGGGAAGCTATTCTCATTTGGATCTGAGTTCTACTCCAGCTCTGACTGGTGCGACATGAGAAAAGTGTTTCTGGGAAGTACAGAGAGGAGGACCCCACTCTCAATCTTCAGTCAGTCCCTCTGAGACACAACTGGGCAGGAAGAGGCTGAGCTTTCTTTAAGGTACTGCCAGCTCTCAGCAATCCATCACTATACAGTCCACCTTAGTTCAGGCCCCTCCTCTGTGACTCTCTTCATAAGGAAATGTACTTTGCCCTGCGTGAAGCTTTAAGGAAGCCATTGAGCTAAATGAAATGGAAGTGGATTTAGACCTACTAAAATATACAATTCATTTTGTCGCCTTTACCCCCTTCTTTATTATGAGGCTAAGCAGACAAGTAGTACCAGTGAAATAAAAATGGCAATTTTTAGATGACCAAGACTCATAAACTCCAGACAGGCCTGAAATATCTCAATTTTTTTAGACACGTTGTTTCTCATTTGTCAGCAATTTTTATTGGATGTTTCAAGTTATATTGGTTTTAGGAATGGACAATTTGTTATTTCTGTGATTCATTTTTTTCTCTAGTCTGTGAACTTGGAGAAGTAAATATGTGGTCCAAGAGGCAGAAAGGGGGCTCCAGAGGACGCTGCTGTGCAATGACTTTGTTAGTGTGCTTCAGGCCATGATCAATGAGCTTACACAAGTCACAAAAGCAAATAAAACAAAACATGTCTTGCTTTCTTACAGGCACACACACACACACAGAGATAGATACACATGCATATGCACACGTATGTGCATGTGTGCATGCTCATGCATGTATACTCAGAGATACATACAGAAAGAGATATACACACACATATGCATGCATACATGCACACTCATGTACCCACTCATACAGAGAGAGAGAAAAAGAGCAAGACACAGAGAGAGAGGCATATTCACACACACATTCATGCAAAAATAGTGATGACACTTACCTGATCCTGGAGCACATGCTTTAACAGAGGGAGACTCAAGACAAACTTCACTCGCTGATTTGTCAAAGCTCTCATTTCATCCAAACTTAAATCATACCTGTACAGAACAGATTCCACATGGGCATTAAGACATTGAGGTGTTGGTAAACTTGAGTCTGTAATTTGCCAGAAACAAATCCCCAAAACCCTAAGAAAACAGATGCTCTTTTTTTTTCCCTAAGACTGGGTTTCTCTGTGTAGCCCTGGCTGTCCTGGAACTCACTCTGTAGACCAGGCTGGCCTCAAACTCAGAAATCCACCTGCCTTTGCCTCCCAAGTGCTGAGAACAGATGCTTTTATCCTGTGTGTGTAACAACACCAAAGTCAGCTGGAGAGAGGAAGGGAAGATTCCCTGGTAAGAGCCTGTTAAAATTAGGCTGCAGCAACTTCTCCTCTACAGAGCTGGAAAGACTGCAGATACTTTCAAAGTCTGTGATGGCCCAATGGCAGAATCTGTGGAGACAGGGGCAGAGAGTAGAACCCAGTGGTATAAGGAGTAGACTGTGGTAGTGTGAGGAGAATTGTTCAGTCAATCGGTGAAGTTCTGACCCCACTGCCATCTTTTGAATGAAGCTCAAAGTCCACTGGGAAGTTACTCTCCTTGTAGGCTGCTCAAGCAGATGACCGGACTTGACAAGGTCCTAGTAGGGGCAAAACTATCCTTGCCCAGTAAGAAAGATCACCTTTCTCCTATCCACCCACATTCTGTTGTAGCTGTGGCAAAGGCTTAGGCTTTGCCATATCGGGGACTGCCCTATATGCAACCTTCCTGTCTCCCATCTCAGAACCCGTCTTGCCCACCTGTAATTTGGAGGCTTCACCAATCCTCCAGTGCTTTTGTCCTTCACAGGCATTGCCTTCCATTACATTTCTGGCATGTCTAGCTCCATCTTGGTGTCTATTTCTCAAAAAGCCTAAATCTGGGAGGGGTTCCTGTCTGTTATCCAAATACCTCCATGGAAATCACAGCAAAGCCTGGAAGAGCCCATCCATGTTTGATACTAGCCTCTGTCATTGTTCATGTGATGACAATACCAAAATGAATCAGACACTGGGATATTAAAGTCATGATCTTAAAACAAACCTCAAAGTAATAGTATAGCAATCAAATTCCAACTCTCTTGAAACAAATAGGAAAAGTTCTCACCAAAGAAATGCAAATTGTTTTTTTAAAAGAGTATTACATAGAAATTATAGAACTGAAAAATATGGTAGCCAAAATTAATTTTAAAAAAATAAAAGCACTTCTCTGGTTGTGGGAAGCCATTAGAGATCCTCACTTCGGCCTGGGGGGCTGACAGGGCAAAAGTCCTGAGTAAAACAAAGAAGAGCCTCTCCCTGTGATTGCCAGTGGAAGGAAGTCCTGAGATAACTGTGGGATGCTCCAGACTATGCAAACATCAGATGTCTCCACCGGAGGACCCTTATCTCTTCCCGCTGAAACTGCTAAGATTGCCCCTCCCTCCTTTGTTCTTGCCTTGAGAAGAGCTCTTCCTCTGAGAGCTTAAAACTGTGTACCCCGGAACATTAAACGAAGCCTTGACAATTGAACCCCCCTTGCCTGGCTTCCTTCTTTCTCTCCCCCCCTTTGACCCTCAGGTAGCACCTCTTTGAGACCCTGGAATAACTGGGCCTGCTGGACGGGTCATAGTGGCGCCTGAATAGGGACCCAAAGTATGGTCAACTACCGGACAACGGAGGAGAAACCCCAGGAAAAGGAGGACCCCACAGACCGCATTGCTCGTGCGTCGCTGGAGGGGCAGGTGAGTGGCCAAACAATTGTCATCCAATTGTCATTGGGGAAACAATAATTTTAAAAGGGGCTAAAGAAACTTGCTTTATAGGAGAAATCAAGCAATCATTCAGGGAGAGAGGACTAAGAGTTAAGAAAAAAGGATTTAATTAAGTTCTTTTGTTTTGTCGATGATAAATGCCCTTGGTTGGTTTTAAGTGGACCTGATATTCACCCGCTAACTTGAGATAAGGTTGGTAAGGAAATTAATAAGATTTTGAAAACAGGTAAACCAGTATCTGATACATTCTTTAGTTACTGGGGGCTCATTCAGAGTTCGAGACAGACAACAGCTTTTGTCAGTCGCTGAATATTGCCTCCGCCCTTTGTCTCGGGCAGCTTTGGTGACCTCGCTTTCCCCTAAAAAGAATTCTCCAAAACCTTCCTCGGTTGTTATAGACAGGTCTGAGTTCCATCATCCACTCCTGTGACTTCTCTTTATCCTCTGCTCCCAAAGGACCCATCCCCTGCTGTTGTTCCATTAAGTTAAGAGACCCCATCCCACCCCCCGGGAGAAAGCCAACTTGGAGGAGAAAAGCTGCAGAGAGCAAGTAGCCCTTTTAAAGGAGCTACGAGGGACAAATGGTCACTCTAACTTCAAGATTTATTTCAAAGACAAATGCCTAGAAAAAGCCAGAGCCAAAACAAGCCCCTTGACTTTAAAATTTTAGAAGAATTAAAGTCTGCAGTTACAGCCTATGGGCAGACTGCTCCCTTCACTTTGGCACTTAGAATCTTCCACTGAGGGCCTGAGGAATTTATCCAGCGGGCCCAAGCTGAGCTTTCTCTGAGGGAGAAAATTTTCTTTGGAAGTCAGAGATTGCTGCTGAGGCAGCTGGAGAAAAACCTCTCACAGGCAGAATGTAAAACCTGGACTGCAAAGAAATTCCTGGACTCCCCTCCCCTCCCACCTCTCTCCACAGGTGTGTGTGCTCGCCTAGGCATCCTCCTTCCCCCTTGTTAAATCTTAAACAAGAGAAAAAGCAGGTTTCAAGAAAAGCAGTTTTTCCATGTGTAGGACACGGTATCAAAAAATATATATATGGTTAGAAGCTATTTCAAAACTCTCCTGGTGAGGACAAGAAAACGGGAGATGTCCTGTTTTCTCTCTGAAACCTACTGGAGATCTCCTTAGTTCAGGTTAAGATATTTGGATCTCTTTGGGACATCAAGTTCCCTCTCTGTCTATTGTATGTCTTTGGTGCACCAAAACTTGTTCATATGTGTGTCAATTTGTGCTGTTCATTGTTTTGTTTGGCTGAATGATTGGTTGTTTTTATGTTCTATGTAAAAAAAAAAAATGGTAAAAAGGTGTTATCTTGCTGGCAGTCCTGCCAATTGCGGTTTACACAGAGGAGGCTAATTTGAGGTGCCTCACATTCTAAGGTAGGAATCAAAGACAGCTAGAAAAAAAGCTGCTTCTTAAAGAGCCAGCAGCCGGACAAGTGGAAATGGTTAATTCTCCTAGAAAAATTTCTATCATGATGATGATTGAGTTCAAAGTGCTTTATTCCCCTGAAGTTACAGCTAGAAAAAAATGAAGAGATTCGTATAATCGCTTCATTTTTATTTCTAATTAGTCTTAAAGGTATAAATGTTTTACGTATCTTGACTATAGAGTTATAAATTAATTGGTTATGATTTAAAAGGTATAGTGTTATTAAGAAAAGGTTAGTTTAAAACTGGTGATTCAGTGTCAGAGCCATCTTAACTAGCTACACGTGGCATGACGCAACCCAGGAAATACAGGCCTCTAAGATGTTTCTAAATTGCCATGGTGTTTTGTGTGAATCTTGGCCTGGAGATTGGACTTATAAGAAATACGATTTAAAATAATGTCTCTTCAATAAGTTACACTGTCATACATTCAAACACAAGATGATAGACAAACTTTACAATATGAAAATGTGTTTGCTTAATTTTAAGGAGAAAAGATTGTTTAAAACTGGGTTTTGCTTTCAAAAAATTGTAGTTATGCTTTGATATTACAGGTTCCCTTTGTTATTTGACCTCCATACAATGGGATCTAATTACAGGCTACTCCTTGCAGGACCTGGTAGGTGTAGGTATGGCCTTAGAGATAACAAACTCAGATCAGGAGATTTACATTTGAGTTAATACAAAGCTCAGAGCTGTCTCAAAGCTGCTCAAAGCTGCTCAAAGCTGCAGAGGCTTGAGAGATGCAGTTTTGTCTTGCAGGCCTCACTTAGAGAGTTTCTGGCCAAAAGAACATTTTTAACAGATTCATACAGATGTGGTTCAAAATAAAGTTCAAACTTAGATCTATAAAAGATTTTCATTAGAAAGTTATTCCTCAAGAAATGGCTTGCTGTTAACAATGGGCTTTTAAATTTTTTAAGAAAATGATTTTCAAAAGATGTTAAGGTAAATTTTTTGGCTAAGACACTGCTCTAAGTTTGCCATTTAAGCCTCTGATGTTCTCAAGATGGATGCAAAACAAATACTGAGAGACATAACTTTGAGAAAGCTACCGTAAGTATTTGTCAACAGTTTATGATATATGTTCACTTCCATTCCTTAACAAAGAGAACATTAATATAAAATCTCTCCAAATAAGGTTTTGACATCCTCCAATAAAGATTTGGTATAATAATAAAATGTTGCAAAATAAAATCATAAAAATATTTTTAAAAAAAATATTTTAAGAGCATGATGAAATGTTTGTTCCTTATTTTAAACAGCAATCAAATTGATTATTATTAATTGTTAATCTATTACATGACAAGCCTTTTTGACAAAATTAATAATTGTTATCTAAAAGATAAATTGTTAAAAATTTGCCTCTATAAATGTTTTTATATTGTTATAGATTTATTCATGCATCCTATGAAAATACATCTACTATGGGAGTAAAGCTCATATAATTAGATCACATGTTTATTCTTTTGAGTGTCCCCTTGCTTCAGCACAGATAACTGAATTGGGTGCTGTTGCTGTTCTTTTTAAAAGGTTAAAAATCAAACTTTTGATTTATATATTAATAATACATATATAGCTCATGGCTTACACTTGCTTAAAATTATTTCTTTTTATGGCTACTAATTCTTAACTTTTACAATTATTTATACAAATACAATTCAAAAAATTAATAAAAAATACATTGACAGCTTTTTAAGCTTTCTAGTTATAACTGTTTTAACATAAGAAACAAAATATAAAATAAAATTAGTCATTACATATGTTATTTTTTATACTAAATGTTCCAAATCAGATTAAGACAAATATTATAACTGATTATTATAGTCAGTCATTTGAGATGTTTTATTAACAATTTGATATTAGTCATATTACTGAGATTCCTCATAATTCGCAAAGACAAGATATTATAGAACAAACCCATAGAACTTTACAAAAATATTTTTATAATAAAAGAGGGGAGAATCTCATCTCTATATACCACAAAAAAATTAAAATTTTAATGCTAGGGATCTCTCTGAGTGTAGAGAGGAGGGCATGTTTGTGTTTTTTGTACAGGATGCCAAAGGAACATGCTAGCTGCCAGAGTATGCTAATGCTGAGACAAAAAATGATGCTGATTATAATCATTGAAAATGGCCACAGCCCTCAACACCTTTGGATGCTTCTTACTAATGCTGACACCACAGACAACTACGGACTCAACATCCCTCTTTGCATGGCAATTGTATTTAGCTGAAGATTAAGCAAATTATAAACAGATCAAGGGGAGATATTGGTTACTGCTGATTGCCCCCCTTCAGGGTGTCAAAAGGCCATATATTTAAATTTTACAGATTTCAAATGTAGACCAGATAGAATGTGTCCTGCTATTTATTTTTCTTAAGACATCCACAGGCATTGCCTCCCTTGTTACCTCTCAACAGAATCGACAACAATATCATTTACTTAGTGCTGCCTTTGATAAGGACCTGGCCGAACTCAGAGATGGTTTAGCCAATTTAAAAGATTCTGTTGCCTCCTTATCAGAAGTAGTATTACAGAATAGGAGAGGTCTTGATCTGCTCTTCCCACAACAGGGAGGACTTTGCGCAGCCTTAAGGGAAGAATGCTGTGTAGAAAAGACAGGACTGGTAGATGACAGTCTGAGGAGAGTAAAAGAGAGTCTAGAGAAATGCAGAAGGGAACGAGAACAACAGGAGTCTTGGTATAAAAATTGGTTCTCCACGTCCCCGTGATTTTCCACCCTACTACCTTCTATTCTAGGACCCTTCTTAGGATTATTATTCTTAATCTCCTTTGGTCCCTGGGCTTTTCAACGATTAACCTGCTTCATTAAATCACAAATAGATTCTACCCTACCCAAGAATTATGTCTCGGCACAGTATCATCGGCTGAACACAGGAGAAATGATGGACCCCGGGAGACGAGACGGCTCGGCAGAAGCAACTGCAGTACCTACCGCAGAGAGGCTCGATTTCCATAAGCTCCTTTTGTGAGACTCTGTTTGGCTCCCACCTACTCATCCCTGGGCTTGTCTGAAGGGGGAGCTGACCCAAGGTAGCCATCTTAAGGATGGACAATTTCCTCCATCCCCTGACCAACCTAAGACATGGGCCTTGAGGATGACAAAGTAACCCTATGACGGGTAAGGCTGAGGGAAAGAGAGGATGATCCTAAGACAAGAGACGGCTACACATTTTCGGTCTGGCCCCCTTGCCCAGTATTTCTGCCCTGACCTTTCCACTTTTAATATAAGGAAAGGGAGGATCTGGTGAAATTAGTGCCTGTAGCTGGCAGAGCATGAGTCTGTGACCCCATAAGAAAGCTCTAGGTCTAAAGATGTGTTCCCTCCCCCTCCTTTCTGTCTTTTTTTTTTCTCCCTTCCTCCTCCCAAAGACAGGGTTTCTCTACATAGTCCTGGCTGTGGCTCTGTGCTGTTGGACTGGAACTCACAATTCAGTCTGCTTCTGCTTCCAGTGCTGGGATTAAAGGTGTGTGTCATCACCACCCAGCTGGTCCTCTCCCTTTTCAGATGTTAACTCCAAATCACCAAAGTGAAGCATTTGGGGATGGGAACCTTTGGGAGAGGAGTCTATCATATGGACAGAACTTTCATGAATAGACTGAGATGTGTCACAATTAAGTTTCTAAAAACTAAACACACACACAAAAAAAATTGCAAACACCTTGAGAAAACCAATGCAAAGGAAAAGACCCACGGGGATGGTAACAACTTTCTCATCTGAAGCCACCGAGGCCTGGGGGAGAGGCTCCAGGTTTTTCTTAGCTCAGGAATAAAAGAATGATCAAAGAGGGTCTTAAAGCCAGGGAAACTATCCTTAACGGATGAAGGGAAATAATAAAGACAGCCTCACAAGTCTATCTTTTGAACGACTAAAGAAAGATGTGGCTTGGTGGAACAGTACTAGCCTCGCATGCACAAAGCCCCAGGGGCTGGGGGTTGGAGAGACAGACAGAGGAAAGGAGATAGAGCTAATATGATAACTAAAGGTAGTTCTCCCAAACACATATGCACACAAGACTGATACCTATAGAAAGAGAATATCTGAATGAGTGAAAACAAATAAATATAATAAACAGCAGACAGACCAGTTTGTTCTTTTGGTTTGCTGAGTTGTTTTTTTTTTTAATAGACCTTTGGAAAACAGTTTAAGTTCACTGCAAAACTGAGCAGGAGGTACAGAGATCTCCCATGTATTTCCCACCTGAACAATGAATAACCTCCCACAGTATCATTATCCCCACCCAGAGTGGAACAAAAGTTATACCTGATTAACCTACACTAAAGTCCATAGTTTACATAGGGTTCACTCTTTTTGTGTTTGTTTACTTTTGTTTGGTTGGTTTGCTTTGCTTTGGTTTGGGTCAGAATCTCACTCTTTAGCCTGGGCTGGCCGGAGAGTCACAATATAGTCTAAACTAACCTATACAATTCATAGATAGGGCAAAGAGCCTAAAATGAACACTAACAGAAGTTTGTGAAAAGCTAGAGAAGAAAAACTGTGGGTCCTGGTTGCTGGGAAAAAGGTCTGGGGAACTTCCAAGCTTTGAGGACCAAGGTCTCAGAGACCCGAGGCTGAGAGCCCTAATACTAGCTGTCTAGGAACTACAACATTTGTTTCTGTAAAGCTGAAGATGCCAGAACCCAAGGCCTCTGCTGTTACTTACTATTGCCACTCACAGCTGCTGGAGGACGAGTTGCAACAGCTGCAGAAACCTAGTGGGATTAAATTGTGTATTTCATCACTCTGGGGATTAAAGCTTCATACCACGTAGCTCAACTTGAATTCCTCCAACAATCAATCTCTGACTTTGAAGGCCTTACAGCTTGCATGTAGAGGTCAGAAGACAACTTGCAAAAACATATACTTAAAATTACCACTAGATGGAACTTGTTCCTCATGTGAACTGTCATTGAGACTGACCAAGTCAAGAAATCGCAACTGAATGAATAAGCATTTTGGGAACCCGGAAACATGGATATTTGTTAGTCACAATAGTACACCTAAATTTTTAACAGTCTTTAGAGCAGAGGAATGAGACTGTTGCATCGGAGAAACAAGAGTTGTAGAAACAGTCACAAGCACTCTAAGCAATATGCAGGGTTGATGGTATATTTTCCTCATTAAAAAACTTCATTGGTTACTTCAAATATTGTTTGTATAACAGTGGAGTATAAGTCATCCCTATTAATTTGTTCAGTATTTTCACATACTAAATTGGAGCTATAATTCCTATTTTCTGTTTTCCTGAGTTTGTAAAATATGAAGATGTGACAGATACTGCTCCCCTGTCTCACTCTACAGACAGTGCAGGATATTTGATCCAACTATGAGCTCCAAGATTGTCTTATTTATCGGGGAAAAAAACCCAACAACTATTTCTAGTTGTGGTGTGGCTCAGCCCTTAGCACACCTTTAATCCCTCTGGCTAGAATACAGACACACCATTAGTATGCACCTTTAATTCCAAACAATGAAGGTAAAGTTAGTTTGCAGAAGGAAGTACCATGTTTGAAAGTGATGTCTAGTTGAGTGGCAGACAAAGTGATGAATTAGAGAAAGAAAAGATTTCACAGAATAGGACACACCCAACTCTCACAATAAAGGAGAGGAAAGGGAAGATACAGAAGAGAGAGCAGCACAAAGAAGGGAGAGGAGGCTATTTTACTGGAAGAGACAGGTTACAGAGAGACCAAGTTACGACACAGATGAAGACAGAATGAGCCAGAGAATGAGGAGCTCAGAAAGAACTTGAATGGCTGAGCTTATTCAGCAGCAAGTCTGAGAGGCTGAAAACATTTCTAGGCCTAGATTAGGTTATACAGAAGCTAGAAGCTTCCAGAAGTAGGCCTAGGTTAGCAGACAGAGGCAGAAAGCCTCAGAGACAATAATTACAGCAGGAAAATAAAAGTTACTTTTTCACAGGGGTCCCACAGATCTAAGAGCCTTATTAAATCTAAAGAGTCAATGGCATCCATGCCTGAATTAGGAGCCAGGGACATCTTGGGGCGACCATGCATAGTAGTAACAGGGCAGAGAGGGTCCAGCTTTAATCCCAGTAGTTCTCTCTCCATCTGGCTCAGCTACTGGTACTCTGTGTAGGATTCTTCTTGGACAAAAAAGACTACGACTAATTGCCAAGAACACATTTGAAGACTCTGCATTATGGCTGCCAGCAGGAACTAAACTCAAAGACACCAGGCTCCACCGGATCTGACAGAGGAGTTTCAGGGGAGTGGGTGGATAGTGTAGGGGTAGTAATGAACTCTCAGAGAGCGTGGTTCATAGAGCCAGAACCAAGGCACACAGTTCTAAGTGAAAACACACAAATCATGCATACCCCGTAAGAGTGGCTAAGGTAAAAACAGATCATGCCGAGTGTTGGCAAGGATGTCAAGCCCCCAAATGTCTCATCACTGGTGTTGAGACTGTGAAATGGTACAGCCACTCAGAAAAGTCTGACCATTTCTTATGGTGTTAAATGTACTTCTCATACAACCCAGGATTCCACTCCAAAGTCCACCCTAAAAACCTTTCGTTATCAAAAAAAAAAAAAAACAACAACAACAACAAAAACAAAACTGTACATAAATATTTATAATAGCTTATTTGCAATCGACAAAAACCAAGGACAATTTTACAAATGCAGAATCTAGTTTTACCACTGGGGTTGGTGGGGAGACACTTGTGGCATGAAGGGGAACCAGTGAGGGGCTGGGGGAGGGTAGTGAGAGGTGAAGCTGAGCAGGTATAATAATAATAGATATGTATAAAAATGGCATAATGAAATCGATTATTTTGCCAGGCGGTGGAGGCGCATGCCTGTAATCCCAGAACTCTGGGAGGCAGAGGCAGGTGGATTTCTGAGTTCGAGGCCAGCCTAGTCTACAGAGGGAGTTCCAGGACAGCCAGGGCTATACAGAGAAACCCTGTCTCAAAAAAAACCAACTCCAAAAAAACTAAAAAAAAAAAAAAGAAAGAAAGAAAGAAAGAAAGAAAGAAGGAAAGAAAGAAAAAGAAAAAAGAAATCGATTATTTTCTGTACTACCTAAAAATAAAAACTAATTAGAAAACATTTTGCATATGGGAAAAAGCCCTGAAGACACAACAAATGTCTCTCAGATGGTGGTTGGTGGATAAACCCATTGTGCTATATCCATACAATGATACAAAATGAACACCAATTTCAAAGGTGAGTGTAAGAAAAAGCCTATCCCAAAAAGGTTCACACTGTACAAGTGTCCCTGTTATAACATTCTCAAAATTATAAAATTATAGAAATAGATAACATCTGGGTGACTGCCAGAGACTAGGGCTGTAGAAAGAGGTTGACTCTGCAGGAAAAAAATAAGGGAGTTACTTTGTGATATTGTGCACCCTGATTATAGTGTTATCCATGCACATGGGATAAAATTCCACAGAAACACACACACACACACACATACACTCTGAGAGGTTTGAACAGAACAGACTCTTCACATAGAATATACAAATGACCAGCAAATATAAAAGAGTGTTCAGCATCAACAGACATCATAGAAAAACAAACTAAAGCCCAAAGATGGAAGCATGCACCCCCTGAACAGCTACCATTGGCTTAAGTGGCGATATTAGACGCTGGTGAGTGATGTAAAGACAGGATAAGAAGCTGCAAAGACCAGGCACAATGGGAGCCGACACGCACTGCCATCCAGCCGGCCACCCTTTGGAGTAACTTCCTGCCTATCAACAGCTAACAAGCACATACTCTCTCTCTCTCTCTCTCTCTCTCTCTCTCTCTCTCTCTCTCTCTCTCTCTCTCTCTCTCTCACACACACACACACACACACACACACACACACAAAATTGGAGGGCAGGAACTTGAATCTTACCTTTTTTGTTTCTAGTATCTTATTTTTAAAACACTCTAGTAAAATATAATGTATTAAGAACAAAGGTGTGGGTTGTTATGTCTCAGAAAATTAGTGCAAAATAAATTAACCTGTGTAACCCCCATCCAAGTCAAGAGGGGAAAGGTGTTCTCAGTTTCCCTGTCAACCTCTATTTCCTTTCTCCTGGCCAATGCTGGCTGCTTAATAACTCTATAAATTACTGTCTATTTCTTTTGAATATTAAAGAAATTGTGTTATACACTGTGTTCTTTGGTGTCTGGCTTCTGTCACTCAGTATGCTTAAAGAGCGTTGTCTCCAGTGACTGTTGTATATAGCTCACTTATTTTCACTCTAGGATTAAATCATTAAATTAGAATATGCCATAAAAATAAGCTGAGGGAGGGCACAGATAAGGAGAGAAGGATTAGAATGGCTTAGTCACGACTTTTCTTTATAAGTCCCAGGCCCTTTAGGCTTTCATGCCTCCATCTTTCACTGTGCAGGTTTTGGAAGACAAAAGCTGCTTCTTACAGGTCCAGTTAACTTCAGCCTCCTACAGAGAAGCCATGCCGAGATCCTGGAAAAGGCAGACTGGGACTCCTGGTCCAGACAAGAAGAAGCTATTTGGAAAATGTACTAAAACGGAAAACTCAGCAAGGACATCTGTTAATCTAGAGAACTCCAGTCTTGAGAAGACTACAACCTTTAAAAATCCATGGCAAGAATTTAAGCAACTACTGGCTGATGAAGTCAGAGCCAAAAAGTCGGCTAGAGAAAGGAACAGACATGAAGTTCAGCGTCGAGGATCTCAAAGCACAGTCCAAGCAGACAGCTTGCTGGGATGGGGTTTGCAACTGTCAGGTAAGGAAACAAGGGGCAGGAACCCTGGAGCCACCTACAGTAGGACACATGCCTGCCTCCTCCACCACAGTCTGCAGGAGCAGGGCCTTCTAGCCAACACTGCTTTTCCCTGAACTCTATCTGAAAATGTTTGCAGAAACTTCATAATCACTGTGACAGCATGCAGTCTGCAAGTGGCTTGGTTCTGGCTAGTGTCCTGGAACAAGGCTAGGACTCTGAACAAAGGAACAGACGTCATTATGAATCGGAGAGAAGGTGCAAAACAGACATAAACATCTAATATAAACAGACCTGCTTGCTTCCCAGTTGTTAACTGGGTAGCCCTTGTTTCTTCTTTGACACAGGCTTGGAACTTCCTCGGGGCCATGACATTGGAGGATGAAGCCTTCTTCTACCATAGCAACTGCAAACAGCCAGGTATCATCTGACTTATGGTGGTTAGACACACACATTGGAGCCTGGATGGCTCCCTTCGGGGATTCATTTGTGAAAGGCCTGCAGCTTAAATAAGCAACAAAGACCTCACATTGCCTGTCACAGCCAGGGAGGAAAAGTACCCTAGCCACCACCTGTATGACAGAGGTTAAAATAGGAAGGCCATCATTGCTGGCCCTACTAATCCTTCTCACTATCTGAGGTTTCTATCAAGTAGCTCCTCTTCACTAAGAGTTTCAGGATAAAACTGTGTGTGGAGTTGGGAGAAAATAAAAACATGTTTCCAACAGTTAAAAAAAAAGTAAACTGAGGGAACAAATTGCATGATTCCAGTTATATTAAATTCTAAAAGAGACAAAACAAAGCTATAACAGGAAGAAGGGATAACAAAGCAGTGGATACCTCCTAAAGGGTAGGGCAGAGGTTTCCAGGCAAGGGATGAGGAAACAGTCTCAACCACTATGGTGCTCTGCTCTACCTACAAAGACCTGATGGCAAGAAGGCTCTTATAAGCCCACTGTGAGTGGTACTGCCCTGGGCATTCAGTCCTGGATTATATAAGGAAGCAGGCCAAGCAAGACTTGGAGAGCAAGCCAGTAAGCAGCACTTCTCTATGGCCTCTGAATCAGTTCCTTCCTCCAGGTTCCTGCCTTGAGTTACTACCCTGCCTTTACTTCATGATAAACCTTCATTAGAACATATAAACCAGCGGCGGCGGCGGCGGCGGCGGCGGCGGCGGCGGTAGCAGTGGCTGCTCCAGCTGAAGGGCCATCAGCAGTGGAACCAAGGCGACACAGGGTCCAGTTAGGCCCTGCGCCCACGACCACTGACCTTCGCTGACCAGCCGGGCGGCAAGCAACTGCGGTTCTGCGGAGCCTTTCGCTGCACGGAAGCCACTTCAGAACTCGGCTGCCCGCCAGTCAGGAGAGACTCACCGCCATCTTGATCCCGGGCTCCGGAGATCGGTCAGACTGAGGTACACAAACATAATCCTAGGCCCAACACCGCAGGGGTCTGAGCCAGACGGGCGTTGGCCTGCACCCAGGCCCTGGGCTGTTCGAGTGGCCATCGGGGCGCCAACCCAGCCAGGAGTTTTTTTTTTTTTTTTGCCCCGGCCGGTGCACGCGCCGCCATTTTGCCTACAGGAGCCAGAGTGCTCGGGAGGGCAGAGACTGCTAACAAGCGTAGCCTGAGGCTAACAAAACGGGGGTCTAGGCCCCAAAAGGCACAGGACTGACCCCAAGAACTGGGCGGCTTGGTGGGCCATCTGTGTGTCAACCAGCCCAGGAGGTTATTAGCACAACAGACTCTCCCGGTGCTTTCGCGGAGCGCGGACGCGCACGCCCGCCATCCGGGTCACCTGGCGGACCCAAATAACAGACATAGCCCTAGGGGAACTTTGCTCGGACCTTGGCCTCCCAGGCGTTTGCCTGGACTCAGGGCCCAGGCGACAAGGCTAACCTAGTGTGCGCCAGCCCGGTTGGGGAAATCGGCTGCCCAGCGGAGTGAGCGGAGCACAGGGGAGGTCACAGCAACATTCACCTTCGGAGCTCCCTGGGGGTGCACACGGGTTCCACCTGGTCCACAGACACAATCTGGGGCAAGGCCTCAGGCAGAAGCCCCCAGCTCAAATCTCTCCGCTTCAGATCAGCCTGGGTGGCCGCCACATCTCCAGGTCCCTCAAGAGGCTAGTGGGGGCTTCCGGGCGGCCAGCTGGGAAAAGTCGGTGTGCTCCGATAAATCCTGCGGGCCCCAGCGGGAGCCTTCAGGTGCCTGCTTTGGGATCTGAACAGCCTGGAAAACAGCACCCTGTCTATAGGCAGTGCAGAGTGTAAGCTGTGCACCAGAGGCCAACGGGGAAGGGGCAGCTTGCACTGGTGAGTCCAGCACTGACAAGACCAAGTAACACCAGTGAGAGCTAGATGGCAAAAGGCAAACGCAGAAACGTCACTAACAGAAATCAAGGCAATATGGCAACATCTGAACCAAATTCTCCTCTACCAGCAAGTCCTGGATACCCCATCACACCAGTAAAACAAGATTTGGATTTAAAATCACTGGTCATGATGCTGGTACAGGAACACATGAAGGTCATTGAGGAGAAAATGGATCAAAAGTTAGAAGCCCTTGCAAGGGAAACACAAAAATCATTGAAAGAAATCCAGGAGAATACAAAAGCCAACAAGGAGGAAATGCAAAAAACACTTAAAGAAATACAGGAGAACTTTGCTCAACAGGCTGAGGTCATGAAAGACGAAACACAAAAATCTCTTAAAGAAATACAGGAGAACTTTGGTCAACAGGCTGAGCTCATGAAAGAGGAAACACAAAAATCTCTTAAAGAATTACAGGAAAACACAAACATGCAAGGGAAGGAGCTAAGCAAAACCATCCAGGATCTAAAATCAGAAGTAGAAACAACTAAGAAAACTCAAAGGGAGACAACTTTGGAGATAGAAAGCCTTGGGAAGAAATCAGGGGACAGAGATGCAAATATCAACAACAGAATACAAGAGATAGAAGAAAGAATCTCAGATGCTGAAGATTCCATAGAAACCATGGACTCAACAGTTAAAGAAAATGCAAAGTGCAAAAAGCTTGTAACCCAAAATATCCAGGAAATCCAGGACACAATGAGAAGACCAAACCTAAGGATTATAGGCATAGATGAGAGTGAAGATTTACAACTTAAAGGGCCAGCAAATATCTTCAATAAAATTATGGAAGAAAACTTCCCTAACCTAAAGAGAGAGATGCCCATGAATATACAAGAAGCCTACAGAACTCCAAACAGACTGGACCAGAACAGAAATACTTCCCGTCACATAATAATCAAAACACCAAATGTTCTAAACAAAGAAAGAATACTAAAGGCAGTAAGAGAAAAAGGCCAAGTAACATATAAAGGAAGACCTATCAGAATCACAGCAGACTTTTCACCTGAGACTATGAAGGCTAGAAGGTCCTGGGCAGATCTCATGCAGACTCTAAGAGAACACAAATGCCAACCAAAACTACTATATCCAGCAAAACTCTCAATCACCATAGATGGAGAAACTAAGATATTTCACGACAAAACCAAGTTCACCCAATATCTATCCACAAACCCAGCCCTAAAAAGGATAATAGGAGGACAACACCAATACAAGGAGGGAAACTCCACCCTGAAAAAAGCAAGATAGTAACCTTTCATCAAACCCAAATAAGTTAAGCAATCAAATTTAAAAAATAACGTCAAAAATGATAGGAAGTAACAATCACTATTCCTTAATATCTCTTAACATCAATGGACTCAATGCCCCAATAAAAAGACACAGACTAACTGACTGGATACGTAAACAGGACCCTACATTTTGCTGCTTACAGGAAACACACCTAAGGGTCAAAGACAAACACTACCTTAGAGTAAAAGGCTGGAAGACAATTTTACAAGCAAATGGTCTCAGGAAACAAGCTGGAGTAGCCATTTTAATATCAGATAAAATTGACTTTCAACCCAAAGTCATCAAAAGAGACTCTGAGGGACACTTCTTGCTGGTCAAAGGAAAAATACAACAAGAAGAACTCTCAATCCTGAACATCTATGCTCCAAATGCAAGGGCACCCTCTTTCATAAAAGAAACTTTATTAAAACTCAAAGCACACATTGCACCTAACACAATAATTGTTGGTGACTTCAACACTGCACTTTCCTCAATGGACCGATCAGGAAAACAGAAACTAAACAAGGACACAATGAAACTAATTGAAGCTTTGGACCAATTAGATTTAACTGATATATATAGAACATTCTATCCTAAAACAAAAGAATATACCTTTTTTTCAGCACCTCATGGTACCTTCTCCAAAATCGACCATATAATTGGTCACAAGACAGACCTCAACAAATATAAAAAGATAGAACTAATCCCATGCCTCCTATCTGATCACTATGGAATAAAAGTGGTCTTCAATAGCAACAGAAACAACAGAAAACCCACAAACACGTGGAGATTGAACAATACTCTACTCAATGACACCTTGGTCAAGGAAGAAATAAAGAAAGAAATTAAAGACTTTTTAGAACACAATGAAAATGAAAACACAACATACCCAAATCTATGGGACACAATGAAAGCAGTGCTAAGAGGAAAACTCATAGCCCTGAGTGCCTCCAAAAAGAAAATGGAGAGAGCATACATTACCAACTTAATGACACACCTGAAAGCCCTAGAACAAAAAGAAGCTATTTCACCCAGGAGGAGTAGAAGGCAGGAAATCATCAAACTCAGGGCCGAAATCAATCAAGTAGAAACAAAGAGAACCATACAAAAAATCAACAAAACTAGGAGCTGGTTCTTTGAGAAAATCAACAAGATAGATAAACCCTTAGCCAGACTGACCAAAGGGCACAGAGAAAGTATCCAAATTAACAAACTTAGAAATGAAAAGGGAGACATAACAACGGAAACTGAGGAAATCCAAAAAATCATCAGATCCTACTACAAGAGCCTGTACTCAACACAACTGGAGAATCTGGAGGAAATGGACAATTTCCTTGACAGATACCAAATACCAAAATTAAATCAGGACCAACTAGACCATCTAAACAGTCCCATAAAGCCTAAAGAAATAGAAGGAGTCATAGAAAGTCTTCCAACCAAAAAAAGCACAGGACCAGATGGTTTCAGTGCAGAATTCTACCAGACCTTCAAAGAAGAGTTAACACCAATACTCTTCAAACTATTCCACAAAATAGAAACAGAAGGAACACTACCCAATTCCTTCTACGAAGCCACAATTACGCTGATACCAAAGCCACACAAAGATCCAACAAAGAAAGAGAACTTCAGACCAATTTCCCTTATGAACATCGATGCAAAAATACTCAACAAAATTCTTGCCAACCGAATCCAAGAACACATCAAAACGATCATCCACCATGATCAAGTAGGCTTTATCCCGGGAATGCAGGGTTGGTTCAATATACGGAAATCCATCAATACAATCCACTACATAAACAAACTCAAAGAACAAAATCATATGGTCATTTCATTGGATGCTGAAAAAGCATTTGACAAAATTCAGCATCCTTTCATGCTTAAAGTCTTGGAGAGAACAGGAATTCAAGGCCCATACCTAAACATAGTAAAAGCAATATACAGCAAACCGGTAGCCAGCATCAAACTAAACGGAGAGAAACTTGAAGCAATCCCACTGAAATCAGGGACCAGACAAGGCTGCCCCCTTTCTCCTTATCTTTTCAATATTGTACTTGAGGTACTAGCTCGGGCAATTCGACAACATAAGGAGGTCAAAGGGATACAAATTGGAAAGGAGGAAGTCAAACTATCATTATTTGCAGACGACATGATCGTCTACCTAAGTGACCCAAAGAACTCCACTAGAGAGCTCCTACAGCTGATAAACAACTTCAGCAAAGTGGCAGGTTACAAAATCAACTCAAGCAAATCAGTGGCCTTCCTATACTCAAAGGATAAGCAGGCTGAGAAAGAAATTAGGGAAATGACCCCCTTCACAATAGCCACAAACAGTATAAAGTATCTTGGGGTGACTCTTACCAAACATGCGAAAGATCTGTATGGCAAGAACTTCAAGACTCTGAAGAAGGAAATGGAAGAAGACCTCAAAAAATGGGAAAACCTCCCATGCTCATGGATCGGTAGAATCAATATAGTTAAAATGGCCATTTTGCCTAAAGCACTATACAGATTCAATGCAATACCCATCAAAATCCCAACTCAATTCTTCACAGAGTTAGAAAGAGCAATTATCAAATTCATCTGGAACAACAAAAAACCCAGGATAGCTAAAACTATTCTCAGCAACAAAAGAAAATCTGGGGGAATCAGTATCCCTGACCTCAAGCAATACTACAGAGCAATAGTGTTAAAAACTGCATGGTATTGGTACAGTGACAGGCAGGAGGATCAATGGAACAGGATTGAAGATCCAGAAATGAACCCACACACCTATGGCCACTTGATCCTCGACAAAGAGGCTGAAAACATCCAATGGAAAAAAGATAGCCTTTTCAACAAATGGTGCTGGTTCAACTGGAGGTCAGCATGCAGAAGAATGCGAATTGATCCATCCTTGTCTCCTTGTACTAAGCTCAAATCCAAATGGATCAAGGACCTCCACATAAAGCCAGACACTCTGAAGCTAATAGAAAAGAAACTGGGGAAGACCCTTGAGGACATCGGTACAGGGAGAAAGTTTCTGAACAGAACACCAATAGCGTATGCTCTAAGAGCAAGAATTGACAAATGGGACCTCATAAGGTTACAGAGTTTCTGTAAGGCAAAGGACACCGTCAAGAGGACAGATCGGCAACCAACAAATTGGGAAAAGATCTTCACCAATCCTACATCAGATAGAGGGCTAATATCCAATATATATAAAGAACTCAAGAAGTTAGACTCCAGAAAACCGAACAACCCTATTAAAAAATGGGGTACAGAGTTAAACAAAGAATTCTCACCTGAAGAACTTCGGATGGCGGAGAAGCATCTTAAAAAATGCTCCACTTCATTAGTCATTAGGGAAATGCAAATCAAAACAACCCTAAGATTTCATCTTACACCAGTCAGAATGGCTAAGATTAAAAATTCAGGAGACAGCAGGTGTTGGAGAGGGTGCGGAGAAAGAGGAACACTCCTCCACTGCTGGTGGGGTTGCAAATTGGTACAACCACTCTGGAAAGCAGTCTGGCGGTTCCTCCGAAAACTGGGCACCTCACTTCCAGAAGATCCTGCTATACCACTCCTGGGCATATACCCAGAGGATTCCCCACCATGTAATAAGGATACATGCTCTACTATGTTCATAGCAGCCCTATTTATAATTGCCAGATGCTGGAAAGAACCCAGGTATCCCTCAACAGAAGAGTGGATACAAAAAATGTGGTATATCTACACAATGGAGTACTATTCAGCCATTAGAAACAATGAATTCATGAAATTCTTAGGCAAATGGATGGAGCTAGAGAACATCATACTAAGTGAGGTAACCCAGACTCAAAAGGTGAATCATGGTATGCACTCACTAATAAGTGGTTATTAACCTAGAAAACTGGAATACCCAAAACATAATCCACACATCAAATGAGATACAAGAAGAAAGCAGGAGTGGTCCCTGGTTCTGGAAAGACTCAGTGAAACAGTATTTGGCAAAACCAGAACGGGGAACTGGGAAGGGGTGGGAGGGAGGACAGGGGAAGAGAAGGGGGCTTACGGGACTTTCGGGGAGTGGGGGGGGGGCTAGAAAAGGGGAAATCATTTGAAATGTAAATAAATTATATCAAATAAAAAAAAAAGACAAAAAAAAAAAAATAAAAATAAAAAGAAAAAAAAAAAAAAAAGAACATATAAACCACACAACTCTTCCCCTACCAAGTTGCTTTTGATCAACGTTTATCACAACAATGTAAACAATATAAACCTGACTAATACGATGTCTGATGAATTTTACACAAAGATAACAAATCAGAAGAACATGGAGAGAGAAGAAATGTCACAGAGAAGAGCTTAACACCAAAGGAACTTAACACATACAACACAATGTTCTGGACGGGATCCTGGAGTGGGAACAGAAGACTTGTGGGAAAACTAAGGAGGTGTTGTAGAGTCTTGAGTTTAATTAGTAATAGCAGGTCAGTGCTGTCATCTTATTTTTGACAAATTGACTGTGTTATGTAAGATATTAGAAAGGGAGGGAGACATGGGAACTATCTTCACTCTCCATAGCTTTGCTCTGCACTGAAAAGTGTTCCATAATAAAAATCTCTAGATGGAGAGATGGCCCATTAGTTAGGAGCTCTAGCAAAGGATCAGAACCAGGTCTACTTAGCAATACCTGAAACAAAACAGTGGTCAAAACCTGATGAACACTACCAGAATTTGTCCTCTGATTTCCATACCCAAGCACATACACAGGCACATTCATATGTGCACAACTGCATACTTATCTACTCATCCCCACACATACACATACCTTCCCACCCCATACACATACACACACACACACACACACACACACCTCCATACAACAAAGGAAATAAACATTAAACACCCTACTAGATGGTGGCAAAAGAATCTCAAGCCCTTGCAGAGATCCAAAAGGGGCTTGAAATTTTATGATTTCAACAGAGTATGGCTATCTTTAATTAAGAAAGAGCCCCCAAAATCTCAGAATTACAACCATCTCCAGAACAGAAAGGAACAGGTCTCAGGGACCTCTTTACCCATACACCAGTCTCTTGGAAATGCTCAGACAGGGCTCAATCTATTAAAGCAGATATATTGTCTATTTCTATCCTAAATAACAAATGAAGGGATGCTCTCTAAGGAATGCTCAGTGGGATTTCTTCCTGGAGTCTCAGGGCTTTATAATACAGGATGTACATGGTATAGGAAGGAGGCAAAGACAGATGGAAGCTTTTAAAGGCAATGCAATCTGTATATGAAACTTATCTGAACAGGCTGCAGTTGGGGAATTCTAAGCAGAAGTTCTTATTATTGGTTATGGTTCCTACGAGCAAAGTCTTTGTAAGTAGCATTAACATCTATTAGCATCTACTCTGTCACCTGAGGTGTGTCACCTCAGGTTCCTTCATCAAGTGCTCATCTCTTCTCCCCCAGTCTCATGGCTCTAATTGGTGACCCCATTTCAGATCTGTGCAAACACTGTCTAGCCTTGCTCAGTCCTTGATTCAGCTCCAGTAGCCATTTCAAGAAAATGTGACTACCAAATGTGTCAGTGATGATGAATTGGGGCCAGAAATAACAGTGTCACTGTCTTCCTCCCTGGTTGCTAAATCAGGAGGACTACCCCCATCACTCATGTGCCCTGAACTCTGACTCCTGCTCCTGAAGCTACTGGAGGCTGAGTTTCCAACTCTGGAACTGAAAAGAGTCACTAAGCTAACTAGAATGCTTTTAGTGCAAGCAACTGACAGCCAATCCACAGCCACTTAGACAACAAAGGGAACTTTCTTCCTTACAAAACTAAGGAGGCCCTGCAATTTGACTATGGCTCAAGGATATTTCAAAGCCTAATGTCCCTCTACTCTCCTCTATGGGTCACTTCATCCTAGGGCTGGCTTCCCTTGTAAACTAATTGACTGCAGGAAGATCAGCTTCATATTTAAACTCTATCCTGTCTAAAATGAATTATACACTGCTGACAGATCTCTGGAATCATCAATGAAGCATCTTTTCCAGGAGCAACCCAAAGGTCTCTCCTCCTATTTCATTGGCCAAAACTAGGGAACATGACCCTGCGGCCAGAGAATGGCTATCCTGAAATAGCTCTCAAGGATAAGAAGGAGTTAAGGGGGGGTGGGGGTGTCAAGGGTGTCAAGGAGACAGGGTTATAAGAGTCAGGTTGCAGTGAGGTGACAGGTCAGCATTCCCCAAACCACACTTTGTGCCCAAAAATAAAACGTAGTGATGCTGAGAGGAGGTTTGGGGAGGGCAAATGCTAACTTTACTAAGACTGTGCTTGGTGAGGAAGCAAAGAAAATGAAGACAGCTTCACCAGCATCTTTAAGGGAAATCCTCAAATTAGACTCATAAATGTTTTTTGTAATTACCAAATCTTATCCGTCCCCTTCTGAATAATTTGATCTGCCTCTTTCACAGTTCTCCCTTATTGTCATCTCTAATAGGCAAGTAAATTATAAAATATATACATTATGCTAACACGCATAGGCCTATGTGTTCTGGGTCTAAAACCCCTTGGCAGTGAGGTGTCCTTCATAGGCAGGATTTCAGTTCCTTTCACTTGGTGTCTCCTTCTCTATGTCACTTCCTGCCACCTCTCCCCAGTTCCTACCCCTCCCTTCCACTTCCTTCCTCCTCTCCTTCTCCCACCTGCTTCTTCCCACCCCTCGCACCTACAGCTTCTTTAGCTGGACAGGTGCAGAGACAAGGCCTGACTGAAGGTAGACGATCTCTACCTTGTGCAAGGTCAGTAGCTATGGCCCTCAGGGACAATGCTCTAACCTGTAGCATGTACTCCAGTTCTGTGAGTCACACCTAGAGGTAGGAGAGGTCCCTAAAAGGATTGAGTATTATTGCCCTCAAAATGACACCTGGGGCAGGACAGGAAGTGCTCATCTGTTGCCTCTTTAGTGGCTCATTAGTGATAGAATTGCTTGAGAGAAGCAGAGGCAGAAGTGTGGTTGGGATAAAGGAGCAGGACTTTCTCAATACATTAACATAAAGTGCCCAGATCTCCTTATCCTACCAAGTCCTAGTTTTGCAGAAGACTGAAGAAATACTAGTTGGCAGAGTCCTGTCTTCTCCCTGACAGACTTCTACTTTCCAAGCTTGAAACAGCATCTTACCCTTGGTCACTCCCATACACTCATTATTTTGAAGGTTTTCCATATTCTAGTTTTGATGTTTATTCTGCATCTTTGTTTGGAAGTACACATATATTCTTGTGTGGGTTGTATGGCACTATTCTTGGAGAGATGTGAACAGAAATCTATTCACCCTGAAAGGGAGCCAACAACAAATCACAGTGAAAAACCACCAAAGTCCAACTTGATAAGTCAATGAGTTTATTGGAGTTATTTACAGGAGAATGTGTGAGGGGTGACTTTCAGAAGAATGGAGCCCACCCCAGCATTAGTGATGACTCACGACAGGTGAGACCCTGAAACCATGACTTAAGAGCAGCTCCTGAAGTCAGAAAGTCTCCTTTTCTAAATCTATAAGAGCCTTCCTTAGAAATTCCTGAGTCTTGACAGCCCAAAACACACAATGAAATCCTGTCTCCCCCCCCAAAATCCCTGAGTCTTAAAGAGCTTCTCCCAAAGATGGAATGGTTCATCTCAGAATAACTACCCAGAAGTCTTCAAACTAAAGAAGAAATGTATATTTTTCTTTTAGCTAATGTAACCAAAAGTTATTCTTAGTTGCCAAATAATAACTATTATGTCAATTATACTATTATTACCATTATGATAGTACTGGGATTAAACCCAGAACTTGCACAATCTAAGCAAGCATCCTACTCTTATGTCCCCAGTGTCTTTCAGTTACTAAACTGTTAAAGTTTTTTGTGGAGTGGAAATCATTGGAAGTACTATATGCACGCAGTATTTTTAGAGAGGAAGTCTGAAGTCTGAGTATGACTTTTACTCATACTAATTAGGCATATGGAAGCCTGGAGGCAAAGACAGTCCTAGAGCACACCACCAGCTTGTTTCACAAGTCCTTGGACACACAACAAAAAGGACATGAATCTCCCTTCTGCAGGAGCAAGCATCAGAAAAAGTGGAAGAGAGGGCAGCTAAGGTCTGGTAATGGGGAACAAATTTCTTAAAGCCAGAGTAATGACACTGAGACTATGGGTGACCTAGAAAGAAAGGGGTGACGTGTTCTGAAGGGACACTCACCTCTCCTAGCCAATCAAGGAGTATGGTGACCTAGGAAGGCCTAGAAACTCCTCGGCCACCTCTCTCCAGCCTTCTTCACCAAGTTCCTGAACTCAGGCTCTTTTTAAAACCATTAGACTCATATTTTATATAGTAATGGATTCTTTATTTATATGGTTAATGGAAAGTTAGTAAATATCTGTAAAATAAATGAGAATAGTCATTGTGAGTGACTAAGGAAAAGGGACATTTTCTAGACTCCAGAGAAATTCTACAATCTAGAATAATAAATTCTAGGAATAAGTAAATAAATGAAATTCTAAAAATAAAGTTCTCAAAATAAATAAATAAGATAAATTATCTTAGGATGTAGAAGAAATTAGACACACCCTACCGCATCTTCTCCAATAGCCTGAGACAAAGCAAATCAGATGGCTTTGCTTGACTTGTGTAGGGTAGAGATACTAATACCTTTAAATCATCTACCTGATATATGCATATAACATGAGACCAGTAGGGAAGTAAGAGTGCTATTACACAGTTGATGGGTATAGAGCACTATAGCAGGGAAAGACCTCAAAAGTACTGGGTAAGTGGATGATGACAGAGGTAGAAGTCTATCTGTCCTATGGCATGACTAGAACAGGCAAATTCAGAGACACAAAGTAGATTACTGGCTTCCTTACAAGATGTTTTCAGGAGTGATTAGTCTTTGAAATGAAGTCAAAGCATTGGTTGCACAACACTGAATATATTCAATGTGACTGAAGCAAACACCTGAACAATTATCAATTGTCTGTTATCTAAATACCATCTCTTCTCTGAAAGACAGGCAGAAAAGAGAGAAGGAAGAAATGAAGGAGAGAGGGGTGGGAAGAAGCTACCTCTGAAGCTTTAAGTGTGTATTTCATTACTAGGACTTCATACATACACAGACTACCTGAAACAGACACACACACACACACACACACACACACACACACACATGAAAGAGGCATATCTTTGCTGAGAGACTAGTTTACAACATAAGATGACACCAATAGCATCCTTATCCCAGAGAAAGCACAAACACAGCCACACATTCCCATTTGCCTGGGCAGGCAGCAATAGCCCTCAAGGGATGGACGTCCAGGAGTCAGAGGGAGAATTCTGGAACAAGCATGTCTCCTTTGGATCATATATATCCCAGAAAACCACAAAGAACCAGTGCTGAGTGATTCCTCCCTTGTGTATTATCTACAAGAGCCCAATTTAGAGCAAATTAGAATGATGGCTGCCAGGAACTGGAAAAGAAAGAAGGGGAAACTTGGGTTTAAATGGGTAGAGCTTCAGATTAAGAAGACAAGAAAGTTCTGGAGATGGATGGTGGTGACTGCAGCCCAACAGTGAAAATGTAATCAATGCATATACACATATATAAAGTTTGCAATGGTAAAAAAATCATGTTGTATGTATTTTAGCACAGTTTTTAAAATGTGGTTGGAGAGGGAACCATTAAAAAAACTTTATTTCCAATATTATTTGACTCTAATGAAATACATTGGGTAAATAAGACTGAGGGGGAAAAAAAACTAAACTTGAAAAGTCAAGAAGAAAAAGATGAATTATTCCAAGGAAGAAAGTGTAAGGATGTGAAGAGAAAGAAGGAGATATAGAAATAGTCAGAAACAGCCAAAGAGAGCCTTGTGGAGCATCACAAGGCCTTAAAGGAACAGAAGCATCTAATAGGAGCTCTGGAGGCATGTGACACACCCTGAGTGACAGCAACCACTCACCAACCAGAATGACAACCAGACAGAGCCTATTTGCCAGTAAACAAAATGAAAAGTGTTTAAGCATATCTCTCATTTCCAGCACTGCATTTCCCATTCTCATCAAGCCCCAATAAGAAGCCTTGTATGAGGTTCTGCTACTATAATGAAATAACTGAATCTGGATAATTTGTAAAGAAAAGCGGTTTGAGCTGGAAAAAATAGCTCAGTGGGTAAAAGAACTCACTTGCAAGCCTAACACCCTGACTACAGCTCCCTGGAACCTACATTAGAGCCAAATGCAGTATCATGGCACCCTGTAAGCCCAGCAGGCCCATGGGAAATGGAAGCAGAGAGAGGAGATTCTCCAAAAACTAACTGTCCTGGTTTTGTCAGTAGGCAGTGACAAAGAGACCCTGCCTCAAACGATGTAGAAAGGGAGTACCACACTCTACGAGGCAGAATTTCTGAGTTTGTGGCCAGCCTGGTCTACAGAGTGAGTTCCAGGACAGCCAGGACTATACAGAGAAACCCTGTCTCCAAAAAACAAAAGCAAAAACAAAAACAAAAACAAAAACAAACAAAAAAAAAGGGAGGACCAATGCCTAATGTCTGTTCTCTGCCACCCATGCACTTTGGCACACATGCACCTGAACTCATACATGAACACATCACATACAGAGAAAAGAGAGAGAGAGAGAGAGAGAGAGAGAGAGAGAGAGAGTTAAAGACCACCCACAGAGACACACTTCCTCCAACAAGGCCACACCTATCCATCAAGGCCATTCCTCCTAATCCCTTTGCAAACAGTTTACCAACTTCAGACTAAATATGCAAGTAATATGAGCCTATGAGTGCCAATCATATTTAAACATGGTGTGATAGTTTTAGATACCAACTTGCCTGGATCCAGAATCACCTGGTAGATGGGTTCCTGGGCATGCTTCAGGAGGATTACCCTGATTAGGTAAACTGAGTGCAAAGGCGTACCCACTGCAGGTGGCACCTAGGCTGGGATCTGGGATCCTGAACAGTGGAGAGAGAGAGAGAGAGAGAGAGAGAGAGAGAGAGAGAGAGAGAGAGAGAGAGAGAGGCAGAGGGAGAGGGAGAGGGAGAGGGAGGGAGAGGGAGGAAGGAAGGAAGGAAGGAAGGAAGGAAGGAAGGAAGGAAGGAAGGAAGGAAGGAAGGAAGGAAGGAAGGAAGGAAGCTGAACACAGATATCTATGCTTCTCCGCCCCTCGGTTGTGGACATGACATGAGCAGCCTCCTCCGGCTCCTGTTGCCCTGACTCTTCCACAGTGATGGACTGAAACCTGAAACTGCAAGCCAAAATAAACTTTCCCTCTGTTTCTTTTGTCAAGAAATATAACAAAGGCATAGAAAACGGGAAACCAGAGAATATGCAAGGGATAACCTTACGACTTCACAGTGGGCTCTACCTCTTCACCGGCTTACCGCTACTTAGTATCACCACACTGGAGAACTAAGTTTCTAATACATGAATCCTTGAGGGTAAAACTGCATCCAGACCATACAGGTCTTACATCACTTAGAATCCTCTTAGAAAAGGCAGCATGCTACCATCACATGTATGGCAGAAAAGAAATAGACTTCATTCAGCACGTTCCAGAATTCCCAGAGCCTGGAGGACTCTAGTAGAGTGAAGAGTAAGGAAATTATTTTGGAAGTAAGTCTTTGAGGGAGACAAGACCATTCCTCAGAAGTGAGCAGTGGGGCTGGGTCCACACAGCTCCTAGTTGCCAAGGTCCAGCAGTTTAGGGCAAAGGCCTGCTATGGTGAGCATCTCAGTATATACGAAGTTTCATAATTATTTTCTTTGGGGAGAAAAGTGTTTCCTAAACTCATACTCTGAGAGTGTCTGACCTTACACAGACTTCCCACTGTGTACAGAGCACTCAAAGAACTGGGCTCCCATAATCCCCACCCCACCCCCCACCCTAACACCTACTTGAACTTCAAAGGCTCACTGAGAGAGGAAGGATATAGGGACCACAGGACCGACAGGTTTCACAGTTGTATCTTCCAGGTGGCTTTTGCAATAGCAGAGTGAACATTCATCCATAAATAAGAGCCCTGTCTTTCCAGCCTCATAAAGATTACATCTGGTGGCCCAAAGTGAACTTTCATATAGGTGTCAGAATCTTGAGTCATTTGGGTGGGGGTGGGCAGGAAACAGTAAAAATGTTATCCTTGCTATTATGATTCTGAGATTATGAAATAAACAAATAAGAATGGCAAAATATTGAAATAGTGGAGTTTTGTCTTTGTGTGTGTGTGTGTGTGTGTGTGTGTGAGAGAGAGAGAGAGAGAGAGAGTGTGTGTGTGTGTGTGTGTGTGTGTGTGTGTGTGTGTGTAAAAGGGAAGGAGAAGGGAGATGCACTTGTAATGCCGAGTTTTATGTCAACTTGACACAAACTAAAAGTTATCTGTGAGGAGGAAGCCTAGATTGAGAAAATACCTTCATAAGATGGGACTGCAGTTAATGGGGGCATTTCTTAATTAGTGATTGACAGGGGAAGGCCCAGCCCATTGTGAGTGGTACCATCCCTGGGCTGGTGGTCCTGGGTTCTAGAAGAAAGCAGACTGAGCAAGTCCTAGGAAATAAGCCAGTAAGCAGCACTCTTCCATGGCCTCTGCCTCAGCTCCCACTTCCAGGTTCCTGCCCTGTTTGAATTACTATCCTGACTTCCTCCAATGATGAGGAAATGTAAGCCAGTAAACACTTTCTTCCCCAGTTTGCTTTCAGTCGTGGTGTTTCATTGCAGCAATAGTGACCCTAACTAGGACAGCACTCAACCAGTGTTTCCAGAATGTTTATTCAAGAGTGTTTCATGTGTGCTTCAGAACAACCAAGGAGCTGGGTGTGTTTTCTGTGTTTTTATTTTGTTGTGATATTGTAGCCCGAGTCTATAAAATGTGCTCTACAGCTGAGTCACACCCTCAGCCAGAAGCTCAGTGTTGCAGATAGGGGTTGGGAATTACCCCAGTATTATACCCTGGTAGTCAGCTACCTGGTGGTTTTGCAATCCAGGCTTACCTCTGTCCCTTAGAGGTAGTGGTAGTATTAATACTTAAGTAGTATTTTGGATTTGGCCAAAATAGTGGTTTAGATCTTAAAATTCTGTTCCATGTTTTAAAATGCAGTTATCCAAATAGAAACAGCCAAGAGCTAACTGCCCAGAAATAAAGGCCGGGCAATACATAAGTGACTATAGGCTAAGAGCCCTGGACACCAAAAATGAGACCCTTCAATTGCTTTTGTTTGGTTGAGTTATATTTATTAGTATTTATCCTCCTAGACACCATTACAGAAAAGGTTTCAAAACCTTAACTCATTTGAAAGTAATTGTAATATGTCTGTTAAGTGTATTTTATGAAAATAACTATTTTTCAAAATAAAACAAAGAAGAAAAGTAAAGCTGATCTGCATATTCATAAATGTTTTAAAGTCTGTCTTAATAGAAAGCCAGTGGAATCTCACATTCCCAATTAATCTAGAGGATACTGCCAGTCAGGTTGTCTCCAAACCTATTACTACGCATCGGTGGGAATGTGTGCATGCACAGAGCCAATGACATCTTGGGACATTTATAGAAATAATCTTGACCTTGATCTGAAGCATCCTGGATACCCTCTAGATACCTAGACAACACTTTGAGGACCGTTACCTAAAGAGTGAGCAAAAGGGATGGGAAGTAAGGGAGGCATTCAAAGATGCGCCTAGGATCTTCTCAAAGGACACTGGAGGACCACCCTCCCTCTGCCCAGACCGCTCTTGAGAGACAAATTAAACTTGAGCTACTTGGGCAAGAGGGCTGGGCTAATTCTCCCTGGAACATACTGACTTTTGTTTAGTTTTGTCTGTTTTTAGGGAGCCTTTGATTTGTGGGCAGTTTGTTTTGTTTTGTTTTGTTTTGTTTTGAGACAGGGTCTTTGTGGCTGAGAATGACCTTGAATTCCTGATCCTCCTGCTTGCACTTCCTAAGTAGTAGGGTTACATGGGTGATATTGACATTCTAAATCTGGACTTTATTATGCTAATACTCCAAAGAGGCTGCATCCATGCTTTTTAGAATTCCTGAAACAGGACCCAGCAGAACATAGGAGAAAGAACCCCGATGCTGGGGTCCACTCCTGACCCTCATGACCAGTCCATTTTTCTACACCCATAAACTTAAGCTGCACCAATCCCTAGGTCTCCTGGTCAGGACTGCGGTGACATCAAAAGGTGTCAAGAACTTAGCACCTCCTTCCCCCAGCCAAGATGGCCCTCTTGCCCTTCCTCAGTTTCTCGGTGCTTAGCACACCTGAATCCACTACTATGAGTGCCCGCCAGAGGCTTCAGTTTGCACCCCTCCTCAGCGGAGTGTCCATCTCAGTTGTGTACCCGATCTTTGTTTTTCTTCGGCTCTGCCCGCCCCAGGTGGGACGCTGACAGGCCAGGAGGGAACAAGATGCAAAATGAGTCTCAGCACCTAGCCCCGCGGAGCCCACACTTTAACCCGGGATCTTTGGAGAAAGCTGTGGTGGAAGGGATGGATACCTTTAGGGGCTCAGAAAGGCAGCAGTGGGCTGTGACCACACTTCTGCTAGGAGAGCCCTTCTTTATTAGAGGTAAGGAATTGGGTCGGCTGCCCCTAAGGAGCAGTTCACACCCCATCGGGCCATACCAGGAGCAAATCAGGAAATCCCAGCTCAAACAAGAGTGGCAACTCCACTAAGTACCTGGGCTGGAATAGAGGAGAGCTCCCCAGGACTCTGCGAAGTTCGTTCTTGAGGCTCCAGAATTCTCCGTCCAGGTAGCGGTACAGTGATGAGTCCCCAAGCCCCAGGTCCGGGGTCTGCTCCATCTGTGTGCTTGAGGCTGCAAGCTTCGGTAAACCTCCTCAGATCTCCTGGCTTCTGGGCCCTCCTACTTATTCCACTAGACTGGCCTCCTCCCAGCTCACCCACAGGTCTCCTCCCTCTTTACCTGCCTGTCACAAACTTTCCCTGGCACCCTTCCTTCCTTGTTTGAGGGAAAGAGCTGTCCAGAGGGTTTGAGCTCCACCACTGTTCTCCGACCTTACCAGGAACTGCTCTTTAACTCCAATCAGGTTGTCCCTCCTGATTTGTGGGTCACTAGAAGCAAGTTTCAGATCCTTAAAAGAGGTGCTGGATTTATGTCTCTGGGCCACGAGATGCTCAGCACTAAGTCATTTCATCCACTAAACAGAGCCACCCAGCCAGCCATTTTGCATGGTTCCCAGTTCCTGAGGTGGTCTGGCCTCTGCTAAGACCTCACCAGCCCAAAAGGTACGTTATGTCTTCAACCTGGAGGTAGTACCAACCAACAGAGTACCAAGGAAGGCAGTACAAGGTAGTTGGGAGCCACAGACAAAAGATAATGAACCCTCAACTTGCCTAACAAGAATCCTCTCTCTCTCTCTCTCTCTCTCTCTCTCTCTCTCTCTCTCTCTCTCTCTCTCTCTCTCTCTCTCCCTCTCTCTCTCTCTGTTTGTCTCTGTTTGTCTCTCCCTCCCATTATTGCTGTGGTCTTGTACTAGAAAATGTCTCTCTTCCTTTCAAAGGCTATTTTGTGCAATCTATAGATCAGCAGATGCTGCCTCCAGGAGTTTCCTTTGAAAGGAAGGAATTTTTTTTTTCAAAAATTACCACAAGTGGGTTGCCTTAGACAGCAAAATTATAACTATTTATAGTCCCAGAAGTCAGAAGTTCAAACTGGATCTCCCAGGACTAAAATCAACATGTTAGTAGAGCTGGGTTTCCTTTGGAAATTATTGGGCAGAAGTCTGTTCCCATGACTTTTGTTCAAGTTTCGGGGGGGTTACTTGTATTCTTGCCTCTTAGCTCCTTTCTCTGTCCTCAAAGACCATCCCTACTGCCTCTCCTTGGAGCATTCCAATTTCTTTTCTTCTTTTGACTTTGACCTTCCCACCTCCCTCTTAAAGGGACTCAGTTACACTGATCCCACTGTTAGCACAGGAGAGCCCTCCTATCTCAATATTCTTATTATACTTAACTTAGGGTCACTTCAGCAATGCTCCCTTTGCCAATGAAGAGCCCATATTGTTAGGTTCCAGAGGTTAGACCATAAATGTTATTGGTGGGCCATTTGTTTGTCTACCACACCACCTCTGTGAACCCAACAGATGGCAAAGGATTCTCACATAGCAGGAATCCAGGAGGGGGGAAAGGTATGGAAGTGAAATGACTTGCTCAGAGCCATTTTGTCTGACCTATCTATCTATCTATCTATCTATCTATCTATCATTTCTCTGTATTCTCTTTATCTTTTCATTTACTCTTGTTCCCCCCAAGTCTGTAGAAAAGATGTTGTAATGACAAGTACCATACGTTCCAAATAAAGGAAAGCATCTTCTCCAGTATTGCTCAAAAGAGAACGATCATGACAAGCAACCCCACATAGCTCTGTAGTGTGGTCAACATCAGTACCCAAATCTTAGGGCTTTTAAAGACAAAGTTTTTCTCAGTCATGCTACCTTCAAATTCTCTTCATGTCCTCTATTTTTTTAAGATTTATTTATTTATGAATACCCAAGGCACAATTAGCATAACAAATGACTCCCACGAAGAAGTGAGGAGAGGGTCCTGATGCTGGAAAGACTTGATTTAGCATTGTAGGGGGGTATCAGGACAGAGAAAAAGGAGAGAGGTGACTGGAGAATGGGTGGAGAGAAGAAGGTTCATGGGACATATGGGGAGGGGGGAACTGGGAAAGGGGAAATCATTTGGAATGTAAACAAAGAATATAGAAAATAAAAATATCTAATAATAAATAAAAGATTTATTTATTTTATTTATATGAGTACAGCATAACTATCAGACATACAAGAAGAGGTCATCAGATCCCCATTACAGATGGTTGTGAGCCACCATGTGGTTGCTGGGAATTGAACTCAGGACCTCTGGAAAAGCAGTCAGTGCTCTTACCTCTGAGCCATCTCTCCAGCACTCTTCATGTCCTCTTACTTCAGCTCCCAGATGATAAAAACCATGACCATCATGTGGCCACAGGGCTTTTGTCTCTTACAGCTGAAAAGGACACAGGTGATTCCCAGAATTGGCCCAACAGTCAGAGCATGTCACTGCTGACTCCCGAAGAAGCAACACCTTAGACACTGCCAGCACCCAAGCCAACACCCAAGTCAGTCTGTGAGCAGTTCTAGGGGTTGCTGAGGCTGCTCCTCTAGCTACTCTTTGCTTTCCACAGGTAAACTGCTCTCCTCTCTCCAAAGGGAGACAATGAGAGCCCACACTATCATAGCATCAAGTCCAATGTGCCAGCAGGGTGTAGCAAGTCGGGATGTATTTTCTCCTAACCTAGAGACTTAGACACTAGAAAGACAAGTGACTATGTTATCTTCCATTGCATTCAGTTCAAGTGGAGGTGGGGGGACCTTCTGCTGTTACAAGTTACTCTAATTTTTTGGAGAATTGTGCATTACATAGTCTATGGAAGATACTGAAAGAATGTTGCTGGTGAAATTAAATATTTTATATATATATACACATACATGCATCTCATGTGTGTATGTGTATGAGAGATTCCTGTTATGTGAGAATTCTTTGCCATCAGTTGGGTATGCTACATGCAGTTCTATATATTACATGGTAGACAAAAAAATGGCCCATCAATAATGTTTTTGCCCTAATCTCTGGAACCTAAGAATATGTGTGAGTAATATATATATATAATTTATATTATATATTGGCAGAAAGAATGGTATTGGAAAGAGATTGATCATTTCTTTTTGTTTTTCTGAGTCAGGGTTTCTCTACATAGCCCTGGCTATTCTGTAGACCAGGCTGGCCCCAAACTCACAGAGATCTGCCTGCTTCTGCCTCCTGAGTGCCCCCACACCTGGTAGAGGGAGCTTCATTTTAAGAAGTAATAGGTAATGAGGATAGAGAGTTGGCTTAGCAGGTCAGAGCATGTTTTGCTCTTGCAGAGGCCTCAGGTTTAGTTCCCAGCACCCATATTGTGGCACACAACCATCCGAAGTTCCAGGCAATCCAATACATTTTTCTGACCTCCATAGGTACCAGGCATACATGTGGTACATATACACTTGAAGGCAAAAGACTCATACACATAAAATATTATATTAATTATAATATTTTAATATATAATTTAATATAATATTAATATTAACAAGGAGAAACTGTGAAATAAATGACTTAGGGAAGTTGCCTTTGAGTAACTATGGCTAAATTCAATAGGTCCAATGACCACTGTTTTAATTTCCTGGAGCTGCCACAGAAATACCACAAACTGATAGGTTAGCAACAGAAACCTGTTACTTCTTGGATATAAAGGCTTCTAGGGTGAAGTTGAAATAACAGCAGTGCCCTGTCCCTGTGAGCTCTAGGGAACAATCCTTTCTTGCCACTCACTTCCTAGGGTCTAGTGGCTTCCAGAAATCTCTGGTATTCCTTGGCTTGTAGTTGCATCATATCACGCTAATAGCTTCCGTAATCATAACGTGACCTTCTCCCCTTGTGTTTATTTTCAAACGTCTGTCTTCTCAGAAGTACATAGTCCCTGGGTTAAAAGCTCAGTCTAATCCACAGTGACTTCCCAATTTGATTACGTCTGCAAAAATCCTTATTTCCAAAGAAGAAGGCATTCTGAGGTTACAGATAAACATATTTTGTGTGTGTTGGGAATGCTATTCAAATTAGTACCCCCACCTCAAATTGATCTTGGGCCAATAAATGGAAGGAAGTAATCACTGTTGGTTTAGATGATTGATCCCTGCATTAACTGCATACCAAGAGGAGACTAGAATTTTTTTTTAAAGGCTCGGCAGCACAAACACACATACTCGTCCCAATAGATCCATGTTCTAAAGGTTGAGCATAGACACTTGAATTTTCAAAAACCTCATCTTCCTCCTAGGTGAGTGACTCCAAACTTTGCTGTATGGTAGTTTGCTGAAACCTAGAAGCAGCTGGAGAGAATAAAGTAAGATGGTCTGTGTAACAGTATTGTATCTATGCTGGCTTCTGATTTTGACCATAGCCCTGTGGATTTTAAGTGTTCAATTTCTTCCAAATGAGTGAGAAAAATGTGTTTGTTTGTATGTATATGTTTGTGTATGTGTGTGTGTGTGTATGTGTTCTCATATCCACACACCCCCCATATGTATATTTAATGTATAGGTGAAGAGAGGAAGGGAGAGAGGGAGAAAGAGAAGGCAAAAGGTGGCTTCTCTCAGTCATGTTGTCCAGTTACTTTCCAGTGCTGTTATCCAGGTCACTCTTGGTTATAAACCAATAAAAACTTGTTTGAATTCTTTTCAGCAAAATGAAAATGCTTCAGTTCACAAAATTCAAGGGAAACTTGGGCATAACTGGAGAAGATCATTGGTGTGAAGGGCATCACAAACCATTGGAACCAGCTGTCTCAGCTCTGTTTCATATTCGTATCTTTGTCTCTCTCCCTCTCTTTCTCTCTCTCTCTCTCCTCCTCTCCCCCTCTTTCTCTCTCTCTTCCTCTTCTCTCTCTTTTTCTCTCTCCCACTCTCTCTTTTCCTCCTCCTCCTCCTTCTTCTCTCTGTCTCTGTCTCTCTGTCTCTCTGTCTCTGTCGTTCTGTCTCTCTCCCTCTCCCTCCCTTCACCCTCCCCCCCTCTCTCTGCCATCTTTTTCCATTCTCAGGGCACACCAAAGTCCACCTGGAAGTAAGAACAACAGAGGACAAAAGGCCCCCAACCTCACCGTTCTCAGCTCCAACCATAAGAAACTACCTTCTTTTCCTCTTCCCCTTCATTTCCAGTTGCAGCAATTCTAGTACCACTTTGATTGGTTTGGTCTGGGTAAGATAGCCATTCCTGGCTAGTCAAATGCAGTGGAGACGGTGTGTGGCAGGAAGCTCTACGAAGCTACATTGCTGATATGATGACATAGGTCTAATATGGAGAGGGTACCTACTCCCTCACCCCATCCACCAGCCTCCTGAGGGAGTTGACAGCTGCCTCTCCTGACTCCCCAAATCCTCCAGCCCTTTCATTTCCCCCAAAGCCTTCAACTTAACAGACAGCACAATCAGACCAAGATGCTGCCCTCTCCAGAAACCTGAGGAGGTTTCCTACATAGAAGTACTCCCTTCCCCAGTTAAAAGTACTCAGCTGAGGACTGGGAGTCCTTCAAGGCCATCAGAAGGCTAAGAGAGGTCAAATGCACCAGAGTAGATGTTTCAGGTACTCCTGGGCTAGGCCCAGAAATCTTGCCCATTACAGGCACCAGATATAGATCAGAAAGGTTGGAATGAAGGAAGCTAGCAGTGATTGGCCTCCGAGAAGTATGAACTGGTCTGTAGTGGACTGGAAAGAGCATCTGAATTAGTCCCCAAGAGCTGTCCAGGTCTTCAGTACAAGAGAAAGTGTCTAAAATTGTTTCTGGCTTCTCTCTGCACACTGCATCTTGCCTCTTGGCCCTTGGAGGAGCAACAGACTGACCTCCTCCCCAACAAGGTCATTTATAGGGTATTCCACTTGCACTGGTTTATGGTGAGTTATGGCATAACCTTGGGCATTTGGTGCTCAGGTTACCTTTAAACTGCTTCTACAGATGAACAAGAAGCAATGTTTCATGATTTGCCCAAGGGCACGCGTCTCTTAGAAGCCTCCTGAACACCCACCCTATCCAGGGTTCACTGAGTTACACACTACAGGACTGACTTAGGGCATGATTAATGAATGCTGCTTTTATGGAGAGCTCAGGGCATGAACATTACAACCCAAAGCTGTGGTTTTGTAGTAAGGCACAGCCTGTCCTTGGGAGCATTTGAGTGAGTGAACTTTAGAAATCATGTAACCATAGCATATCTAAGAGTTCAAAGGCAGAATCCTGGAGACAGTTCCTTCTTTTCTGATAAGGACACTGCAGAGGGTGTTCTCTGGCTACTGTTCAAAACTTGAGGTAAGGAAAATGGAAAATTTTGGCGAGGGATTAAAAAAAGCTGCTATGTGGAACAGAAGAGATGTGGGAAGCTTTGCTTTATGCTATTGCTTTGGTTTATTTGCCTTGTGCTATTTTCTCATTGTGAATAAAAGTAGCAGAGGGAACACTTGGGTAGCTTTTGCTTATTGGATCTTCTTATCCCACATTCTAGGCAAATGTGGGATATCCCACAGAGAGGAAAGGCACAGCCTCCTAAAACAACCACTGCCGTATCTTCGGGAATAGCAAGATTACTGAGTCCACACCGAGGGAGCTGTGGGCAAAACAGCAGAGTCACCTGTGGCTGTTTGCACACAGTCACTGCTCCTTCGTGATTCCCAGGAGACAGTGTTGATTGGTGGAAGCTTGACTGGAGGCATGGTTTGCAGCTCCACGGTGTTCATTTTGAGCAATTATACTCAGCCAAATGTTTTTTGTTTTGTTTTGTTTTGTTTTGTTTTGTTTTTGACAGTGCAGATAAAATAAGGCTCTGTATAGGAAAGCATAAATGGCTACATTATGATAAATCAAGGCTATCAAAACTTTCCACTGTTATCTTAACTAAAACTTTTTGTTAAGAGAAATCCAATGTTAAACCCACGGCACGTTTGTGTAATACATAATGCATAAGAATACATAAGAAAATGAGCAATATGTATGCCTAGATTAAACACACAGTAGACGTCTGTAGGTAACTTGGGTTCACTTCACCTCTTCTCTAGCCTTTCCTTTGCTCCCAAGAAGGCAAACTAGAGTGTTTGTTATTCAGCTTCTAACTAAGGCCAAAGAATTGTGTGGAGAGTGATGTCCAGAAAGCCTTACACAAAGGCTACTAAGTTAGCATTATGAGAAGAATCTGTCCACAAAAAAAAAGGCTGAGGTCTTTTGGAACTGGCCATAGCCTCGAGCATCTGCACCCCAGGGTGCCTGAAGGTAATATTTTAATACTAAAATGCTAACGAGACATGTCATGCATGAATTTGTAAAGACAACTCTATGTAACGCAGGGTGCACAAGCAATCTCGTGCTATGAAAATGACCCCAAGCCCCAGAGACTGTGGCATGAAAGCCCCAATCCTTTGGACAGCCTTTATTGAGTTTCTAAGCCTTCTCTCTGCTCTAGGCCATTCTCCTTTGGAAGTGTATTCTTTAGGATTTCTCTGTGTAGCCCTGGCCATCCCAGAACTCTCTCTGCAGGTCAGACTGGCCTGGAACTCAGAGATCTGCCTGTCTCCTGAGCGCTGGCATTAAAGGCATGTGCCACCACCACCCAGCTTAGAAGTGTATTCTTTGCCCCCCCTTCCCCAATAACTCACATTTATTATAACAGAGCAGAGATAGAAAGTGTTCATGTCCTTCTGACACCTACTCCTGCCCCAGCCTCAGCCCCTCCCTGACACCCAGCTGCAGCTACTTTAGTGGTTCCTAGGCACTGCTTAACAGTGCCTGGTGGTAGGGGACTCTTTAGGGCTGGACACCAAATGGTCTGTCCTGCTTTTCTAGTGGTTTGGAGGAGATTCAGGCAGAGTTTCTACTTCTTTAAGTCCTAGAACTGAGCAAGAGGCAGCCAAATCTTAAGGCATTCTTAATCTTTTACTTTGTTTGCTACTATTTTCGAGGAATATAAGAACCTGGAACTCCCTCTAGTGGTTACCAATTCTAATATCTGCCAATATCATGATCACAGACAATATTTTTAGTGTGCAGCTATACAAATGTCAGGAATAGTCCTCTAGTTAGATGATTCTAAGAAATCAAATGGGAAGCCAATCATAATTCTTTTCCCTAGGTTAGAAATGTCTATCTGTCCAGAAGCTGCAATGTCTTGTTTATCAACTTAAGGGAGCTGAAACACTCTCAGGACCTTTAGAAACAGGAAGGTAAATAATCACATGAGTCTTTTATGTTCTACTTGCTTTGGTCAAGACCCTAGAGAGACAAAGTGGTAAGTCATTAAAACTCAAGAAGCAGAGAAGACTAGATTATTTCTCAACTCACTCTCAGGGCACATGAACATGTTAAATATTTATTCTTGGACATCTGGACTCTTTAAAAATTATTATGAATATTTTACGAATATTATTTTACAAATACGTGTGGGTGTGCCTTTATGTGAACCAAGTGTGTGAATATGCAGGCAGAATCGTCACGTTCAGCCTGGTACTGTACTACTGTAAACCAGTTGCAATTTATATCGTTTTTTAAAAAGTAAAGATAATCCCTGTGCCAAAAAATGGTTAGTGTCTCACTAGAACAGAAACAAACCTCACCTGAGGCAGAACCTAGCGAAGGACTCACAAAAAGCCTATGAGCAAGTGAAAAAAAACTGAGGGCGAAGGCCCGAGGGCGGGGGCGGGACTTTGTCTCCCAGCAACGGCCACAGCGATTGGCCAGCTCTCCCTCACCGGAGACCAATAGTCAGACACGCTGCCAACGCTCGACGTCATGAGTGCGGCTGCGCGGGGAATTCGAATCGCTGGCGGCCTTCCAGGTTCGGGGCCCGGACTGATGGGGTGTTTCGGCGGCGGCTGGTGGAGTATTTCACTGCTGTACGCTTTTTCTCGTCATGGACAACCTAGAAAATGTCTTTCGGTAAGTGTCAGTCAGGTGGAGTACGAGCGCGAGCCGGCCCGAGTGCCGGTCGGGACGGTTGGAGGCCGAGTCCTTCAGGCGCGCTTTCTCCTCAGCGCCACTTCCTCAGCGCGTTCCCCGCACAGGCCTCAGCCACGGCGGCGGCCCCCGGGTCTCTCGAGTAGAGAGAGGAGTAAGCTGCAGCAGGTTACGGTTTTTGCGGAGTTTTTTGGGCCGTCTGCGCGACCCTCAGAAGTCACGTGTCTTCTCCGTGGGGCACTCAATCTGGACGCGAGAGACCCCGCCTTCAAAACCCAAACTTGTGTGATGACATTTTCTGATAAAAACGTCACCTCACTAAGGAAAGAATTTTCTATTTCTCGATTGCCTGATACGTAAGAAAAAAATTGAAGCTAAACGTTATGGGAAAAATGCTTGCTACTACTTGAGTCTTCCTGCAAGCAGATTTTTAAAAAAAAAGTTCCCACCCTGATTGTTTGTTTGTTTTGTTTTGTTTTGTTTTTTGCTGGGCGCGGTGGGGCGCTTAGGTGACTTACCCAGCCTGTGATGTTAAGTCATTTAAAACTGTTAAGTCAGATGTTACAAGAAATAGTTTTATTTTTACCAGTCCTTTAGGTATTCAAAGAGTAAAATATCCAAAATCTGTTGGCGTTAAGTAATTTAATTTTTGATCAGATCGACTAAGCATTTCCCCTCCCCATTCTAAAAAAGAAACTAGGTATTTTGATTTTTCAAGGCTTAATGATTTGATGTTTTAGCATTAAGTTACAGTGTAAGTCATTTTTCCAGGAGGTGTGGTTGATGCGAGGCTATTCAATGTTTACCTTAGATAAATATTTGTATATCTTATTTTGCTAAATAAGAGCTTGTAAACACAAAGTAGTACTGGCATTTCAGACATGCCAAAAAGAATCCAAAATGTGTTCCTTTTAAGTGAAAAAGTAAGAGTCCTTGACAAAGAAAAAAAAACCAAAACAAAACCAAAAAACCCACTAAATTGCTAAAATCTCTACTACTTCTGTCCACAAAATTATGAGCAAGCCATTGCAGTTTCTCTGAATGATCATTTCAGTATGCCAGTGAAATAGATTTTGAGACAGATTTTCCTGGTCATCTACACAAATACTACTTTTAAATTCTTTTTCTCTTAATCTTTTTTTTTTTTTTTTTGGATTTGGTTTTTCTGAGACAGGGTTTCTCTGTGTAGCCCTGGCTGTCCTGGAATTCACTCTGTTGACCAGGCTGGCCTTGAACTCTGAAATCCACCTGCCTCTGCCTCCCAGAGTGCTGGGATTACAGGCGTGTGCCACCACCGCCCAGCCTTTTTCTCTTAATCTTATTATTTCTTAGTTTATTATCCTGAGTGTTTTTCAACTTGATTCATACTGAGAATACAGTTAATTCCCATCTCCCTCTCTCCGAAGTTGTACATACTATTCTTACCCTTATTACCTCTGCTGTAACTTCTGAACTGACTGCTATTTATGGTTCCAGCCCTGCTCCTTTTTGTGAAGGAACAAAGAAGACATCTTAAAATGCAGATAGAGCTTGCCACCTCTTCTCTTCACACTTTATTTGACTCTTTCTGTCCCTCAAGTTCTGTCAGCCTTGATGATTTCCCTAAAATGGCCAGGGTAGCTAGCTAACATTGGTCCCTTAAGGATAATTTGTGCCCACTCTTACCCCTTAGCTTGTCTCCCCATTTTCTATTTTCTAGTTAATGAAACATGGTACTATTTTTATGTTTTTGTTTGTTTACCCCACTAGCACCTGAGGTCATTGGGACTTGATTTGTTGGCCTGATTTTTTAACCTGTGCTTAGGTATTGTGGAAGTAAGGAAAGCAAAGTCCTCTGGGAGCTCTATGGGTATTGATCAGAATTGTCATCTTGTGTTTTTTTCCTTGGGGCAATGTTAGATTTGAACTCAAGCAAACAGTCTCTGGAAACTCCAAATTGTAGTACTGGGGCTGTCATACCAAAGGAGAGAGGCTTTCTTTGGATCTTATTCTAACCCCCCCTAACTTAGCTATGCTCCTGAGAAATAAGAGTGCTTTGTCTCAATCCCACTGGGTGGCAATGACATTGGGGATCACCAAATCAAGATAGACTTTGAGGCAAATACTGCTCTGACTTTTCTGGACATCTTTTATGTGATATTTAGGTTGATGATACAAGATTTCCATTCTCAAGTATAACATAATGTAGAATCAAATATATCTTTGGCGTCTAGGAATTATTCTTTCTTTCATGTATGCATTTTTCTGTTCTAGCATGTTTGAAGCCCATATGCAAAGATATGAGGGTAATGACCCACTTGGAGAATGGGAAAGGTTAGTGCACGTTTGTTTGTTTTCCTTTAAACAAAGGAAACATATGCTACCCTGTGGAAAACTAATATCCATGTTTTTCTAGCTTTATGAAATGGGTAGAAGAGAATTTTCCTGACAATAAAGAATATTCTATGATATTATTAGAACATTTAATGAAGGAATTTTTAGATAAGAAGAACTACCACAATGATTCAAGATTCATCAATTATTGCTTAAAATTTGTAAGTATAATTTCAGGTAGATAACTAAATGTAATGTTTTACTTCTGGTCCTCTCCCTTGTTTTTGTTTGTTTGTTTGTTTGTTTGTTTTTGCAACAAAATGAGGGAAAGTACAACAGTATGTACAATGGAGGGGAATGAGGGGGTAGGTTAAGACAGGATTTCTCTGTATAGCCCTGGCTGTCCTGGAACTCATTCTGTAGATCAGGCTGGACTGGAACTCAAAGAGATCCACCTACCTCTACCTCCAAGTGCTGGGATGAATGGGGTACCCAACAATTCGCTGGCTTTTGGGTTGCTCCCTTGTTAAGATCATTTTAGGCTGCCTTTTTAAAATCAATTTCTTGTTTTTATTCATGAATGTTTTAGAAGTTATATAGTCAGAAGTATGTATTTTAGAGCTTTGGCTTCTGAAATACTGAAGAGTCAGTGATTTAATTTTAAAACCCCTCTTTATTTCATATGTATAAATGTTCCAACATGAGATAGAAACTAAAAGTAAAATGAATTGTTAGATAAGAAATGTGGTTGGGGCTGGGCGGTTGTGGCGCACGCCTTTAATCCCAGTACTTGGGAGGCAGAGGCAGGCAGATTTCTGAGTTTGAGGCCAGCCTGGTCTACAAAGTGAGTTCCAGGACAGCCAGGGCTGCACAGAGAAACCCTGTCTTAAAGAAAAAGAAAAAATAAGAAATGTGGTTGGGGCCAGTTGGGGCTCACTTGGGAGAGAGAGGCAAGCGGACTTCTGTATTTTCTGCCAGCCTCATCTACAGAGAGAATTCTAGAACAGCCAAGGCTATGTAGCAAGCCCTCCCCCCAGAGAGAGAGAGAGAGAGAGAGAGAGAGAGAGAGAGAGGAGGGGGGGAGAAGGAGGAAGAGACAGAAGAAAGAAAAAGAAAAGAAAAATATGCTTTAGGGAAAGATGATAAGCAGGAGCACCTAGGTCTGGGAATGAATCAAATTCACCATAAGTATAGTAAATAAATGTTAACTGAGAGTTAACATATACTACATAATACATACTATATAGTATTATATGTGACTATATTATATATAATATATAAAAACTATAATTATATATTATAATTATATATAATGATATATAGCCATTGTATAATACTAGTATATAACAGTAATAACTAGTAAAATAAAATTTTAACTCAGAGACTGAATACAGTACTAAAAGAAGGAGACAGTCTCAGACTTTAAGAGGGTAGGATTCTGTGTTTATATTATGGCTTCCAGTTTAGTGTTTCTATGGGATTCCTGAGTGTGCAGACAAGTAAGTCTCAGAGTTTTGTGCCTTCTCTTGGGCTTTTTTCTTTTTCTTTTTCTTTTTTTTTTTAAAGATTTATTTATTTATTATATGTAAGTACACTCCAGAAGAGAGCATCAGAGCTCATTACAGATGGTTGTGAACCACCATATGGTTGCTGGGATTTGAACTCAGGACCTTTGGAAGAATAGTCAGTGCTCTTAACCGCTGAGCCATCTCTCTAGCCTGGTTCTTTTCTTTCTTTTGGTTTGTCTCTTCCAATTTTGATGTGTTCTTTTTTGTTTTACCTTATTATATTTTATTTTATTATATTTAAGAAAATGAATGGATGAATGAACAAATGAAAACCTAGCTACTAGGGTAAAAGTTAACAACTGAACTGTCATTTTTACATACTAGGAGAGGGAAATTCTGTTTTCTCAAATGGAATGCACTGCCTATATCAACCACTCCAGGGTAGGTCTCATGTTCAGGAATAGTTGACTAACAAATACTGAACTCCACAGTTTTTGCATACTTTTATTTGGTTACAGTTTATTTTCATTGTTTTGTTTTGTTTTTTGTTATTTTTTGTTAGCATTTTTTTGTATTGATGTATTTTGTTTTGGGGTTATATTCTTGTATTGAATTTTTTTGTTTGGTTGGTTTTTTGTTCGTTTTTTTTTTTTTTTTTTTTGAGAACTTGAAGTTGGGTAGGTAGGGAGGAGAATAAAGTTGTTTTAAGTAATAAAAATGTAATTTTAAAAAAAAGATGTTTCAAATAAAATTTGAGAACTAGTTGAGATGTTGCATATCATGCAGTACACCAGTAGAGCCCCCCCCACCCCAGTGGCAACATGTTTTTAATTAAAATATTGTTACTGACTGTAAAGAAAAAAAAGGGTAGGACTCTCTAATCTGAAATGAAAGCTTGGGATTATGAATTCTAGTAATAAAATCATATGGAATAGAGAATGAACATGAAATTGTTATTTAAATTACAAAATACTATAATTAAAGGCACCTTGTGGAACTTGAGTAAGCTCAGACTGAGACAAAAAATACATTTCATGTAATGAATCATTGTAGGCCCTACTGTTTTGTGAAATACTTTGATAAGTATTGAATATCAAGGGAAAAAATGACTTTTAGATTTACCATCAGAGAACAATATTTGTCTTTACCTACACAATACCCTAGACTTTTGTGAAGATTGAGCAGTGTAGGTTTGGCTAGGCTCTGAGAAAGAATTAGCCTAGCAGATTGGTTGTCTTGTGTATAGTAGTTATATATAGTTATGGAATAGAGTAACTATGTAAAAAATGTATATAATAAAGTAATTTGTATATAACCTCTGGCATTTACCATTTTGTGTGTGTGTGTGTGTGTGTGTGTGTGTGTGTGTGTGTGTGTGTGTGTGTGTTGGAAATCAAAACCCTCTTTAGCTATTTTGGAATATAAAATTATCAACATAGTTTACTAGTGTACAACATTAGAAGTCATTCTTCATCTATCTATCCATCTACCCTCTATATTCATTAACCATCTCTTTGCACCTCATTATTTATGTGTGGTTTTGCTCTGGATTTTTGTAGGCTGAGTACAACAGTGACCTTCATCAGTTTTTTGAGTTTCTGTACAACCAGGGAATTGGAACCAAGTCATCATATCTATACATGTCCTGGGCAGAGCATCTGGAAGCCCAGGGAGAGCTGCAGCATGCCAGTGCTATTTTTCAGACAGGAATTCATAATGAGGCTGAACCTAAAGAACTACTACAACAACAATACAGGTAGCTTCAAAGTGTAGAACTCTTTTCTTTTTCTGTCTGTATCTTTATGTGTATCTACTTTAAGTTATACTGTATGTGTATTGTAGGTCTGACCGTCTCTTAGGGATGCTATGTGACTGATTTTATAAAGTCACTTTAAACTGCAGCATTGTGAGGCAACACAAAAGATCACAAGAAGGGTACCTACAAGAGACAGAACAAATTGTCCCCTCAAAATAACCCATTAAGCCACAAATAGAATTATCTATTCATAAAGACAAAGCCCTCTTGATCTCATCACAATTTGGAGATAATATTTTATCAATCTCACAATGTGGGTCAAGTATCAACATGAGGTTTTGGTGGCTATTCAAATTGTAGTGAACTATCATAATGAATACCTTATTGTTTTCCTCACACATTTTTGTTCTGTTACTTTTCTACTATAAAAATGCCTTATTTGGGAAAACTTGAAAATGTAGAAAGCTTTATTTTTTCCTCCCCATATTACAGAATTACAAACATATTATACACTGTATGTCAAGATCTTTCCTTTAAAGTAATATATTTCTTAACATTTATCTAAAATGTATGTTTAAACAGTTTCAGGGCATGTGGGACATACAGCCAAACTATTCAAAGATTTTCTTTTGCATTCTCATTAGAAGAATTGGGGACCCACTATGCATTGCATGCCTAGCCAGCATTCAATTTACTCACCTATTTTTTCAGTTTTACTATATGATTTATGCTTTAAAAAAAAAAACTTCATTATGAGTCTTTTCGAATATACATAAAAATAAAAAATCAGCATTTAATAAATGTTCATTTATATACTTTTAGTAATTGTTAACAGTTGATTTTTTAAAAATTTTAAATATATGGTTGTTTGCCTGCATATATTTATATGAACTGTATAGGTACTTGACACCCCCAAAGGTCAGAAGAGAACACTGGATCCCATTGTGAACTATCATGAGAGTGTTAGGAATCAAACCTGAGTCCTCTGGAGAAGCAGCTAGTGCTCTCAACCTCTGAGCCATCTCTCCAGCCCCTTGACCTGTTTTTGGTACTAATGATATTTGTTTTTTTTTTTTTTTTACTTGTTTTGGCCAAGCACACCATTTCGAGTGTGTGAAGGTCAGAGATTAAATGATGGTGGTCAGGCCTGGCAGAGTCATGCTTACCTGCAGAGTCATCTCATTAACCATGTACTGACAGAATTTTTTATCCCAAACACTACTACAATCCTCTTTTAAAAAACTGTTTCCTATGGACTTATTCTATGTTGCCTAATGAAGTTAATGATAATTCCTTAATATTATCTAACTTTGTGTATTTTCAAATAATCATGTAAAATGGTTTTGTTACCATTGTTTTCTTTGAATTAACATCAAGTAAGATTTAGTGCTTAGTTGTATATCTTCTCTATAATATACACTCTGTTTTCATTACCCAAAAATGTCAGGCTTGGATGATGCACAGTTTTTAATAGAGTTGGTATGGAAAAGTGCTAGGAAATGATGTATGTGTGAAATTTTTATAAAACATGATATTTTGATTTCTTTAAGATACAATCATTTTGTTTCAGATGATAAAGTATATGAAGTAGTAGTTGAGGCATCTTTTAGTTTTAATAACATAATGGAGAAAGAATATGTATGTGCTCAACAAATTTGAAAAATATTGACATAAACTGTGTAAAAGGAAGACTTTTCTAATATAAACATTTCCAGAATTTTATTTCTGAGTTTAAAGCAACTTTGAAATTCAGTTTTTCTTTTTCTATCTTTATTGCCTGTTGTATTAGTTATATTTCGGTACAGGTGTATATTAAACTGTGAAGTTAAAATCTATATGTATTTTCTATTATTATGTAGGCTATTCCAGGAACGCCTTACTGGAACCCATTTGCCAGCTCAAGGTAAAATGATAACTTTCTTAAATACCTAGATTGTTGAGAATTTATTCTGTAATTTTCACTAAGTGTTTTTTGTTTTGTTTTGCTTTTAAAAAAGGGTCTTATGTAGTATTTAATGAAAACCAAAGAATTACCAAATTACTGTTTGGGTTAATAGGAAAAGCAATCTGATTTAATAAATCTGATTTATTAAATCTAAGTTTAATAAATTTACCATGTGTGAAGAATTTTTTTTTTTAAATAGCTAACATCTAGATACACTGTAGTGGCACACACTTGTAATCCCAGCACTCAGAAGGAAGGCTAACAGAAGGAACATAAGTTTGAAGATAGCAGTGCACTGTCTTTTAAAAAAACAAAATGAAGATTGTCCTCAAAAGAGAAAAAGCTGGACTCCCCATCTGTTCTGAATTGAATCAAATAGGTGAATACAACTTTTAAAAATGTGGCCTTTTCTCTTAGAAATAAAGAGATCCCATTTCAACAATAGTTGCTGTCATGAGTCAGTTTAAATGGGTTGATTTTTAAAATAATTTTTGTGCTTATGTGTTAGATATTTTATATATATGAATGTTTGCTTGCATGTATGTCTACACTGCATATATGCCTAGAACCTACATAAGTCAGAGAGGATATTACACTCCCTAGAAATGGAGTTGTGGGTGACTGTGAGCCACTGTGTGTATGGTGGTAATTAAACCTGGGTCCTCTGTAAGAATAAATGTTCTTAACTGCTGAGCCACTCTCCAGCCACAAATAGACTTTTTTTAAAAAATACAATATACTGGATGAATAAAGGAATGTATTATGTGCTGATTTTATTTACTGTCACTTTTCACTTATTTCTCATTTCATTTTTCCCCTCATAGCTACAATCTCAGAACCTTTGCATAGTGCACAGATTTTAAACCAAGATACGATAACAAAGTCAAGTCCAGGAAAAACCTCAGCCTGTGTTCCAACGAGTCAGGTAACAAGGACATTTATTTGATTGTTGTATAGAAACTAGGAATGTTACTGGACAACCATTCTGGCTGCCTTTGTATCTTATTCCATAGACACTGTCTTCTGTGATTGACCTCCATTTCAACCACCATTCCATGATAGCTCTCAGAGCCTATCTATTATCTATCTCTGTTCAACTCTAATATAACTTGTCAGACCTAGGGCCCCTTCCACACAACCCTGTCTGCAGCAGCTTTCTTCCTAATTGCTTCTATTCTGCTGGACTCTTCATAGGCTCAGGAAATCCCTATTTTGGATCACATTTGCCTGGAGGGTTTTTGGCCCTGCTTTTGAAAAAACCCAGAACCTCAGACATTCATGCATTTAACCTCAACCAGAGCACTAACACTTCCAGGCTTTTCCCTATGCTCCATGCCACTGCTTATATTATGTCTCATTTACTTATCAGTTAATTCTTTAATGCCAAATTATTGTGACAGAGTTTATTGTGATAAACCTCAAATTTGGAGTGCCTCTGTCATAGCTATAGAAAATAAATACTGTTTCTTCCACATAGCAGAAGATATCCTCTCATTTTCTGCTATCAACAGTTATATACGTTGCTCTATCTTTTTCTGCCATTTCTATGGGGGGGAACATGGCTTCCTCCTTGTGCCTGCTTTTCATCCCCATAAATAGTATTGATCCATCTAAATCTCTTCTGCCTTGCTTGCTTATAAACATAAAAGAACTCACATCTCCTCTTCTGCTTCATGTTCCTTAGCATCTTTCTCCTTCAAAGTACCATCATTCCTTAGGATCTCCTTGTAGTTTAATATAAAGATTTCTGTTTTTCTAATGTAGCACATTCCTAGAAATAGAACATATTTGACTTTCTTTGATAGATTGTGCAGACTGTCTCAATTTATATCTTACAATGTTCTTTCTACTATTTTAAATTTTTAGACAGATGAAATGAATGTTACTTTCTTGATCATATTCCTCAGACCTAACTCATTCATTGTATGATAATTGTGAAATATCAATAAATATTTGTTTAGTGGATTATTGCTACTACTGGAAATTTCTGAGAGTAAAACAATAACAAATTTTAATTTTTTAAATTTAAATTAATTGCTTTCTTTCGAGGGAACCTCAGTATGAAATGTTAACTAAAAATAATGTCACTTAAAGCTCCAGCTATTAATTATAATTTACATATACATGGTAAATATACTTGATGTTAAAAGGTCCTTTCCCACAGGGCATTTTCATAGTATTTGTGAACTAATCTGTGTGAAGGCTTTTCTAGTAAATGAATGCTCAAGTTTGTTTTCTGTCTTTTAGGGTTCACAATGTTCTGGTGTGACACCTTCCACTTGTGATGAAAAGTCTAATATGCAAGTACAGTGAGTACTTTATTATATAAATTTCATTAAAGTTACTTCAGTACACTGTTATAAATGGTGTCTTTCTCCCTGGTAGGGAACAAAGAGTGATCATGATTTCCAAGTCAGAATGCTCTGTCAGTTCATCTGTGGCACCCAAGCCTGAAGCTCAACAAGTTATGTACTGCAAGGAAAAGCTTATTCGTGGAGATTCAGAATTTTCTTTTGAAGAACTGAGAGCCCAGAAATACAATCAAAGGAAGAAGCATGAACAGTGGGGTATTTAAACTCTTATGTTGGGATTGTTTTATGTCATTTAAAATAATAATTAGATAATTGAATAAAACACGAGATGCCTTAAGCTCATTCTCTCAGAAGCCTAGAAGTCTTGGTTAGATACCATTCTAGGAGCAGCACTTGTCCACAGGCTCCTTTGCTGAACTGACAGGTGGCAATTGAAATAGGGCCACAGTAAACATTCTTACTGGTGTTTCTTTGCATTAGTGAAATAGTGTTTCCATATTCAATATGTGAATTTGAACCTGTATATACAGTGGTCCTAAAATTTGTAGGGCATTTACTTTTTCTTGTGAAAGGATTTATTGAGAACTACAGTTCAGAAAAGATTTCCAAGTTTGCATCTACTTTAGACAAAACATGCCAAAATAGTTTCCTGTTCAGCATGCCAAATTTATGTTTATAAAATAAATATATTATTATTTATATAAATTGTTTGTTTATAAGCAAATACTTTTTGTTCCTCATAATGAAATATGCATTTGCACTTGACTTTTACTATAATAGCATACACTCTAGAGAGAGGAAAACAAACCTTTGTTCCACTCAGTGTTTTATACCATCTAGGTTATTTGGACTAGATCTACTATGTGAGCCTTTTATTCATTACCGTTTTAAAAAGATTTTTAAAAGATGAGTGTGGGTCTTTGCATGTGAGTACAGTGCTCTCAGAAGAGGTGATTGTGAGCTGTCTGATATATGGGTGCTGGGAACCCAGCTTAACTTTATAAGAGCAGCAAGCTCTCTTAACTGCTGAGCCATCTCTCTAGCTCCTGTATTTATTACTTTTTATATTTAACCAGCTATAGAGAACCATCAATATTTGTTAAGGACCCATTTTGAATTGTCCATTGATAATGTCCTTTCATGTATCACAACCTGTAGTCTCTAGCCAAAAAAATTCTGACTGTTCAGAGTGTGCCTTTATGTGATATTTATAGGAAATAGACCTATCCAAAGTTTTACTTGAAATTCTGACCCTTAGTACACTTTATTTCCTAGAAAGGTGGCACTGGAAGGGTGGCTCAACAGTTAAAAGCTGGTAGTGCTTTTGCAAAGGGCCTGAGCTCAGTACCCAGCCATGTCAGGTGACGCATAACAAACACCCTGATATCACCCAACTCCAGGGAATCTAACACCTCTAGCCTCTATAGGCACTATCACACACATGTACATATATACGCAGACACCAATTTAAAAAATAAAAGCCACCCAGCATGACTACCTGAGTTCTATCCCTAGACCCACATGGTAGGAAGAGAACCAGCTTCTGAAAATTGTCCTCCAACCTCCACATGCATACCTTGGAACTTATGCCCTTTATTTGTGTATTTTTTTGAGAAGTGCCTAGAGTTACATTTTTAAAAATGTGAAATAAAGGATAATGGGGGGGGGGGTGAGAAGATAGCTCAGTCAGTAAAATGCTTGCCATACAATAATGAGGGTGTGAGTTTGATTCCTAGGAACCACATTAAAAGCAACAAGTGTGATGGCAGATAGTTGTGGTCACAGCACTCAGCTGGCAAGGGCAGCTTAGACTACTCAGCTCCATTCATGAGGTTCCCTGGCTTCCATATGCACATATGTGCATAGGCACATGAACACACATATAAACATATGTAAGATAAAATAATTAGAAAATAAAACAAATAGAAAATCATTTTCAAGTGATTTGCAGCACAGTATTTTATAAGAAATGTTTAGTATTAGACTTTGCTGTTGCTGAATATTATTGATTCTATGACAATTTTTTTTATAAACCTGTATTTAATAATAACTGGTGAGGATGGGTAAATATTAAAATTTTAAAATAATGTAAGTTTAAGCTCTGACATCTAATAAATATGGAAAACTTTGATTTAAAAATTGTCCTAAACTGCATGCAATTCTCTGATGAAATTTTGAGAGCAAACCATATCTTTTAATGTTTTAAAGTTAGTGAAGACAGAAATTATATGAAAAGGAAAGAAGCAAATGCTTTTGAAGAGCAATTATTAAAACAGAAAATGGATGAACTTCACAAGAAATTGCATCAAGTGGTGGAATTGTCTCACAAGGACCTACCTGCTTCCGAGAACAGGCCTGGCGTATGTCCATGTTCTTCACTGTGTCCATTATTCCCAAAACTATTGTTTTCTCTGCTTGTTTTTATAGTTATTCTAAGTTAGCTAGAAATCTTACTGAATTAATAATTTGATGTATAAAGTTGTGAAAATTTCGAATAAGCAAAGAAATATAGAGACTGAGTGGAAATATTTAGCTCAAGCTAATCTCCTCAGATATCCAAAGTACAAGAGACCCTGAGATCTGTGGTACTTCTTAATGGAGACTTGATCTGTGTTATGACTTCCCTTTCTCCATACTAATTTGCTAAGTGAGGAAATAGTGTAAGTCATTTAAATTACTGTTTTAGGGGATGGTTTGGCATTTTTGTATTGTTTTTTTAGACAGGTTGTTAATATGTAGTCCTTGCTGGACTGGAACTTGCTATGTCAACCAGATGTACCTGAACTTGACTTGAGATGCCCCTTTTTCTGCCTCTGAATAAAGGCATATGCCACCATACACAGCTTAAGTTAACTGTCTTACAATTTTTAAGAATGCTTCCATAATGTAAGGAATTATTAGCCTTTCTGTATTTTAAAGGTTTGTTTATCCTTCCTATTATGGACAATGTGTTTGTGGAAATTAATATAAGTATGTCCTGTTCATTAAATAGAAAATAGCTACTAAGAATATTAGCAGAGCACTGAGGAGAGTATTTGGTAACATTAATTTTAGTCTTTTCCTAAAATTTAGTAAAGAGAAATAAGATACTTTTTGTTTTGTTTTGTGATTCACTTTTCTTTTTTTAAAATTTAACATGAAATTTTTTCATTATGACATTGTCATACTTTGTTGATTCACCTTTCTTTCTCTGGCCCTCTTTTACCATGTATCCTTTTGTTCCTAGTAGCCTCCTTTCCACTTTGATATCACATGTATTGTTATTAACTCCTCAGGTTTTGTTTTATTAGACACAGTTTCACAGTGGCTTGGGCTGCCCTGGAACTTGCTAGGTAACTAGATCAGCATCAGCCTCACTGCAATCGTCCTGTGCCTTAGACACTTAGTTACTCCTTAAATACTGATCTTATAGGAGCCAATTTGTTTTTCAGTGGTTGAAAGTATAAGATACTGGACTGGTGAGATAGCTCTGCCAGTAAAGGTATTTGCTGTACCTGATGACTGGAAGTGTAATCCCAGCAATCCATGTGAAAAGGCAGATGAGATAGCACACATCTGTAATTCCAACCCTCAGACAGTGAGATGAGAGGCAGAACCATAGAAATTGCCTGGAAGCGTGTGAGCCAACTCGATTGTAATATGCGATGCAAAGAATTGAGACTTTGGCCCAACAAAGTAAGCGGGAACCAGTTCCTAAAAGGTGTCCTGGTTTATACATGTGCACACACAAATAATAATTTAAAAAATTAATATAAACTTTTGGTTTATATTTAATAAAAACAAGTGTCCATGTTTAGGAAGCTACAAGAAGCCATCATAGAGGCTAGTCTTTTTGTTGTTGTTGCTATCCTTTGAAAAGTTCTAAGGACTGATTAGTAATATTCAAGACTTCCTAATTTTGTTTTTGTTTATATCTTTTTGTTTTGCATGAAAGGTTAATCTAGTATGTATGGGACAAAATACATGCTCCCAACAGGAACTGAGGGGTCCAAGTCTTTCATCCATCATCAGTCAGCAGACCTCAGAGAACTCAGGAGAGAAACCACAGGAAGAGCCTTCTGTTCCTCTTATGGTAAATGCTGTTGACAGCACTTTGCTGATCCCAGCTGCCAACCTGCCATCTCTTCCTATTCTTGTAAGTGGCCAGTCATTGACAGAATCCAGGTAAGCTAAATGTCCTGGAAATGGTAGTGATGTGAATGTCATGTATCATTTCTTTTCATGATCTGCAATGTCATGTTGTATAAGAGAGGAATGGTGCTGGTTTTTTAAAAATTTGTATGTTGAAAAAACTTTTGGCTCCAAATCTTTCAGACTTAATTCCATGCTTTTACAGTATTTGTTTACTTTATACTTTTCTGTTGAATTAAAGACTTTCAGGAGTCTCTCTGTACCTTCAGAATATATATATAGCTCCAAACTGAAAGTACCTGGCTTTGACTGCATACCTGTAGGCATTATTATTGCACAGAAAGTTACTTGACATGTGTTTTGATGTTTCCTCTGTCTTCCTTTAGAAGCTTTTTGGGCTTCTATTCCCCAATTTAGAAGGATTTTTCAAGGCTTTAAAAATAATAATAACTAAATTTCTTATTTGTTTTACATTTATGTCTTTGGTTATTCATCTTTTAACTTGTGATTTGATAGGAATTTGTAAAACTATAAGTAATTTGCACCTGTTTAATATTTTACTATGGTTCCTTAAGAGAATTCTAACAGTATTAGACAGATGAGGTTGACTGCCCCAGTGTGTTTAAAAGCAAGCTGTTATATGAGTGGTTTGCTACCTTTCCTTGACATTTTAAAGTCTGGATTTCACTAATGGTTTCAGTTTCATCACAAGAAATGTATTAGTTCCACTAACACATACTGCCTGAAACTAGGTCTTAGGCCTTTAACCTGTACCATAAATGAAGTGTCTTTGAATTTGGGAAGCCATTTTGTCCTGCCACTTGGAAGGATGGTTGTTACTGTGCTAAAACTATAACCATTGGGTCACAGGAAAGCATTCAATGATTATATTTATTTGAACGAATTAGTATTCTCAAAGGCAGTAAATATTTCATTTACTTACACCATGGCCCTAAGCAGTTTTATCCTCATACTAACAGACTTAACATTGTTGGCAATATTTTACTATTTCATGAGAGTTAGTTTAAAATTCTAATATGTAAAGTGCTTTTATTCTTCAGTGTGTCTCAAGAGTTATCTCTTTCAGATATGTGAATCAAAGTATTCATGAATTCATGCCACAGAGAGGACCAGAAACAAAAGAAGGTAGTGTTTCATTATAATAACTTCATCCAACTTGTTTGGGAAGACTCTTTTAGTGTTGCTCAGTATCTATACTGTATTTATACTGTGGTATATGAAGAATGATTTTTAAAGCCTCAGACTATTTCAGACAAAATTAGAAAATTATTAGTCACATCTTCCTAGTTCAGAATCCTTTGGCATTTTTCTATTAAGCTTCTCAGTATATTAATCTGAAAAGTCATAATTACAAAGGTTTGTTAGTCTTACATTCTCTTTGGTAGTAATAGTGTAGTCATTTATCTAGAAGATAATTTTGTCCATTAAGTAATAAAGACGAAGTTGGTCATTTACTTCCTCTCCTCATATGGCTGGCATCTTTTCCACTAACAGTAGGAACAGGGCAATTTGAAATAGAGACTTACTGCACTAAGCCTCGGTTCATGCTCACTAGATGCAAAGCATAGTTTTAAGTAGTTAGAATGTTGTGGAGAAAAGGGTGAGAATTCCTATGGGAAAAGAGATAATACTATCAGGGTGGAGAGTTAATATTCAAAGAAAGTATCCAAAAAGGACTTACAGAGTAAGATTTAGGTAAAAGGGAGATGGGAACTACCCATACAGCAAACTTTGTGAATCTGTTTCAAGCAGAATGATAACAAGTGTAAATCTTTCAGGCAGCAATATAGTTAATAGTTAATGTTCCAAGCACAAAAGATACTTTCAGTGCTTTCAGATGAGCAGTGGGAGAGAGGGAGAAAGAGAAATAAAGTGTGAGCAAACCATTACTGAATAAAATGAAAAGCAACCTTAAGATTTATAACATAGGTGGAAAAGATTTACAGTATGACCAGAAACAGGTAATACTTGGTATATTACGAGCTAAGGATGCTATTCATGACAAAACTAACTTGGTGTAACCTTTTTTTTTCTATAAAAGGATAATTCTTGGTCTTACTTCGTGATGTTATTACAAAGATAAACATGAATATATGAAAGCCCAATCAATGATAATAAAAGTAGTGATCATTATTGACATTGATAAACTTTTAATTGTAATTACTGTAATCATGTACCTTCTAATGTGTTCTGATTGGCATATTGATAGTACATTTTGTCCCACTCCTTTGCTCTAGTGTGTGAAGCAAATAAAGTTGCCACCAACGTTAATGATTTTCATACAACTCCAAACACATCATTGGGAATGGTTCAAGGAACACCATGCAGAGTGCAGCCATCACCAACTGTCCACACCAAGGAAGCGTTAGGTAAAGTATTTTGTTTGCATGTATAGTGCTTCCTATAAATTAAAAACTGATTTGCAACCTGTTGATACATATTTCCTCTGTTCTTTAAGGTTTCATCATGGATATGTTTCAGGCTCCAACACTTCCTGACATTTCCGATGATAAAGATGAATGGCCATCTCTAGACCAAAATGAAGATGCATTTGAAGCCCAGTTTCAAAGTAATGATTTATTTAAAAGCTATTAAGTACACAGTATCTCAGGTAGTTGCAATGGGCATTATCAAGAAGTAAATAGGACCCTGCCTTGAATAGTGTGCCATGCAAGAGCAGGGAATGAATAAATTACATATATGACAGTTTGAAAAGGTTCAGTGTATGTGATAATTGGGTGGGTTTTTTGGTTAGGTTGGATTTTTTTGTTACTATTTAATAGTGAGTGCTAAAAGACAAAAGCATCATGGATAGGAATGATAGGGAAAGTAAGTTCTTAACATAAGACTTAAGTACCTTCTGGAAAAGATGTCTAGGTAGAATTTGGAACTCAGCATTGCTAGAAGCCAAAAAGATGAGTAGAATCTAGTTAGAATTGAGAAGGCTGGAAATGAAAACTCAGGGCTTAATTTTTTTTCTTAGAAGACATGAACAATGACAACAAAAACACAAGGGTTTTTTGTGCACTTTTATTGAATGTGCTCTGAATAGCATTATATGAGGATGGGCACTGCTCTGTATGGGACAGATCTCTACTGGGCCCTTAGTCCAAGACCCAATGACCATGAATCAATTCACCTTGCTGCAATTTACCTTATGTCATTATCTAGGACCTAGTATATATATATTTTAGAGATTTCAGAACTTTTTTTTATATGTAGATGAAGTTTAGCCCAAAGGATAATGCCTTTTTCATAACACAACAATGAGATGCTATTTTGTTTTTCTGCAGAAAATGCAGTATCTTCGGGGGATTGGGGAGTTAAAAAGATTATGACTTTGTCATCTGCTTTTCCTATTTTTGAAGATGGAAACAAAGAAAATTATGGGTAAAGAAAACATTTACTTTAAATAAACCTGGGGGAAATACATGTCACCAAAAATGCTATAAAATGCTGAAAGTTTTAAGGCAGTAAGGAGATAGGGTGGACTACTCAGCAGATGATCTGGGTTAAAGTTCCAGCGCTGCTACAAATAAGTCACTTAATCACACGGTGAGGAGCCAATGTGTTATGCATGAGTTCCAAGACAACAGATCCTCGCGGATAGCTGAAGCACAGCTGCAGAAGAAATGCAATCTAGTTATAAGCTGCTAGAGAACTGATGAGTTCTCTGGATTTGAAATTACATTAAATGTGGTTGACTGCCAGTATATTCATAAAGAGTAGGGCCAATAAAGTAAAACAGAAAGTTCTCTACAGAGAAAATGTTTTAAGGTAGAAGAAAGGACCAATCAGGAATCTTCACTGTTAAAATAAGTGAAATTATATGAATTACAGGTATCTTGGCATGCTGAGGTAGAATGGAAACAGCATGGCGAGGTTGTAGAAGTGATATCCATACCTAGAGCAGGCACTAGAAATAAGACTTAGAATGTTACCTGAATCCTGAGACATTTTACAGTCAAGGCCCTTGTTTTCATTTGCTTCTAAAACTTGAAACCCAGTGTACTAAAAACATTTTATTTTTACAGTTAATTTAATTTGGACACAGTTTGGCTCTCATTACTATGAAAATAAGGAGTCTCTAAAACCGTTAACTCAATAAGTAGAATAAATGACAGATTATTTTAACACTTTTAGCTTATTTAATTCATCTGTATGTTTTATGATTTGTCTTTCTTTAGCTTACCACAGCCTAAAAATAAGCCCTTGGGAGCTAAGACCTTTGGAGAACGATCTCTCAGCAAATATTCGTCAAAATCAAATGTAAGTAAATCTCTGTTTCATCAGTAAAATATGTCTTATAACCTGTTCTTCATTTTTACCAAATGATTATGCTCATCAAATGGCAAAAGGTGTATATAATTTCTGGAAAATCCAGTGTTGCATGAAAAATGTGTTTATCAACAGAATATCAATTGAATTCTATAATAAGTAGAGAAAATAAAAACAATTATGTAAGCTGGGTAGTGGTGGTGTATGCCTGTAATCCAGGCACTCTGGGAGGCAGAGGCAGGCAGATTTCTGAGTTCGAGGCCAGCCTGGTCTACAGAGTGAGTTCCAGGACAGCCAGAGCTATACAGAGAAACCCTGTTGCGGACAAAACCAAATCCAAAAAAAAACCAAAAAGCAATTATGTGATCCTTGCCCTTCAAGAGCCATTCCTTTAGCTAGGAGGTACCATCCAGGGGTATATATTTTTTCTTAGACATAAGAATTGAGACCTACAGTGGACTATTAGTAAGAAACCCAGAAAATTGAATTAATGAAAATGAACCCTCAGCATACCACAGCAGACAAGGTTCTCCTGTTCATTGGCTCACAGCATTCCTGTGTTAGCAACCATTGTACCTAGACTTTCATTGTGACCCAATGTGTTTCCCATGTGTATGTTTACAATTTCCTGAAACACTGGTTTGGAGTTTAGATTCAGTGCCACTACTTTAAAACTATATTTTGTTGAACTATTCTGCTACATGTTTTAACAAACAAAAGAGGTACATTTTCTATATATGCTGATGCTGAGCAGAAACTGTCATATTTATTACCATCCAGTTTTTCCTTCAATACTGGAAAAGATTGTAGAATTTATAAAAAGGTGTGATGTGTAGATTGTGTGTGTAGCATTTTAAGAACTTAGGGGATTTATCAAGTTTAGTTTTGACTAAACTTTAGTTCTCTTTCCCCATGGATTCTAAAACTTACCCTATAATTATGCTCTTAAATGTCTGATTTTATAGGCCACGTCAGTGATAACCCTACACCAGAATTTATGGATGTGATTATTTTGGCTTTATCTTTTTATATAGTGAGGTTGGGGGAAGGGGTAAGCACAAGAACCAAGGGGAACAAGTCAGTGGTCAGACCTGGAACAATTTGAAAGAATAAGTAATATAATATTGTATTATAACCCAAGAAATAAAATAAATATCCATCTTCATACAGTAGGAGGGGGGGCAGATTTCCCTTACATAAGCATTCTAAGGAATGTAGAAGGTCACCATTAGAACACTACGATAGTAACTGCTATAGGCAAGGTCTATGGATGACTACTGACATTATTGAGAAGAAGCGGTGCCTACAAAGCTCCGAAGCTTCTTACCAAAATTATCATTTACTATACTGATTTAACATTTCACCAAGAGGGCCAGAAAGATGGCTCAGCAGGTAAAGGCATTTGCTACCAAGCCTGAAGACAAGAGTTTGATCCCTGGGACCCACGTGGTAGATTGACTTCCAAAGTTGTCCTCTCACCTCCACTTGTGAGTCTTGGTACATGTGTGTACCAAGTGCACACACACAGAGATGAGTTAATGTATATTTTTCCACTGGTTCTTTTGATGAAACCCTGTGGAAGGTAGAGTTTACCTCCCTTTCAGTATGGGCAGGATATGGTGATTTACATCAGAAAAGACAGTGGGGAGAGGTAAAATAATTCAGTAAGGAAATCTTAGGATAATCTGACCAAGTAGTTGGGTTAACATCACCAGTAATAAGTTGTGTTTATAGCACATAGCCTCAAAGTTACTCCCTTATAGTCGTCTCTGGAATCTATAGATCCTGGTCTCAATTCAAAAGCATCAGTGGAATAAAGGGTAGGAAGTATCCACAGGTACCTATAGTCAGAAGCAGTTGAATAGACAGAGTCATGTGCAGTGTGCTGACCTATGTTGAAGGTTGGAAAGGAAATAGAAAAACTAAATAAGGATTCCAGGTATGAGTATCAGTTTTAAAAATAAGCCACATTTTGGATAAGATTACTGTTAAAGGGAACTAACAAAGAAGAACTCTTTACTGTCTTTGTAACTCTTTTCAGGTTTAGAGAATAATGTGAAAGATAAAAACATATCAGATTGTTATGCACCTGCATTTTAGTATGCTAAAAACAAGGCTTATATCTATTTTTCTTTAACTTTTTTTTTTAAATCTTAAAATGTTTGAAGTTTTGAGCTTGCTGTGTTGTTCAGGATGATTTTGAACTCCTAAGCTCAAGTGATCCTCTACCTCTGCACCCTCCTGAGTAGTTTGTAGGATAGAGCTATGTTAGCTGCTGGACTTAAAAGTGGTGATGTGTTAAATTTCGTCAACAAAGCGGACAATTGTTTATTTCAGTTTGTCTTCGGTTGTAGGAAATGCCTCACACTGATGAGTTTATGGATGATTCAACAGTATGTGGGATTCGCTACAACAAAACCCTAGCTCCCAGTCCTAAAAGTATAAGAGACTTTACATCTGCTGCCCAGCTTTCATCTACACCATTCCACAAATTTCCAGCAGATTCAGTACAGATTCCAGAAGATAAAGGTAAGTGTTCAACTATCTTCTGCAAAAATATACTGTTTGTTATTATAGTTTCTTTTTGAAAATTGTAAAGACACTTATGTGTATGTATATGTTTTTGCTGTTGTTTCTTAGTGGTTTTTGTTTGTTTGTTTGTTTGGTTGGTTGGTTGGTTTGGATTTTGGGTCCCCCCCACCCCCCAGACAGGGTTTCTCTGTGTAGCCCTGGCTGTCCTGGAACTCACTCTGTAGACCAGGCTGGCCTCAAACTCACAAATCCGCCTGCCTCTGCCTCCCAAATGCTGGGATTAAAGGTGTGCACCACCACCGCCGGGCTTCTTTCTTAGTTTTTGATGGTTTGTCTTCATAGTCTATATTTTTAAATTTTAATAAGTAGGTAGAAAGTGAAAAGACGTGTAGTCACTTGTAGACATATATTCAACAGGACTATGTTGTATTATGATAGCAAAGAAAAAACAACTACAAAAAGATTAAGTTATCTAACTATTACTAACAATGAATTTATATATTTCCTAATCTAATGAATATAATGAATAGCCAGTTTTATCCATGATATATCTTCAGATGTTACTTTAGAAATATAGACAAGTATACCATACAGAGAAAATCACATTTTAACATTTTTATCTAACTTGAAGTAAAGCATTATAAAACTACCTTTAGTCCTCATTTCAACCTCCAACCTAATGTAACCTTTCTGTAAAAGATAAACGTGTGGGCTGTCAAGACAGCTCAGCAGTTAAGATCACTGGCTGCTCAGACATCTAGGGTTTGGTTCCCAGCATCCACATGCCAGCTCCCAAAAGTTTGTAACTCCAGTTCCACTGGATCTAAAACAGCCTTTTCTGACCTCTGCAAGGACTGTACCCTGGGATGCACACCATACAAGTAAAACGCCCATGCACATAAAATAATTTTTTAAATGTTTTTTTAAAATCTACATTTGGTTTTAACTCTAATGCCACTGCTTCGAATATAGATATTGGGTACTAAACGGCATAAACTGTGAGATCTGGAGCATTATACCATTTTGATAGCTGTCCATTTACCAGCTAAATTATATTACTCTCAGAATTCTTTAAAAGTATAATTGTTTCCCAAAACCATAATGAATGTCAGTGAGATAGCTTATCAGGTAAAAATGCTTTGCTGCCAAGCTTGATGACCTGAAGACCCTCAAGATAAAATGAAAGAACTGAGTCCTGTAGTGTCCTCTGCCCTCCTTACATATGCAGTGACATATACTCACTTAAGCACACACACGTGCACACAAACATAATTTAAAATTTTTTTAAATCAATAATTAACTGCTGAAGAGTTTTTCGTCACTAGATAGAAGATGTTCTAATGGCATTGTGAGCCTAAAAACCTAAAAATTGGCTAAGGAGTAAGGATATTTTCTTAAGAGTACCAACCCAATATGTTTTATTTCTTTTTTAAATCTTAGACATCAGTTCAAAATTCCACCCATTTTTAAATACCATCACAAGTTTGCCACTCATAAAAACTTTGAAGTTTCGCAAATTAAGGAAAATTAATCTGTGAAGAGTTCTTCAAATGTCAAAAGTAGGATAGTGATTACCACCTTAGCCACTGTGATCCTATAAATAGAAACTAATGTTCTTGTACTAAATAACTATTAGTACTTATTTTAAGCAACCATCAGATAAAAACTAATCTAGTATAACAATTGGCTAAGGTTAGACTATACTTCTGCCCTTTCTGCTGTCAATAAAGAGTTTTGTATTTTAAGTTAGAAAGAACAGTGGTTTAAGTGCTGCCAATATCTAAATCTATGCAAATAAATTTGGTCTCTTCAGTTTGTTAAAAAAGACACACAAATCTCTATATAAATTCTTCTGGAAAGGTTGCAGCCTTTTATCCCCTCTTTGGGTCTTCATCAGGTAGGTGCTGCACAGGGTGCCAGTGACTTTCTTTAGTCTGGTCATCATGCCTGTAACCTGCTATTTATTCTTTGAGTATAAGAATAACTATTTTCATTATTAAGTATAATTATTTTCATAGCACTTTTCAGTATGGGACACTGCTTAGAAATTGTAGTGAAAATCAGTATAAAAAGGAATTTCAGCCTTTTTAACCATATCAAATGTTTGTATCTTCATGTGTATATAGTATGTCTGTCTGTAATTCTTTTATATTTCAGAAAATGTGGAAGCCACGCAGTATACACATATGGCATTGGATTCTTGTAAAGAAAACATAGTTGACCTCTCAAAAGACAGAAAGCTCGGGTATTGTGTTTGTCATTCTCCTCTTCCATTGTAGCTTTGCTCTTTAAGATATCATAAATACCTTATCTCAATTCAATGGTAGCTTTGAGTCAGAAGGTACTGTTTGTAAATGTAAACATAGTTTTGAACCTAAGCACTTGGTCTATTGAAACAGCTTGCTAACAGATCCCTGAGCTAATATTTTCTGAAATTCATTTCAGGGTTCAAACTGTAAGTTCTCTTATAATACCAAGACTCCAATATGTCAACTATTGCAAAACTGAGGAAATACAAATTGTGCTTTACACACCTATTTAATTGAGGAAAAACAGTGTCTTTTAATAGAAGATAGAATATTTAAGCCATTTTATGTGTTGGTCAAAGGTAAATTTCTATTGTATTGATTAGGCTGGTATATGTAACAGATACAAAAAGTAAACCATTTTTTGCTTTTTGTCATCCAGTCACAATATTTATGCTTTCTATGTACTTTATCCTTTTAATCCTTGAAACAACTTGAGTTATGACACATCTGTTAGATTTTATTTAGCATATAAGCAAAATCATAAATATAAAATATGTGAATGAGAATCCTCTCGTGTTGGTTTGTCTTAGTGTTATAAAAAGCCATTTAGAATGAAAAGTACTTACTCTTGATTATAGTAATGCTATTTAGATGTAACTTTGGGAAATGAACTCATTCCTTCCCACAGTTAATATTAAATAGCAAATATAATATCTTACCTGTTTACCTAAGATATTAAGTGGTTTTGATTATATTTCTGTTGATATCTATTTCTTAGTAGCCATGTATTTCTTTATACATATTTTTCAATGAACATTATTTGATCAACTCAACCTTTGAGTTAATTTTGAAATACTATTCTTACAATGAAAAGAAGCTATTTTATTTTCATCAGATCTAATGGGCTTCTAATCACATGAAGTTTTTGTTTTCTCTTTTTTTCCGCATCCAGTCCAATTCAAGAGAAGATTTCAGCATCTTTACCCTGTCCTAGTCAGCCTGCCACAAGTGGTTTGCTCACCCAGGAAGCAGTATTCAGCCTTGAGGCTTATAAATGCACAGGCACTGACAGTGCAATGGTGGAAGATCTATTAGATGCCGGCGCTGGGCTCCAAGCTGAACGGGTGCAGACTAGTTTACTCGGAAATGTCAATGCTCCATGTATGCATACTTGGTCAATCTTAGTTTTCCCATAAGAATGACAGCATTGAAAAGACATTCCATAAAACAACCAAGTGGGAACTTAAGTACACCGAATAGAAAATAAACTTATACAAACTTGTGACAGTATCACAAAATAATTCACTACTATAGATTTGAGATCCATCCAGGGAATCTGAAACCCTCAAGTAATCTCTCTAGGCACCAGACATGAATAAATCTTTTTAAAAAAAAAAAAAAAATTTTAAAAGAGTTCAAGGTTAAGAGTTTACTGTGAGTCAAATATATAATGTAATATTACTCTCTGCCCTGTATATAACAGAATAATCAGTCAAGACCAAATATTAAGAAATATATAATTAAGAGATATCATCCTTTGTCCCTTGTTATACAGAAAGCCTGCTTGAGAACAAACACTCTGACATAGACTAAGTTCTAAGGCTAGGTTCTAATTACCAGCTCCCCAGCCAACTTTATGCTTGTTTCTCTTTAAAGTGAGATCAGGTGGACAGATGACTCAGGGGTTAAGAGCACTGGCTGATCTTTCAGAGGACCCATGTTCAATCCCCAGCACCCACATGGTATCTCACAACTGTCTGTAGCCGCAAATCCAGGGGATCTGATGCCATATACATACATGTAGGCAAAACAACCAATACATTATTAAAGAATTAAATATGTTTTATAATGAAGGTTATACTAGTACCTACCTTAAGAGGCTTACCATGAGAACTAAGTGAGTTCATAAATCTCAGAGCTTTGTTCTGCATACACTAAGTAGTAACCATGTTGGAGAGTAGCCTTTTCAAACCACCACTAATAGAATGTTTTATAACACTGTTTTGGAGAAGAGGTTTTGTCTTCCTTTTGGGAATTGTTTCCCTATACACAGTATTATTTTTCATGTAAATTCTTCATAAGTAGTTTATTTTATGTGTATTAGTGGGAGAAACAATGAAAGAATATGTCTCAGCACACTAGAAGCAGTTAATGTTCATGTGTACCTTTAAGGTGTGCAGCTATACTTTTGTTTTTTGGGGGGTTTTTGGGTTTTTTTTTTTTTTTGGTTTTTTTTGTTTGTTTGTTTTGTTTTGTTTTGTTTTGTTTTTTGGATTTGGTTTTTTTGAGACAGCATTTCTCTGTATAGCCCTGGCTGTCCTGGAACTCACTCTGTAGACCAGGCTGACCTCGAACTCAGAACTCCGCCTGCCAAGTGCTGGGATTACAGGTGTGCACCACCACCACCCGGCTGCAGCTATACTTTTGAAAGGTGCAAATCCTTCAGGTCCGGATGAGTCAAAAAGCAGCTAGCTGATTCCCTTTGTCACAACTGAACAACCTAAATTTGTAGACCTCAAGTGTCAGAAATGACAGAACTACTGATTTTAGCTTCTTTTCGTAATTGAATCAATGCTCTACATAGATTAAGAGTTTGAAAGCATATTTAATGAATACATGCACTTATTTAAGATTTCTGTTAAAATATTTGAATGCTAAATTTATGTTTTGTTTTGGGTTTTTTTTGTTTGTTTGTTTTCCTATTTAAGACTTTATTGAGAACCCATGGGATGATGAATTGATTCTTCAACTTCTATCTGAGATTTCTCCGCCAGTTACTTCCTATTCAAATACTTTTGAGTGGCAGAGTAAACTTCCTGCCATTAAGACCAAGACAGAATTGCAGTTGGGTAAGAATTATATGGGTAGTAGAATTTCAAAATCTTGTTTGTAAGAAACTGTTAGTAACTCTGAGATTCTCCTGCCCTTTCCACCTTCAAGAAAGTTAATATCTGTCATATTGAGAATTTTTGTAAAGCAATAATACTGGAATTGTGATTGCTTTTGGGACATTAATTTGGCAATAATTTATCAAAGTTAAAAATACATGTACTCCTGAATAGAGATGTTCAGAGGTTGAAAGCACTTTCAGGAGACCTCAGTTTGGTTTACAGTACACATGTTGGGCAGCTTACAACCCCCTAAGTCAAAAACTTCAAAAATACAAAATTGACCTAACCATTCTAAACTATTACAGATATTTATGCACTTATGTGTTGCCTTTTTTATTCTCCTATAAAATATGCACATTTCCCAAAAAGCTTTACAGATTTCTATGTGTTCTTCCTGGTACCTCAGCAATTATACAGAGGAGTTACTGGAAGGAGGTAATGGAAGGAAGGGCCAGGGCCCAAGGCCACACACCTCAGTGTCCTGAGGCATCAGGGCTGCTTTCACCCCTTTTAGAATTTGTTAAGGAAGTTCTTTTTGATAGTCCTTATGGCTTTTTGTCAGTTTTTTGTATCATTTTCCAAGGTTCTTTGCTGGTCTATGTGAATCACCTTCTTGGAGAAGGAGCCTTTGCTCAAGTCTTTGAAGCTTTTCATGAAGATGTGAAAGATACCAAAAGCAAACAGAAATGTATTTTGAAGGTAAATGATATGAATAACTTCTTGTATAAGTGAATTTTTGGAAGTTGTTAGCCTCCCTGCTGACTCTGCTTTAAATACTGATGTCAGTGAGACCCTAATCAACAGTTAAACACAACTATCCTACGAAGACTAAAAAATATCTTACCACTAAGATTATCCTGCAAGCTTTATACTGCTGACCATTGCTTAGCTTATCCTCATTTTTTTGTTCATGTCCTTACTGGGAGGAGTTGCTTTGCTATTCTTTTATAGAATATGGGTAAGGATATGTGTATCATATACCTGATTTGATTTGCAGGTGCAGAAACCTGCCAACTCCTGGGAATTCTACATTGGGATGCAGCTGATGGAAAGACTAAAGCCAGAAGTACAGCACATGTTCATCAAGTTTTATTCTGCTCATTTATTCCAGAACGGCAGCATATTAGTAGGGGAGCTCTATAGCTGTGGGACGTTACTAGTAAGTATCTAATTTTCATACTGTGAACATGAAACATAGGTGCATTTTTGGTTTTTACCTATACTATTTTTCACAGTTGGAACTTTTGTTGAAATGGGGGAGGGGGGGCGCCGTAAAGGCTTTGACTTGAAATTTCATTGATAGTCTACAACCAACTTAGGATGTTTTTTTCTTATTTGCCTTATTTCTAGAATGTCATTAACCTCTATAAAAATACCCCTGAAAAAGTGATGCCCCAGGCTCTCGTCATCACTTTCGCTGTCACAATGCTTTACATGGTTGAACAAGTCCACAGCTGTGAAATCATTCATGGAGACATTAAGCCAGATAACTTCATACTAGGACACAGGTAAGTATGACACTTCAATGGAGTTCTTCCCTCATATTTCACTTTGTCCACCCTATAGGAATTGTTTTGTTATCCTTTTGTTAATTTGTGCTCATAGATCCTGGTCCTTGTTTGTATTTAATTTAGATTTTTGGAACAGAATGATGACGACTTAGCAGCCGGCTTGGCATTGATTGACCTGGGTCAGAGTATAGATATGAAACTTTTCCGTAAAGGAACTGTATTTACAGGAAAGTGTGAAACATCTGGTTTTCAGTGTCCAGAGATGCTCAGTAACAAGCCATGGACCTACCAGGTATGGAAGGAAAGCAAGAGGTTTTGTTTCATTTTGTTAATGTTTTTTTTGAGACAAGATTAATCTGGGTAACCATGGCTACCTAGAACTTACTCTGTAGACTATGCTGGCCTTGAACTCAGATCGCCTGGCCTCTGCCTCCCAAATGCTGGGATTAAAGCCATGTGCCACCACCACCTGGCAGCAAAGCAAGATATTTGAAAACATTTCCTTTATTATACTTACCAGACATACAAAATGAGTTTAAAGCACCAGGTAGTTTGAACTAGTCTCTTAGTCACTGAAGTTTCTTTCAGTAAAATGTAAGTAGAATGTAAGTCTATAAGAAGAAGAAATTCTACTTCTGAATAGTCTTCCTTATTAGTTCAGATTCTGTCAACAGAGCAGGAAAACATACATTCTATGGGAAAGTTTCATAATTTCAACAAAGTAGAATATCAGCTGGCAAGCAAAGAAGATACTACTGGTTAGGATAAATATGTTTTGAGCCTGAGTTAATAAAACAGCTTCTAGATAGAGAGCTGTGACTTCTAGAAGCCCATAATGAAGGGAGCACAAGTGAGGGCCTTATTTCTGGTAGGTTATTAACAGTAAGGCTTCAGGTAGATGAATGCATGGAGAATGGATAGTTTGCTGTCCTATAGATTTGGACCAGGCTAGAATGTTCTATTATGAACATATCTCACAGAGACACTGGTGTGCAGTTATACAATATCCACCAGAGTTCCAAGGGATAGGATTGGAAGAACTGCCAAGCTGTATTTGTGTTTGCAGGAAGTGATAGAACAGAGGACTTGTAGAAGATATTATTTAAATGATGGTAGAGCTTCCCAAAGGGTTACCTCAGAGGCAGTAGTGTTTGTGTTCATAGAAGTTTCAATGAGAGCTTGGACAGGCATTCAGTGAAGCAAATCATTGGCTTTTGGACTTCTGTAAACCCAAAATACTGTGGTTATTTAGCTTCTAAGTTAGAGACATATTTTAATATGCTCACAGGTAAGTTACTGTTTATATTGCATATATGTTTTCTTCATAGGTTGATTACTATGGAGTTGCTGCAACAATATACTGTATGCTTTTTGGCACTTACATGAAAGTAAAAAATGAAGCAGGAGTCTGGAAACCTGAAGGTCATTTTAAAAGGTAGGTTATTGGAATTGGTGCTACAGTGAAAAAACAATAACAGTAAAATACTATATTTTATCTAGCCAGAAAATGAGTCTGGATTAGTATGGTGACAGAGCATAATCCTGACATTAGGCACTGAACAAATCTAGCATTCAGTGTGCCTTGTGAAACACTGCAGGTAGCATCCTGGTTTTGACTGTTTCTTTTTAAGTGAAGTCAATATCGGTGAGATTTGCAGTTTTGTTTTATTCTTGCATACGTAAATGAGAATAATAATGATCCTGCTTTTCAAATTTTATAAGCAAAAGAAATAACACAGGTGAAGCTGTTTTGTTAATTATAAGGAGGAAGTAACTTCTATTAAACTCCTGCTATATGTAACTATGATGTAAAATGCTTGAAAGTTAATGATTTGTTTTGGAGCTTGTTGTGTCAGTATTGTTTCCAGAAGAGTAACACTCTGTAGACATAATACTATCAATTTGATAGTATTATCAAATAGTGATAGTGATATCAAGTTGATGCTAATTGTTCTATGTATGCATGTCTCTACATATCATTAACATTTTTGAAATATTAAAAACATACATAGATAAAAATCACTCTTGTATAGCCTAATGGAATTTTACATGTTTATTTTTTTCTTGAGAAATTTGATGGAGATTTCCTTAATTCTCCCTACCCACTTCCAAAGTAGAAAAGGGTAAGAGCTGGCAGAAACTTGATAAACATCATGGACAGTAGGTTCAACCCCAAAAGAAAACTTACAACAGATATTTTTATTGTTTAGAGCCATCAGATTCAGTGAGCACTTTATTTCACTTTATCTCGCCGATGCTTCTCTTGCTCATTATCAAAGGACCAGAGGGTTCAGAAGACTTCTATCTATTGCCAGTAGCATAGCCCAATCTTCTTTGCAGTTTCCATTTAGAGTGACATTTTAATATGTTTTGCATTCTCTATGGGGCCTTCTCTTCTCTCCATATTTTGGAGAGTCCCCCCCCCCTTCAGTTAATTTAATCACTATCATTAGCTAGGCCCTGGGACTGGAGAGGTGCCTCAGTGATTTAGAGCACTAACTTCTCTTCCAGAGGTCCTGAATTCAATTTCCAACAACCACATGGTGGCTCACAACTATCTGTAATGGGATCAGTGCCCTTTTCTGATGTGCATAAAAAAAAAACAACAGTGTACTCACATACATTAAGTAAATGAATAAATCTTGCCAGGCAGTGGTGGCGCCCGCCTTCAATTTCAGCACTAGGGAGGCAGAGGCAGGCGGATTTCTGAGTTCAAGGCCAGTCTGGTCTATAGAGTGAGTTCCAGGACAGTTAGGGCTATACAGAGAAACCCTGCCTCAGAAAATCAAAAAGAAAAATATATGTATATATATTTATGTTTTTTTCTTTTTTGGGGGGGGGGGAGATTGGGTTTCTCTGTGTAGCCCTGGCTGTCATGGAACTCACACTTCCAGAATGGCCTCAAACTCAGAATTCCACCTGCCTCTGCCTCCCAAGTGCTGGAATTAAAGGCGTGTGCCACCACTGCCCGGCTAAGTAAATCTTAAATAAACAAGTAAATCATTTCAAAAAAAAAAATTTTTTTTTAAGTAGTTAGGACCCTTAAGTGTGACTCTGCCTTAAATAGTTTAGGCTGTCTGTCCAGTCTTGTCACATATGTATGTAGTTGAGCTGCTTAAAAAACAAATCACTAGATTATCAGATTCTAGAAATGTGGTATACACAGGAATCCAAAAGAAGATAGATTATTCTTTAAAAAATAATTTCTCTACCAAAGAACTATTGCAAAAAGGCTATTTTAAATCATTTGTATAGCAAGGTATTTAGACCTGTGGTTAGAATTTTAATTCCTCCTATTTGTGCTGGATTCTTGATTTGCTAAGATAAGAGGTAGTGAGAATTGTTCTTTTAACATTCCCATACCTGTCCAAGGTAGATGCAGGAACTGGTTGCTATGAATGTTGAGGTTGCATTTTATCCATTGTAATATTTTGTCTCTTCAGGCTTCCTCATTTGGATATGTGGAATGAATTTTTTCACATCATGTTGAATATACCGGATTGTCATAATCTTCCATCTTTGGATTTTTTGAGACAAAAGATGAAGAAATTGCTTGAACAACAGTATTCCAACAAGATTAAGACCTTGCGTAATAGGCTAATTGTGATGCTTTCAGAATATAAGCGTTCAAGAAAATAAAATATGAATATGGATCTTCTCCAAAACACACTTTGTAAATTTAAACTCTCACTTTGAATCCTACTTTTTCATACTTATTATTTATGTATGTTAAAAAAATAAAGCCCATATGATACATCCATGTGACTTAGTTATTATAAATATTCTAAAAAACAAAGTAAGGAGACCCACATAAGCAGGCTGCTTTGTTAGGTTGCTCTTGGTATACAAGTCTTCATGGGAATGATTCAAATTTAGATACTTTCTAGAAGTCACTCCCCTGACCCTGACCCCAAGACAGAGTTTCTCAGTATACCAAAGCCCTGGCCTGGCTATCCTGGACTTGATTTGTAGACCATCCTGGCCTTGAGCTCACAGAGAACCGCCTGCCTCTGCCTCCTGATTGCTGGGATTACAGAGGTGCACCACCAGACCCTGATAGAAATCACCTTTCTAAACACCTATTTAAGTCAAAAGTAAGCCAAAAGAAGTTACAAAAAGATTATGTTTAATTAGCATATGTAGGACCAGGTTTCCTTATGGCATTTTAAGAAAAAAAATCGTTTTTGTTGATTTTTCTTCCCCATCCTTCTGATCTCCTTTGATCTCTTTCACATAGTTTACTTTACACTGTCTTATCTGTCCATGCCCCTTCTTCCTTTCTCTACATCTTTCTCCCTTAAGGCCTTTTTGATTCATAATCCACACTTACTGTCTGTCCCATTATATGATATAAACATTATGTTAGGGTCTGCATATGACAGAAACTTTTGTCTTTCTGAGTTATTTATACTTTCTAACTCCATCTATTTTCATACAAATTTCATGGTATACATCTGAATAAATGATGGTGTATGATACCACATTGTCATATATCCATCAGTTGATTGATAAACATCTCAGCTAATTCCATTTCCTTGCTGTTTTGAAAAGAGGAACATTTGGCATGGATGTGCAGGTTTCTCTTGTAGAAGGTGGAAGAATTCTTTGTGTGCCCAAAAGTGGCAAGGCTAGGTCATGAACAGTTCTGGTTTTCTGTTTGTTTGTTTTTTGGGTTTTTTTGTTTTGTTTTGTTTTTTGAGACCACCATACTGATTTCCATAATCACCATACTAGGTTGCATTTCAACCAACAATGAATAAAGAATTCCTCTTTACTCACATACTTTTTTTTTTTTTTTTTTTTTTTTTTTTTGTCTCTTGTTAGAGATAGATGTTCTAACAAGGGTGAGAAAAAGGTTGGGTTGGCATTTCTTTCATGGCTAAGTATATTGAATGCTCTCTGTTTTTGTTTTTATTTGGTCTTGGTTTGGTTTGGGTTCCCAACCTCTACCCCCCACCCCCGCCCCGAATGCTCTCTTTTAAGTACTTAAAGGTCATTGGTCTGACAACATTCACTTTATTCCATTTATTGATTAGCAGATGAGAGCTGTGGTTATTGCATTGACACTAGTAACTTGGATGGTTATTTATTGAAATAAAACACCCCGTATACTGGGATAAGAGAAAGTGTATTATTAAAGGCAATTTCATCTAAATTTGTTCATTTTAAGTGTTATTAAATGTTTTCTATTTGTTTGTTTTAAAATCGAGTCACCAGAAAGCTTAGATAAGAAAAACGAATAGTAAATGACACTTCAGGTTGAATATCTGACTAATGTCAAACAAGAAATGTAGAAGAAATGCGGAGCCTATTCAGAAACCAAGACTAACATTACAGTGAGATCACTGACCTAAGATAAGGCAAGCACTGGGTCCTTTCCTGTATTTTTCTCGCGCAGACTCAGAGCGGGCCTCAAGGGAGCGCTATGGCATTTGATCCTCGCGCCATTCCGTAGCTCACTCTACTAAGTGCTGAGTGTTTGCAATGGCGGACGTGTCAGAGAGAACGCTGCAGGTTTCCGTGCTAGTGGCTTTCGCCTCTGGAGTGGTCCTGGGCTGGCAAGCGAATCGGCTGCGGAGGCGTTACCTGGACTGGAGGAAGCGGAGACTGCAGGACAAGCTGGCGACGACTCAGAAAAAGCTGGACCTAGCCTGAGCACGCGCTGCGGCCCGAGCCCGCCGGGTTCTCACTCCCCAAACCCAACGCAGCCCGGTCGCGGGAGCAGCGCGACCACTACCCAACCCATGAGTCCTGGGTCTTTCTTGCACGGCTTGCAAGAACGTGGCTTGCTTCCAAACCTCAGAAAGAGAATAGTTTTGTGTTCTCTGACAACTTACTCTCAGGTATTAACAGCTCAGTTTGTGAGGGTATTTGTTTTGTTTTTTTGTTTGTTTGTTTGTTTGTTTGGATTTGGTTTTTTGGAGACAGGGTTTCTCTATATAGCCATGGCCGTCCTGGAGCTCACTCTATAGACCAGGCTGGCCTCGAACTCAGAAATCCGCCTGCCTCTGTCTCCCAGTGTGCTGGGATTACAGGTGTGCGCCACCTGCTGAGGGTATTTAATGGGAGTGTTTTACCACGTGCAATGCAGTTGCACCTTAACATTTAACTTCGAAATGGAGGAGAGGGCATTTCAAGCTCAAGCCCCCGCATTCAGAGGTCCACAGTGGCTTTTTAGCGTGGATGTCAGAAGCTTTGCACTTCATCATAGTTATTCTTAGGGCTATAGTTTTCTCTTACTTAGTTCATGGTTTGCCATCACAGTACAGAAATTTGAAGTTAAAAATAGTGTGTTGCTGATTTTTTTTTCCTTTTCTGTTTTTCAACAGCTTGTTGAAGATGGATATAAAGTACTGGAAAGAAATCATTTCTTGCACCTTATGAATCTATTTTTAAAATAAAAAAAAATTTAAACATCTTTGAATCTTTTTCCTCCTCACAAAGGAAAACAGTGTTTTGCCTACCATTCAGTTTGCTGCAGTAAGAGATTTGGAGCCTGAAAGCAAGACTTTTCTGATGGAGTCTCACAGCCTTGGTACAGCATGGAGGCAGATCTGATCAGGGGACAACTAAGAGTCATTTTCCTAGACATATTCAGAAAAGCTAGGAGCTGTGTCAAAAGCCTGAATTAAGCATTACAAATGCAATATATTTGCACTTTGAAGAAGGTAGAGAGAAAAAAAAACTTTAAAAAAAGTGATATAATGGATTATACGTGTGAGAGAGAAAGCATTGAGTGAGCGTAAAGAGATAAATGCCAGTCAGATCAAGTGACCGGAAGCCTGGGTTTGTTTCTAAGATGCATTTCTGACACATTGTCCACATTTGTAAGAAAATCAGTTTGTTCTTCAGGGAAACACCGTGGCCCATTTTCCTAAGATTATTGAGTCTTATTTGTGAATTTGATCTCATTCTAAGAATCCAGCAAGGGCTCAAATGCCAGTTTTTAGAGTGCCATCCTGTCTAGGCTTTAGTTGGCTGAAGCTTTCCAGACAGCCTCCCTCACTGAGAACTAGTTGAAGATCATTGAGGTAGACTAGGGTTCTTACCTGCCTGTGGGTAGTGGTGATGGGCAGTTGTGTGAGGACCAGAGGTCAGAGTCAGGTGCCTTCCTAGACGGTTCTCCACCTTTTCTTTTTCTCATGTATGTGTAGTGTGTGTACTGAATGTATGTCCACACGTGTATGAATGCATGTGTATATGTAGGTGTAGATCGGAAGTTTGTCCTAGGGACTGCTACTTCCACTGTGGGTTCTGGGAATCCAAACTCTTGGTCCTTGGCACTAGTGTTATAGATTGCCATGTCCCACCCCGGGTTTTTACATGGGTGCTGGGTGTTTGAAGCCAGATCTTCATGCATGTGTAGTAGGCATATTCATGTAGTCAACATCACTTACTGAGGCTTAGTTGGAGTAGGTTTCTTGAAGTACATTTTGTCCTAAACTGAAAAATTGGGGTTAAGTTGACTTGTGACTGGACTAGCTCCACTTGTAGGCCTGTTCCTCAAAGACCTGGTATTTGTGCTGTTTGTTTGTTTGTTTGTTTGTTTGTTTTATGATTTGTTTTTTATTTTATAAGTGTTTCGCCTGCATGCATGTCTATGTACCACGTGGGTGCCTGTCTGGTACCTGCAGAGGCCAGAGAAAGCTGTCACATCCCCTGGACCTGGGTCCCGAGCAAGAGCAGTCAATACTCTTAACCACGGAGCCATGTCAGCAGCCCCCTTCTCATTGCTTAAGTGCAGCAAAGTTCATCCTTTTCTAAGTCACTGCTGGGCATCCCTCTCCAAACATGTTGGTGCCCTATGCCATCTAATCTTGCTTTCTACTACTACCACTACCTTTTTCTATTTCCCTCAACATCAATGGTGTCACATTTCTTTTCCTTCTACCCTCCTTCTTAAATATATGAAGTTCCCTCTGATAACTTATTTCTCCACCGATGAAATGAGCCCATTCAAGCCAGAGCGAGTTCAATGACCCTAAGGACTGAGACCAGGGGAAATCTCCATGGGAAGAGAGAAGTGACAGAGGAGGAAGGGAAAGGAAAGAAAGGTTTCCAGCAGAGAGGAGAGGGGAGGGAGGGAGGGAGAGAGACCAAAACTTTACTTGGGGAAGAGCCTTGGGAAAGGCAAGCCCAGGTAGGTGCTGGGTTGGAAAGTTTAAAGTTAGGGTCAGGCTAAGTCAGATAAGGGCTGAGGGATGCTGGGAGAATCTGGAGACCAGGTGTGCTTTGATTTGTAAATTAGGCACCGCTCCTCAGTCCCTTATCCGAAACCAAACACACTCCTCCCCCACACCAGAAAAGTATTCCATGGTCATGGTACTTTGCCCATAAATTGGGAGTCAGGAGTCACAATAATAAATACCTTGGCAATAACATACCGGATATGCCCTATCCAGTAGTGAGCTTGGGCCATTATCATTCTAAAATCCAAGATTGCTGTTTGAGTTTGGGAATTGGATTCAGAGGGTTGCGTCTCAAGGGAAATGCTCCCACATTCCTGAGAATGAACAAAAATTGGGGCTCTTGAGAAATCTCTTTGCTCACAGGCTTGTCCCACATGGTAGAATCAGCACCCCCATAGAACTGATGGACCACATGAAAATTTTCGACACTTCAGCACTACCCCAAATGGCAAAATTTTAAAACAGTCTCTGGGCAAAGTGTGATAGCACATACGTTTAATCCCAGTACTAGGGAGGCAGAGAGGCCCGCGGATTTCTGTGAATTCAGGGTTACACAATGAGGCAAACAATAAAACCACCTTCAGAGTGAAAGTGCAGCAAAACCGAGTTCCACAAATGCCATGGGAAAGCTCTCATAGCTAAGTAGGTTTTCCATGCTAGACCCAGCTTCAGAAAGCTGTGTAGAACAGAGCACCGCACGGTGTGAGGTCGTAATAGTATGAGACGTGTAGTCAGGGACTCCCGGGGAACCTCTACTGTCCCTATAAATCCAAAGGAGATCTCACCCCATCCCCCAAGCCTAAACTGACAGTTTAGCGCAATCCACGGCACGGGGTGGTGGCGCCCGCTGATAGCGTCATCTTGCTGAGCCCTCGCTTTGGTTTCCCTGGCAACCGGCGCGGTCCCGCCGGCGGCGGCTAGGCCGATGCTCGCCCGGCGGCCGCGGGACCCGCTGCAGGCGCTGAGGCGCCGCGGGCAGGAGCTGAAGCTGCAGGTAGGTCCGGGGGAGAGGGCCCCACACCCCAGCCCCTCACCAGGAGCCAAGCGACCGGGTTCTAAGCTGGGCGCCCGCCATAAATAAAACCTCCAGAAAGCCTTGTGGGTCAACTAAGAACACAGTCTAACGACTCACCAGCCCTCAACACCCCTCATCCCTCCCGCCCGTGTCTAAATTAGCCAGACCCACCCAAGCCCCGCGTCCCTCTCCTCTGAAATTCATCACTTTCTCAAAGTGTAACAGGTGTCAACGTATAGTCTTAAGAAACTAACCAAAGACAGAAGATTAGTAATTTAAGAAAAGTCAATTTCAAAGATGATCAATTACAAAAGAGGTAAGATCACAAAGATTGTAAGTCATAACACGCAATGCATGGAAGACGTGATGAAACAGGCGATATATAAGCTATAGTGTATGAGCTACAGCATTTCTGGACTGCAGTTTGACAAAATAGAGCAAACATTGAACCTCCTAGACTTGTTGGTTACATTTCCAGGAATCTATCACTTGTAATAATTTTAAATTTGGGCAGAGATGCTTATAATAAAAGAAACTGTCCGGGCAGTGGTGGCACATGCCTGTAATCCCAGCACTTGGGAGGCAGAGGCAGGTGGATTTCTGAGTTTGAGGCCAGTCTGGTCTACAGAGTGAGCTCCAGGACAGTCAGGGATATACAGTGAAACCCTGTCTCGAAAAAACAAAAATAAATAAATAAATAAATAAAAAAGAAACTGGGTATGAATAAATGATCAGTTAGGGGGTGGATAAGCTAATCCATAAATGTATTATTGTTACATAAGGCTCCTCAGTTCTTGTCTTGAGGAATAAGATTTAATGGCGGAATACAAGACTTAAAACAGAAGTTTGTATAGCAGAAACAAAGCATATGCTCTAGAGAGACTGGCATGGACTTCAGGAGCTGGAGAGCAGCCTGGGAGTACTCCCATTGTAAATTTTAAACAAGTTTTAATCGCTATTGACAACATGAGTGGTGTATCCCTCTGAATAGGATCTTGAAATGCCCATGTATGGGGACAGCAGATGTCAGAGTCACAACGTAAGCAATAGACTGAAGTGGAGTCTTCTGAGGATGCAGCCCCTTTATACAACTGAGTGTTCTGGCCTCCTTGGTTCTGTTACAACAGGAGCAATCTAACTAGTTTTAAGAGTGTTTAACCACAAGAGACTGCCAGGAGACACGTATAACAAGACAGGGCTGTGGTTGTCCTTGGTGAGGCCATTTGCAATTCCTTATATACTCAGTATCATCTGATGGAATCTGATAGTACTATGAGGAGATTTTTTTTTCTACAGCGTTTGGTGTTAGCTTTTGATAAATATTTGTGATAAGACATCAAGTTAGAAAGGGAGTGTAAGGAGCTAAAGAGATGGCTCCATGGTTGGAAGCACTGGCATCTCTTCCAGAGGTCACTAGTACAGCCCCAGCACCCACATGGTGGTCACAGTTGTCTAACTCCTGAGGATCTGATGTCTGATTCTGGCCTTAGGTCACTAGGCATGCATGTGATGCACAGACATGCATGCAGGCAAAATATTCATACACATATAAAATAAATAAATACAAAAGATGAAAGAGTGTAAAGTGGAATGCACACTATTTCAAGAATATTTGCTTTACATAGTGTATATAAAAAGATGTAGAGGGAATCAGGGTGGGCTAGGTGGGGGCAAAGTGCTAATGGTTCTTGTTTGCCTTTGTGGTTTTTTCTCAAGACACTGAATTCCTATTATTCTTAAATATAGCCAAGGGTAAAATGATGTAATTATAATCTCAAAAAATAAAAGAAGTAACAAATAGCCATTATTGGATTGTTCATTTGTTTTCTGAAATTCTTAATTTATTTTAGACAGTATCCAACTATGTAGCTCTGACTAGTCTTGCACTTAATAAGTGAACCAGTTTGGCCTTGAACTCAGAGATCCTTCTGAGTGCTGGCATTAAAGGCATGTGCCACCACATCCAGCTAGTTTACTTTTTAAGTATGTGATCTAGCACCACTTTTCAATAAATAACTTATTTAATAATCTTTAAAAGATTAGGAGGTCTCCTGGTGTTCACATGTTATCCAGTTTGGGATTTCTGCTTTCTCTTTCACATGTATAATCCATTATATCACTTTTTTTAAAAGTTTTTTTTTTTAGTTTTTTTTTTCTCTCTACGTTCTTCAAAGTGCAGATATATTGCATTTGTAATGCTTAATTCAGGCTTTTGACACAGCTTCTAGCTTTTCTGAATATGTCTAGGAAAATGACTCTTAGTTGTCCCCTGATCAGATCTGCCTCCATGCTGTACCAAGGCTGTGAGACTCCATCAGAAAAGTCTTGCTTTCAGGCTCCAAATCTCTTACTGCAGCACACTGAATGGTAGGCAAAACACTGTTTTCCTTTGTGAGGAGGAAAAAGATTCAAAGATGTTTAAATATTTTTATTTTAAAAATAGATTCATAAAGTGCAAGAAATGATTTCTTTCCAGTACTTTATATCCATCTTCAACAAGCTGTTGAAAAACAGAAAAGGAAAAAAAATCAGCAACATATTATTTTTAAATTTTTGTTTTAAAAATAAAAAATTTGATGTTTTCACCATAAAGAAGTGATACTTTTGAGTAGATATGATTAACCTGGATTTAAATCATTAAATAGGCTTACTTGTATTCAAGCATCATCCATATCCACATCTTAAATATGTACCATTTCTACTATTGAGGTGGTGGAATCTGGGAAAATGGAGCCAATACATGAGGTGGACTACCGTCTCATGCAGTAGCCCAGCTTTATTCAGCGCATCAGACAATTTATACTCTGAGGGTAAAGAAGGTCTCATTAGTTCAAGCTGTATACAATCAAAAGGACAGACCTTATATGGCAAAGATTTGTTTCCATAGAGGCATATGAATAACACAGCTGAAATAAACTCACGTATATCTGTTATACCTGGGAAGAGCACAAAAACACATTCCAAGAACAATTCCATATTTTGAAGAAACTGTTAGAGTGTCTCCTTAGAGTTTTCTCACAAGTACTCAGAATTCTCTTTACATGACTCCATTCTTGGACTGTGTTCTGACAATGTACCTTTGTTGTTGTTGTTGTTGCTTTGTTGTTGTTGTTTAATTTGGTTTTTTCGAGACAGGGTTTCTCTGTATAGTCCTGGCTGCCCTAGAACTCACTCTGTAGACCAGGCTGGCCTCAAACTCAGAAATCCACCTGCCTCTGCCTTCCAGAGTACTGGGATTACAGGTGTGTACCACCACCTCCCGGCTACTATTTTTATTTATATCAGCTGAAACATAATTTTAAAAATTTAAAGTACAAAAGATTTGGTAAATAAATATGTAGATAACCTTACATTTGAATCACAGTGTTAAAAAAAAAAAAAAGCCAACTACTATCTTCTGGAAGAATACAAATACAGTGGTGAAATCCTGACTTCACAGAGTTTAGTAGACTCTTATCATGGAGTTCTGGGTCTAATTTTAAATTGACAGAGACAATGAGAAAGCAAGGGGAAGCTTCAGAAGTACATTATAAAAATAATTTAGTTGGGCATGATGTCACATGCCTATAATTTCATCATCTTGTGGGTGGTGCCATCCCTGGGCTGGTAGTCCTGGGTTCTATAAGATAGCAAGCTGAGTAAGCCAGGGGAAGCAAGTCAGTAAGTAACATCCCTCCATGGCCTCTGCATCAGCTCCTGCCTCCAGATTTCTATCCTGTGTAAGTTCCAGTCCTAACTTCCCTTGGTGAAGAACAGCAATGTGGAAGTGTAACCCTCTCCCTAACTTGCTTCTTGGTCATGATTTTGTTTTGTTTGTTTTTTGTTTTTTGTTTTTTCGAGACAGGATTTCTCTGTGTAGCCCTGGCTGTCCTGGAACTGACTCTGTAGACCAGGCTGGCCTCAAACTCAGAAATCCACCTGCCTCTGCCTCCCAAGTGCTGGGATTAAAGGCGTGTGCCACTACCGCCTGGCTTGGTCATGATTTTTTTGTGCAGGAATAGAAACCCTGACTGAGACAACCTCTTAGCTGTTACAAATAGGATTTTCCAGGCTTAGACAGGCAGGCACACAAGGAGGAGAGGAGCATAAGGCAAAAGGATTCTTTGTTACCTCAGGTATATTCTGTGAAGATGTGAGCTTGAAGGCTCAGCAGAAGCAGTGGGCATTTTGGCCCTGCACATGGTTTTAAGCCAGAGCCTTGAAAAATATTTAAGTGAGCTGTAAGTTTTATGGGGGAGGAGGTCGTGGACCACACTGCCATTCCATAAAACGGAATTGTTTAAGTCAGTTGAGATATTAAAAATTGAAAGTTCTGAATTTGGGCCTGCAGTAGCCATTTGTCCAGGGTATTTTGAGGACAGATTTGCACTGAAAGGTAAAGGAGAGTCACTGTCACTGGTTTCAAATCCACAGAAAACTTGGAGTATATGAGGAACAAAAGCAGAAAAGGGGCAATATCCAGTCACTTAGAGCATCCTCAAAATGACCAAACACACCTGCAAAGCCAGAGTGTCCCCAGCTGTTACAGTGCCAGAGCTGAGAGTCCAGGGCCAGTGGGAGGTTCTCAGAGCTTTTGGCTGATCTAGTAGTTCTCCCAGCCATAGAAAGTCTCCCAAGCCTAGAAAGTTGGCCAAGCAGGTCTCAAGACAGAAGAAAGCTCCAGTGAGCTCCCAGACCTACGTGCCTCTGAATTAGGTCCAGGCATTACCTTGGCCCAGGATTTTGCTATGTTGTATGCATGTTCTGGTCTAGTGCGTCATGGCCTCCCACCTAGGTCAGACTGTCAGGGTGAGACAGCACAGCGAGAGAGGGTGACAAACAAAGGCTGCCTGAGAGAAACAAGTGGCCCTGCTTGCTCCCTCTCAGCCTGGGGCCAGGGAGCGTACGAGAGCCAGGGAGGTTTGTCCTGAGTGGTCCTGAGCACTAGCAGGCTCAGACTTCCCATCCCGGGTCCCACATCATTACATTGATTATATAAAGCAGCTGTGGAGAATGGATGGTGGAAAGAGGCTTGCTCTGAACTTAGACGGGACCTTGGTTAGTCACAACTAACCCATATGTGCAGATGACCAGTATGTCTCCAGAAGATGATGGCCTGGGCCCCTTACAGAGGTCAAGATGACTTTCGGTAGGTCGTGGGGGAGCTGGGGAGTGTGGCCTTTCAGCAGGAAAACTTAGCAGTTACTGTTTTCAGGATTATTAGATCTGGAGCCAGATGGGCTCAGGAGCTCTCGTTTTTATTCTTCTTTCTTAGATTATAATACAGCTATCCCTTTCCTTCCTGATCCTCCCAGGTACTACTGCCACTCCCTCCTCCATCCCCACGGGGTGTGTGTGTGTGTGTGTGTATTCCTAAATATATAAATACAGCCTGCTCCATGGATAATATATGTTTTCAGGGCTGACCGTTTGCTATTGGATAAGCAGATGGTGTGCTCTTCCTGGGGAAGGCTGTTTCTCCTGCTCTCAGCTTTCCTTACTTGCCTGGATTTCTCTGTCAGGGGCCCAGGTCTCGAAGCTTTATCTCTTTCACATTATCACGTCTATCAGTTGTTGAACAACTCCTGGTTTTTCAAGTCTCGTTTGGGCAGCCATATTGGTGAGACTTTATCAGTGTGACTTCTCTCACATTTCTAGGAGACACACTCTCGCAGCAAACCTCCTGTTTCTTTGCCTCTTACAATCATTTCCATCCCCTCTTCTGCAATGATCCCTGAGTCTTAGGTGCAGTTTTGTTGTAGATATATCAGCTGGAACTGGGTTCCATGACTCTGCCACTATGGTCTGTTGTGCTTTACTGTAATGGTCTGTCTGTTGTAAAGAAAGTATCCTTGATAAGCAGCGAGGAACCCTTTAATACCATATCTGGAAAGGACATGGTGATAATGTTAGCTAGTTTTGCCAGTTCTCATACCTGAAGGAGGCACTGGAATAGATTTTCATGTTGGTGTCTGTAAACCAAGGAACCGCCTTTCACTTGGGCCTTGGATGGCTGACTCTATCCTGGGGGTGAATTTTCATAGCATTGGTGGACACCAAACTGCAAGAGTGAAGAGGAAACCGGTGCGGTTTGACTTCTCCCCTCCCCAACACTGTCTTTTCCACACACTCCATAGAAAAGCCAAAGAATGCGTGCCTCTGTGGGAGCTTAGCAGAGGTAAGGAGAGCGCTCGCAATGCACTAGTCAAAGGAAAGTCCTGGCACATCTGTAGTGAGGAATAAACCAAGCCACACAGTATGGAATCCCGCAAAAGCATGGGGCACAGGACTTTACACAGAGTCGTGCTAGCCAGCTCCCTTCAGCTCCTGTGGGGGAGGGGGACTCACTTGTAGTGGAAAAATGAGCTGGTTTTATCTTAGGAGAAGTGGAGTGAGGATTTATTTATAAAGTCACTTGTGGGGGCAATCTCCCCCATCTTAATAAGGTTTGGGGTTATGAAGAGTGTCCATCTGTTAAAGTAGAGCGAAAGGTTGTACAGCTGCACCTGTGATCTTAACCGAGCACTCCAGCTAGTGAGGCCGATGCCGTATGACTTGAGCAAAGTGTATTGATGGTTTTCACGGGAAAGAAACCTGGATAGATAAATCAAACAGGCATTATATGTCAATGGTAGGATGCTGTTAATGCTAGGTAGTGGTATTTGCTATAAAAATTCCACTTTATTATATGCCCATATTCAAAACTGTTCATTATATATTGGTAAAGAAATTAGTAAAGTTCTGTTTCCCAAGGCAACACAAGACAATTTGTACAGTGTTTGAAACTGTCTCCGTTTGTTGTAGGTTGATAGTTTGGTTACTGAAAGCCAACTAACAGGTGCTCTGGAACCAAGTAAAAGGAGAGATATTTACCAAAGGTAAAGTGCGCCCGCTCCTGTGCTGCCCGCCGGCCCGGGGCGGGGGGGGGGGGGGTCGGAGTGGGACGGGGTGGGGGGTCGGAGTGGGGGTGGGAACTAGGACTAGTTCAGGTGATGCTATTTAACTGTTTAACAGTGAGTCTCTCCCCATTGCTTGCTCACTCTCTCGCTCTCACCCTCTCCATCTCTCTCTTTCTCTTTCCTTTCCCCCAACATGAAATAATAGTGGAGAATAATGTGGAAGGAACAGTGAGTATGTGGTTCAAAAATGTATTTAAAGACACTGCTTTCGCCCGCCAGTGGTGGCGCATGCTTTTAATCCCAGCACTCAGGAGGTAGAAGCAGGTGGATTTCTGAATTCGAGGCTAGCCTGGTCTACAGAGAGAGTTAGGATAGCCAGGACTATACAGAGAAACCCTGTCTTGAAAAACCAAAAACAAACAAACAAACAACAACAACAAAAAAAAGACACTACTTTCTACCCAGTCTGCTCAGAAGGAAGGAGCGCAAGAGCAGAGTCCTGCCTGGGCGGGGCGGGGAGGGGCAGGGAGCTTCTCTGCTCACTGCAGTTTGTTCTCTGCTGAGCCTCGTACTTGGTACTCTGCAAGCTTTGTCTTCTTCATAGTAACACTGTGAGATTCTCACTTATGCTGACAGAAGGGAGAAAATCAAATTAGACATTCAAGTGGGAAGAGCACAAAAATGTTTTCGGGCAGCTGAGAAATCTGAAGTCTTTGAGAGCGGATGCTGGGCTGTGACAAGACTGGAAGTTCCCTGTCGTGTAGCACAGATGTAGAGGAAAGCACACTGCCCCAGACAGTTGTGGACTTGCTGGCTTCATGACAGTTCCTGTAAAAACTCCTCAGGGTCAACCTCCATGGCTGAGGCAGACTCACCCCCTAGCATCTTGGCCTGCAGAGCCCAGATTTGATGACCTAGACACGAATCTCTAAAGCCGTTTGTCCCTGCTCAGGATAGTTACTTCTTCAGCTGCCTTCATGTGACCAACTGTTCTCTAGGTGAACAATTAGCCTCACCACTCAAAAACTGGAAGATTTAATAAAAAGCATTGTCTAGTTCTGACGATAGAACACTGACCTATACTTTATCTTTTCAAAATTTAGATGTATCCAGTTAAAACAGGCAGTAGATGAAAATAAAAACGCTCTTCAAAAATTAAACAAAGTAAGTATGACGAATCACCAAAATCTCCTTTTACACAATACTGTAAGTGGGAATGAATTTCAGCTGCTAAGACCCTGGGTTTGTACCACAGGTGATGTCTAGCCGAAGCCAGCTCTGGCTTGCTATTTTAATTTGCTTCTTTTGCTGTGATAAACGCCATGACCAAAAGGAACTTCAAGGAGCAAAGTTATTTAGTTCACAGACTTCAGTCATCACGGAGGGAAGCAGGGCTCGGGCAGGCAGGAGCTTGCTCGGTGTAGGAGGAGCTCCTCTCGGCTGCCTTCCTTACATATAGGCCCACCTAACTAGCGCTGGGCTTTTGACAATGTCCCACGGGCATGCCACCAGGCCAGTCTGATGGCTGCTGTTCTTCAGTGGAGATTCCCGTTGCCGGGTGTGTCAAGTGGACAGGCAGACCCAGCCGCCATCTTGCCTGTTGGCTTCATTATGAAGCTTTACCTGAAAGCCGAGCAGACGGGATTTCAGTAACTAAGGCTCTTGCTTTACCAGCACCTCCGGCTCAGGAAGCCTGGGAACAATTTTTTGTTGTTGTTTGTTTGTTTGTTTTTCCCTTTATTTTGCATTGGATTAGTTGTGTGTTACAGTTTAGATTTAGACTGTGTGGGGAGAGAGGACCCACCTGGTTAAGAGGTTTTGCTTCCACACCAGCTCTCCCATCAGTGACCCCACAGAGTGAGATAAACAGGAATTTGCTCCTTACAGTCCTTCCTGGGACTTTTAAACACAAGCCGGGGTCTCCATGGTGGCCATGGCAAAAGCCCCAGGGAGCATTTACAGCAGGGCCACCTGCCCTGAATGCTTGGTCCAGTGCTTGTGTATCTGTCTAGTCTGGCCCTCTCCACTGACACTGGCTCTTCCTGTCAGAGGCAGGCTGGCCCCTTAGGGGCAGTGAAGACATCATTGTTCCTCTTCCAAGGACAACAAAAGGATGCTTTGGGGGGGGGCAGGAATCTTGTCTCAACAGTAAATGTTGGAATTTAGAAACAGGCCTTCCTTGTCTTTTGGGCCACCTAATATTCTACGACCTAAAACTGTCCCATACTGACTATAAAGGATCTGTAATGTATAATAAAGAAACAAGGAAATCCAAAATTTTTTCATTTGTTTGAATTCCAAGTCAATGAATTATAAACTCTTTCTTCTCCAAGGTGAATGTATTCTTATATTGGTAATTAATGTTTCTTTACAACATTTATTGGAGTTTTTGTTATTTGTTTGTTGGTTTTGTTTTGTTTGTTTGATTGTTTAAGACAGGGTCTCACTCTGTAGCTCTGGCTGTCCTGTGTAGACCACAGTGCCCTCAGACTCACAGTGATCTACCTGCCCTGCCTCTGCCTCCTGAGTACTGGGGTTAAAAGTGTGCATCACAACTCCTGGCTTCTTTTATTTTTTAAATATATTTTTATGGGTATGAATGTGTGCCTGTCTGGCTGTATGTGCCCCTCATGCCAGCAGTGCCCTTAGGGACCAGAAGAAGTCATTTAGATCCCTTAGAACTGGAGTTATAGGCAGCTGTGAGCTATCTCGTGCATGCGTGCTGAGGATCTAACCTGTGTCTTCTTCTGGGGCAGTGAGTACTCTTAATCACTGAGCCATCTCTCTAGCCCTGATGTTAGTCTTTTACATTAAACACATTTACAGAATCTGGAGTCTGCTTTCCAATGAAACAGGTCCCTGTTCTCCCACAGGCTGGTGAAGCTGCACCTGTGGGGAACTATGAGCAGAGGAAGGAGGAGGAGCACACTCTTCTGGAGAAGCTAGCCTGCCAGCTGCAGGAGCTTGCTGTGGGCATCAGCAGGAAAGACGCTCTCAAGTAAGCTCCCTTCTTCCCTCAGGCCTGGATCAGCACCTTTGAAACTTGGTTCGGGATAGAGACATACCGCAGTGTGACTGAAAATGTCCAGAAGGGTACAGGCAGTTCACAGACATTTGCTGTGGATCCCAGGATGTGTTAGCTCCTGTGAGAGGTGTGAAGAGGCATCAGAGTCTCTGCTCTCAGACTGTACTCTACCAGGGGCAATAGACTAGAGATCTGCAAAGCTAATAAACCAAAGTTAGAAAATATACAGGCTGCCTTTGAAGCAAATCACAAAGGAAGTGATTTGGGCTGTCTACTTTCGTCATTTCCTCTTTCAAAGAACATCAATGTGGAAATATTGAAAGCAGAAACATGCGCTTTGTTTTGGTTTTTTGCAAGAAAAAAACATTAATAATAGTTTTTTTTCAAATTATAGAACAAAAACATCCCTGTAATTATGAATAAATCCAGTTTGTGGAGAGAGAAAGATCAATTATTGAAACTCTTCAAGTGTTGTTCTTCTGCTTGTTTAGACAGGGTCTTGCCGGGTAGCTCAGGCTGGTCTTGGATTTGCAGTCCTCCTCCCTCATCAGCCTCAGGGCTGGGATGCAGGTTGTGTGCCCCCAGGCCCAGCTTGTTGTCCAGCCTTCTACTCTGAACTCTAGGCAGAATGCGGATGGATATACATTCTGGGATTTTTCTGATTTTTAGTATTAATGGCAGAGGAGCCAGTGTTGTGTTTCTGCTCCCATTAGAAACAACAGTAAGATAAGGGGGTGGGGGTAGGGTAGGGCACGGCTTGTGGAAGACACTGCAGGAAGCTGGACTGACATCCTTCATATGCTGGAGATGTCCAAAGTGAGCCTTGGCTTCACCTGTTCCCTAGGAATGAGGAGGACTCTAAGCGAGGAGCCAGCCTTACTGGGATGAGGTGCCAGAGACCACATTTCAGAGCTGCTAAGCCCCCTGGGACTGAGTCCTGGTACCACAGAGTGAAAGGACTTGAGGACAGACAGGCACAGACATTTGGTGTGTGCTTGGGCCCCCTGGGGCATGATTCCAAAGACCAAGCAGAAGGCCTTCTCTAGGAAGCTGGGAACACTGGGTTTGGTGGTGCTTGCCTAAATCCCAACACTTAGAAAGCAGAGGTAGCTCTGCAAGTTTGAGGCTGGTGTGGTTTACATATTCTTACCCTAACTCTAACCCTAACCCTAACCCCCCAACTCTAACCCTAACCCCCTAACCCTAACCCTAACTTAAGTAAGTATTCCAGGGTTGTGTAGACAAACCTAAAAGAAAAAAAGAAGAGGAAGAAGAGGACGAAAAGAAAGAGAAAGGGAAGCTGAAAGTTTAACAGATTATAAGGCTGGAAAAATTCAGACTTAAATCCTAAAGTAAAGAAACTTAGCTAGGGATGGCCGCGCACAGCACTCCAGAGGCAGGGGCAGGTAGACCACTGAGTTTAAGGCTAAGCCTGGTCTACAGAGGGAGTTGCAGGACAGCCTAGGCTTCTGCTGTGTAACATTAAACCCAACAGTACTGTAAGAACACAATATAATCCCATATATAAATATGCCCATCACGATTTCTAATAAAAAAAAATCGCTAGACATGCCAAACAAAAGTAAAACTTAGGGGAGATAAATGAGCACTATAAGCAGGTAGTGTATTGTTAACAAAGGTGGCCCAGGATGTGAGCCAGGCAGCGGGCCAGCCAGCAAGGACGTCTAAATGATTGAGTGATGCATTAAAGAAAACTGGGGGCTGGAGAGATGGCTCAGTGGGTATGAGCACTGGCTCCTTTCCCAGGTTCAGTTCATATCACCCACATGGCAGCTCAGACCTGTCTGTGACTCCAGTTCCACTCAGTGTTCCACTCAGATCCACTGAGAGGATCATACATGTAGTCAAAACACCAATGCACATCAAATAAAAATAAGTAAATCTTTAAAAAAGAAAAAGAAAATTCAACATGGAAGAAAAGATGGCAAAAGGGATAGCAAGGCTGATAGAGCTCTAGTGTAGACGGGGGCCGGGTGAGCCTTCTGCAGCTGAACCACGCACTGGGTGAGGTGATGTAACACATGAGCACTTCACACAGCAGATGCGGTCTGGAGCTCTGGAAAGAGAGGAGCATGCTTACAACCAAAGGGAAGATACTGCCTAGACATTCAAAGGGACCAAACCTGAGGAGGAAAAAACCTATAGAACAATTTTCAATCTGCTGACAAGTTATAGACAATGTCCACATTGGGTGAGATGATGGGGTGTTAAGTTGGGAAATGAAAGCCAGGGACGAAGGAGAAGCCTGGGGTAAAACTACAGTAGATGAAAGTGCGAGCACTGAGGAAACATCACACCCGGAGGAAGGAATTTGTGACCTGAAGGCCAGGTCCAAAATTTTAATCTTGTACACTAGAAGGAGAAAGGGAAGGAAAAGAAAAGGAAGAGGAAAAGAAAATAAAGAGGAGAATAAGGAAAAGCTGGAGACAGGGGGAGGGGTGGAAGAGAGAGATGATGACAAGCCTATTAATAGCTGATATGTTTATATTTATACATAGTGTTGACAACCAAAAATAACTAGAAAACTGTAAAAGCATCTGAGGGGAGGGGGCTGCCATGTATAGGCAAGTGACAGTGTGAAATATAGTTGACACATAAGTAAAAGAATGCCAGTCAAAAGACAACTCTAACCTCTCAAATGGACTGAAAATACCCGTCAACCCAGAATTCTGCATACAGAAGAAGCAAATTCCAGACCCCTAAGAGAAAGGCAATTTGAGACAGACAAAGGCTGAGAGAAGCTGTCAACCTGCCCGTATAGTTTGCCTTTCCCTTCAGGCTGAAAGGAAATTACCACATATAAAAATCCAGTTTGCAAGGAGTGAAGAGCTGCTGGTTTGAAAGCAAATATGAGCTGGGTGCAGCGGCAAACTCCTCTAACCCCAACAACATGAGGCAAAGGCAGACAATCTCTACGAGCCTGGTCTATAAGAGTGACAGCCAGGGCTACATAGGGAGACCCCATCTCAAACAAACAAACAAACAAAACAAATAAAGCTAGCAAACAAACAGCAACAGCAAAAACAAGACAGAAAAAGAAAATAAGAAAAACTAAGCTTTCTATGTTAGATGCCTTTCAAAGACATTTGATTGTGTAAAGCAAAAGATGTATTTGGGGTACTTATGATATATAGTTGATCCTATTGCTGTAATGAAACTCTTAACCAAAAGCTGCTTGAGGAGGAAAAGGTTTATTTGTTTTATATATCCTGAGCCACAGTCCACCCAAGGAAGCCAGGGCAGGAACCCTAGTCAGGCAGGAACCTGGAGGCAGGAACTGACGCAGAAGCCACAGAAGGGAACTGCCTTCTGTGGCATTCTGCATCAGAATGTGGTTTGCTTACCCTGCCTTCTTATAGAATCAGCCCCACCAGCCCAGGGGTGACCCATATACAATGGACTGGGTCTTCCCCCATCAATCACTAATTAAAAAAATGTACCCACAGACTTGCCTTACGGCCCAGTCTTATCGAGATGGTTTCTCAATTGAAGTTCCTCTTTCCAGATGACTCTAGCTTGTGTCAAGTTGACATAAAATTTTCAATTGCAATAGTCGTCTTATTATTTGCAATAATTGTGTTTTCTAAAGTTGCTATGGATACTGTATTAGAGATTATTTAGCAATTATACCTAGGGAAAATACAAATGTAGAATTCTCTAAGCCCCTGGTCACAATGAGCAATGGGGTAATACATAATATTGTTTGCAGGTGTTTCTCTTTAAAGACATAGCATGTGTGCATGTACACACACAACACAACACACACACACACACACACACACTAATTCATTAACATTAACCCAAAACCAACAGAACCATAACTTACACATGAAAAGTCTTACCTAGCCCCCGTACTTTCTCTGTAAGGCAAACACAGCGTTCTCATATTTAGAAGCACTTCATAGACTCCAGTAACCCATTTTGGAGACATTTAAACAGCAAGCATACCACCACCACCACCACCACCAACAACAACAACAAAAATACAAAATGCAGAAGATAGGACGTTAAGTCAGCTGCAGTAAGGACACCTGTTACTGCACAAGAGCGAAAGGAAGGGAGAGAGAGTGCAGCCATGGTCAGCCTGAGGGGGAACCAGGCATTGATACTTGAGTTTCTGCTGCCTTGCAAATGTCACAGCTAACCACAAAAGGACTGTGCATGCTAGTTCAGTTTTAGCAAGCAGACATTCAGACATGAAAACTAAAACTAGCAAATTAGTCACGTGTGCTAGGAGCACAGCAGCAGCACAGGGGAGGTGAGTGTAATTCTACTATCTTGAGATTCTTTCATTTTTGCTGATAATGAAGCATTATTAATTCGATTCAGACTATAGTCGATTATATTATAAATGTATACACAAAGAAAATTATACACACAATAAGATGGAATGATAAAAATTACTCAGTAAACAAAATTTTTCAAAGAAAAGAAGGGAAACAACAAAAGTAGCACATAAGACAGAAGTAAACTAAAGGTGACATGCCTGTGATGTCACCACTGAGACAGTTGTTAAACTAAAGGGGACATGCCTGTGATGTTATGTTAAAGGTAAGTGGACTAGCATTCTGCTTAAAAGAGTGATTGTCAGGTTGCCTTGGGGTTTGGGTTTGTTTGTTTTGTATTGTTTTTTGTAGACCCAAATATGTATATTGCTTATAAGAATTATAAATTAGTGGCAAATTATAGATAACTTCAAAGTAAGAGACTAGAAAATATATGCAAATGCCAACAAAAGCCAAGTAAGGCAGTTACTTTACCCAGGCAAAGTAGATATTTAGGCCAGAAGTGTTTATTACATAAGGGAGAACATTTTGTATTTATAGAAAAGTGAGTTCAGTAGGGGAAATATAATCTCAACAACATATTGAAATGTATAAAGCCAGAGTTGCCAGACCTGTGGGTCAGTAACTCAGTCCATGGTACTCAGCGACTTTGATTAATAACATTGGTGTAGATTGTGTAGATCTCTGTGCTCAAGGACACAGTGTGCTGCTTTTCAAGGGCAGTGTACATATGACATCGATTGTTAATTAAATGAACTACAGAAGTCACAAAATACTTGTCAGTATGTTTCTAAAATTTGAATCTGTGTCATGTGTATTGTTTGAAATTTTGGAATTACATTAAAATTTAATAATAAAAATTAGAAATAACCAATGTTTGCAAATTAAATCATACACTTTTATATAACTCATGAGTCAAAGAATACTGCAGTGACAGAACATATTGTGAATAAAAAAATGAATATAACTTGTGAGTTATACCCAAAGTGATATTTATGGGAAAGTGTATAGCTTTGTTTTTTGTTGTTGTTGTTTTGTTTTGTTTTGTTTTTTTAAGTGTATAGCTTTGAATGAGTAATTTAGAAGGAAGATAGAGAAAAAATTAGAGCTTCCAACTTAAGGAGACAAAGAAGAAAGTAAGGCACCAAAGGAAACCCAAGAAAGGAAACAAAGAATGCAGCAGAAAGGAGAACTAAAACAAAAAACAAAAAACAAAAAACAAAAAACAGCAGTGGGTCAGATCAACAGACAATAGTCATAGTTCTTCCCCTCCCCTCCCCCCTTCCCCTCCCTTTCCTTCCTCTCCCTTCCCCTCTCCTCCCCTCCCTACTTCCCCTCCCCTTTCCTTCTTGTTTTTTTCTTTTCTTCCTTCCTTCCTTCCTTCCTTCCTTCCTTCCTTCCTTCCTTCCTTTCTTTCTTTCTTTTTGAGCTAATTACATATTACATATTACATATCACATATTACATACTACAGCTATGATGAGTGTGGTAGCACATGTTTCTAATCCCACACTTGGGAGACTAAGGCCACCTTTTGGCCAAGGACTGGGGTTATGGCTCAGTAGTAGAACATTTGCCTAACATATAGAAGCCTTCAGTTCCATTCCCAGCACTACAAACACACAGCTAATCTACCCAAGTTTATTCAAGGAGGGATGGGCAGAGGCAGAATTGAAACTCGTCTCCGTGCTGTCTACACTGAATAAGATGCTTGAGCAGTGTGCACAGGGTTTGGATACAGTCTCCAGCTCTGGCTCCTCCTCCGCCCTCAGTGCCTCCCACCCCAAGAGCTCAGCCTGAGAGGGGGAACTGTCAGCCACACTTTCCTGCTTCCCTCTACTTCCAGGTTCAAATGTGGAGCAGCTCCTGTCCATACAGGCCCTCTCTGCTCGCTCCCTGTCGGGATGCAACTCCGGGCAGCCGTCTTCCTGATAGGACTGCTCTCCCCCCAGCCCCCATGGGACCCCAGGCAGTCCTCCTGATTGGAAGTGTTTTTCACAGAGTTGAGGCACACAGTGACAAGGAGGAAGACGACACAACTGAGGATGACGACGAAGAAGAAACTGAAGAAACTGGCGGAGAGGAAGAAGAGTCAGAAGGGGATGAGGAAGGAAAGCAGGAACAGGCCTCCCCGAAACAAGCAGAAACGGTCACGTACATTGCTCTGGGGGACTTCGCTGCTCAGCAGTCGGGGGACCTGACATTTAAGGTACGGTGGAGTAAGTCTGCAGGATAGCCAGGGTAACTGCATGGCTGACAGTACAAAGGGCTATGTGTTCATGTGTTACCCAGTCCTGAGAATAATCCATCTTTAGAGAAATAACCATAGCACCTAAGTAGTACTAATTGGAGGCTCTCTTATTAAAATTACCCCTTCTAAAGATTTGTTTTTTTAAAAAAAATAGCTGCAGTTTTGATAACTCCTAAAAGGGTAAATTTTATAATTGTGATACACATGAAATTACTCAAGCAGAGCCTGCAGCCTGCAGCAACAGGCATGCTTCATGGTTAGAAACACTTCTTCAGCCCCTGGCCAAGGACTTGGGCTTTTACTCCCAGCACTCGGGACGCAGAGACAGACAGATGTGAGTTCAAAACCAGCCTGCTCTACATAGTGAGTTCCAAGCCAGCCAAGATTACATGATGAGACTTTGTCTCAAAAAAACAAAACACCCCCCTCAAAACCCCACCCCCCAAAGCAAAAAGACCCCTCAGGGTATTGCTTTTTCAGTGCTGAAGAGCAAACGACAGGCCTTATGAGTGCTAGACAACCACTTTCCCACTAAGTCAGCCTGGCCTGAAACTTGTGCTTCTTAAAGAAGCTTGTAGCTTTCTGCCATCAGCATGAATTAAAGTTTTAAAGAATATACTAATCTTCGTCCTTGTAGTTATCAATTTTCAGAATTAAATAACAAATGAATAGTATTGTATATAAATGTATTATAAAACTTAGACATTTACATTTTAATTTATAGGATTATTTTTCAGTTCTGAAGAATGCCATCAGTATTAGACATAATGTACAATCTAAGAAAGACTTTGTTTCTCAATATCATCAATGGTAGAACTTCTTTAAAGATGATTTCTTTCTTTCTTTTTTTTTATTTGATATATTTTTAATTTACATTTCAAATCATTTCCCCTTTTCTGGCTTCCCACTCCCCAAAAGTCCCATAAGCCCTCTCCCCTTCCCCTGTTCCCCCATCCACCCCTTCCCACTTCTCTGTTCTGGTTTTGCCCTATACTGCTACACTGAGTATTTCCATAACCAGGGCCATTCCTCCGTTCTTCTTGGACATCTCGTAGTCTCATAATCTCTGGCTGGCTTGGAACTCATTATATAGACTAGGCTAGCCTCAAACTCAAGAGATCCACCTGTTTCTACCTCCCCAGTGCTGGGATTAAAGGTATGCACTACCATACCTAGCTGGTAGATTATATTTTTCTGCATGCATAATGCCATTCAAAATGTTAATTGGGATATATAGGATAGGTACTACTTTTGCTTCAGCATATGGTTTGATTTTAATTTCTCAGAACTGATTTTCCTCAAGGATTCACATGCTACTTCTGAAAGATATTGTCCAAAGAGAGATGTAAAATCCAAAATGTTATATAATTTATAAAATAATGTTATATTTATATAATAATCCAAGTGTTAGCATAAGCATGGTGCCTTAGAAATGATAGTGAAGGAGCTGGAGAGATGGCTCAGCAGTTAAGAGCACTGGCTGCTTTTATGGAGGTCCTGAGTTCAATTCCCAGCAACCACATGGTGGCTCACAGACACCTGTAACTCCAGTTCCAGGGACTCCAAAGCCCTTTCTGACTTCCATAGATACCAGGCATTTATGTGATACATACACATGCATGCAGGCAAAGCATTCATACACACACACACACACACACACACACATACACACACACACACACACACATGCATGTGCACACACACACAAGTGAAGAGGTGCTTGTCACTTGAATACAAGCTTCATGTAAAGTGGTTCATTTATAGTCACAAAGAGTCAGTAGTAGAGTGTTACAGATTTTTTCTTTTTCTTTTAAATGGGACTAAATAAGCTCATTTTACCTTGTTAAAAAAAAAGATACTTTTGAAGCACTTGTAATGAAATATTGTTCATGGTTTTATAGTTTTTGTTCAGTTTCTGATTTGTTTCCATTTAAGAAAGGGGACATTCTCCATATAATTGAGAAGAAGCCTGACGGTTGGTGGCTGGCTAAGGACGCTGGAGGAGCTGAGGGTCTCATTCCCAGGACCTACTTGGAGGTTAGTTCTGATCACTTCTGCCTTTCCGACTAAAGTGTTTCCATTTTGATGGTAATGAGCGTGGAGCTGTGCTTCTGATTTTTTGGTAAGTGAATGATTTGAGATAGAGAATTGGCTTTAATTTTAAAGAGACAGTGAGTAGGGGAAATGTGCTTACTACCCCACCCCACACACACCGGCATGCCGTGAGCCCTGGGACACTCCCATCATGAGGATGCTTTGGCTTAGTGCATTTCAGGTACTGTCCACCTTAGTGTCTGAGTCAAGGTCTCTTGTTGGGTTGCAACATAGGCTACCAAGTCGCAGGGATCTGCCTGTCTCAGCCTCCCCAGTGCCCGGTGTAGTCAGAAATGCTTTTAGAACAGAGAGGGAGAGATGGAGAGGCAGCCGCTGCTGTGATGGCCCACACAGCCATCTTCGAATTTGATTTGTTTTACCAATTTGCCATTACCTGAGAGTGTTTTCTTGTATGTTTGAGTGCTGGCTGTGGTCATGAAAACCAATCGCATTATGGTTTTATTGGCATTTATTATACTCCTTGTTGAAGTCCAGAAGTCACCTCACAAACCACATGAACACGGATCTCAATCAGACAGGGATTTTTATTTAGTATAGGCCCCAGGACTGATCTGATTGATCAGGGCTGCAGTCCAGACCTGGAAACTGAATGTCGAGTCAAGACCCTACAGGGCTTTTAAGCCTGAGATCTACAAACATCTGTGCCAAGTTACTCCATCATTTAGAACTTAGGGATAGGTTATTTCCTTAGGAACATGTCTTTGTTGTACATTTGTCCTGTTCCTGTTGGTTGTGGTATCCAACTGTGGTAGGGGACTTGCCTTGTATAAAATTCATGCCTTAACTTGCCAACTACGATGTCAATTACCCACATACATGTCTGTTCTGCCAAGTAGGATGTAGTTCCCATGGAGGTCTTGGGAACTTAAACTTTACTCAACCCCTACTGTGAATGGAAGTCTTATTCTAAATAGGTGCAGGTGTCTCTCTTATGCTGGGGTCCATCCAGGGGCGGCTTATACAGGCAATACCATAAAAGCTCATACACAGGTGCAAGAAGTGCTGCTGGGTAGTTGGTTTGGATCCAAGTTATTGTAGGTAACTATACAAAGCAGTTCTAACTGACTTCTATTGTGACTGGTTTACAGATCATCCTAGTAACAGGATATGTAATCAACTTGGGCATGAAAAAGTTTCCTAATGACAGCAGAAACAACATATGAGGAAGTTTCCTTATAATGGTAGTAACAGCACAAAATGGCAGGTTAGGTCACTTAGGCCTTAGCATTCTACCTAGGCCTTAACTCTCCTTGTTTCCCATCAGTATCATTCCTTACTGAGTATAACAGCTGTTATAATATTAATGAAGATATTACCCTTCAGACATTTGTGTTTGATATTTTTGTTGGCTTTCAGACGTGTATGTTAGCTAAATCTATCAGAGTTGTGTTTCCAGTTATGACTTTTGGTTTTATATTTGGTATTACTTCTAAAAAGGGTGTTCTCATTCCAAGACTAAATTTTCCAGCACCTCTCCTGATTCTTCTCTTAATTTTTAATTTAAATTCCATCTGACATTTGTAGGTATGTAAGTTAAACTTGCTCCTCCTCTTCCTCCTCGTCCTCCTCCTCTTCCTCCCCTTCCTCCTCTTCCTCCTCCTCCTTCTGCTTCTTCTGCTGCTGCTTCTTTGTTTTCTTTTCTTTTCTTTTTCTTTTTCTTTTTCTTTTTTTTCTTTCTTGGACAGGATCTAGCTGTGAAGCCCAGGCCAGGCTAAAACCCATGATCCTCCTGACTCATGTTCCCAAGTTGTGGAATTCCATGCCTGTCTGTCATTTTTTTCCAAATAGTGAAATTACCAAACACATGTTACAAGCTTTGCATACAAATATCCTCATCTATGCTGAATACTGATATTTTTGTTGTTTGATTTTGCATTGGCTGAAAATCACTTTGTATGTTCACAATCTCTCAGCCCTATAATAAAGAAGACAAGCTGGAATCAAGCGAAGGCAGCGAGGAGGGCGGCGAGGAGGATGGTGAGGACGCTGAGGACGCTGAGGAGGACGTGGAAGTGGTGGATGAAACTGCAGATGGAGCCCAGGTGAAACAGAGGTATGATGTGGGAGAGGGCATCGGGGTGGCTTAAACCTGTGTGTGTATGTTCAAGCATGTGTTAGTGAGTTGTATGTACAAGTGTGTGTGTGTATGTGAGAGAGAGAGAGAGAGAGAGAGAGAGAGAGAGAGAGAGAGAGAGAGAGAGAGGGAGAGAGGTGGGAGAGAGGTGGGTGGCCAGGGAAAGAGAGAAACCTTGGATAGTGTATATCCCGGGAGCTGTGCACCTTGCTTTTTGATATGGCTGTCTCTTGGGCTTGGGGCTGGCTAATTAGGCTAGGCTGGGTGGGCAGTGAGCCTCAGGCACCTTGCTGTCTCCACCTTGCGAGCTCTGAGATTAAAAATGCACTTTACCGTGCTTAACTTTTGATGTCGGCTCTAGGGTTTTGAACTTAAGGCCTCATACTTGCAAGGCAAACATTTTTCCAACTAAATCATCTACAGCCTCGGAAGCTTTAGACTTTATTTTTGCTGTTATAAATAATTCAACACTTTCTTGAAATGAAGGCAAGTTTTGCTCCTTTAATTTTGTAATTCTCTTAGGGTGTTTAGTCCTAGCTGTCACTCCCCCGAGAACTGTTTCGTTTTCAGAGCTGACTTGTGATTGCATACTGTTTTTGACTCCTGGTTGAAATGGGCACAGCTGGTTCCTGCACTGACCTTGCTTCTTTGTCTTCCTAGAACTGATTCCCACTGGAGTGCTGTTCGAAAAGCTATCTCAGAGGTTGGTACCTCCTGTACCCCACCCTCACCCCTGTCTCTGGTTTTGTGTCTAATAATATTGATGTATTTGACAAGTAAGATACATTTGCATTCGGTTTGTTACTTAGTAGTTCAGATTGAGCTCAGAGCAGAACAGAATCTGGAGGGCAGTAGAGATGGCACCAGGAGGGGGCTGGGGAGCAGAGGCACACTTCCCCTTGCAGGAGCAGAGACGACCTTCTGCTTAGGGGCCTGTGGTGCAGAGGCATTCTCATGAGGTCCTTTTGTATAAGAAGTAGAGTTTCTCATCTGGGATATGATTTGAGAGCTTGGAATCATCCTGTGTTCTACATGAATTTTCTATCATTTTGGAATATTAAAGTTGAGCTATTTATTAAAAATTATAAAAACATCAGACAGAGTAAGAAATTACCCACAGTTCTGTCAATCAGAACATATCTAACACTGAAATTTCTCCCAACCCCACAAGTCATCACCACTAGCAGTGTAGTGAGTAGCTTTCCTCGCTCTTGAGTAGCTCCCCCTGAGTTACCAGGGTGTGCTGTGAGTGGGTGGGCAGCGCTTGCACACAGAGCATCCGTTGCTTCTAAAGTGCCTGTCAGGTGCAGTGGTCACCATTTGTTCGGTGGCATGTGCTGTGGACCTTGACAGGAGTGGGGACACTTTGGCAGCTAATTTAGAACCCAGAGCTCCTAGTCACTATGAGAAGTCACAGTCATTAGAATAGAGCAGGGTTCATGATGACTGCCACCCTCCAGGAAGTTGGGCTTGCACCGCAGTATTTCTTTTTTATTTTTCTTTTTTTAAGATTTATTTATGTTATTTATTTATTATATGTACGTACACTGTAGCTGTTCACACACCCCAGAAGAGGGTGTCAGATCTCATTATGGATGGTTGTGAGCCAGTATGTGGTTGCTGAGATTTGAACTCAGGACCTCTGGAAGAGCAGTCAGTGCTCTTAATCGCTGAGCCAGCTCTCCAGCCCTGACTGCAGTATTTCTTGCTTTACAGTCTGTTTAGTCTGCATTTCCCATTCAGGGATTGCGGTTGCAATAGTGTTGAAGTACTACAAAGGCAAGACAAGGCACCGGAACAACAAATCTTTCATTTTCCTCTCTTCAGCAGATAAACACCGTTGATGTGTTAACCACAATGGGAGCCATCCCTGCAGGGTTCCGGCCTTCCACCCTGTCCCAGCTGCTGGATGACGGTAACTCCGGCTTTCGGCTTCTGGACACTTGTAGATCAGCAGTCAAGGCTCAATGCTCATTCTTCTATAATTGTCCAAGACAAGTTGAAGATAGTAAATCTACCCCTGTGTGTGTGTGTGTGTGTGTGCGCGCGCGCGCGCACACACACACACACATGCACAAGGGGAAGGAGGGAGAGAGAGACAGAGAAAGTGAGAGAGAGAGAGAGAGAGAGAGAGAGAGAGAGAGAGAGAGAGAGAGAGAGAGAGAAGGAGGGGAGAGAGAGATTTTCTATGTACATACACTGAGGCCAGAGACTGACACCATGTGTCTGCATCAACTGTCCCCTGCCATATTTTTTGAGGCAAGGCCCCCTACTCAATTTTGCTAGGCTTGCTAGCCAGCAGCCCCAGGGATCCCCTGCTTCTGTACCCCAGCATCGGGACCACAGGGGCGTGTCACTGCACTGCCCTTGGCTTTGTTTGCCTGGGTTCCGAGGGAAGGAACTCAGGTCCTCATGCTCACATGGCAAGTGCTTGTCTGATCTGTCTCCTCAGCCCTGACCCTCACCTTCTTGAGAGTTCCTCTTTTCCTCATCCTTCCCGTAGCAGTGAGGGAAGCCAAGCCGTGCGGAGGCCAGGCCGTGCGTGGTGTTCTGGCTCCCAGCTCCTTTCCTAGTTGCCTTGGTACTTGCCCCATGGGTGTTACCAGGATACCTAATCCTGTGACTTTAAGGGCATAGTATTGGCACAGAGCAAGGGCTCCAAAACTGTTTCTTGAATAAGTATAGTGCTTTCTGTAATAAATACTCCGTGGTTGTAGGCCTGTGATCCCAGCATGTGGGAGGCAGAGACAAGAGGACCAGGAGTTCAAGTCAGCCTTGACTATAGGGAGAGTTAGAGGACACTGGTATTTAGAGGAGAGATTGCCTCAAAAATATTTAACAATAATAACAACAATAATAATAATTTTAAAAAAAGTAAAACTAGTCATGTAATTTTCCCTCTCAAATTTCTAAAAAGTGATTACAGATTTCTTACATTTTACACAAGTAAATGTAAGAAATCTGTTTTACATCATTATTATCACAAAGCATGATTTTGTCTAAATCTTTAGAACTCTTAAAGCTGCCTTGAAGTGATTTTTACTTTTTTTTAGGGGATGGGGGCGGGGCATTGTCCTGGAACTCACTCTAGACCAGGCTGGCTTCAGACTCAGAGACCTGCCTACCTCTGCCTCCTGAGTGCTGGGATTAAAGGTATGTGAACCAAGGCGAACTTTATATCTTTAAGTTTTGTGCTTTGTTTTTTTTTTTTGTGTTTGTGTGCTTTGTTTTAATATACAAACATATATTGGTACATCTGTCTCAGGAACTGAGCTCTTAGTGAGTGCCTGGCTTGTCACAAATTTTTTACTAAGCTTGTTGTGTAATGGTGTGGATTTAGAGGTTTGAATTTCAGGTCTTTTTTTGTAAGAAAGTAAAATGAATGTTGTTTCAGCAGGGAACCAATTTCGAGCAAGCTACTTCTTGCAGCCAGAGCTCACAACATCGCAGCTCGCCTTCAGAGATCTAACATGGGATGCTAAGGCAGGCACGGTACGTGGGGTTACTGTTGGTTAGATGAAAGTGTCCAGTGTCTCTTGTGACAAGTATGTAAATAGCATGCAAATTGACAAATACATTTCAGAGAACACACTGTACTTCTAGAAGATATTTTATAATTTGAAACTTTGTGCCTAGTTAATCTTCCTTTTTCTGTTTTCTCTTATTACAAAAGAAATAATTCTAACTTTATATATTAACCATTCTTTTTTTTTTTTGAGACAAGGTCTTACCATGTAACTCCAACTATCCTGCCATTTTTAAAAAAAGATTCATTTATTTTATTTTATTTTATTTTATTTTATGTACATGAATACACTGTAGCTGTCTTCAGACACACCAGAAGAGGGCATCAGGTCCCATTATAGATGATTGTGAGCTACCATGTGGTTGCTGGGAGTTGAACTCAGTACCTTTGGAAGACCAATCAGTGCTCTTAATCGCTGAGCCATCTCTCCAGCCCACTGTCATTTTTTTCCTGAAGAAAAATGTGTGAGTGTGAGTGAGTGAGTGAGTGTGTGTGTATGTTTTGATGCATGTATATTTGTGTATCACATGTTCACCTGGTACTTGCAGAAGCCAGAAGAGACAGTTGAGTCCTTGGGAACTGAAGTTACAGACAGTTGTGAGCCACCACGTGGGTGCTAAGAATCTAAGCCCAGATGTCTAGATCAGCCAGTGCCTTAACCACTGAACCATCTCTCCAGTCTTCTATCTTTACCTCAGTTTTACATATGTAAAAATGGGATTATTAATAACAATAATCGTTTCAATACAGAGTTATCATGGGAATTGAATGATAAAAAATCATGTAAAAACTCAATAAATGTTAGTGCCACAGTTTGGTGAAGTGTCCCTGTTGTGTGACTTTACTGGGGAGATATCATCTGTGGGGGTCACTTTACAAGAGCATGCATGGGTGACTTGTGTAGCCATGCCACTAAAAAGCCACCCCTCAGCATGACTGATGGCTTAACAAAAGCTCACACACACAGACACCCTGGAATTCCTAGGTAACTACTCCAACAGGCCGCCCCCACCCCCGGGGTTGTTCAGTTTTTCTAGCCTCAGAGAGGGGTGGTCGCACTTGAAGTTTCTAGTGCTGTGATAAAACACCGTAAACAAAAGCAGCTAGGGGAGGAGGAGACTTACTTCCTCGGTCCACTCTGGAGGCCCAGTGCAGCACTTAGGGAGCTCAGGGCCAAAACCTGGACACTTATGCCTTGTCCCGGTGCTACACTGTGGCACCTGGGCCTGCCCACACACATCTTACAGAGACATAATCAGAGATGAATTTTAACCTGTGAGTCCTTTTCATTGCAATTTATAAGTAATTAAGAAAAAATTGCAACATGCAAATGTAGGTCTATGAAAATGACTGATTTTGATTTTAAGTGAACTTCACCAAAACTATGTTGTGCGTATATGGTTGGGTTTTTGTTTTTTAATCTGTATGTCTTGACCAAGTCTTGAGAGAGTGATAAGAAGTAAGTCTCCTCCTCCCCAAGTTGCTTTTGTTCACCGTGTTTTATCACAGCACTAGAAACCTCAAATGTGACCACCCCTCTCTGAAGCTAGAAAAACTAAACAACCGCTGGGGTGGGGGCGGCCTGTTGGAGTAGTTACCTATGAATTCCAGGGGGTGTTATTCCTTTGCTTGCTTGGTTTTTTTTCCTAAAGAATTGTATGAGTACACTGTCTTTAGACACACCAGAAGAGAGGGCATCTGATCCCTTTACAGATGGTTGTGAGCCACCATGTGGTTTCTGGGAATTAAACTCAGCACCTCTGGAAAAGCAGTCAGTGCTCTTAGTCATCTCTCCAGCCCCTGTTTGCTTGTTTTTGTAAAACAGGGTCTCATGTAGCCCAGGCTGGCCTTGAACTTCCAGTCCTTCTGTTTCTACCTCTTAAGTGCTGAGATTTCCAGAGTGAATTGCTACACCCAGCTGTATTTGTTTGCTTAAGCTGTATTTGTAAAAGATGTTTTAGAAATGGATTTTGTTTTAAATAATAAATAATAAATATTGTGGTTAATTTCCCTTTCAGATCATGTCGAGACCAAGTCGTGTTTCATTGATTCTGACCCTATGGAGCTGTAAAATGATTCCTCTCCCAGGAACAAGCGTGCAGGTCCTCAGTAGACACATCCGCCTCTGCCTGTTTGATGGTAGCAAGGTAGGAGATAAATCCAGGAGAACTGAATCAAGGTGCCCTGGGTATGGTAAAAGGATTCTCTTAGTATCATATGCTCGCTCTCTCTCTCTCTCTCTCTCTCTCTCTCTCTCTCTCCCCCCTTTCTTTCTCCCTCCCTCCCTCCCTCACCTCTCTCCCAACATACATACATACATACATACATACATACATACATACATACATACATGTATGCACCCACACCACACATATATAGGAATATAAACAGGTAGGTGGTAGTGCACTCACTCCACATTGTTTCTGATTGAGTAGGTTTAACTGCTGGTTCTTTGAGTGGTGAGTGTGACATCGTTATATCACAGAGAGTGGATCCAAGGTTCTAAAGCTTATCTCCTGCTGATACTCTCAGCCTGGAACTAACTATAGCACTACATTTTTGACAAATATATACATCAGTGTAACCACACCTTAACTAAGAAAGCTCTGCAACATCCATACAAAGCTTCCACTCTCCTCCTGATTCGAGGGACTATTTTTCACCCAGAACCAAACAAAAGTTGGAATGATTTTTTTAAAAAAAAACAAATATGTCTTTTATGAAAACATTCTTAGTGCCTGGACCGACATTTGTAGCTTTAACTGCAAATACTGGAAAGAATAAAAACTCAATGTCAGTTGCCCAGGCTACCATCTTAAAAACCTGGAAATAGAAAAGTGAAGAAAGCCTGAAAGAATCAAGATGATGAAATGACAAAAATTAGTAAAATAGGAGGAAAGATAATTGGAGAGAAAACCTAAGAAAGTTGTTTTGTTTTCATTTTTTAAGAATCAAATTGAAATATACATGGTAAAACTTATGAAGAAATTGGTTTTTTGGTTTGGTTTGGATTTTTTTTTTTTTCTGTTTGTTTGTTTGTGTCTTTTGAAACAAGATTTCTCTGTGTAGCCTTGGCTGTCCTGGACTCACTTTATAGACCAGGCTGGCCTGGAACTCACAGAGGGCTGTTTGCCTCTTCCTCCCAAGTGCTGGGATTAAAGGCAGGTGCCACCATGTCCAGCTGAAGAACTTGTTTTTAAAAAGAAATACAAAAACAAATTACTGGTATCTGAATAGAAATTGAGACATTAACACAGATCCTTCAGACATTAGTGGGCAATATGGGAACTCACAATCAATTCTATGCCAGCAAACTTTGCAATACTAATGAAAGTGTTACTTGGAAAACTATAATATAATGAAACTAAAGTGGAAATGAGTAATGTCTGCGAAAGGAATGAAAGCTTAATAAGAAATCTTTCTCTAGGGACACTCTAGGCTGCACTGTGGCTTCACTCATGACTTACTCCTGGCATAAAAAGTCTTAGAACCAATCTCATATGGACTTCTTGTACAGAACAGATATGAGGAAACTGCTTCATCTCATGACACCAGGAGAAACATGATGCCAAGGTGTCACATAAAAAGAGAGATTACACGGCCACTGTCCTTCACGGCCATAGAAACTGAAACTCTAATCCAGTCCTCAGGGCGAGCCTAAGTGGGCGGGACAGACTACTCTGCACAGCCGGGCAGTCTCTTCCAGGACTTCAGAGGCGCACAACTCTGCAGCTAACAGTTAGCACTTAGCAAGCACTGTAACCTGTTATAGTGACAGCACAAAGAGAAATGACCGGGTGAACAGAGACAGCTCAATAGATGTGGTAGGATTTGGGACATTTCAAGGCCCATTCATGATTTCTAAGAAATTTTCTACAAAGTAGAAGCAGAGGGGAATGTCCTGGTTTTGTAAAAAGCAATAAGAAAGAAAGCTCAGTGCCGTGCCACCAGACTTCACAGAAAATAGCAAACATTTCCCTAAGATTAGGAGCACTTGAGAGATGTGAGAAGGAAAGAGGGACGAAAGGTGAATCAGGTGGAACAAAGCAGCAGGCCGAGCCACTGGGGAGGGAGGGATTGGAGCAGATCTCCTGTTACAGGTGTATCTCGGAGGAATGCGTGTCCTCATGCTGTGGACTTGAATTCTCCCTCAATACATCTAAGACTGTCACAAATAAGGAGCACTGCTGTCAGAACCAAGAAGGACATGTCACTTGGAGAGACAACCTCCCCACACAGCCCAGTTCTCTGAGAAGTTCACCAAAGGCTGCAGTGCTCAAGGGATGCTGGGAAGGAGCCTGGGGCTTTCAGCTGGATGCTGTGTTTACTGATTTCCTCCTGTGGGTGGGGATGGAGCTCAGGGCCTCACATGTGCTAAAGGCATGCTCTGCACTGAACTCCTCGCCCTCAGCTGCCTGCTTCACACACACACATACACACACACACACACATGCAGCCAGTGTTGGTGGTGGCTTGGGACCCAGACATGCAGGGTCTCACTGGTCCCTATATTGTGGTTTCAAATGGAAAAAACTCTCCTTTCAGGTCCTGAGTAATATTCACACAGTTCGAGCGGTGTGGCAGCCTAAAAAGCCAAAAACGTGGAGCTTTTCTCCTCAGGTAAGTAACCTGCTGAGGGAGATCCTTCACCTGTGAAGTGTAAGGTGCATCGAGGCTCCCAGAATCTGCTGCATGGAGCATGCAGTGTATAGGGCCCAGTGGAAATCTTTATAGCCTTTATTATTCTTTGCTGATCTTGGCAAGAGTCCCTCAGGCCCCTGACTCATTGAAGCTGTGACCACAGCCTCTCAATTGATTTCAGTTTTAGGACATGACCTTTCATGGAGCAGAAAGCAAGAAGTAAGATTAGGATTTGGATGTTTTTCAAAACGAAATCTTCCAATGTGCTAATGGCACTCGGGTATTTCCCTCAGATAGAAATCAAAGGCAGTGCTGCAGGGACTGGTGTGTTACACCCAGATCCTGTTGAAGCTGTGGTGAGGTTAGGGCTTCAAGCCCCTGAGTCAGGTTCACTCAGACGCTAGTGAGTCAAGGGAGTCTTTGGTTCTTGACAGTATTGTTTGTGGTTTGCTTTTTCCTACCTCTGAGGACTGATGGCACAGCGTTTACCTCCCTCCCACAACTAACTCCTTTGTTCCACTGCACCCTAGAAGCCCTTCTGTTCCCTCCCTCCTCCTGCATCAGGTCTCAGCACAAGACAGGTCAGGGAGCGGGCACAGGCTGTGCTGGAGGCTCAGCCACCTCACTTGATGTGACTTGTGTCCACACTGCTCTGTGGCACAGCTCCTCCAAGCCCTTTATTCCTCACACCGCTCGTCCTGTGGGTCAGACTTTCACCAAGTGCTCCCTCACCTCTGGCAATATGCAGCCTTAAAAGTTGGATTTCCTGTTTTTCCCAGGATGTGAGGATGAGCTATTGGGAGGAAAAAAATCTGAGTACTTTTCTTGGATGAAGCCGAGCACATCACATGCTCTGGTTATATGAGAGTTCACATGTGCACACACAGAGCACATCACATGCTCTGGTTATATGAGAGTTCACATGTGCACACACAGAGCACATCACATGCTCTGGTTTCATGGGAGTTCACAGGTGCACACACAGAGCACATCACATGCTCTGGTTATATGGGAGTTCACATGTGCACACACACAGCACATCACATGCTCTGGTTTCATGGGAGTTCACATGTACACACACAGAGCACATCACATGCTCTGGTTTCATGGGAGTTCACAGGTGCACACACAGAGCACATCACATGCTCTGGTTATATGGGAGTTCACATGTGCACACACACAGCACATCACATGCTCTGGTTTCATGGGAGTTCACATGTACACACACAGAGCACATCACATGCTCTGGTTTCATGGGAGTTCACATGTGCACACACAGAGCACATCACATGCTCTGGTTTCATGGGAGTTCACATGTGCACACACAGAGCACATCACATGCTCTGGTTATATGGGAGTTCACATGTGCACACACAGAGCACATCACATGCTCTGGTTTCATGGGAGTTCACATGTGCACACACAGAGCACATCACATGCTCTGGTTTCATGGGAGTTCACATGTGCACACACAGAGCACATCACATGCTCTGGTTATATGGGAGTTCACATGTGCACACACAGAGCACATCACATGCTCTGGTTATATGGGAGTTCACATGTGCACACACATCTGTGAACAGCAGCAGTATCTGCTCCGATGGACCCTGGCCTTGGACAGGACACAGGCAGGTCTTCGGTCCTTTAGAAATAGTGTAATAGAGCATACAGGATGTGTTTAGTCACAGCTCTGGAGACTGACTGATAGCTCTTTGCTTCTTTGCCTGTTCTAAGCAAAAAATAAATAAAAATAAAAAAATCAAATAAACAAACAAATCAAGAAGGTTGAAGGTAATTTCCCTGTCAACAGAAAAGCTAAATGTTTCTGCTTCCAATCATTCATATGTGAATCTGGTCCATCTACTTTCGAGTACATTTTTGCTTGTTTGTTTGTTTGTTTTATATTTGTCTACTTTAGCATATCATATGCTAAAACTCAACATGCAAAAGAAGGGCAGAGGGTGAAAGGGGCTTAAAAGAGAGAAGGGGGGTTAGAGAATGTGTCACAGAGGTGTGGGGGAAGGGGGTGCCCAGGCGGGCCCATGCCCAAGCGCCTCTTCCCCCTGAGGGACCACACGCACACAGACATGGTGTAGAATAGAGTTTATTCAGGGCAGGGTAGAGGATGGGAGTTAGGAAAAGAGAGAGAGAGAGAGAGAGAGAGAGAGAGAGAGAGAGAGAGGGGAGTGGAGGCCCCAGCCATGACCACATGGAGAGAGGGGGAGGGGAGGAGAGCCCAAGAGGGCCGCCGGAGAGGTGGGAGTGTGATAGGAGAGAGCAAAGAGCAAAGAGAGAGCGAGGAGGGGCAAGTAGTCCCTTTTATGGTGGGCCAGGTCTATGGGGCGGGCAAACCTGGCTATTGCCAGGTAAGTGTGGGGTGCAGCTTAGACAGAATACCAACAGAGGGTAGTTTGTAAGAGTCAGTACTCTCTACTTTGCAGGTCCATCCTGGGATCAAACTCAAGTCTTGTGGCCTGGCTGCAGGCCCTTTGCTCACTGAGCCATCTCTGTGCGCCCGCTCTCCCTCTCCCTCTATTACAGCTCAGTGAGCCCTTTGCTGATGAGAGCCCAGTGCACTCTTCCTGTCTGATAGTAACTTTGGCTTCCTTATCTTTCTAGGTCACTGGCATCTTGCCATGCTTGCTGGATGGTGACTGTTTTATCAGGTCCAATTCTTCAACTCCAGACCTCGGGATATTATTTGAACTTGGAATTTCTTACATTCGTAATGTATGTCAAAATTGAAAAACAAACTGTTCTAATGCACCAAAGGGGAACTGTTAGAACTGTATCTGATTTACAAGCAAAGTGATAGAAGCTGTGTTAGCTACGCTTGTGTTGTGGTCAAGCGCCCTGACAAAAGCGGCTGGGGAAAAGTTTACTCTGCCTCACAGTTCCAGGCCTCAGTCCCTCATGGCAGGGAAGTGCCAGGCAGCAGGAGGCCTAGGCTCACTGAAGCATCGCCAAGAGGGAGCGGACAGTGAACAAGGGGACTGGGCTGTGACCTCAAGGCCGCCCCAGTGACCCACCTCCTCCATCAGGGTCCACCCCTGATGGCCCTGCAACCAAAATCCCAAACAGTATACCACCTGGAGACCAGGCATCCAAACACACATGGCTTTAGGGGAAATTGACATTTAAGCCACAAGGAAGGATTTCTGTGTATCAGAAATTGAACTATGAAGGAACCAGATTGATGCTGACTCTCATTTTTTTAAAAAAAATTACATTTTATTTATGGGTGGGCACAGTATGGAGGTCAGAGAAAAATTGTAGGAGTCAGCCCTCTCCCTTCACTGTGTGGACCCGAGCCTCACACTGTGAGAACCTCAGCTTCGGCAGCCAGCACCTTGACTTGCTGAGCCTCTTTCCACCCTGGTTCTCATTTGCGTGTGAGAATGCTAAGTGTTAGGTAAGGTGGGGGGGGGGGGGGGTTGGCACATATCTCGTCAAAGAACTCCAGTTGCTTTTAAAGAACAAAATCTCATAAAGGCTGGGACTTCCCAGAGGTAATTACAAAGTCCTGAGGGCATTCTAGCACTGTCTTCCTGGAGCCCGGGCCACTAAATTTTGTAGGTCACAGTTCTTGCTCAGGGACTTGAGAGAACGGCAAGGGGACATGGGAAGTGTGCTTTAATGCTTGTCAGAGAAACACTGAGCCCAGCGGTGTGCACGCTCACCAGAGATTCCACATGTCCGTGCTCTCATCCCAGCATAGAAACTTGGCCTTGCAACTACACAGAGAGCTGTCACAGAAAGATCATGTTACCTTACTGCATGGTCCTGTGCATCTTTAAGATAGATTGGGTAGAGCATGAGAAGGCAGCTGAGCCCCACTGACTCCTGGCAATTGGCAGGGGGCTGAGGAAAGAGATCCTTGAGCTATTGATTCCTCTAGTCCATTCCCCTGTAAAACAAAGCTTCAAAATGCCACGTTGCATCCTGTGATTTGACACTGTTTCTAAACTGTATAGTACTGAAGACCTAGTGGTAACAGTCACCTCAGGGTGCGGTTCAAGGGACCTTTAAAGTGACTGTGATAAAGCAGAATTGTCATTTTGAAGTACCACCTTTAACATCTGACCAACAAGTAAAATGGAGCCCCGGCATGCGGCATTTTTTTTGTTTGTTTCTTTGTTTTTTGTTTTTTTGTTTTTTGTTTTTTTTTTTTTTTTTGAGGGCAGCTATGTGCTTAGAATGTGGTGTGTGCTCATCGAGCACTGGTCCGTGTGTTTGTTTTGTTTCACAGTCGACTGGTGAGAGGGGAGAGTTAAGCTGTGGCTGGGTGTTTCTTAAGCTTTTCGATGCCACCGGAGTTCCTATTCCAGCCAAGTAAGTGAGCTCACTGTTCCTCCCAAGTGAGTGACTTGTAGAAAATCCCTAGGCACTGTCTGCTTCAGGTGTGTTCTGTTAATACTTCAGCAAGTTTTGGGAAGAGGGCTTCTCATATTGATCTTAGTGTTTGAGGGAGCATGGGGAACAGTTCACATGCTCACCCTAGTGAGAAAGAAATGGTCCAGAGAATCCGTGTTTTAAAAGATGCTTGCCTGGGTTGTGTGCTGCGAACGTTCAGTCGGTAGTCCCCGTGGATTCACCACACTTCACTGTGCTCGGAATAGAATAGAGCCTGCTACATTCCAGAGAGATGGCGAGTCTGCTCTCCTCTGCCTTCCATAACAGCCAGGTCACTGAAACTGCAGTGGCAACAACTGTAAACAGATTGAGGCTGTAAGAGCAAGAAGAGACTGGGCCAATGCCTGTGTTACACGTACAGGGTGAGGAGATTGCCTCCCCATCTCAAAAACCAACAAGGAGATAGATAACCTCAACGTAAATAGGGGAAAATAAAGACCCAAGCCAAGGACATTAGCAGTAAGCTCCCAGGAGGGATACAGGGGCAGACAGCGGGGCAGACAGAGGGGCAGAGCAGAACTGAGATTCTGGGTGGGAAGTTCTCCCCTCTGGAGCTTTGGGCCCAGGTACTTATGGGTAATCGTTCAGGTTCCTTAACCTCTCCAGGTCTCAGTTTCCTCCATCTTTAATCTGGAGATTACTTCCTATCTCAAAGACTCATGTGAGGATTACTTTAGGCAACACCCGCCTCATGGTCTCCTCACCACTGGACAGAGATAAGAGTCCTGGCCGCCAGTTGTCTGACATCACCCTAGCAAGAAGGAGAAGGCATTTGTTATCACTGTGCCACTATGGAAACCCAGATTTCTTATAAATTTTTAAAAAATTATTTTATACCCAATATAAGATAAATGGTAATATATTGCATGGTAACTCAGGGTTATAGTGTACTTAGGACAGGAGATAAGTTGTCTAACTTTCCAGAAGTGGAGTCAGAACTGTTTTTAATCACTCCAGTGTGTGTTGTGCGAAGGAAGTTGCTGTTCATCGAAAGCTGTGTGGGTGGATGCAGGGAAACCTCTCTAGGCGTGCAGTGGGGAATAAAGGAGCCTTTATAGAGAAGTATGCTAGCTTCTCTCTGCATTTAAGTTACACGTCCACAGAAGAGAAGCTCCTGGGACACAGGGGCACCAGCTCAGACATACAGCACATACCTAGCAAGGGAGGGACGTGGGTACAGCTGAATCATGACTTCGTTGCAAGTAATGACTCAATACATTTGAAAAATAAAGGGTATCACTTACTGGCACGAATCATTAAAGTCAAATCATTTTAGTGACATCAGAACCTTCCTTCTCTCCATGTGGATACCACACCTCTTACAGTTTGTGCTTAGGAGAGTTTGTGTCTGTTGAGTTGCTACATCCTGGAAGAGCCAGCAGCTTGGTTCTCATTTACCCGTGAGTTTAGTAAGATGTCCATGAATACATGCTGAAAGCAGTCCCAGCAGAGTCTAGTTCACAAATGCCCATGACAAGGACCCATCGCATGTTCTGTTCTTTTCTAGAACATACGAACTTTTCTTGAATGGAGGCACTCCTTATGAAAAAGGTGTTGAAGTGGACCCTTCAGTGTCCAGAAGAGGTACAGCCCGTGTGTGTGACCCTCTCAGCTGCCTTCTAATTACCATGACCTTGCCACAAGCAAGCTAAAGGAGAAAGGTTTATATGGGTCTGCATTGCCGCAGGGTTCAGTCGGTGGTCAGTTGGTCGTATTGCTTTGGGTCTCTGTTGGCAAAGAACATCACGGCAAAGCATGTGGTAAAGAAGCCATTCATCCCTCAGTGGCTGGGGAGCAGCACAGAGGGGCAGCGCAGAGGGGTCCCTGCATATCCCTCATAGGCACAGCCCCAGTAGCCTGAATGCGTCCCTGAAGGCCCCACCTCCAAATGGTTCCACCACCTTCATAGCATTCAGGCCGGTGATCAGCCTTTAATATATAGGTGTTTGTTTTTTATGTATGTGTTTGTATGCATGTGTGTTTCTGCACTGCATGCATGCCTGGTGCCTGTGGAGGTCAGAAGAGGCTGTCAGGTCCCCTGGTACTGGAGTTACAGATGGTTGTGCACTACCATGTGGGTGCTGGGAACTGAACCAGTGTCCTCTGCATGAGCAGCCAGTGCTCTTATTCACTGGGCCATGTGCCTCAGAGCAGTGTCTAGAACCGTGTCACCCTCCCTTCCATAAATGAAGCAGGAGGGCAGCAGAGAGCACAGCTGCATCCTAACAAATACACTTCCCTTGGTCAAATCCTTCACGTGCCATCAGTGTGAGCACTCAGCCACCCTCATCTAAGCGATTATTTTGTTGACACCTCTGAGACTCTGAGTCAGGGATTGTGAAGAATAGGGACCCTGCCTCAGCTCCTTTTTGTTGGACACTGTGTTGATGCCTGGCTTAGTTGAGGTTTCTATTGCTATAATGAAACATGAGCAGAAGCAACTTGGGGAGGAAAAGTTTATTTGGTGTATGCTTCCACATGGTCTTCCGACATGGAAGGAAGTCAGGGCAGTTCAGGCAGGGCAGGAGCCATGGAGGAGGACTGCCTCCCGGGAGGAGGAGGGCTGCCTCCAGGCCTGTTTGTTCTCTCGGTTTGCTCACTTGCTTTCTTTTAAAACCCAGGACCACCAGCCCAGGAGTGGCACCACCCACAATCATCAATCCTTAATCATCAATCACGAATTAAGAAAATGCCACGCAGGCTTGCCTGCAGTCTGATCTTGTGGAAGTAGTCTCTCAGCTGAGGTTCCTATCGCTCAGATGACTCTAGCTTGTGGCAAGTTGGCATAAAACTGCCAGCACAATACTTGACAGATACAGAATGAACAGAATAAGCTAATCCAAAGGATGCAGATTTTTGAATACATGCCAAGTTGCTCTCACTCTGCCCCCCAAAAAACACGGTGCCCTTAATACCATCCACCCAGCAGTGCCCTGGAGAAGTAGTGACATGGGAAGTAAGACAGATATGGCCCTTCCTCATAGAGTGCAGCCAACAGGCATGCAGCACTCCTCCACTGTCCAGGTGAAGGCATGATGCTCCGGATCATCCCCAGTTCCAGTGCCTACAGTGTCCCGCAGTGCCCCACAGTGTTCCACAGTGTCAGTGCCTGCAGTGCCCCACAGTGCCAGTGCCCACAGTGTTAGTGCCTTCAGTGTCTGCAGTCCACAATGCCTGTACCCACAGTGCCAGTGCCCCACAGTGCCAGTAGTCCACAATGCCAGTGCCCACAGTGTCAGTGCCCACAGTGCCAATCAGTGCCCACAGTGCCAGTGCCCACAGTTCCAGTGGGAGTCTGGCTTTGGAGAACAGACATGGAGTCTAAGGATCTGTTGGTTCCATCTGGAGCCAGGCATGTTTTATCAGCTCCCTTCATGCCACAGAGCATCTGTCACAGTGGCTTGTGAGGTGCCCTCTAGAGACACATTCATATTCATGTCAAGACAGGCTTGCAGAAGCTGGGCGGGTGACCACTGCCTTTCATGCGGTCCAGCTCCACTGGCAATGTGTTTGAATGAACACCATCCGAAGGACTTAAACTCTGACTCTGTATTCCTGATGTTTTTGTAGCACAGGGCAGTGTTTTCCGTCAGATGATAAGCGTGCGGAGGCAGCCTCAACTTCTGGTGAAACTTCGGTCTCTGAACAGGAGGTCAAGGGCCATGCTCAGGTAGGTAGCTGGCCTGACCTTTTGGGAGAGGGTGGGGATAAGTGGGAAGGAGTGCTTGCTTGTCTTCTGTCATCTGCTCTCACCTCCTTGAGTACTCTGCTAAAAATTCACACAGGCAATGCAGTAGCATAAAGCTTAGATTTGCTTCCTCTCCACGTAGCTCAAATGTGGATGTAAAGCCCGAGGCTCGGCTGAGTGAGTGGTTAACAGCACTGGCTGCTCTTCCAGAGGACCAGGGCTGGATTCCAGCACCCATGTCAGGCAGCTTACAGCCATCCATAAATAGTTACCAGGGGATCCAATACCCTCTTCTGGCCTCCACCTCTCTCTCTCTCTCTCTCTCTCTCTCTCTCTCTCTCTCTCTCTCTCTCCCTCTCTCTCTCTCTCTCTCTCACACACACACACACACACACACACCTATATTTTTAGGTATAGATGGCACGTTAGATCATTTATATGCTCTCGAATAGGCGAGGCCTACCGGTGTGTAGTCCTGTGCTCAGGGGTCTTCTTATTTTCTGTGTCTAGTTTAGGAAGCTCTAGTTCATGTGTAGTAAAATCCCCTTTTTAACAAGCAGCTCTGAGTCTTGACAGATGTTCATGGTGATGGATGTTACAGTTCATGCAGGCAAGAGGGAGAACACCCCATTCTTTCTATCTCTTTAAAAAGAAGAAGAAAAGAGTTCTCTCATGTCTATTGACAATGAGTACCACAGCCCCAGCCTCAAGCAGCCACTCATATACCTTTCTCCTCAACACTTCTATGTTTTCCAAACCCTCATAGTGGTGCTGGGTAGACTTGGAATCTGGCTTCTTTCACTCAGCGCGATGCACTGGAGGCCCATGCATGTTGCGGGCCCGTTAGTAACTTGGTCCTTTTTGTTTTGGCTTGTCCATGCATTTGCCTGATGTTCTAGATCTGGTCAGACAGTAATGAAGCTTCTCCAAATATTTGAATATGATATTTGCATACAGTGCATATGTATGCACTTCTTATGGGTAAAAATGCCTGCAAATGGGATTGCTAGCTTATAGAGCATTGCTTTAACTTGATAAGAAGCTGTCAGACTTGTTCATTTACCCTGTCACTAGCAAAGCAGGAAAGTGTCACTTACTCTACATTCTTGACAGCACCGATATTCCATGGGGGAAAGGGGTAGTAGATCATTCTAAATTTGAGGAATGTTTACCCCGCATTATTTTACCTGGAATTTCCTCAGGAAGATTGAATCTACTTAAGTGATATCTCAGATCTACCAGTGCCTCACTCAGTACCCTGTAGTCACGGGAGTACCTCTCTCAGAATCTCAAACTTTAACAGTATCAGCCCTATAAAGCTGTAATAGGGTTTAATGAAAGGAAACATACAAAAACACTTAGCCCATATTTATGTGTGACACACTCAGAAACCTCGTGCTGCTCTCAGTATGTGCTAGCATAATTATTTTATGCATAGATAAATGTAAATGTGATTCCAGGATTTGTTCAAATGAGCATGTCTGGTAAAAATCAGACATTGTCTTTAAATAGGCCTTGAAGGGTTGAGGGATGAAACCATGGGAGAAAGGCATACAGGGCAGAGCCTGCTGCCGAGGCCTGCCCTGCCTGCCCTGGCCCACAGTCATCAGGAAGCAGGGAAGAGTTGCCAGCGAGATGGCTCAGCAGATAGGGGTGCTTGCCGCTAAGCCTGAGCGCCTGAGTTTGATTCCCAGGGTCAAGAAGGGAGAACCAACTCCTAAAAGTTTCCTTCTGCCCCTGCCCCCCACACAAGTGAATAATATACTTTAAATTGCTTTTAATGAAGTAGGGAAGTGAAGGAAGGCTTGGCCTGCCCTCAGAGCATGGCTGCTTTCAGTCCAGGTTGTGCTGAAGTGTGAGGTATGCTTTCCAGTTCAGTCTGTCAGCAGCCATTAATAATGTGTTCATGGACACTATTTATCTTGGCTTTTTTTTTTTTGTCCCTAGATATTCATAAAGCCTCTAATCTACCCTCCCCCTTTCTTCATCTTGAAAACTTGTTCCTTTTCATGGATTGGAGAACAAGAGTCTCACAGTAGCAGGCTTTGTAAGAGAAAGCCCAATCCTGTCCTCATTCTCCTGTTGCTCACCTGTGGCCAGGCCTGCAGAGCTCCCAGGCAGCTGTCAGGGACAGCTCTTAATGCTGCTTTCTCGACTCAAACACTGCTTCTCAGATACTCTCCACTTTCTCAAGATCAAACTGGCCATCTGTCTGAAACTATGAACACTGCCCTGTGTTGTAGGGCCATGGGCAAAAGTCCGTAGTCCCTGTCCTCCTGACCTCAGGGACCAGTGAAGTATGTGTTACACGCATCTCACAGTAGGCACAGAAATAGATGTGTGTCATGATTTCCAAGTAGAGCTCTTCCTGCGTGGGTCCTCTTGTGCGTCTCTAGGACTTCATGCCTGTTGTCCCCAGCCTGTCCTGCCTCTCTGCTGTGTTCTTTTCTTTTAGAGCCCCATCTTGGTTAGGGTTTCCATTGCTGTAGAGAGACACTATGACCAAGGCAGCTCTTATAAGGGCAAACATTTAATGGGGGCTGGCTTACGGGTTCTAAGGTTCAGTCCATTATCGTGGCAGGAAGCATGGCAGTGTGCAGGCAGACACGGTGCTAGAGAGGGAGCTGAGGGGTCACATCTTCCGAAGGCAACAGGAGAAGGCTGTCTTCCAAGCAGCTAGGAGGAGGGTCTCAAAGCCCACTCCCACAGTAACACACTTCCTCCAACAAAGCCACACCTCCTAACAGTGCCACTTCCAGGGCCAAGCATATTCAAAGCACCACAGACCCACCGACTAAAGCTGTATCTTGAAATAGCTGTTCTACTTTGAGCACAGTGTCGGTGTGATCTAAGAACAAGCTGGCTCTCACAGAAACCAGGCCATGGACTTTCTGGGGCCAAAGGATTATGGACTGTGAGGCCCGTGCTATGGATGTAGCGTGAGAGGCTGGGCACCAACATGTGAGCTTTACACAGTTCTCTGAGCTTCCACACCAGGGAAGTGAAGGCAGGGATGGCCGGCATCCTTACATCCCCGACAAGCTACTTCTCCAAGGGTGGGAGAAGAAGGGGAGCAACGCCCCCACATTATTCACCTCCATTTTAGAGGTATAGTCCTCTTCTAGCTCCACTTGACCCTGCATTACCTTCACCTGTGTTTAAGTACGGTTCTCTTCTGCTGGATGGCGAGAGATACTCTGTGGGGCTTTGTCTATTATGCCAAAGAGCACACAACAGTGGAGGCCTGGTCACTGGTGAAAAGCCAAGTCTGAATTTTCATGTGCCTATTTTCGCCCAGCTTTCTTGTGGCACCTCACCCATCCAGCATTTCTGCATATGCCCTAGTCATCATCTGTATCTCAGAAGATGGGAAAGTGCAAAGAACAGACCCATGGCTTATACCAGTTTCTTTGCACAAAGAAGGGCCCTGCCCCCAGGCCCATAGCCTCAGTTTGTGGTGAGCCTGTCATGTGATGTGATGGAGGCTCTCTGCATCAACACCTCTCTCTCTCTCTCTCTCTCTCTCTCTCTCTCTCCCTCTCTCTCCCTGTCTCCCTCCCTCCCTCCTTCCCTCCTCCCCCCTTTCCTTTTCTTTCTGAGATAGGGTTTCTCTACTAATGTATCTCTGGTTGCCCCGGAACTTACTAATGAAGTCTAGGCTGGCCTTGAACTCACTGAGATCCACCTGCCTTTGCCTCCTGAGTGCAGATGTTAAAGGCATGCTCCCCAACACACACCTAGAGCCATCTTCCAAAGGGACTTAACTTGACTCGGTTTGACCAAAGTCACACTTGTGAGGTCCTGAGGAGAGAACTCACGCTCAGGCCCTTGGAGTCCTGAATGAAAGGAAGCATTTGCCAGAGCAATGGTCTGTGTAAACTCCTACAGTTATTTCCCTTTGTCTGTGTGACACATTTCCACCCCTTTCTCTCTTTTACTTACATTTCATTCATGTTACTCTTGATAAAAATAGAGTAAGACTGTTACTGCTGGGGCCCGTTCATCACACCCCTCTGTTCCCGGTTCATTGATCCTCAGGTGAAATTGGAGCAAAGCATTTTTTCACTTCTTCAGCTCAGCCCCTAGTAGCTTAGAACTTTCTGGTCATCTTAGGTTTGGAAAAAAGTAGGTAGTTTCTAAGAAACAAAGTGAAATACCATTGCCTCTTGTAGTAGGGAGGTAGAAGGAATGGAGCACCCACCCTGAAGGAGCACCCACCCTGAAGGAGCGCCCACGCCTAGCAAACAGATGGAGCAGGCAGATCTGTAGGAAAAAGAGGGGGAAGTGTGGGAGGAAGGTTCCACCTCTTCCCCTGGCAAAATCACTGACAGATCTTCAGCATGAGCCAGTACTTGGCATACCTCAGAGCACTGCCCGCAGAGACCACAGCCAGATGTAGGCTACCCTTAGGAGTCACAGCATGCCCTCATAGGGCGTGGTGGCATCAGGGCACCATAAGTGCTCCTCAATAGTCGGACATGAAATCTACCTTGAATTTTTACCAAATCAGGATTTTTCTGTGCTCAGTTCAGTGAGCCAAACAGTGCCTATGACTAAGAAAGACAGCCTAAGGGGGGATAGGGAGTGGTCAGGGATGGTCGACTGCCCTCCGTGAAGCTAGTTACTGTTGCTCCTGCACACCAGCCTAATGGCCTCATTCATCTCTTCTTTCAGTCAGCTGGAAGCCTGAACTTTACCTGGGTGATCATTTTCCCTTGTAAAATTGACTAGATATTAAAATAAGAGATTAATTATAAAAATTGAAGCCACCTTTGTAACCTTTGAAATATGTTTGTCTTGAGTCTAAAGTAAGACTCATATTGTTGGATTTAGCTTTTTAAATTCTTGCTTCCAATCTATATATTTTAATTGGGGAGTTTTGATCTACTTGCATTTAATGTAGTTGCCCATGTGAGTGCCGTCATTTCGGCATTTGTTGCTTTTTTTCTGTATGTCTTATAGCTTTGTTTTTCATATTCTTCCATACTGTTTTCCTTCCTATTTCTTTTGTTTTGTTTTGTTTTGCCATTGACACTTGATTTCCTTTGCTTCCATTTTTATATAGTCTTTAAATCATGAATATTTGTTTGTGCACTCTTGTGTGCATGTGTGTGTTTACCATGAAGATTACATATTCCACCCCAAAGTTATAATAATCTATTTTGAATTGATACCATCTTCAATATTAAAATCTTTTTTAGCCTTTGCTATGTATTAGACATATATTAAATGCTACAGTTGCTTCATTTTAATCCTTTCAGTAACCTGAAATTTGGGTGTTAGGTGTGGCACCCTACAAATAAGGAAACAAAAGCACACTGAGAGTGATTAATTAATCCCTGGTCAGACTGCTAGGAAGTAGCAAAGTCAGAATTCAGTTCCGGTCTGTCACGCCTCCTGAGTCCCACCCAGCCCATGAACAGTCTGAACTGGCATTTCCTCCTCGTCCACCACATCAGACTTGGCAGCCACATGTTTTTGTTCAAGCTTGTAGGTCACTAGTCACTTTCCAGAACAAGGCATTAATGACTTTATTTGACATTTAGTATGGGTGTGTGCACTAGCACGGAAGCACAAGCATGCAATACAGTGCTGAGAAATAAAATGTAATCTGAGGCAACTAGTAATCTCTGGTTTAATGTGACCAAGTTGGGGTGTAAGTTTTCCTTTAAACTGTAAAGTCTTTTTTTTTTCCAATAATAAAGTAAAACTTGTTCATTCAAGTAATACACAGAAGAAAAAACCCAGTAGGTTGGGTTGGGTCTCTTTAATGACTGTCTTTCTTCCCCTGCTAGTCTGCTGCCAGAAACCCTGGTGGGGAGCATGTGCTCTGCTCATTTACTGATATTTTACCGACAAATTCTTGGAGATGTGCTCCTGAGAGACAGGACAAGCCTGCAAAGTGCTGGTAAGTTTAAGGTATTTCCTGCATGTTGATGCTGCAAACCCTTGAAGGTGTGAGTCCTGGGTCAGGTCATGTCTCCTGCCTACAGATGTGGCATACGGAATAAGACCACTAAATAGCCTTGGGGTGACACACCAACTCGGAGCAGAGTCGTGAGCTCACACCTGGTCAGCTCATCCCACACTCAGCCTCCTCGTTTCCATCCATGTGAAAACAGTTTCCTTTTCAGTTTTGAAATTATCTGTTCTCACCTGTGACCCTTGTAATGTCGCCTTTTCAGGAAGAAACCAGTCATCCCAAATAACTATTCTTAACACAATGAAGTGTGCCCATAGGTCAGTTACAAGTCAATAAATCAAATAGTCACAGTTTCTATGCCTATTTTTAGTCTTACACTTTCTCTTTAAATTAATTTTTATGTATGAGTTCATGTCTGCACGGGTGTGCAGGAGAGGCCCGAGGTTAGTGTTGGGCGCCTTGATTCCTTACTCTCTACCTCATTCACTGAGGGAGGGCCTCTCGGGTGAGCCCAGAGCTCTCCCCTACAGCTCGACTGGCTAGCTCTAGGATCCACTCTATACTGGAACATTTATAGGCTGCTATACCCAACTGGCATTTGTGCGGGTTTCTGGGGAATCCAGACTCCAGCCCTCATATTTGTATAGTGCCTGCACTAACCATTCAGTGACCTCCTCAGTCCTTGTTGTTTGTTTTGAGTTCAAAAGTTTTTTTCCAAGTAAAATATTTTAAAATAATTTAAAAAAATACACAAGCTGTCATACATGAATGAACTCTACAAGAGGTATGCACGTGCTATAAGAGCTTAGCTCTAAAGTAAAAGATCTTAATTCTGCCGTGTATCACCCATACCCTAGACATCAGTAAGTATCCAGATGCCCACTTGCTGTGGATAGCCCTGGTGTTGTATTTTGATGCTAATTCTACTCTCTGGAAGGGGCTGTCACAGTTTCCATGGCTGGAAACGAGGAGGCTGAGTGTGTAGGACTGAATCACAAACAGGTGCCTTGTGAACCTTCTCCCCTCCTTAACTTTTCAAATAAAGGCTAGAGCCTGCGATTGGGCAGGGGGAGGGAAGGGGGAGCTGGAACGTTTGGGAGAGCAGAGAGAGGGGAGGAGGGAGGACCACAGAGGAGGTGGAAGGAGAATGGAGAGAAGCACATGGCTTGGAGAAACCCTCATAGCTGGGAATAGAGTGGTGTCGTGGGAGATGTGCCCAGTGTAGGCGTGTAGCTTCTATTCCAGTTAATTGAGTTATGGTTTCTTTAACAGGGCCTTTTTGGGTTGGAGATTTACTGCAACACCCACTGCCTGCTAGGTATATGATGTTGTGCTATTGTGTGGCAAATGGGAGAGGTTTGGTTGTACTCAACCTAATGGGGCAGCCAAGTTTCAAAGCAAAATGAATGACATGAAGAAGCCCTCTAGCTTTTTAAAATAAATGATCATAAAGAAAATGGAGGAAACAGTCACCATAAGACCTGAATTATTATGCACCAAGAAGAGAGGCTTCATGAGCAGATAATATCAAAGATGAAACCTGAGCAAGAGATTAGACACTTGGGGAGATGTGTGAGAGACTCCTTTCTGATTAGAGTCACTGGTGTGCCTGGAGACCCACCGCAAGAAAATGTCTCTGTGCTAGTGAGAGTGAACTTGAGGGTAGCAGGCATGGATGGGGTTCAGGAGCAGGACAGCATGGTGAGGCCTTACACTGGACAATCACATTCCTGGTTAGAACAAGGTCTGCATCCCCAGTAATGTAAGAGATCAAAGTCTAAAGCTGCACAGAAACACCCAAAGAAATATTTGCAATGCCGGGAAGTGATCCGTAAGCTCTCGCCATCAGTTGCCCTTGGATTTAACAACTAGGAATCTTCACCTGCACCAGGGCCCAAGTGCAGATTTGCTGGCTATTCTCGAAGGCAAGGAGGCTGTTCTAGATGGTTCTCCACTGAGGCACAGTGTGATGGAATATGTTGCACTTGGCATTTAAGAAACAAAGCTACCATTTGAATGTGTCTTTTCTGAAATTAGTACCTTGCATTGTGACATTATTAAGAGGAAGAGCCTTTGAAAAGAATCAGGCCGAGAGTGCCACCCATGACTCTTGAGTGGACTTAGGCATCTTTGTAGAGGGCTTGATACCAGGAATTCACACTGTCCTTCCAATTCTTCCACCCTCTCTTATACAGAATACCCAGTATGACCACCCTCATTGGAAACCTCATTTCAGAATTTTCTGGGATAGGAGGTAGAAACACAGATATTAAAAAGAACACCTTCGAGCCTCTGAACTCTCCTGGAGGCCAAAGTGTATAAAAAGTGTTATCAGCAAATAATTGGTGAAATAATTTTAACCTGATTAGGTAACACTGAGATCAAATACAGTAAAGTAGGAATGAAGTTTGACTCTTCCTGTTGTGTGTTTCAGATTTAATCAGTCATCCTGTGCTGGCCACCTTCCCTCTGCTCCTGGAGCAGCCTGACGTGATGGATGCCCTCAGGGTAGGTAGCACGGACCACCATGGAAACCTGCTGCATCCAGTGTTTCCCAGTCCCTGTTTGTTGTCTAGCTAACCCGACCTCACACCACCACCCCCAACATGGTGACTATTACTCCCCAGGGGCTACCTTCTCTGCTGCAGTGACAGGGGACTGGGAGCGGAGCATTGTACTTTCTTGACTGTTACAGTCCTCCATGTAAGATGCCCGAGAGGGTGGTACTCGAAATGAAACTCCAGAACGCTCCACTGGATAAGTCTGCCAAGCTTTCAGAAGAGTTGGGGTATACATACCATCTTTAGTTTAATTCAGAATACTGCGCTCTCTGAAACAGCAACTGGATAATAATGTGAACAGTTTGAAATCTCTGATCTTCATCTGAATTTAAACTTCCAAAGTCACTATTTTAACGTTTCTCAACCTGAAACACTGGGGTCAACAAAGGGAAGCCTTGTGTCCGTGCCAGGCTTATACGTAGATAACATGGTGAGTGCCGGGGCCACGTCTATTCTGGGGACCTCAAAGGTTTAGTGAAGGCCACAAATGACAGAACTCTCTCATTAAAGATCCTCAGGTGAGGGGGATCTAACAAAAGGTGAGGCCAGGCCTAACTGCTGACAGGGATGCTGTCACGGGTGGGGAAGGGTCAGCAGAAACCTTGCGAGGCAGATCGGATCCAATTTGGCATGATATATGTGGAGGGGCCAAAGGTATCCAAAATCAGAGGCTGGCGGTGGAGAAGAAGGCAGGGAGTAATTGTGACCGGGAAGTTTGCCTGGAGGGTGATTCTTCTGGCAGTGCAGAGCCATAGCCACAGCGGCACATGTCCAGGACTGTGGCCATGTCAGCCGGACTTGACGCTACGAGAGCACTCATACTGCCATGAGACAGGAGGCACAGGTTCCCTGTTACAGGATGTCTTGTCTCATAGGTAAAAGAATTTTAAAGCAGTCCCAGAAGGAAACTTGAGGACAATTTTATTGTGTTTTACAACAGAACAAGCCTAGTTTCATCTTGGAGCCCAAGAAACAAAGCCTCAGGAGCAGCAAACTGAAGATGATGGCAGATGGGGGAGGAGGGAGCTGGGAGAGGGAGGGGGCAGCTGTGCTTTTCCAAGTCAGAGGTCAAGAAAGCAGGCAGGCCTCACAGGGCAGGCAGGTCTGAGAAGCAGCCTTGAGTAGGGTGTCTTTAAAAAGAGGGTTGTTTCTCAACCTGGTTCCCTTCCAGTGTGACTCCATCCCATAGCTACCTACCCAAGGGGGAAGGCTGGTGAAGGCAGGGCCTGTACTCTCCTAGAACCATTTGGAATGAATAGCTTTCTCTGTTGTCCTTTGTCTTTGCAGGAAAAGGTAGGGGACTGACTGACCTTGGGCTTTTCACTCTCTGCCTCAAGAGCCTGTTCATGTCTGTTCGCATTTCATTAGCCAGAACCAGTCATGTGCTCTGCTTAACTGGCCGGGAGCTGGGAAAGATAGGCATCTGCTTGTACTAGAAGGGAAGGGGTGGGTCTGAGTGAGGTGGTAGTGGCCCCCAAGTCCCTCTGTGTGAAACCCCCCATTGTTTTCTGTGGACTAAAAGTTCAGGTCAAGTTTCCACACGGACTGACAAACAGTGGGCAGTTTTACAGACAGAGTCTAAGTAAGTAAGTAATGCTCACATCAAGCCATAGTGTTGGTTAAGATTTACATTATGAAGTATGTAAGTGTCTGGGTTTTACTCAGCTAAGTTCACTTTATGGTTGGTGTTTTAATAATGACACCTGACTGTCGTAAAATGCTGTGGCTCTGAAGGGTTCTCTCAGCCTAGAGACAGTAGGTGCAAGTTAACAGGGTGGGATGCCGCAACCCCTGGAGGCAGAAACAACCTGGCCATACAAACACTTCATGGTCAGCCCATCCACATCCTTTCTCCAGGGGTTGTACAGGGTCCCTGTATCAGCACAATGTGGCCTTAGACACCTATGGGCTGTCTACCCAGATAGAGTCAGGTACTAGTAGGTATCTACAAATCCACACAAAACCAGTCCTGCACTGTCAGCCTGGAGACAGGGGAATTCACCCAGCCTTACTTGCGAACTGCCAGGGAACTGCTTTACCAAGGTCTTTAGTTCATCCCTGTGTGGGATCTCTGGTCTCTAGCTTCTCTGTTTAAAGAAGCTTTTGTGAAGCCTGTGGAAATGTTTACTTGCAAATCGACTTGTCTTTCTTATCCGTGTCACCGGTGTGGCAGGCAGAGTCACTGGCGTAGGGGACTTGGCAGGACTTCCTGTTTCTTTTGCTCTCTCACCTTGGAAGCTCGCAACAGTATCAGCATCTGGGCATTGTGTGTACTTGGCATGGGGTGGGGGGTGTTGGACCCATTCTTTTTATAAGTTGGCTATAATAACCACAAGTTTCTGAGGTGTCCTTCACAGATGTGCCTGCTCTCCCTGTCAGGCTGGTTCTGGGTTGCTGGCAGTAGATGCTGTCAACAGTGTGGCCTCTTTCGCATTAGATGCTGTGCAGCTATCCCGACCTGCCCATAGCTTTAACTACAGGGTGAAGCTGCAGAAGGTGTTGCCAGGACTTGTGAGTGCTCTGACTAATACAGCATTGCTGTTCTCTTCTGTAGAGTTCCTGGGCTGAGAAAGAAAGCACACTAAAGCGATCGGAGAAGGTAACTGGGTTTTTCACACTGACCTCGAGACTGATTTCTCACGTGTCCTAACAAGACCTCTGTTTCTGTGAGGCAGCCTAAGATGTAACCCCTTCCTTAGCTAACCTATGTCATTGTGCTCACAGACATGGTCCAAGAAGGCAGCATGTATACTTCTTAATGTAAAAGTCTCCTAAACAAGCCAGGCATTTCAGATCCCCGAGTTCTACTTAATGAAGAAGTCTCTAAACTAGTCTTACAGCCAGCTAGCCCATGCCCTCTGTTTTTAAAGCCCTTGAGTTCTCTCACACACATCAAGTGAAGAGGAGGGAGAGGAGAGCTGGCCCGAGGGGTGGATACACTGAGTGGGTACCTGGTCTGGTTTATACTGGTCTACACTGCAGGAGAGGCCTGGGCTAATTCAGCAAGCCTGGCCTTGACCAGTGAGGTGGAATGTCACCGCCACAATCCAGGACTCAGACATTTTCTGTTTAGGACCAGGAAGTGACTTCAGACAGGTTTTGTAAGGCACATTGTCTCTCCCATAGAGAGAGAGCTACTGTTATCAGTAACAAGCAGCATAGGTGACAGGAGAATCCAAAGCTCTAACATTTCTATAAACGTTTGTTAATGAACGAGACAGAGGCCACACTGGGCTCACGTTCTCTGTTCTCTACTTCATGATCTAACAGGTGTACCCCAGCCCTTGTGTCACACATGCCCTGGGATAGCTGTGGGTGTGGCCCACCATAAAATTGGGACTGTACTTAGAACACTTTGGAAAGTATTCTTAGAAATTTTCTTTTGAAAAATTTTTACATGGCTTTCAAGTGTTAACTTTGTAGAGAACATATATTGTCACAGTGTCAAAAGATTGAACACACCTGAAAGTGTTGTTTACAAGAAATGTAGTAGAAAAAAGAAAAGAAAAAGCCTAAACTTCAGAGCAGGAGCAAGAATTACAGCCTGGGCTTCCAGCAACACTGCACTTTACCCAATCTGTAGGTTCCAGACCTTTCTAGAATAACAGCTGCCTCATATATATGGTGTACCTGGCACTCTCCATGTGTGCAGCCGGCTGTGTGGAGTCCTCTGTGCTCAGCTCCAGTGCCTCTGAGATCCCACCCAGCCTGTTGGCCCTAGGCTGGGTGGGTCCTCCCATTATCTGGGGAGCGTCTGCCCACGGGCCAATGAGCCTCCACTCCTCACCAGTAGTCTGTCTCCTCTGCTTGGGCCTCCTTTCTCTAGATCTCAGAGTACTTGCCACTTCTCTTCTTTTTTGTAGATAACGACTTAGTGTGTAGCCCTGGCTGGCCTGGATCTTGTTAAATAGACCTAATTGACCTCGAACTCACACAGTCTGCCTGCCCTTGCCTCCTGACTGCTGGAATTAAAGGTGTGCACCACCATGCCCAGCCCTACTTCTTTCTGGAATTGAAGCAATTGGCAGATAATAATCCAGCTAAGTCTACACAGCCACTTTGCATTGTGTGGTGTGTGTGTGTGTGTGTGTGTGTGTGTGTGTGTGTGTGTGTGTGTGAGAGAGAGAGAGAGAGAGAGAGAGAGAGAGAGAGAGATGTCACTACAGTAGATTGACACCCTTTGGTTTTCTTGACAGAAGAAGATGTGACACTCTAAGTGGGGCTTAGGAGACCCTGCTCTCACAGAGCCTCTGCAGAGTTCTTAGGGAGAACTGCTCAACTCCACCATGACTCTCAGTCTCTGAGCACATGCAACCCCTGCCAGCTCCTCTGCCCTCTCTTCAGTGGCTTTCAGCCAACAGCTCACAGGATGTTATACTTTGAGAGCAGTGATGCCAGGCTATTGATAGTTCTTTTGTGGTGATGTTTCCCCAGAGAGACAAAGAGCTCCTGAAGGCTGAGTTCCTCCTGGTCTACCATGACTGCGTGCTCCCCCTTCTGCACTCTACACTGCTGCCCCCCTTTAGGTGGGCGGAGGAAGAGACAGAGGCTGCGAGATGGAGAGCCATCGCTGACTTCCTCAAGCAGAGCCGAGAGAGTGAGGGCTCCCTGAAGGCTCTGCTGGCACCAGATGGAGTCCACAAACCATTTGACCTTTCGGAGCAGACCTATGACTTCTTGGGTGAAATAAGAAAGAACTCAGGCTGATGGCGGCCGTGGCTCCAGTTTCCGCTGGATCCAGTGAGCTCCCCAGGGTGACTTGCCTTAAACAACAGAACCAAAAGAAGCAGACTGGTTACAACGAAGTCATATTCTTCTGTGTGCAAATAATATTTTCAAAGAACTATCTAATAATTTGATTGCGTGTAAAACAATAAATTTTATAAGGAATATTGTTATACCTAAAATTGTTTTTCAAAACACCAATTACTTAAGTGTCAACCTGAAGATGTAGATGTCTATAAAAGCAGTTTTTAGCAAAGTTTGAACTTGTGATTGTCCAAGAAAGTGAAAATATAATCCACTAACTGGGAAAAGATATTTCCAAGTCATAAGACTGATACAAATGTAATACCAAGGGTAGAGCTTGGTAGCAGAGTGCTTGTCTCGTTCATGCAAGGCCCTGGGCTCCAATCCCAGCACTGCAAAGACAGCCTAATATGCAGGATATACAAACTGCTGAATGTTGCTAATGATATTTATAGGCTATTCAGAGAAATTGTGTTGTTAATCATTTAATTCAGTCTGATGTTTGGATTGTTTTACCCTTGGTTAGAACAAATGAAGAATCATTGTCTTTTAAAGTTAATATAAAAAGTCCTCTGTCAAAATGAATTTTTTCCCACATTGAAGAGTGGGGCTAACGTGGCTTTTCATAGAACACCTAGGTCTTAGTGCATTTCAGTTACACTCTCAAATGATGCCAAATGTCTCAAACCTTTATTGTTAACAATAGTAGCACCAGGTATCCCTTGGGTGCCTGGCCATGCTGTTGGACGACCTGGGTAATAATGAGTGCCAGTTGGCATTGCTGTGTACCTGATCATGTTTGCCAGGGGTCCACATGAGCTAAGTGGTCCTCTGAGCTACTGTGGGATGCAGGTTCTAATCCGTAATACTGTTGAAGAAACAGACCAAGCAGGTTACATGACTTGCTAAGGTCAGAGCTAGTCAATGGTATAGCTATTGTGCCCAGTATCATGTCTGTAGTGACAGTTTTGGCATTTGAGTTTTCTTTTAAAAACACAAATATGGGAATGAATTTTTGTCTTAATCCTAGCTGTGGGATATGGGGCTGCTTCAGATTGTCCACAGCAGCTGACTATGATTTGCCTCATGTGCTAGCAGGGGTGTGGTCTTACCAGTGGCAGACAGTTTCTGCGACTGTGTGACATTTGGAACTCTGAGGACTTCTCAGAGGTATAGCCTCTAAATGCTAGGACCCCAAGAGGCAGGGTTGTTGGTCTGGTGGTAGGTTCTTGGTTGGTGTTGGTTGCTGGTTACTGTTTGTTAAGGAGTCATGTGTAAAGAAGAACAGCAAGAAGACAAAATTAGATATCCTAACAGCAAAGATCAGTCTTGCCCCAAGGAACCTGATATCCCTAATCAGCAAGAAGTCGTCTAATGATAGTCTTCCAGCCCCCTTTCCCCTCTAACCTTTTTTCTCTCCTGTCTGGTGTTAGGGGGCTGAAATGGTGGAAAGAAGACTCCACCAAGTAGCTAATTCCATTTACATATGTCTACTGCCTCAGACATGTGCAGACAGGCAGGACTTGTTACCACCAGCCTGCTGCCCCACGAAGTGTATTCTTTAAAAGAAAAAAAATGCGCTAATAAAATTTAAGAAAGGTATTTAAGGAAAAGTTTGGATCGATGAAGAAGAGATCAACCTAAACTGTTAAGAGTCCCAAAAATACATTTTAACAATGTATTGCCCTATAAGAGACCTTATTTATTAGAAATAATAATGACATTATTATTATTATGACACTTCGGAGCTATTCTGGCTTCCACTAGGCCCAAGCTCTTAAAAGTCCCATTCCTTTTTGATGTTGCCACCCTGAGACTAGGCCTCTAACTTGTGAAATCTTGGGAGACATAATTAAATTCTATCCAAACCACAGTGGCTCAGAAATTAACATGGTCTGGCAGGATTTCTGGCCCAAAATATGACAGACAAGTGAGAACTTGACCTTGAAAAAAACCATTCACTGTGCCCCTCTGTGTTACCCGTCTATCCTCAGTGACTGGTCGGAGGCTGAAAACACCTTTCCCACCCATCATTCTAAGGCAGCTCTTCTCCTTCTGAGGGTCTTTCCAGCTGTTGTTTCCTATAAACCCTGCCTGGTCAGATGTGCACAGGGACTCTCCTACCCGGCCATAGAGTCGTCCCCACCTAGTCTCCTGGAGGCCTGGTTTTAAAGGAACCTACCCATTGCCAAGTCAGATTTCTCTGTAAAATCGATGGTGTGTGTGTGTGTGTGTGTGTGTGTGTGTGTGTGTGTGTCTGTGTGTCTGTGTGTGTGTCTGTGCATCTGTGTGTATGTTTCTTGTGTGTCTATGTGTATCTGTGTCTCTGTGTTTGTGTCTCTGTGTGTCTGTGTGTGTGTGTGTGTATGTGTGTGTGTGTGTGTGTGTATGCCTGTGGCCTCTGTGAAGGGGAGGTGGTGGTTGATTTTGTTTTGTTTTTATTTTTTCATGATGAATTCTTTGATATATATGTTATATATATATATATATACATATATATATATATTGAACTAGTTGGCTTATTCATGGCTGGTGCCAGGCATTTGGGATATAAATAAATGCAGGCGAGATCCTTTTGTTGTATACAGGAACAGGAGGAAGAGCCACTTTCAGGGCTCTCAGGCCGTCTTCCCTGTTCATATTGTATGTCAGGAGTTGATGGCTGTTGGCAATTTCATAGTTTTTGACTCATGGAGAAAGTACAAAGACCGCCACAAACAATTTAGGTGATGCTGGGCCAGAAAGGGAGGGACACAGAGAGTCAGCCTGACTAGAGAGGATAACGCCATGGGGTGGCGTAACCCTGCCTGTGAGAAACTTTTCCTTCCTTTCAGTCAGTGGAATCTTGTTTTTTCAGCAAAACCTCTCTGGCTTTTTAAATGTCACTTTTTAGCTTCCAAAACAGGAAAGGGTTGTCAAGGAGCCAAAAGCATCCTGGAAACTGTGTGTGTGTGTGTGTGTGTGTGTGTGTGTGATATGCTCATTTAGAGTGTATGTGTATGCATATGTGTATGTGATGTTCAAAGGACAACCTGATGACCTAAGGGATGCAGTCCTAGACCATATCATTTGGGGAGGGTCTCTTGTTCTCTGCTCTGTTACACAAGGCTAGCTGGCCTTGATCTTCCTGGAATTCTCCTCCTTCTGGAGGGATGCATAGTACATCCAGCTTTATGTGGGTTCTGGGGATCTGAACCCAGGTCCTTCCACTTTCTCCACAAGCCCCTTACCCACTGAACTGTTTCCTCAGCCCCTCTTGTTACTGCTCTAATATTCTATCATCAGGTCTGCTGGCAGTCCCTAGCCCTGGGTGCCTGAGATGATGCTAAAGCGCAGGCGTCTCAGGCTTCAGTGGTTCTGAGGTCTTGTGTGCTCCTGTGGAGTCTCAGGATGAGCATTTCCATGACCAAGGCAGCCCTGCCTTCCCATCCCGGGAGCATCTTGGAAAGCCATTATCTTTACAAAGGAAGAAAGGAGGCAAAGGTGTCATCTTCAAGGGAAGGCTTTGCAGTGTGGTAGGATATCCGTTGCAGGGTCCCACACTTCCTCTTGTGTAAAATGTTCCCAAGGCAAAGAAGTTCTCTGGCAGGGACAATGATCAGACCTGGTTACTGGCTCACTGCAATGTATTCTGTTTCCTCAATTCAAAGAGGTGGGGACAGAACAGCACTTCCTTAGGTGCCTGCACATCTGAGGGGTGGCACTGTGTATTCCCTTGTTTATTCAGAATGTTGCTGGGACAACTACTCCACTACCAAGCTGAGTGCTGTCTCTGTCCTAACTTCTAGCATGCACAAGTGGCCAGGAACCACAGGAAACACCCTCAAAGTGGGAGAGGGGTATGATGGCTATGGTGTCCTCCAATGCTGTCTCATTTTTGTGACATTTAAATTCTAACAGTTTGGGCTGTGGCCGTAGCTCAACTGCTGCACAAACACAGCACCTGAATTCAGTCCTCATATAAAAAATGCCAAGCACAACAACATGGAAAGCGCTGGCTGAGAGGCCCCGGCTGGCAGCTGCCTCCAGGGCTTAAAGCAGGCTAGTCTAGCCTACTCAGTGAGCTCCAGGCCGCAGAGAGACTCTAAAAGCAAGGTAGACAGCACCTGAGGATGTGCTCTAGGCTCCGTGTGCAAGTACTATACAGCCGTACACTCAACTGATTCCAATAGTTGTATAACGGGGCCATTTAGAGCCCAATGGTAGTCCAGTCAACAACACGTATACAATACCCAGTCCTGTCTGAATGTTCCCTCTCCAAAGACTACCTGACCCTGGAGCCATCTCAACTCCAACATCCAAAACCGTTTCGGGACCACATAAGTACTGTCTCTGGAAAGCCAGCTTGGCGCTGAGCTCCTGCTAACCAGCACAGTAATCCCATCAACCTGGGGAGGAAGGAATGCGGGACAAGGAAATGGCCATAGCAGAGCTGAACTGCCACACAGGTAGGACACTGATGGCCTATGGCATCTGACTCAGCGGTGACTGACACTGAATGTGGCCTTCGGGCAGCAATATAACATTAAAATCATTAATGGGATGCAGTTCGCACTCGGGACTTTGGTAGCTCACACTGGCTTGGTCAGTTTCTTAGAGTCTACAGGTATTTTGGACCTTACCCTGCTCATCTGTGTCTAACACTGCCAAGAAAGATTAATGCAGAACTTTGTTCTTTCTCAGAGGCCAACCTGGAGGCTATCAAAACAAGAGGAGGAACAGGAGGAGGAGGGAGGGGAGGAGGACGAGGGGAAAGGTCAGTTGTCGCTAAAATCTTTATGACTGGAGAAATGAGAGGTGTCATCATTCAAACATTTACGGTGGGTCCTCCGTGCCACCAGGCAACATTCCAGATGGCACAGTGGCCCACTGCAAGAATGCCCCTGCTCTCCTGAAGCTCACGGCCTAAGGAAGGGTGAGGGACAAGGGTCAGGGACAAACGGTAGTGAGCAGTAGGTAAATGAGCATGAGAAATCCCCGTAGTGCTAAGAGTGTGCAGAGAATTCACACGCGATGGAGGTGTTTACACTCCAAGCCAAGGATAGTCCGCCTTCCCTTGCCCACTGGGTGGAGCTGACCTGATCAGGACCCAATAGAAACAAGGGAGGGGGGCAGTGGAAGAAAAGCAGAATTCAAAATATTACCATGCTGATGGTAGCCCTCCCTCTCCTTCCTTCCCTCCCCCCTCCCGTCCCCCTTCTCCCCCCTCCCCAGTTATTTTGGTGGGTTTTGTTTTGGTTGGTTGGTTTTTTATTTTTGCCTGAGGCATGGCCTCACTCTGTAGTCCAGGTAGGCCTTGCTCTCCTGAGTGATCCTCCAGCCCGCCCGGCCTGGTGGATGGAAAGAGCCCTCGGAAGCAGGGAGAGCGTGGGGAGCTGCAGCAGCAGCGTCCCTAACAGAAGCAACCTGAAGGAAGGTGTTGCCTGGCTCACAGATGGAGGAGGGACAGTCTATAACAGTGGACAAAGCGTGGCCTTGAGAACATACAGGGCCGGCCACACCACACCATAGGGAGAACACGGGGCCGGCCACGCCGCACCACAGGGAGAACACCGGCCAGCTCTGCCGCACCACGGGCAGGAAGCAGCGATGACTGCTGGTGCTCACCCCATCCTCCCCTTTATGTTCAGGGTGAGATCCCATCCATGGGATCCTGTGACTACATTCAGGTCAGGTCTTCCTACATCAACCCAGTGTGATTAATAGATAAAAACCTTTGGGGATTTATTAACTTAGCAGACCACTGGCTCCTACCAACTCCAAAGCTAAGAACACCATCAGACAGTGCCCGAGGCCCAAGTATTTAAAAATTACATCGATATGACTTTCTATGCTCTACCGCTGTAAGACTGTGAAACACACACCCGGGATGCCAAGCTCCGTGTTTCCAGGCCATGGGCACTCAAATTTGGCTCCAAAACAAACTATCTCTTACTCCTTTTGAGGTGACAGATTTATTTTTTACATTAAAATATTATCGCCCAAACCCTTATGCACCTTTCCTGCCCCAGCCACCCCCCCAGGAAGATGTTAGAGCAATCATAGCATAGAGAGAGCTTAAGAGCCCCCCCATAAAATGGTCCATACAGCCTAAGCTCACCCCAAAGCTGATCATATACAGTGTCCAAGGCTTGGCCTTGGGTTCAAAGCTGGCACAGTACCACAAAACCTTCAACCGATCCAACATTGAAGCCACAGCCCAAAGCAGACACAAAACTCATTGACTGATAAAACTCATCAGTACTCAAGACAGGGTTTAAACAAGATGCAAACCCCATGACACAAGATTCTTAATGTCCGTGAGACAATCCAAAATCACTTAACCTTTGAAAGCTGGAGAAAATAGCAACATCTGTAAGAGGAAAAGACAAAAAGAAAACCGAGGGCTGACAAGTTTAAGACAACATAGTTATTAGAACTAAGGCATTAAAGCGACTCCCATAACCATACTCCAGGAAGTAAGGGTAGAGCCATTTGCAACCAAGAAGACAACCCACCTCAACAGGGAGACAGATGACACAAACAAGAGTTGAGGTAAATTTAGATATAAACTGCTCTAAAATGGCAAGCCTCCATGTGCGTGCACACACACACACACACACACACACACACACATGCACAGCTGGTGAAATTGAAATATGTAAAAAAAACAATTCCACTTCAGATAGACTACAGAAACCTTATCCCTACAGAAACCTACCATATGGTCCCTTTACGTCTCTCTTGCCCTGTATGACAGTCATTGTATTAGACACATATAAACTAAAAATATTACCAAATAGCACTATGGTTTATGCTCCCAACCATGGTAATACTTTGCCCACATATTTATCATCCACGTCACTATTCCTTCATTTCCACTGTCCAAACTCCTGACTGGTAGAATTTTCCTTTGCTGGAACTTGCGTATGTGAGCTCAGCACACTGTAATTCACAGTATGTGAATATGTATATATACAGACACAGAGTATGTGCTCTATTATGCTCTGACATAGTCCCTGAGACGGGCTCTCTCAGAGAACCGGGATTGAGGCTAGCATCCAAAGAGAGCACCAGTGAGGCTCTGTGACTCTGTGTCACTAGAACTAGGAGAAGCTGCTCTGGGAAGTACAGTGTGCATAGTTAACTTCACAGGCTACTCAGAGTAACACTTTCCAGGCCAGTGAGATAGCTTCTCAGGTACAGGCACTGTCCCTCAAGCCTGACAGCCTGAGTCCAATCCCTGGAGCCTGAGTGTACCTCTTACCCTATGTTTCCCGATGCCCCGTGTAGATTATGGTCACATCAAAGGGGGCCACAGCCCCAAAGAGAGCCATGGTGCTTGTGTGTGACATTCAGAAAAGGTGGGTGGCTTTGGATCCATCCTGTCAGAAGTGCGGGCACCTGAGCATGTGAACTATAAGCTCTAGGACTTGGAAAAGATTGAGGACAGGCTGTCTCGAAGCTTGCTGAGGAGACCTTTGCCTTTCCCTGCAATGCCTTGGCTTTAGGTTTCATGTATCCAGACTCTGCTGGCTGCTTCAGACCAGGCCGAGCTAACCTGCTACTCCTCCCACCTCGCCCAGGACAGGCTCTGGAATTCCCTGCCGTTGCTAAGGAACAAGACACAGGGCTCTTGTGTAAGTCCAGTCCTTGGGACAACACTTCCATGCCTCCTCTCCTCCTCCTGAGGAGGTTTTCCAACAGGCCTGCTGGAGCCAAAGAGGAGAGGAAGAAGACTCTGGGCCGCCAGGCCTTCCTTCAGGGCAGTGGAAAAAAGGGTTAGTGGGTTGGTAAAGAAGAAAGTGCCCCAGTCTCTAGACCTGATTTTGTGTGTGTGTGTGTGTGTGTGTGTGTGTGAATGGATGAATGGAACAGCTTTGGCTCTGGAAGCACAGCCAAGCAACCAGCCTCAGGCTCTACTCAGGAAGTAACTGCCTGGCCCCAGGAACCCTGTGTCCTAGCTGGACTAGGAAGACAGGCGAGGAGGACCTAAGAGGGATTCAGAGTCCCTAAGGAAGGGAGGTGAGAACTAGGCTGCAATTCTTCAGTTAGAATCTGAGGACAAAGGCAGATGCTGCTGTGACCACTCTGTGACCTTAAGTGGAAAGGTACAACACAGCCACGTGGTGGGTGGTGGTGGTCTATCTGAGCTCCAGAGGTGTCTGTGAATGGCTAACCACACAGTAGGTCCTCAATAAACTGTCTTTATCTTAGCAAAAAAGCCCTTGCTTACATTCTGAGCAGAGAGATCATCAGGGGCATACATACAAAGCTAGTCCTTTCACACAGTGTCATTCATATCTTCTGGAGTCCTTTGCTCCAGCATTCAAAAGTTTCTTAGCAGGGAAAGTCTAGAAGGAGCCTCTGCGAGGCGGCTCCTGTCGCCCCCTCTCCTGGCTGGCCACAGTGAGCAGCTGAAGGACCTGCTCCACTGGAACCTTTCTTTTCCCCTCCCAGGCGACGACGTCCCTCCGACTGATGGGTGTGTCTGTCGGGCGGGAGGTGATTCTTGAACAGCTGCGGGCGCCCGCAGGCGAGTGCCGCGGAGTACAGACGCCAGCATAGGTGACAGCATGGCCTCCCGTGACACACCGCCGGCCACCAGCTACGCCCCGCCCGATGTGCCCTCGGGGGTCGTCGCCTTGTTCCTCACCATCCCCTTTGCCTTCTTTCTTCCGGAGCTGGTGAGTGTGGCTGCCCCCACCTGCGGGGAGGGAGGGGCGGAAATCTCAGTAACCTCTCTGCAAACAGGGATAGGGACCAGGGACCAACAGCTAGCTACAACAGGCTCCCATCTTCCAGCTGTCCACTTGACCCCTGGCTGGGTTCTTCTAGAGCAAATTTTCCTTTCCCAAAGGATGAGGAGCCATCCCCAGGCCACTTTGCCGACTGAGGAGTCCAGCCACCTTCTAGACTACCCAGACCCCAAAGAAAATTCTATTACCTGGTCCCCCCCCTGGCCCCGCGCGCCCCCCCTCTAGCGGTTTGTACTTTCCCAAAGCTCAAAGAACTAGGGAACTCTCTAAAGGGCCGTCTGAAAGAAGGTCTCCCAGTATTTTCTCAAATCACATCAGCTGACTTTGAACTTTGATTTATGTGAGTTCCCTGCCAAAGGGAGCTCAAGACAGCATCGTCTATAAAAACAATCTGAACCGCCCAGGTTACTTTGGAAAACTTGTTGCTGCCCGACTCTGGGATACCACACAGCAGAACTGGGCGCTAATCCCTGCAAACACTCAGTAGTGCAATCAGTAGAAAGCAGGTTGGGTCCTTCGACTGGCTCCTGCTATCATCCACCGCCCCCACGCCCCCCCCTCCCCCCCCCGCCAAGCGTCGCGTAAAATCTAGTTTGTGGGTGAAATTTTCTTCTTAGCCCTGAATTTGACCATGCTGCCTCTGGGCTGGGAGGAAGACTTGGAGAAATGACTGGTTACATAAAATGGGTGTGGCCAGCCCTTTCCCTTCTGGTCTTCGTGGAAGGTTAGGTCCCATTGAGTGACCTTTAGGCAAATTGGTTAAACAACAGCCATTCTTGTCAATCAAGAAAGGGAAGCCAGGCTTGTGGGTCCCACAGGCGGGTGGCCTTGATAGAGACTCCACCTAAGAGGCAGGTTTCTTCCAATGCCAATCCCCACAAACGTGGGCATCCTGCCAGACTAATCACGTCCTGAGCTCTGTGTGCCAGGCCCTGGGTGTGGGCCTCACTTTGGAACAGCCGCATGGATGACAGGGATGGCCCTGGATGACAGGGATGGCCCTGACACATTCTATGGAGCAAATGCTTGTCAGTCACCAATTCATCATCGGAGGCGTGGCTAACTCCCAGGTCCCGCCCAGATGAGGGAGGGGTCCAGGCCTGCCACTCACTGGAAGAAGGTTGGATGAACCAGGCAGGAAAGCAGCCAGGTAGAGAGTTATCACTAGAAGTGCTGTAAGGTGTCCCCACCTGTCCTCCTGGAGCCAGATACCTGGAAAAGTACTTTTCATGGTGTCCTGGGACTTTGAGAGGATGAGATCATTGTCATTTATTTGATTTTCTTGACTTATTTTTAAGTAATTTTAGGTTTCTCCTAAAGCCATGGTGGCAGTGCAGGAAGTCGACTCCTCATTCTGAACCCCACAGGTCTCTCCAAACCAGGAAGTTAACATTAGCACTTTGCCACTGACCATTGTTCTATTTACTCATTTCCCTACTAATATCCTTTCCCTAGCCCAGGATCCAGGTCAAAACTCCCGATTGTGTTGGCTGTCCTTTCCCCTTCAATCGGGGCGGTTCCTCTGCCTCCGTCTCGGTATTCGGGCCAGCTATGATGGACTTTGTTGTAGTTAGCCCTATCCTACGTTTGCTTGCCATAGCTCTAGTTTTAATTTGCAAAACATCTTCATTCACTGATGAAAACTTTAAAAATGCAGAAATGTGTTCACAGACAGAGCTAGTGTATCATATCTGTGTATATGTGTGTGCATGTGAGGGTGTGTGTGAGTCTGTGTGCATATATGTATGAGCATATATGTATATGTGTGTGCATGTGTGCGAGTGTGTATGAGTGTGTATGTGTGTGAGTGTGTGTCTGTATCCCAGTGTATATCTGCATCTGAGTGTGTATGTGTGTGTGCATGTGTTTATGCATGCATATATGTGTGCATGTGTATGTGAGTGTATGCGTGTGAGTGTGTTTATCTGTATCTGTATCTGAGTGTATGTGAGTATGTGTGTGCATGTGTGTGTTGAGTGCATTATTCTGCACATGTTTCTTGTACCTGCTATTAGTATGCTTAGAAGAACTGCAGAATAATATGTGCCTGTATGGAGGGCAGAGAAGGGAGGGAAAAGTTCAGATTTTGATGTCATGGGCAGAAGAAGCTGGAAAGATATTGTGTGTGCTGAATCAGTTTGTCCCGGGCCCTTCTTTGGCTCTGGTGATCTGATGTATTTTCCCTCTGCTGTCCACTGGGGCAGTGTAAAAGCACCATGCCTCCAGGTACCCCTGACCCCTTAGTCTTCTGGTCTGAGACAAAAGGTTATATAGAGTGCATTAGAAAGCAGGGAGGCCAGGACACTTCTGCAGGGCACAGAAAGCAGAACCCATGAACTAGGGTGCAGTGATTCCACAGTGGGGTAGCTCCAGGTGACATAGACACATGGTGTCTACAGTGACCTCTCCTAACCACCATGCGCATGTGAGTATATGTGTGAGTGTATGTGAGTGTGTGTGCATGTGTATGCGTGTGTGGAGCACCACATGGAAACCAAGAGTGGGCAGATTCATTGTCAGACAAGCGCTCCCTTGCTAGCCGTGAGGCACCTTGGAGACGGCTCCAGCTCTTTGTGGTTCTCGAAGATGACAGCAAAGGTAGCTCAGACTCCCAGTAGCCTGCTCTAGTGACCTTTGACCTTACCTACAGCGCTTTATCTCCCAATCTTCAGCATTCAAATTCACATGTAAAATGTTTTATTTTGTGACAGTGACGGTTCTAACAGGAACATGCATTCCCTGTATCTTTCCTTACCAGCATTGTTTTCAAACCGGGAAACTGTGGTTGGGAAGACAAAGCTCCCATTTGTCCCATTTGGAGTAGATTTATCTGAGAGCAACCGAGGTTCAGGACAGTCCCGCCACACCAAAGCCTTCCCCAACCACCCCACTTCCTCACTATTCCAAACAGTCTCTTAGAAATCACATTTTTACACGGTGGTTGTTTTAGTTCTAGAAAGTTATATACAGAAATGTAACTGAGCAGCATACATACAACCTTGGGGAGCCGCTCATCCCGCGAAGTGTGATGTTCACATTTCTGAGTTGTCTGAGCTTGTTCCTTTTTATTGCTGAATGCTCTCCCTGGTAAGGATTTAGCATAATCTGACCCAGCTCGATCGAATGTTTCCTGTTCTAGGCAGTTTCCAATAGAACTGCTATTGGCCTCTTGCTCAGGCTTCTGTTGGGGGCATTTTTACTTCTCTGAGGGGAAATGCTGAAGAGTAACTGGCTAGGCAGAACAGTAGATGTCTATTTTGTTATTATTAAGACGCTAAGAAGTTGTTTTGCAGGGTGGCTGGGAAATGTTTGTCTGTTTTGCGTTTTTACTTCTTTCACTAGCATGGCATGAAACTTTAACACACCCGAGGTTTCATTCAGTGCAGTGGTGAATTGAGATTTCTTATTTGAAAGTACAACTTGACATTAACATCTCAAGGGTGAGGAACCTTTCACTCAGTGGGTTTTAAGATGAGTTGTTTTATAAATGAAGGTCTGAGGGAGTCATCTGAACTTTACCCTTCTCGTTAGTTGACTCTTTAATTAGATTTTTGCCTAATTAAAAAGCATGTGAGAAAATTCTTAGAAGGTCAGCTAGTTAAAAGGGGAGGAGGCCTGGGCTCACTGCTTTATGCTGGGAGCCTTTCCTCCTTCCAGTCCATCCCCACCCTGGGAGGTTCATCTTTATATGTCAACCCAAATTCCAGTTTCACCCTGACTCTAATCTGCTTGATTTTTTTCTATTTAGCCATATTAAAGAGTTTGTTTGAAATGGCATAGCCTAGCTAGAGCCAACCTTGCTGGGACCGAAAGTGACAGGGTGGCCAAGGAAGGATTAGGGGCTTTCCTTAGAGGTTGGGTTTTCTATCCTGGCTGTCCCCTCTCCCCTTCCAAAGGCCCTGGCTCATATAAGCAGCTCAAGCGAAGCCTGTTCCTCACAGACTGACTTTATCACTTCTCCTGTGACCTCAGCTTGAGCTCCAGGCTCTGTTCTATGGTGGCTAAAAACAAGAAGGGAGACTGGGGGATGGATCGGTGGGCAAAATGGCCACTGTGAAAGCATGAAGACCTGAATTCAGATCAATCGTCAGCACTCAAGTAAAAACTGAGAGGAACAGCACCTGCAACCCCAGCACTGAGGGGCATGCATGGAGCTGGGGACTCACCAGCCAGCTACCATAGCCAAAGCATCAGGCTGCAGGTTCAAGGAGAGATTCTTATCTCAAGAGAAAGAAGGAACGAAAGAAAGAAAGAAAGAAGAAAGAAAGAAAGAAAGAAAGAAAGAAAGAAAGAAAGAAAGAAAGAAAGAAAGAAAGAAAGAAAGAAAGAAAGGAAGGAAGGAAGGAAGGAAGGAAGAAAGAAAGAAAGAAAGAAAGAGCAAATGAACCAGGGATATCTCAAAATTAATTCTAAAAAGCCATTGAGGAACATGTCCCTGTGTCAAACATCTGGCTTCCAAATGGATGCACACTAGAATGAACATGTGTAGGTAAACACACACAAACATGCATACACACAAACATGCACGTACACATCATGCACGTACACACACACACACACACACATACACACATCCGAGAGCACCCCAAGGCTATAAAAGCAATACACACACACACACACACACAGCCGAGAGCACCCAAGGCTATAAAAGCAATACAGAGAAGGTAAGCACAGGAAGAGACCACTGTCTCCACCCTCAGGTTAGGGGAACAAAAGCGGAGCAGTGTCTGGTGTTTAAACCCTGAAAGAAGTGCCTGGCTTGCTGATGTCCAGATCCATGCCTAGAGGGGCTCCCGTGAAACAGCCGTCATCCAGCCAGGGGCCACAGGTGCCTAGGGGTGAACCAGATGCTTATGGAAAGAAAGGGACAGGACTGGAAAAGGACACAGAAAGAGCCCACCCCCTGCTTCTCACCAGTCTCTGTCCAACACCCCAGCACCAGACCCTGACAAGGATGTCGCAGGAAGTCCATGTCCTGAAAAAAGATGGAGCAGGAACTGAGCAGAGACACACTGAGAAGCTGCCTGTTCCGTCCTGCCTCCCCCCCTCCTCCCTGCCTACTCGTTGGAAACCTCCAGGTCTGTTCTGGCCACATGACTCAACAAAAGCACCAGCAACTTTCTTTAAATAAATGTTCTGTCTGTCTGTCCAAGCAAGACAGACAGCTGTGGTCAGTTCTGGAAGGTCAGCAGATTCCAGTGACTTCATGTGCATATCAGGCTTGAAGGAGAAAGCCTAGGACCAGGATCAGAGGGCCCAGAATGGAGTCTCACAGGTAAAAAGGGCTAGCCTGGACACTCAATTCATTCCACCATTTCCGGGTTTTTTTTCCCCAAGTAAGGGAGAGTCACGAGAGTTTCCTGAAGGTTGTCCAGGTCGGTGAGTGGAGCAAGGAGGAAGTCCAAGATCTTTGGCCACTGTCCCCAACCGCACTCTGGTCACTGCCTCTGCCAGTCTTCCTTTTCGCCCCCACCCCATCCCTGCCAGCCAGCCTCACACCTGTAACCCCTTGGGTCCTTCCCCATTTGGATTCCAGATTCCCACTGCCTGGCCACAGCAAAAATACCCCCAGATGGGCCCCCAGAGGGAAGTCTCCAGGGCTTCCCATCCAGATGTCTAGACTCCAGACTCTAGAGTCTAGAGCACTGGCTCTCAAGCTGTGGGTCGCAATCCCCTTGGGAATTGAATGACCCTTTCACAGTGGTCACCTAAGACTATCAGAACACACAGAAATTTACATTACAACCCATAACAGTAACAAACTCAGAGTCACGAAATAGCAACGAAAATAATTTTATGGTAAGGCATCGCCACGACCTGAAGAACGGTCTTAAAGAGTCACACGTTCCGAAGGTGGCGAGCCGCCTCTCTGCAGTGTTCAGGTGTTTTCGACAAGCCTGACTAAGCTTCCTGCTGTGGGTGGGCTTTCTGAGCTTTCCTCTTCGGTTCTGCCTCTGGAGGGTTTAGAACCCTCAACCCCTACCCATCTAGATGCCCTCCCTGCCCAAGCAATTTCTCTAAACATCACCTTGAATAACACGGTTTCGTGCCAGGGCTTTGGGTCAGCCTAGGATGGAGAGGGATGTGAGGAATGGCCGAGGAAGAGGCGGCGGGGAGGGAGAGTCCCAACAGAGTGTCCTACCCTCTCTCTGAAAGCGTCAGGGACCAGAGGGGGGGCGCAGATGAGAAGGAAGAGAATGAGCCTTGGTCCTCATCAACTAGGCTCCTGGGCGATGGTCCCCTCACAGCGGGGCCACAGTGGCAGGCGCGGGGTGGTGGTGGTGACAGGGGGCACTGCCTGATAAGCCTTTCCAGAGACCTGTCTTTCTCAGGTAGCTATCCTGCTGGGCATCGGACTTCTGCTCTTTGCTAGGGACGTGAAGACCTCAGGACCCATTCCTGCCTCAGAAACTCAGGGCCCACACAGCAAGCAAGGAAGAGACACAAAGTAGAGGATGGCAGTGAAGGCGTGCCAGGCTTTGGTAGGGTGGCTTCCTGGAGGAGGTGACATTAGTCTGGTCCCTGCCCTGTAAGGTCTGGTCACAGCTGAGCTGAGGTGGTCTCGGGGGCACTAGAGGAATCAGTAGGAAGCCTTGGGGAGCCTGGGTTCCCGGAGACTGTGGGTGCCCAGAGCCACATTGAGGATTTACACAGAGACATGAAATTCATCATAGAGCCTGAGCCAAAGGGAGAGAAGGAATCAGCGTGTGTGTGTGTGTGTGTGTGTGTGTGTGTGTGTGTGTGTGTGAAGCCTACATTTAACGTTCTAAAATCCACAAACGGAGAAGAAAAACAGAAAAACAGCTCCCCCGCCCTACCCCGTTAACACCTAGCGTTTTAATTTTTAAGAACGAGGAAAGAAAGTACCTTTAGCCTTTGGGTAGATAAGAATTTTATTTATCATTCTGTTTTATGTTACATTGTAAATCTGTGCAGTTCGATCAATAAAACTCGGGTCAGTCTGAGTCTGAATGGGAGGGTGTGGCCCAGGAGCAGGAAGCCCCCAGAGCAGGGAGGAAGTGCAGTCCAGTTTGTTCAGAAAGGGCACCAGCTCCAGGTTCCCTGGGCTTGCTGCCAGGTCTGGAGAGCACTTACAGGGCCCTTCTGTGACTGTCCTGTAAGGAGCAGTGGCCCGTGGGGATCCAGCCCACACGTTCTGGCTATCTGGAGAGGCCAGAATAAGACATGGCCTTATAGGAGGCCTGGGCAGTCTGGGCAGGCAATTTCCTGCTAGCCTTAAAGCCACAAAGAAAAAAATGTTTTCCCCATGCATCAGGGTGGAATGACTCAGAATTTGTAAGAGTCCTGGGTGTATTTATTGAACATAGAAGTGCCATGCAATGATTGATGTGTTGGGGTTTGGATAGAGGTAGTTGAGGGAATTCCTTGACTTATCAGAACTGTGTCCCTCCTAGACCCAGAAGCTTCAGAAAGGCTTCCTAGCCAGTTCACAGCACCCTGTGGGAGCTAATGTCTCTGAATTATCCACAGAGGCCGGCAGTAGAAAGCCTGCCCAAGAACACCCAGATACTCTGGAGATGGCCAGCACTGCCTGTGGGCCTCTGGCCTCCACTAAGGGCCATCCCTAGCCAGAGTCTGCATTGAATGCAGTTCTTGTGTTAGTGACTAAGCAAGTCGGTTGAGCATGCTCAGAGGCCTTCCTGGCCATCGCTTTAATCTTTGCTTGCATATTCTGCCATCTTGAGCTAAACACTATCTGCCTCAGCATAATGCATAGACTCTTTTCTTTTTAAATTCTGACCTTAAAATAAGCATGCTCATAAATGGACCCACCCCATATGAATATATGTAAGTCCCCCGGACTAAAATCCCCGGCTTTTTGGCTCAGACGGAGCTTTAGATACGACTCCCAGTGTTCCCCTTGCCTGTTGCACTTGTAACTCTCCACTTTTATATCTTGGCTGTAATGCTTATGGCTTATGGCATTTGACAAGGCAGCATGTATAGAGATGACACAGTCCAGGGCCCCTCCCACTGCTCTGGCTTTCCCTCAGCTGTGTCCCCTTTACCACCCTATGCCTGGCTCATATTTGCCATCCTGGTCCCAGCGTTTCTCCTCCTCCTCCCACCAGCCTCTCTACCCCCAGGCTCAGTGCCATGAAGCAGCCTTGAAGTCCTCCTCACAGGATTACTGCTGCAAAGAGGAGCCATCCAGGGTATACAGGCTGGGGCAGGATACTACAAAAGTCTGTGGCTGAGAGTCAGGGAGGCGTGCCAGAGGATGGTCTTCTTCCACAATAGGCTGTTTTAACACACACACACACACACACACACACACACACACACACACGCGCGCGCACACACACAAAGAGACATTTTCATTGTAACTGCTCTCTCTCTCTCTCTCTGTCTCTCTGTCTCTGTCTCTGTCTCTGTCTCTGTCTCTCTCTCTCTCTCTCTCTCTCTCTCTCTCGTGTGTGTGTGTGTGTGTGTGTGTGTGTGTGTGTGTGCTGAAACAAAAGACTCAGGAAATATTTCCTTTTCCTCGAACACTGAGCTTTCTTTTGGTTTCTTCAGGCTGGTCAATGACCCACTTACATCAAGTCATAACCTACAAACAGGTCCATATTTGAAAGCTCTGGTGGAGCCGGGCACTTGGGAGGCAGAGGCAGGTTGATCTCTGAGCTTGAGGCCAGCCTGGTCTACAGAGCAAGTTCCAGTACAACCAGGGTTACACAGAGAAACCCTGTCTTGAAAACAAACAAAAAAACAAACAAAAAAGTTTAAAAAGGAAGAAAAGAAAGCAAGCTGCCACGGAGGGGGGGAGGTGCTGAGGACTGGGGAGCCCGCCCTGCCTGGATGGGCTCTGCAATCAGGGGTCTGAAGAGAGGGCTCAGCACTTAGGAATTTGCGTTGCTCTTGCAGAGACCCTGAATTCTGTTCCCAGTACACACACTGGGCAGCTCACAACTGTCTATAACTCCAGTGCCAGGATATTTCACACCTTCTTTTGGACCCCTTGGTCCCATGAACTCACATGTGTGCCTACCTTACCCTCTACACACACAGACACACACACTTACACACACACACACACACACAGCATAATTAAATATAAAATAAGTCTTTTTAATGGGAGATGGGCTGGGTACATAGCTCAGAGCACTGCCTGAATACACAAGGCCCTGCACTCCCTCTCTAGCACTGAGAAAGAAATATTTATATAAATTGTGCCACGGAAGGAATAAGGCATGATGAAAAAAATCCCTATACTGTTCACACTGTTTTACGATCAGCTTAAAATCTCAGAATAATTCTTGCCATTTGCATTTATTAAAATCTCCTTGGAATTGAGGCATTTCAACAGGACGGCACAAATCGTCAAGCAGTGACCACAGCGACAGGAATGCCTGTGTGATCGGTTACCATTCTCCAGGCCTTTTACAGGAGAAGTACTAGACACAGCCCAGGGTCAGTGGCATCTCGTTCTTCTGCTGAAGGAATATTTGCCCATCCTTGTATGCAGCAGTATTGTTCCCCATAGACAAAAGGTGGAAGCAACCCACACAGGAGAGACAACGAACAAAGAGAAATACTCCTGCCTCTGGTGTGTGAGGGGATTTTGCCCTGATGAGCCCACTGCAAGCTCAAACTCTCTTCAGTTGAAATCGCACTGAATACACATCACTTGCGCAGAGTCTAACTTAACAGCACGGGTCCCCAGTTTCCCCAGTTTCCATCCGTGAGATCCCAGCCTTGCTCACATTGCTCCTGGAGGAAAAGAAGACGTAGGACCCACCTCAACACAGAGCACTAGGCTGGAGAGAGACAAAGTTGCAAAACTGAAAGTTTCTCCCGAATGCTTGTCATGTTTGCCTGTTACAAAGTCAAGAAATCATAAGTTTCAAACTCCTCCGAGGCAAGGACTACTTTATGCTGTGGAACACTGGTTGGCCTTAAAACAAAGCAACATTCTGACACATGCTAAACACAAACCTTGGAACCAACCTACTGAGTGGGATCGGTTGCAGAAGAGAAATTCTGCGTGACTTATCTTTATCTGAGGTACCTTGAGTTGTCAGGGGCTCAGGGAAGGGAGAGTAAAGGAAAGCTGCAGAAGGCGGAAACGGGAGGTGAGAGTTTCTGTTTTGTGATGGGGAGCGGGACCTCAGCAATGGCTACACACTATGCATGTGTGTGATTTCGCTGAACTGTATGTCTGTGAAGTGGTTAAGATGGGAATTTTGAGTACTTTAGTGCCATTTTTATACTACGTCTTAACCTAAAGGCTGAGAATCAGCATGTCTTAGTACAATTTTTCAAAAGAGGAAAGGTATACAATGTTCCAAACAACTTTGATTCCATCAGCCTGAACTCGGAGGGACAATAGTTTTGAGGCATCAGAGCGACACAGGGAGCTTTCAGGGCATTGGAGTTCCCACCATGACCGCACCTGAACAAGTCCTGTGTTGGATTCACTCCTTCCTCGATGTTGGTAGCTCTAGGAGCCAGGGCTCAGTTTCACTTCTGACTTTATGAGCCCCACCCATCTTTTGACTTGGTCTTTGCCTCTTAGTTCCTGGGGATTCCAGGTACTCTCTGTTGTCACCTGAGAACCAAGAAAGGGAGGAATCTCATGAAAACAAAGAGGCAGGAAAGACAGGAATGTGGTATTGGCAGGGGGTGAGACCTGCCCTGCTGAAATGTCACCCAGCTATGCAGAGAAACCTGTCACCAGTGTCTCCACCTTCTGCATGCCTCCAATTCTCAGCTCTTTGTCTGTCCCATGATGAACCCACCCCTGGCTTGGAGCCCCACCGTGCAGAGTTGAGGTACGCATATACTTCCCACCTCCTGGGCCATCCATCACTCAGACAGCCTTTCTCTGAACCTCTGGGCACACCACACCAGATCCTGGTCAACACCATCATGTCTGCTACATTGCCTAGAAAAGCAGGTCTCATCCGGGACACTTCAGGACCCTCCTTGTTAGTCTCTTCTTGGTCTTTTAAATTTTTTTGTGTTGCTTGTTTTGGATCATTTTAAACGTGACCATTGTCCCACATTGAAAACTCTGTCCCCTGCTGGTTGTGGTAAGAGGGAGAGAACTTCGTCCTCAAGCCGCCGACCAGTCTCCCTGAAGCTAAGCCAGGGTCCTGGTCTGGAAATACTAGGTTCATTTTAATACTTGGTTCATTTTTTTTTCCTGCTCTGCATAAATCGCAGCCTGCTGGCATGCTGCTATCTGCTGGGACTTGTTCTGTTTTGGGAAATAAGCACCTTTCTTCTATCTGAAGGCTGCAGAAGATCCCATGCTGGTAGGCACAGCTGGTTTGATTGGTGTCCTCTACAAGATCATTTTGGGTCAATCTGTCTTTTCTTTTTTTTCTTTTTTTCTTTTTTCTTTTTTTGGTTTGTCAAGACAGGGTTTCTCTGCATAGCCTTGGCTGTCCTGGAACTCACTCTGTAGACCAGGCTGGCCTCAAACTCAGAAATCCACCTGCCTCTGCCTCCCAAGTGCTGGGATTAAAGGCGTGTGCCACCACTGCCCAGCCAATCTGTCTTTTCTTTTCTGCATCTTTTAAAATCTTGCACCCCTGTACGTTCCTTATTGTGTCCACACCTTCTGTGTGAAGGACAATTTGGAAAGCGAAGTTACTGAGTAAAGCATCTTAATTTAATGTGTTGAGCAGTATTTTCAAAATAGCCGGGTGGTTAGTAACGCAGGTATTCTCCAGGTGTGGTGGTGCAGATTTAATCCCTAGCGCTCCTCAGAGTCCTGTGGGTCTCTGTGAACCTGAGGCCAGCCTGGTTTACATGGTAAGTTCCAGGACAGTTAGGGCTAAGAGCCCTAATGTCGTGGACCAGAGAGCCCCTCCCCTGTTTATGGACACAGAGGCACAGGTAGGTGGCTTGCATACCTCCCTACTGCCCTCCCCCCCACCCCCCCACACACCTAGAGCTGGCTGGGATTCAAACCCAGAGGCGGTGATGCACAGACCTGAATGGGCGAAATAGAAGCAAGTGAAACTGGCTGAGGGATTTTGGTTTCAGTGGCACCATCTGGAGAGCTTCCAACAATGCAGCTTCCCTGGCCACTCTGGGCAGCATCTCTGGGGCCCAGTCCAGACCACTGAGCTGTCTCTAAGTCCACAGAGAGTTCCAGGAACCCACAGGACTCCGTGCTCTGCCCTAAGGTGGTGCCAAGCTTTCCTGAGTTCCTGTTTGGTTTTTGTTTTCTGTTTTGTCTTGCAGTATTGGGAACCGAACCCAGGGTACAGCTGAGGCCAGGCAAAAAGTCCATCATCAAGTCACACCCCTGCCCCCCATGTATATTAAAAGGTCTTTACTGCTGTGCCATACTTGGGTTCTTTTCCTTCATTAATCATTTTCCTTCATTCAAAGACAGCAAGGATGAGCCAAAAGTTCTTTTTTAAGTTCCTTTTTAAAAAAAAAAAAAAACCTCCTGTATTTCAACTTAACTGATGCTAGTACTTGCAGTTATTGTGCCCAGTAGAGGCCTAAAGGGCAGGATTTTTTTTCTTTATATATATATATATATATAAAGAAAAATATATATAATATATATATAAAGAAAAATATATATAATATATATACATACATATTCTGTATCTGTATTAGATGCAACAAGCACCCCTGTACATTTTTACATTCTTTATTGTGTTCATACCTTCTTCATGGTATATATATACATATATTTATATATGTGTATATATATATACATATATATGTATATACATATATAATGTTCAGTCTGCAAACATCACCCACTCCACCCACTCCTTGACATCTCCCAGTGTGTATATATGTAGGTAGGTTGGAGTGCCTATGGAGGTGTGGGTTCCCCCTAGAGCTGGAGTAGCAACAGTACGAGAGGGGCTGGAGAGATGTCTCAGCGGTTTGAGTACTGCTGCTCTTCCAGAGGTTCTGAACAAACAGCAAACACCTGACGGCTCACAGCCATCGGTAACAGGATCTGATGCCTTCTTCTGGTGTGTCTGAAGAGAGCAATGGTGTACTTGTATACATAAAATAAATGAATAAATCTTTAAAAAAAAAAAACAAGCAAACGGTATGTGCTACCCAACATGCTGGGTACTGAACTCAGGTCCTCTGCAAGAGCTGTATTATGCTGTAACTGGCCTTTGCTATTTTCTGGGTTCTTTTTCTCACCCTTTATCCCTGCCCCCCCCCATCTGGTTTCATCCCCTATCACTAGATAGGAGAGAAAGAAGAAGAAGGAGGAGGAGGAGGAGGAGGAGGAGGAGGAGGAGGAGGAGGAGGAGGAGGAGGAGGAGGAGGAGGAGAAGAAGAAGAAGAAGAAGAAGAAGAAGAAGAAGAAGAAGAAGAAGAAGAAGAAGAAGAAGAAGAAGAAGAAGAAGAAGAAGAAGAAGAAGAAAGAGAGAGAGAGAGAGAGAGAGAGAGCCCTGAATCTAATTTCTTGCTTGTGGCTGGTCTTTGCTACTTTGTGGGTTCTTTTTCCCACCCTATACTCTCCCGGTTTCACCCCCTATCACTAGATAGGAAAGGAAGGACAGAGGGGAGAGAGATTCTTGAATCCAATTTCCTTCTTGTTTCTTCTTTAAGCATGATTACTAATAAGCCACAATACCCCTTCCCCCCCCCCCAAAAAAAAACAACCACCAACCCCACCTCTCAGGGCTCTAATTTATACACCCTCTGAAAAGTTCTCAGAATTCCAAATGTCACACAATCACAGAAACTATCTGCCCCTGGCAAAAACCTATGCCCCTGCCAGAGCATGAGGCAAACCATGGCTAGCTACTGCAGTCTGAAGCGGCCCTGCATCCCCACAGCTGGGGTTAAAATGAAAACATATTCTTATAATATATCTGTGGTTTAAAAACAAAAACAAAGCAGAATTCTCACTACAGTATGCATTCTTAACCACTGAGCCACCTTGCCAGCACCCAACAAGTGAGTTATGGTCTAAGATACATGACCAACCTTTTGGTTCAACTCTGTTCTACTTTTCTTTTCTTTTCTTTTCTTTTCTTTTCTTTTCTTTTCTTTTCTTTTCTTTTCTTTTCTTTTCTTTTCTTTTCTTTTCTTTTCTTTTCTTTTCTTTCTTTCCTTTCCTTTCCCTTCCCTTTCTTTTCTTTTCTTTTCTTTTCTTTTCTTTTCTTTTCTTTTTGATAGGGCCTTAACTGCACAGCATGCTATATAGACCAGGTCTTAAACTCAAAGAGGTCCACTAATGCCTACTTCCTGAGCGCTAGCTTGAGCTACCCTGCAGGGCCCTCCAGTCTACCTTAAGGGATGTTTTGAGTTTAGTCCTTGGGAAGTATATCCACGAGCAATGTGCAGTTCTTCAAAGAAAAAGACTCTGCTAAAGTCATATTTGATGTACACTTGCTCTAAACGTCTGACTGCAGCAGATACCCCTCCCCCCCCCCAATGGGGTAAGAAGCACACCACTGAGACATGCCCTGCTCCTCAGAGATTGCAAAGGGGGGCTAAGATAGGGGAACTGTAAGCAGCCAGGAGAATCTGTAAAGTTAAACCTGAGCTTTTAAAAGGAACTTGAAACCCAGTTCCCAACCCAGACTACTTGAGGTAGAGGTGTAGACACAAACAACACTGGTTTTAATTCACCTGGACTTGACCTCTGGCCCCAGGGCCATCTACTGTTTAGAAAGCAGAGGGGGTGTGGACGTAAAAACCAAACAACATTCCTCTGTACGACAGTTATTCAGCAGGGCTATTTAAAAAAAAAAATTCATGTAATTTGAGTAGATTCCCCAGGCTCAGGGGTCTTTGGGTAGAGTGGGAGTGGCCATTCAGAAACAGCTGGAAAACAGACAACAAAGATCCGAATGAGCCGGCCCTCTGGTACTGGGGGCTTGTCAGTAACTGTCCCAGGCTTTTGCTGTGGTTCTAGCAGACCAATTCCAGGCACTTTCTAGGAGCATCTGGATCCCCTGCCCATGGCATGAAATCTGCTTCAGAGGACAGCCACCCAAATGTCCTCTCCTGTGTTCAGGCCCCATTCCATACTGCCTGTGCAAACTCAGGCCTTGGTGCCCTCCAGGGGCACTGGTAGTGTCTAAATTCACAAAGACAATTAATAATGTACACACAACAGTAATGATCAGGGTAGCTGTATATGGCAGGAAAGCAGGGGGGTGGGGGAGTGGGGGATGGGGGGGTGGGAGTGTGGGGGTGTGGTGGGTGGTGGTGATGTGGGGGGGAGCGGGGGAGGGGTGGTCCTTTTCAGCTCTGACAAGGACTAGAAGGACAGAAGTGTGTGGCTGGTGGCCGAGCCTGACACAAGTGGGCTGAACACAGCAAGAGAAAGAACCTGTGGTTCTCTGGTCTCTCGGAGCAAACTAGAGTCGCACAGCAGATTGACTGAGGCAGTGTGAGTGGATAGATCTTTTACAAACTGAAGTTCCTGGTGAGTGTGAAGAAGAGACGATTTTCTTAGAGAGTTTTTTTCAAACCGTGGACCCCAACACTCCTCGCCCGTTTATCTGTTTTGCTCCAGGGCCTTTTCTGGGCTTATAGTCGATAACACAGACCACTCTCTGCCCTCTGAGGTCTGGTGTGTGTCCTGGGGTAAGCACCAGTTTTGCAGGCCCCAGCTGGGCATTCCCACTAACAGCTAGCACTGTCCGGGATTGCCCTGGGCCAGCACCTGCGTGCACTTCCTACGGCCTGTCAGGAAAGACACTTAGCAAGTGCATTGGAGCACCATCTTCTCCCTGTGATATCAGCAAGGGAGGGTTGGGGGTGGGGCAGAGGACAGGCCTCCCACCCCAGATACCCTTTCCCTAGAACAAGATAGATATTTCCTAATAGAACCTAGATCTTCCAAAACCTTTCTTAGAAATTGACTGTTTAAAGTGATTGTTTCCAGTAGACCTAGTGGGCCTTTTAAATTAAAATTGAGAATGTAGAAAACTTTCATGCGCATATGCAATGTCTCTTAACCACATCCACCCTTCACTGCCCTCCTTCTTGTCCCCCTCCCTTCCCACTGGCCATCTTTGCAACCAGTACCCCTTCAACATTTTATCTAGTTCCTTATTTCTGGGTTACCAATTGAGTTTAATTAAGGCTGCTTGCAGAAGCATGTAGGGATTAGTTACATGGGCTACACCCCCGATGATGCCACCCCATCCCCCAGCACCATTGTCTGCTAGTGGCTGCACAGGGAAGAACCGAACATCATGAGTCCTTCCCGCATCCATGACAGAACGCCGATGGGCTGATCGTTTGTGGGTCTTGTGCAGTCATAACCGTTATGAATTCACGAGTGAAATGGCCATGCAGTGTCTGGAAGAGAGCACCCCTCCCCCTCCTTCCAGCTCCTACATCTTTTCCTGTACTCCTCATCTATATTCTTTAGGCCTTGGAGTGGGTAGTGTACATGTCTCATTTAGGGCTGAACACAACAGTCCCTTGTTCTTGGCATCCTAACGAAGGACTTGTGCTTTAAGAGGAGGCCAGGATGCTGGAGCTGGGTCCACCCGAGAAAGCCGGGATTTCACTCCTAGCCTGCGGTTAGCTAGGGAGCTACTTAGCCCCTCTTCTCATTTTCTCCTTAAGAACCTAGGATTCTCCAGAAAGGCAAAAGAACTTTTCTTCAAAGCAACAGTTAGGGAAGTCTTACAAGGGACAGACAGAGTAGCAGTACCTGTGTATCTGTATGCTGGTTAGTTGAAAGCTGAGCTAGTTCCTGAAGGGGGGAGAAGGGTGCTGGGGCAGGTGGAGCCCGAAGGCAGGTGCCTTTCCGCTCAGCTAGACAGATGTGAGTCCAGTCTCTACTGAGGGATTTCCAAAACCAGATATCCAGTGGGCAGGTGCATGTGTGTGGTTGAAAGTCACGGAGAAAAAGGGACAGAGACAAATTCTTGCTATCACAACTCAATGTTGTCCTTAAAAGCACCGTTTAGGGCAGGAGAGATGCTCATGGCTTCTTCAGGAGAGCCTGGGTTTGGTTGTTAGCACCCATAATGACAAGTAAGAGCAGTTCCAGAGGATCCACAGACTTGGCTGTGATCCAGAGAGGTCAGCTTCTTCTGTGTGCACACATACACGTGTTACTGTGCTTATGTGCAGATCAGGGAACAGCTTGAGAGAGTGGGTTTTCTCTGTGGGTTCAGGAGATCGAACTCCAGTTGTCTGAGTTGGCAACATGCTCCGGTGCCCGCTGTCTGACCTTCGGCTGAGCTGTTAGCCAGGGATGCTCTGCCAGGGGTCCCCTCCCCCTGACACACAGCAAGCGAAGCCCTTCTGTGTTTTTCTCTTGCAGGTGTTTGGGTTCTGGGTGTGGACCCTGGTGGCTGCTACGCACGTCGCATACCCCTTGCTGCACGGATGGGTGCTGTATGTCTCCCTCACCTCATTTCTCATCTCCCTGATGTTCCTGATGTCCTACTTGCTTGGGTTTTACAAACGATTTGAGTCCTGGAGAGTCCTGGTAAGAGTTAGGGGGTGGCGCCTTCTGGGCCGGAGTCCTGGGTTTGTAAGGATGATGGGCTTACCTAGGTAGGGAGGGAGAATGAAAGACTGGGGTTAGAGACCCTGGGAAGAGATTCCTATGAAGTGGATGATTCTTATTTCAGTGTATTGATTACTAAGCCCAAGTGAAAACATCTAAATCTTTCCTTGTATTTCCCTCCATTGCCTTCCTTGTTGGGACTGTAGGTACCCACTCTCCTGAAGTTAAGAATATTATCTGGAGCAATAGTTCAGCTGTAAAGGGCACTCATTGCTCTTGCAAAGGTCCCAGGTTTAGTTCCTAGCACCCATATGGATGCTCACTGTAACTTCAGGTCTAAGATATCTGTCACCCACAGACACTCATGCATGTGGTACACAGAAGTAAATAAATAAATATACACATGTATGCATCTGTATTGTAGGCATATATATGTACATATACATATATACATGTCGGCAAAACACTCATACACTTATACTAAAAAAAATATTGTAAGGCTAAGCATGGTGGTTTGTACCTAGAGTTTCCCAGGAACGCAGAAGTCTGAGACAGGAGGATGGATATATTGAACCCAGGTGTTGAAGGCCAGTCTGGACAACAAAGAAATGCCCTGTCTCTTAAAAATAATTCTGGGCTGGAGAAACGACTTAGTAAGTAAAGTGTTGAGGAGCGGGGCGTGAATCCCACAACCCACATAGAGCCCCGTGCGGTAGGTCACACATCTGGAACACCAGTATTCCCACAGTGAAGTAGGCAACAGGCACAGGCACAGGAGAGTGTGGCTCCAAAGGCACACCATGGCGTGTGTGAGCTACTCTTCCCTAGAAGCTGCAAAATGCAGATTGATCCATTACTGCCTTCTCCCAAGAGCTAATGAGCATTTTAGTGGCTGCAGGACATTCCTGTCCAGTTGACAGTGTAGCACAGAAAATCAAAACTAAAATCAAGGGCTAGTTAGATGGCTCAGCAAGTGAAAGAAAGGGCTTGCGGCCAAGCCTGGTGACCTGGGTTCAATCCCTGGAACTCGCATGGTAGAAGGAAAACACCAACTCCCACCAGTTATCCTCTAACTTTTGCATGTGCACTGTGCCCTGATCCCAACATACATACATACATGCATACATACATGTAAAATATATTTTTATGACAACTAAACTCAGAAGCCAGATTCTCCTGACCCTAACATTATCTGAGTCTAAGTTTCCTTCTCTATAAATTGGGAATATTGAAAGCAATCCCATGAAGTCGACTGTGAACATTACAGAAGATAATTGTCCAAGCAGTGACAAGCCCATAGTGGGTCTTCATCAACCTGACACATAATTACCAGTTAGCTGTATAAGGATGGTAAAAGAAGTCACCAAAGCAGGGAAAGGCAGAAGTACATTTCAGCTGGTTTTGGTATTTTTACACTTGTATATATTACAACTTTTTATTTATCCATTCTCGTATGCTCTATGGATAGTCCATTAAAAGCACTGCAAAGAAAGGCTGGGGAAATGGCCTAGCTGGCAAAGCGCTTGATATATAGGCATGAGGACCTGAGTTCATGTCCCCAGCATCTAAAAGAAGCCAAGCCTGGTGCTGCACATCTGTGACTCCAGAACGTGGTGGAGGTGAAGGGTGGAGCTGTGGATTTGCTTCTCAACTGGTCTACCTAGATGTGTCTCAAAAAATAAGATGCTAAGGGACTGGCTGGGGAGGTGGCCCAGTGGTTAAGGGCTTTTACTTCTCTTGCAGAGAATCTGGGTTCAGTTCCCAGCACCTACATCAGATAGCTCACAATTGCTTCTAATTCCAGCTCCAGAGGCCATAGAGGATCCAATGCCCTTTTCTGACCTTCACAAACACTATATGCCAGTATGATACACATACAGACAAGCAGGCACATACATAAAAATTAATTTTAAAGCCTTTAATCCCAGCACTCAGAAGGCAGGCAAATCTCTGTGAATCTGAAGCCAGCCTGGTCGACATAGCCAGTTCCAGGGCAGCTGATCCTGAGAGCTCTTATCTCTATAGTGAAAACTTGTCTCAAAAAAAAAAAAAAGCTAATATAAAAAAGAGAGAGAGAAAGCAATAGAGGAAGACTTCTGAAGCTGACCTCTCTCACACACATACATGTGCATACAGAATACACATGTACACACCCACACACAACACTCTAAAAGAGCAATAGGAGACACACACGTGCATACAAAATATACATGATGAACACACACACACACACACACACACAGAGAGAGAGAGAGAGAGAGAGAGAGAGAGAGAGAGAGAGAGAGAGAGAACACACATGCACTGGGGAACACTGTAACCAAAGAACAGTAGGGAACCAGCCTGCCTGCCTGCCCCACCCCTGCTGTGTCCGTAGAGGGGAGAGTAACTCACTTGAGTATCACTGACCCAGCCTCTGCTCTGCATTCATTCCCAGGACAGCCTGTACCACGGCACCACAGGCATTCTGTACATGAGTGCCGCTGTCCTGCAAGCTCATGCCACCATCATTTCTGAGCACCAGGACCTGAACCACTACTACATCAATGTTGCAGCCTCGGTGAGTGGCTGCAAGGCTACTGGGCAGTGACACAGACAAGCACATATGGAGGGCACTGATGACTTGCAGCCCAGTGCTGTCTTGGGTGTTTTGGACAACAAGAGACTAAAGGAGGGGACAGTGTGTGTGTTTGTGCATGCCTGTGTGTACACAAGTGTGCATGTGTGTCTCTGTGTCTGTGTGTCTGTGTGTGTGCGTGTGTGTGTGCGCGCGCGCACGCGCGCGTAAGCACGAGTGTGTGTCCTAATTTCAAGGGCTACTTCTTGTGTTTGTCCCACTCACCCTTGCTCTCCTCAGCCTTGCAGGGCTTTCTCAGATCTCCATTGAAGTTAAGACATGGAGGCATCTGTATAGTTTAAAGCTGTCGGCCTTTTGCTGGGACCAATACTAGTAGCTAGTTATCCTGACTTCTGCACCGTCCGCCATCCTACAGTCCTGCTACCCCTCCTTCTCTGCCCCCCTTCTCCAGGTTCCCACAGCCTGATTCCAGCTCCCCTCTATCCCTCTTGTCCCCTACAGCGCCTCCCTCCCTCTGTTTTCCTCCACCCCTGCCTGCCTGCCCAGTAGTTCCCAGCACTTCCTGCCCCACCCAGCTCTTTATAATGCATAAAGCCACATTCTTTATTCTTCTGGTAGGCTCGGGAGGGCCACCTTCCCCAAGGCCGCTTGTCTGTGACTTTACTGATCCTTCTAACCTTGTGCTGCCAGCTCCAAGCAATTATTGAAAACACAAAAATATTCTTCTTCATAGCCAGAAAATACAGTATTTGTGGAACACCCCAACACCACAGTCTTCAGAATTTTGTTCTTTCCCCAAATAAACAAAACCACATTTCACTTTTCTTACTTAATCTGCTAAGAGCTCCTGCTGCCTCGCGATGGTGCCTGAATTGCTGGGCACAGGCAACTGTTATGAGTCTTTTTGTTTCAATGACACACATCCAAGGAGATGGCATTACTAGGTAATGGAAGGAGGGCTATGTGGGCCCTGTAAACTGTGGAAGGAGCCTGATGCCCAGGTGGTAGCACCCAGGTAGTGATGGGCTTCTGAACCCACCTCTTTCTCTACTGTGAAATGGAGCCCTCTTGTGGCTGTAAGCTCACCTACCACAAGCTTGGTGACCGACCACACCTTGAGTGTCAAACAGCCTGACCCTTGTCAATGGCTTCCAAAGGCTGTCACACCAAGGCAGGGGCAAAGGCTACATTAGAGGACACTGTCCCCAGAATAGGAACAGGGTACCAGACAAACACCACGGGCCTCTGGAAAGACCACAGCATTTCCCAGCATCCTTTTAGCCTCCTCCATCCCTTTCCTCTTCCACACAGCTCCTGGACTTCCTTAAACTCATACTCCCAGAGATGAGTTTTGGTCGCCTCTCCACCGCTGTTGGCTACCAATCAACCCCCAACCACACAGATACACACAATTTCTCACTCTGGACCTGGGCAGGGTTGTCCACATCTCACATCAGCAAGGTATCTATTTCCTTTTCCCAAACTCCAGCCTATCTTTGTTGAATGTTCTTCTGGCCTTATTCCTGTCTGGACTATATGTATAGGACCTGCTGGCTCAGCTCTTGCTGGAAAATGCAACCTGTCTATCGCAGGTGTTATTTATTTACTTATTTTCTTATTTGTGACAGGGTCTCACAGGCTAGCCTCAAACTTCTCACTCTCTTGACTCAGTTGTCTGGGTGCTAGCATTGAAGTACAACAGGTGCTTCAGAGTTATTGGATGGATGGATGGTTGGATGGATGGATGGATGGATGGTGGGTGGGTGGGTACATGGGTTAATGACGGATGGATAAGTGGGCAGTGGGTGAGTAGATAGATGGGTGGGTGATGGATGAGTGGGTGGGTGGATTAATGGATTGAAGAGTAGATGGAAGGTGGTGGATATATGGATGGATGGATAGATGGATGGATGGATGGATGGACAGATGGGTAGGTAGATGGGTTGATGGTGGATGGATAAGTGGGTGGGTGATGGATGAGTGGGTGGGTGGATTAATGGATAATGAGTGAATGGGTAGGTGAGTGGATGGAACGGAGGTGAGTGGACAAAAGGACACTGAGGCTAGAGTGGCTTCCATCCTAAGGAGAGCCAGTGTATCATTTTAAACTCAATTTTAATTATGGTCATGTTTTCCTGTTGGAACAGAATAGAAGAGGCAGAGTAGACAGCAGATAAACTGAGGCCCCAGAAGTCCTAGAGAGGGATGATGGCATCCAAGACAAAGGAGATGGATGCACCAAGAGCTGCCAGGATAGCAGACTGTGCAGCTGGCTTCATCCTCGACAGTTAGATGGAAGGAGACTGAGAGAGATCCCAGGTTACTGTCACTGGACGCTGGAGGGGATGTGAATCCTGGGGCTGACTGAGCTGAGAGGCTTTAGGGGACCAGCTTGGGTTGTTAAGAGCTTGAGAAGAACCCAAGAGAGTCACAGACAAGGTTCTCCAAGCAGACTTCTGAGCATAGCTGTGGGGATGGCCAAAACAGAGACATATCGAAATGGGCCCAGGGAGACAGCTCAGCATGACCCAGGGCCCAGCTCACGGAGGGAGAAGAGTAGCTTTGAAGCCAGGGAAGGCCCTGGTTGCAGTTGGAGGAAGTCCTCACAATGCCCAAGGAGGAAGCATCCCTAGAGGGTGGAGTAGCCGCCCTGTGCTTACACTGCGCTACCCTGACGCTCCATTTCCTTCCAGTTCTTCGCCTTCCTCACCACGCTGCTCTATATTCTGCACGCCTTCAGCATCTATTACCACTGAAGTGCAGGGAGAACCGAACCCAGTGAGACCCTGGAGGCCGTGTGATTAGCCCTCAAAGCTGGTCTTCCCATTTGCCAACTGGATTATAAATTCACCAAGCCACCCGAGGGGCCAACAGACCATCTCTCTGGAATGATGAAGAGACTCACTTTGAACATTTATGTTCTTTGTGGTGACTATGAGAAAACTATCTCCCTGACCAAAGATGACTGCCCCTCCTTCTCCCCCCAAAGACGACTGACTTTTGATGTTCCCCCAACCGTGAACTCAGCTGAGCTCGGCTTTTCTAGAAAACTAACCCTGAACCCCTCAGACACTGTTTCAAGATGCCTCCCCTGCTGTGTTGCCTGTTAGGATCTTTTTGTTAATGGTGCTCTCTACGATAGGTTTAGAAAACAGTTAATCTTATTTTCTTAGATAGGCGAGGCTCCACAAAGGCTTGACAGTCTACTGGCCCTGCACACACCTTGCTTGTAGCTTGTGCTATGGCCCTGGAGCAGCTGTCGAGATCTGCCTTCCTCCCTCATCACACCCCACTTCCTATATATTAAGGGCCCAAGGAAAATGTACATAAACCCAACGTTGAGGGTAAATTTGTGGAAGAACTAAGCTGCCGGGTTTGGGGAGTCGGAATGGGAAAGATGCACATGCTGTATCCTTCAGAAACTGCAGGGCTTGGTGTGCCTGTGTGGAGCCTCCAGGACCAACCTTGGGAGGACCAGAGGCATCCTTGTCTTTTAGAAAAGACTTCAGCAAAGGAGATTGGAACATCACAACCCTAGATTTATCTTCAGGCTCCTCCCAGAAACCCTGGGGAAGCAGCAGCTGCTCTATTGTTCTAGGGTCTGTGAAAGGACCCAGATGGAGGTCTACACTCATTTCCATGCGCTCTCAACTCTTCCTGGGGACCCTGTGGGTGGGGCCAGACTGCAGGATTCATCATGGAAGGGTGTTTACAGTTTGGAGGCCTTTGGGCTTTTTCCAAGGACAGGCCTTGTGGAAAGAAAAGCAGGAAGTTCAATGAACACGCTCCAGAGTTAGCTGGGCTCTTCGACCCATCACCATCTGGGCGTGTCTCAGCCCCATGCCAAGGGTCCCTGCATGCCAAGGGTCCTCACCCGACAGTCCAACCATCTAATTACCAAAGGGACTTCACTAAATCTAACTTTTCTCCATTTGTGTGTGTGGTGGTGGGGGGCGGGGTGAGACGTGGCGGGGCTGGGACATGGGTTTATGTGTGCAGGCTTAGCTTCGCCACTGTTTACCAGTCACTAATTGCCCCAACATCTTGAAAAGCCACCACTTATCTCTGTTTTTGTAGCCTGGGATCTATCTGTGATCTTCACCATTGAGTAGTTGCTAAATGACCTCGAGCAAATAAAAGATGGTTGGGCAGTGGGAAGTGTGGAGTCTATCCCTCTGATATTGCTGGCCCATGCATTGGGCCATCTTTTTGTTGACTCTATCATGAAATGTCAAAACTACCCCTGGGATGGTTTTAAGCCTTGATAGCTAAGCCCAAGTCATAGTGTTCTATTGCTGTGAAAAGATATCATGACCAAGGCAATGGGAGGAGGGAAGAAGGGAGAGAGGGAGGGGAGAAACTGGTCCTGGCATGGGCTTTTGAAACCTAAAGGCCACCCCAAGTGGTACACCTCCTCCAACAGGGCCACAATTACTCCAACATGGCCACACACCTTCCCACTTGGCTTCCTAGGGTACCACACTCAGGTCCCATCTCACAGTTGGCTTAGGAGGGAATGTAGACTCTGACACTGTCCCCAGTCTGTGTTTCCTGAGCATTAGAGACACAGGGTTTTATAAGTCATACCCAGGTACCCTGCACTGAACAAGCTTTCAGAGACAGCCAGGGAGGAGGAAATAAAATGTTAAAATCTAAAAGGCAACTGTCTCTGGGGCCAGCAGAGGGACTAGAAGGAATCTAAGCTGTTGTGAGGTATTGGTTCCTCCATCCCCAAGTCTATTGACCATCCCGTTTGGAATCTAAGGTGAAACATCTCAGGACAAACAGGGCCCTGCAGGTGGAGGGCCATATGCAGGCTCTTGTTCAACGTGATATACTGTGACTATCACCAATTTCTCTGCAAAATGCACAGCTCAGAACCCAAGACGTGTGTCTTAGGATTTATTACTGTGAAGAGATACCATGACCAAGGCAATGCTTATAAAAACATTTAATCAGGGTTGGATTGCAGTTTTAGAGGTTCACTACATCATGTCAGGAAGCATGGCAGCATGTAGGCAGACATGGGGCTGCATTTCCATTCAAAGGCAACCAGGAGGAGGCTCTTCTACACCGGGCAGAGCAGACCTCAAAGCCCACGCCCCACAGTGCCACACTTCCTTAACAGGGCCACATCTACTAACAGTGAATGCCACTTCCCACGGGCCAAGTACATTCAAACCACCACAGTAAGTGTTGTTAAGCGTCTGACTTAGAACTGGGTGGTGATGGTGCATGTTTTTGACCCTAGGAGGCAGAGGCAGGCAGATCTCTGGGAGTTCGAGGCCAGCCTGGTCTACAGAGTGAGTTCCAGGACAGCCAGGGCTACACTGAGAAACCCTTTCTCAGAAACAAACCAAAAACAAACAAAAAAAGAGGCTTCCTTAGTCACAGCTGGTCCTCTCTGGAGCACATCAATGCCCTGGCCCTTGACTCCCCCTGGTGCCTCTCTGCTCTCTCATATCTTCCATCCACCACTTCCCAGTCGTCAGCTCAGAGAGGGAAAGATGCACTTTGTAAAGGAGGGCTGAGTCCTGCTCCATCTGGAACAGGCTTGTGTGCTAGTACACACAGCTGAGCATGCGGGGGCCCTGCCTGAGTGTCTCTCCCATCTCCTCCCTGCAGCCTGGCATCCTGTTAGCTATGGAGAAGCTGCAGTTTAACTTTGTCCTGCACTTTGCAGAGTGAGCAGCACCCAGTACCTGGTCTGGCCCTGGATAGTTCGTTATAACTAGTTATAAGGAAAGCAGTCCTGCTGAGGAAGCTGGACCCTCCTCACTGCCCAGCCTAGACTCCTGTTCTAGCCACATGGCATAGTAGGGCTGGCTAGTACAAATGCACTGCATGATGGGTAGTACCACGTGAGCCCATTTAAGGAAGTCGCCCAAATCATGGTTCTCAACCTATGTGTCAAGACCCCTTGGGAGGGAGGGTCACATATCAGATATCCTGTATATCTGATATTTACATTATGATTCATTACAGCAGCAAGATTAGTTATGAAGTAGCTAGCAATGAAGTAATCTTATGGTTGGTGTGTGTGTAACCATACCATGAGGAACTATATTCAAAAGTCACAGAATCAGGAAGGTTGAGATCGCTGGCCTAAATGATGACTCTAAGAACCCTCAAATTCAAGAGGCAGGTAGATAAGGAAGCCCCAGGGCCAAGACAACTATCTTCTTAAGAAATGAAGAGTCAAAGAGACATATATGGAGCAGGAGACAGAGACAGCATGGAGTTCTGCTACCCTACCGCAGCTCCGGAAATACCTGGATCATGTCAGAGGTTGGAGATGGCAAAGCATGCATTCTCCTGCAGGGCTGTCAGAGGAAATGGGGCTGACAGTGGAGTTATAAAAGAATGATTCCTCCTGGGCTTGTGGTATTTTGTTGCAAGTAGCCTCAGGATGCTGATACAGCAGGAAAACATTCATGTCTACCATCTGAACTGCGTTCATTTGCTGCTGTTCCCAGATATTTTGATTTCCCATCATCCCGTTTCTTTACTTCTATTTACAGTTGAGCAAAGAAACCTTCCTTTTATCTCCCCTCCTTTTGGTGCCCCCACTTCTCTCTTCCCCTCTCCCCCCTTCATTCTCCCCCCCGCCACACACACACTAACCTCCACACATCAGGATACTGGCTTACAGTTCTCTGGTGAGTGGGTCATAGTTAAAGGATGATTTACCTAGCGACTATCAATAGGAATGAAACAGGAATTCTTGAGCTGAAAGTTTTAACCAAAATGAAACCAACTTCTGAATAATTTAAACAGAAATGAATAGAAAGAAAGAAAATAACCAAAGCAAATAGTTATATCAATTGAGAATATCAAATATCCTTAACAGGCAGGAAAGAGAAAAAGAATGCTGCAAATGGCGTCCACAAAGGCTTGTGTGATAACAGTGCCTGACAATCCAAGCAGAGGTCCAGCTGCCTCCCACTAGTGTGAATTTAGAGCATATACAGGAAGGAAAGAGAAGTCCCTTTCTGAGAAGGTGTCTGATGTGGGGAAGTCTTCACTTCAGGCTCTTAGGGTTCGCATCACTTTTTATAGTTTGGATTTCTTGAGGGGTTTTCTTAGAAAAGCAACAGTTGCCACAAAGGTACCTTTTAAAAGGGTAAATTGGGCTCATCAAAACATAGAGCTTAAAGGGAGTCCTTTAGAGCAGCCAGATAACGCTATATTTTATGGGATTTGTTTATTGTTTAAGGTCTCAGTAGAGACCCTTTCCTCCACGTAACACCCAGAATAACCCATGTGCTCACTGTGCTTAGGGGAGCACGTGACCCTTATGGACTCTGGAAGCATTCGTTAGTATGTGCAGTACATGTGTACATACATGTGTACATCTATGCTAGACAAAAAGGCTGTCTGGGTTGGATGGATCTGAGAGGGGGAACAAGTCAGAATTCTCAGTGAGTCCAACCAATCATGCCTTGTCTGCCAAGGAAGTCAGTGCTAAAGGACCCTCCACAGCTGTGCCTAACTCCTCTTCCAGCACAGAGCTATTTGCAACCACGAAGAATACACCTGTAATTGTGAAGAATTACACTTCACAGTTAAGTTCCTTGACAGTACTGTGAATAAATTGAGTTTAACTCCAGTGTGTGGGGAGACTGCTAAGTTCTTTGTAAGTTCAAGAGAACTTTAATGTAAAATCGTGAGCGTGTAGCACAAAACGTTGTGTTGTATACTTGAACGTTGCTGACACAGATTTATCTAGCTACGTATCTAGTATCTATCCATCTTTCAGACATTGGGTGACCAGCCAATGATAACAAAAGAAAAAATATAAAAACCCTGGGAAATGTTTATGACCCAGGAGTGGAACACTAGCCATCAGGGGTCCTGAGAACCTGCAAGAGGAGCAGCGTAATCAGGGTTACATCTACTCTGTCCAGAGACACAAGACTTAGGGTTCTCCTAAGTGATGAGAAAGAGGGAGGAGCCCCCCCCCCAGAGAGTCACATTTGCATACATGGATCCAGCCCAAGGTCAGAAACCCAGTGGTTGAAGATTTCTTCATTGAGTTTGGACCATCCTCTTGAACAGGATCTGGCACACTTGTTATCAAGGCCTGGGGTTCTCACCTGCAAAGGCAAAAACAGTTGTGACCACAATTCCCTGGTGTACTCTGAAGTGGTAATTAAAAAAAAAAATCTACCCAGGTGATGTCCCTTCCCCAAATCTGCAGGCCCAGTGTCTTTTGTGTTCCCAGAATTCCTTCCCATTGGTGGTTCACTGTGAACCTCGTTGTAAGCAACAGAGGAAAAGCACGCCAGAACTCACTCTTTGCATAAGCAGGGACAACATCACAGTCTTAGGAAGCCAGTTCCTACTTTCACAAATTGAATCTAACGAGATTTCCTCACTATTTCAACCCATTGCTATTTTCTTGATCCCCAGTTGGCAAGAAGATCAACAGTTTTTATGGCTAAGTTATTACCTCCCATACACAGTGTTTGCCCTAATTAACCAGTCTCTCTCAAGATCAGGAATTGTTATACTAAATATTTAATCTCAGTCAGGGTTTTCTGCCCCATCTTTGATTATTCAATTCCCAGATTTAAAAAAAAAAAAAAAACAACACACATAATCTTTATAATAAGCCTTTAAAGCACTAGACCTGGGCAGATATCTACTCTCTGAGATTTTAGTATCAATAACCCCAAGATATGACTTGCCAGGTTCTGTCTGGGCCTCTCTGGCTCTGGTCAGACCTCATGGCTTGTTCTCACAATCATTTACCCCACGGTATTTTCTCCTCTCTCCACCTTCTCTTTTCTCCCTCTTGGTCCTCCTCAGACCTCAAGTTCAGGAACGAAGACCTCACCTACCTCTCTTCTGCCCAGCAATAGGCGGCTGTTGGCATCTTTATTCAACCGATAATTTTAAGTTAAGGAGCAAGGTTATATAGCACCACTTGGTATAAGTGAGTATTCTCTTGTCCCAGAGGCAACCAGATCTTGGGGGCCAGTATTAGCATTACAATACAAAACAACAGAGCAAACCTCAACGAAGAATGCTTCCAGGGCCAGCACAATTCAACAGCCTGCCTTTTCTTTCTTTCATTCAAATCTGGTTAGCACAGTGGTGTGTTAGACATTTCAAAGTTGCTTCTTGCTAAGAGCCACCTACAATCTCTAGTTCACCCAGTGTTTCAATCTCCATAGAACCTTTAAACATTAAGGTCTGAAAAGTGACTTGGCTTAACATATAAGTGTGAAGTGCTAAAGAGCACTTTCACGAGGTGGTTAGTAAGGTGGGATGCACCACAGTATCACACGAGAGACTCCGTAGCACTGAGCCACGTATCTGAAAGCAAGAGAGAATGCGGAAGCCAGCATCAAGCAGATGCATACTTTCAGGGGTTTTTTTGTTTTGTTTTGTGTTTGTTTTTCTTTTTGGTTTTTTCAAGACAGGGTTTCTTTGTGTAGTCCTGGCTGTCCTGGACCTCACTCTGTAGACCAGGCTGGCCTCCACCTCAGAAATACACTCCCCCCATTCCCTCCCTTCTACCTCCCAAGTGCTGGGATTACAGGCGTGCACCACCACTGCCCGGCTTGGGTTTTTGTTTTGTTCTGGTACTTTCTATGTTGCTCAGTGCTCCGAGCTGCAGGTACCTCTCCCCCAGCGCTGACTTACTTCGTTATTATATTCCAGTCTGTGAAGCCTGTGAGGCTGACCCAGATGTGGTGGGGAAACACAGCTACACAAGGCTTTGCCAAAACACAAAGCAATGTTGGCTTAGTTGGTAGTGTCACTGTCGCAGGCTGAAGACTGGTTGACACAAATGATAATAGGGATTGTGTTTTCGCACAGCTTTTCCAAGTGTGGAGGCAGAGGTAACTTACCTGGCCTACTTTGCATGACATTCTCTTTAGCTTGTGTGTCTGAGCAAGATGTCAAAGGGACCACATCTTCACAGAGATTTTCTACATCACCAACCAGTGGTAGCTTGGCCGGTGTAGCAGGTTTTATCCTGTGTGATTAACACTAAAGTGGTGAGGACATCTTCTCGGTACAAACCAGCTGTGACTTGGTGTGATTATGTCTGTGTAGCAGGTTTCATCCTGTATGGTTTATCCTAATTCTGCACAAGGACTATCAGGGGCCTCAGCCCAGGTAGGTGAGGATCTACACTCCCGGACTCTCTGGAAAGCGTCTGTCAGCTTTTCCAGCTCTTCTGGGAGGATAACTCTCTCAGCAAATTCTTCCTCTTTTTTCCTAAAGAGAGAAAAAGATTCAGGCTAACACTTCATGTCTCAGAAGACGAGCCCTTTTAGTTTGGAGGTGTCCAAAGGGTAATCTATTGGGTTATTATTTCCCTAACCCAGAAGTCTTGCTTTCCCTGATACTCCTGGAGTCAGGGAGGACAGCCCTCTCCATCCTCTACTGAGCTGTCTTCAAAAACAAAGTCCCAATCTTCTTGGTGCCCTACTGCACTTTTTAAAAATATTTTTCCGTGTGAATTTGTACATGTCTGTATATATGTGTCTGTGTGTATATATATGAATACTTAGGTGTGTGTGTGTGTGTTGTAATAGGTGTATACATGTGTTCAGAACTTAGAAGTCAACTTCTGGGGTCAATGTTTGGATGTGGTCCATTTTCTTTTATGTTTTCTCACTGGTCTGGAATTCACACATTTGGATAGTCTGGTTAACTTGCAGCCCCCTAGGATCAGCCTGACTCTACCACCTCAGTGCTGAGATTACAAGCAGAGTCCACCCTCCTGGCTTTTGTCATTATTATTTTTATATAGGGGGTTTTGAGGCTAGGACTCAAGACTTGTTTCCTCCACACTCTGTTTTCAGACTGAGTCACCTCTCCATCCCGGTACTTCATTCTTTACTGAAATCTCAGCACACCTTGTCTGCCCCCCATACCTTGTCATTCACAGTTCCACGCAGAGTCTATGCCTACATGTATAGCCTGAGTCCTAAACAAGCTAAATGGTCAGTCAAGTCCAGAGTTACACCTGCTGTTGGAGCCTCCGAAATGCTCCTGATGATTGTGTCAACACAGTGACATTTAAAACAATGCAATCAAGTTACAAACTCCCTTCCCTCGCTAGGTGTCTTAGAGATGGACGGCTAAGGGCTGCTTAGCTCTCTAACAGTCATCATGGGCACGTAGAACAGACCAGAAAACAATCAGAGGATAGTGTGTTGGTGCCCTACTGTGTGTTTTCCTCCCTGTGTGGGAGCACTGCAGGGCCCTGGATGTTCTCCACAAACTTCAACTTTTCTAGATACGACTCGGTGAATATACAGCCAGAAAGATCAAATACGACAATCAAACTGCCTTACCTATAACCACATGCCAGCCAAACTTCCCAACCCTGTGAGCTCAAGAACTGTAGGTTCTGGTGAGAATTTTCATGGCAGTCAGTTTTCTTGCTCTGGTTACAGCAAACAGCAGAAAACAGACTTTCTGTCGCTCTTGGACAAACAACTAAATCTGGTTAATGCCTCTACCAGCACAATAGCACTTTCCTTGTTTTGTTTTGTTTTTTAAGTTACTGACCTCTAACTGGAGAACATCATCCTAAGTGAGGTAACCCAGTCTCAAAAGAACACTCATGGTATGTACTCACTGATAAATGGATATTAGCCTAGAAGCTTGGAATACCCAAAACACAATGCACATATCAAATGATGCCCAAGAAGAAGGAAGGAGTAACCCTGGGTCCTGGAAAAGCTCAGTGCAGCAGTGTTGGGGAATACCAGGACAGGGAAATGGGAAGAGGTGGACTGGGGAACAGGGGGAGGGAAGAGGGCTTATGGGACTTTCGGGAGGGGGGACCCAGGAAAGGGAAACTCACTTGAAATATAAATAAGGAATATATCGAATAAAAAAAAAAGCAATAAAAAAAACTTACTGACCTCTGCCCCTTCCATAAACTAACATATTAAAACCATAGAGTCACACTACCTTCCCAGGACACAGCCTAATAAATGAAGGCACACCCTCCACCCCATTCCCCACCCCACCCTCTTCCCCCACCCACCCCCACCCCCATTCCCATGCTGTTATCTCTGGCTCTATGTGGCCCGTACCTCTGGTGTATTTTTTTTCCCAAAAGTCCAAAATGAATAACTTAGCTCCAGGAATGGGCTGTGTTCTTTAAACTCTGCCAGACAAAACAGAAACTGAGTTAGGAGAGTTCAGACATTGCTTAAGGAAGAACTGAGTCGGGAGCAGCAGTAGCATCTCACACACACACACATGAATTTAACCCGGGCCTTGCATCCCGCTCTGTATTGCACTGGAGAGGCAGCCTCAGCTCTTCCATCTCATTCCTAATGCTGGATCTCCAAGGCCTGAACATCTCAGTTACTCTGTGCTGCTCTGAAAACTTTTAGATGGGCCACAGTGAAACTGAAGACCCATTGTCAGGGCACACCCCTCCCTGCCCCTGGGGATGACAAGGAGGGCTTTTATTCATGGCTCCTGGACAGGTTTTCAGTGAAGAGACTAAGGAAAAGAGTCAGAAACAATGCACAGAGAGCATCCACACTTCCCTGAGATGCTGAGGTGACGTGGCCCGTGTGAAGGGAGCTAGAGGTGACTGGAGAGAGGCGTGTCCCGAAGGTCCTTTGTTGCCTGAGCCTTTCTCCAGAGCCAAGCACATGGCTATAAACACCACATGCCAAAGGACAGGCGAGGTGACCCCCATGCTGTGGCCTGTCCTCTAAGGAGGCCGAGGATGGCAGGAGCACACTACCAGTACCTCGAGGAAAAAAGCCACACTTCCAAACTTCCACAAAAGAAAACAGGGGCTTTGGTCTGTTTTCTGCACTCTCAAATCACAATATGGAGTTTTTTTACTTTCCTTTAGTAAAAGAAATACTGCACCCAGAGAATCTTAGGTAATTTCTGGAGACACTGGTGGCTATCAGAGCAAGAGGAAGAGTGGTACTGTCACCTTGTAGGAAGACACCAGGGATTCCGCTGTCCTCCTACAAGACTCAGCTTGGTCCTAGAGACAAGAAGTATTCACTAGTATAGACGGAACACAGGAGAGGAGCATATGATTGAAAACAATGCGGTGCACCATGACATGCATATACCCGTGTGTAGAGGAACACACTAGGAACTGATAAATGTATATATCTTTTGGGGTATGGGTAGATAAATTTATACCATGGTTTTAGCCAATCTTGCTCCTTTATCTTAACTCTATCAAATGTGTAAATTATCTCTTCTAAAATACAATAATACAGACCACCAAAGGATGACCATGGTCTTGAAAGACTGTCTTTAAAGTGCAGAACACCACCAAATGGAAATATGAAAAGGACCTGTGTTGGAAAAGGAGTCCCAAAGCAGCACTCGCAAAACCTAGGATGCGTCACTGCACACTTCAGAGCGCACAGCTGGTCTCTAAGCCCTGGCCTTGCCCCCTCCTCTGGAGAACAGGAAGGTGACGGGATTACCCTGCACACACAGCTCTGCAAAATCAAATCGTGCCCTGGGAACCCCTCTTGAGCCCCTGAGATCCTTACAGCCACACCCAATCTTGAGGACCTGGTATACTAAAAACCAGTCTAGACCTGACAAGACCTGTGTGGCCATGTCCTTCCTCATAGCATTGTTCTGGGGCTTTCGGTGCTGTTCCCTGGTCCTAACTGCTAACCAAAAAATGAAGAGCTCAGGCAAAGTTATGAGCCGCCCAGAACTCAGTGGTCCACTGGTGTGTCAGGTGGCTTGTATAATTATAACCAGGGGGGAAGGAAGCCCCTCTCCTGCCTCATTCAATGTGCTTTGGAATGAGAAGTGAGGAGCCCGTGCTCTGCCAGATGCCAGCAGTCACCGTGCTGTTGACCACTTTAGCAGAGAAACAATAAAAATACTCATTGTCACATTACATGCCCTGTTTAGCTACCAACCTTTCTACCATCTGGGCTATGTGGGCAGAGGCAACAGCCCCACCGCCTCCTGTTCTCCATGACTTTAAATGGCAAGGACAATGCATGTGTAGCAGCTGCCAGGAGCCGTGACTAGCCCAGACGATGCTGTAAAGTTCCCTACTTCTAATAACGATGAGATAGGTGCATAAGCACACAGGACAAGTGGGGTGTCAGTCACAGGAAACGGAAGCTGCAGGCGTCTCCCACGAGGTATTTGTTATATGAGGAGCAGCCAGCCATCTTCTGTGTCAGCTCCTCAGGGATGATGTGATTTCCTGGACGGTTAGAATTGGGCTGCATCCCTGAGCAGGCTTGGCGCCAGCGCCACTCTTGTAGTGGGAGACTGACATCTTGATGATCAGGTGTGTGGAACAGCTCCTTCTGGAATAGAGAACAGATTATGTCAAAGCCAGGACCCTGTTATCTCACCACTACCTTAGGAAGAAATCAGAGAAAATAGCATATGCTTTGGGGCAGATCAAATACATTCTCTCTTCTACCATCAAGAAAACCCAAACCACAGTGCTAGGACTGGTCTACTCAAAAGTCAACCGTCGTTCCACAGTCCAATGCTATAAGCAATGTAACCATAGTTAGCATTCAAGTCAGCCGCTCTCTCTGTGTTGTTAGGAAGCCTGCCTACAGTACCATGAGATTAGGAAACAACTTATCTTCCATTATTTCTGAGCACCGACTTCCATTTACCCATATCCCTGTACTCATTGTACCATCATAAAGATTGCTATACTACTTTATATTTGATTTCTTTTTAACCTGAAAATAATAGTTTCTGTAAATTATTTTTTCCGATTTGAGCAAAAGGTAGCTAAAGGAGTCATTCTGGATAAAAACCCCTAACTCCGCTCACCGAAACATTATCTTTTTTTTCCTTTTTGAAAAGCATGTTCTTTTATTGAAAAAAAGAAGTAAAAAATCTTATAACAAAATTGAAGATTTACATGGAAAATATTTCTGATAAAATAGATATATGGAAAAAACACGTTAAAATTGACAATTTTCATGGAAAATTAAAGAGTAAAGTGGTAGACATAAAAAAACATTGCTAAATTAATTGGAAAAGGAAGTAGAAACATTTTATGATAGATTTGAAGATTTATGTGGAAAATATTGCTGATAAAATTGTAGAAAAATGTAGAGAAACATGTTAAAATTGGAGATTATCATGAAAAATAGTGCAGATAAAATGGTAGACCTAAAAAAAATTACTAAATTAATTGAAAGAGGAATTGCAAACATTTTCTGATAGAATCAAAAATTTACATGAAAAATATTTGTTAGTCTGTTTTCTATGGTATCTTCAGCACCTGAGATTCTTCTATCCCTTGCATTCTGTTGTTGATGCTTCTTACATCTATGACTCCTGAATTTTTTCCAAGGTTTTCTATCTCCAGAGATGTCTCACTTTGTGATTTCTTTGTTTCTACTTCCATTTTTAGATCCTGGGTGGTTTTGTTCAGTTCCTTCACTTGATTGTGTTTTCCTATAATTCTTTAAGGAATTTTTGTGTTTCCTCTTTAAGGGCTACTGCCTGTTGACCCATGTTCTCCTGTATTTCTTTAAGGAGTTATTTAAGTTCTTCTTGAAGCCCTCTATCAGCATCATGAGATAAGATTTTTAAATCCAACTCTTGCTTTTCAGTTTGTTGGAGTATCCGGGACTTGCTGTGGTGGAAGAACTGGGTTCTGATGTTGCCAAGTAGCCTTGGTTTCTGTTGGTAGGGTTCTTGTGCTTGCCTTTCGCCATTTGGTAATCTCTGATGTTAGCTGGTCTTGCTGTCTCTGGCTGGAGCCCTCCTATGGGCCTGTAAGCCTGTAATCCTAGGAGACCAACTCTTTTCTAGCAGGGTTTGTGCACAGAAGGCTGTGGAGCCAACCTGGCTCCCTGGTGCAAATGGCAGCAGAAAGACTTTGGTCCCAGCTGCTCCCCTGATCTCGTGCTAGTGAGCTCCTAGCTGTTCCCCTCCAGAGAGAAGGTGGAGATCTCACCTCTGTGCTCAGAAGTGAAAGCCCTGCTGGGAGATCATTCTCTCCTGGAGGGTGGTGCACAGAAGGCAGTGGAGCTGCCTGGATCCCTGGTGCAAATGGTGGTGAGAAGACTTCCATCCCAGCTGCTCCACTGATTGTATGCCCTGTGCGCTCCTAGCTGATCCCCTCCAGAGAGAAGGTGAAGATCTCACCTCTGCGCTCAGAAGTGAAAGCCCTGCTGGGAGATCACTCTTTCCTGGCAGGCTGTGCACAGAAGGCAGTGGAGCTGCCCAGCTGCAAATGGCAGGAAGACTTCTGTCCTAGCTGCTCCACCACACTGGGACCTATCTTTTTATTTTTTTAAGATTAATTTTTTTTATGTATGCGAGCACACTGTTGGTGTCCTCGGACACGCATCAGAACCTATTACAGATGGTCCTGAGCCACCATGTGGTTGTTGGGAATTGAATTCAGGACCTCTGGAAGAGCGGTCAGCGCTCCTAGCCACTGAGCCATCTCTCCAGCCCCTGAAACACTATTTTTCAATCCATAGGTTTCATAGCTCAAGAGCATCAGCGCTTCACTAGCTGAGTAGGAGTAAATAAATGGTAGTTACCTCAGATGGGGTGGAAGCTCTGTAGTGTACACTCATTGGATCCCAAACTCCAATAACTGCACAACCTTCCTGGAGAGTGGCAGCTGCAAAAGAAAGGTTAGATGCCTTCCAAAGGCAGGATTGGGTGGGCACTATAAAGAGCCACCTCAGCCCCACGTGACTGGGAGCTGGCAGGTCCCCCTTTCTCTGGGCTCTTATGCTAAGGAGATCATCTCAGTGTTTCTTAGAAGTGTTCATTAATAAAACTATTTAGCTGTCCTAATAGAGTAGCATCAGTACATATTAAATAGACAGATAATGTCCTTGGCAAGACCTGAAGGAGAGGCCTCAGAGAACAATTCAAGTTCACATGAATGAAAGTGTTTCAGTTCATCTGACTGGAGACCTCGTGGAAGTTTCCAAGGGCTTTAGAGGATGGAAGGAGGAGAGGGAAGAGCTCTCCGTGACTCACTGACTACACCTTGTGTGGTCCAAGTCCGCTCTTTGATGTCTCTTGGTTTCCTGGCTTCCTTGGGCTGGGTTGGATCAGGTCTGAAGATTCATATCTCTCTTCTGCTCACACTTATCTTCGTGAGCTTTTGCTCTCACAGGCTTCGTGGCAATTCTTCTGGCCATACTTTGGTCCCTGGAGCTGCACAGACATCCCGCTACCTCAATTTTCCATACAAGAAAAACATTAAGGTGCTTTCTCCTCTCCTCTCTTTGTCGTCTTCTTTTTTGAGACAGGGCCTTACTCTGTAACTCAGCCTGATCTAGAACTTTACTACTTAAGCATCCAACTGAAGGCCAACTCTCCTGCCTAAGACTCTCAAGTGATTTGCTAGGATCAGATGTGGGAGCCGCTGTGCCTGCCTGCTTTCTTCTTATGTGTGTGAAGCTGGTGTGACAGTTAGGGTGGTTTAGCGGCCTCAGCAAACAGCCAGTATAGAATCTTGGACCTCGAACATTCTCTGCTCTGCTCAGGGTTCAAGGGTGGCAAAATGGAGGCAGAGATAGTTAGAAAAAGAAGACATTAGGGGAGCAGAGGGGTGTATAGCCTCTGGGAAAAGAGATTCCTGAAGGTGTTAGCTATTTTTGGCTTTGCTTTTTTTTTTCCTCTTAGAAGTATGTCAACAGTTCTGAGGAGCTGCAGAGTGGACCCTGGGTTTTGTACTCAGTAGGCAAGTGTTTGCTTTGTATTTGAAAAATGGATAGTCCAGTGTTCACTGTAGCATGTCCAGAAACTGCTAGGAATTCCTCACACTGAAGGAAAAATCTTAATATGTTTCCTTATTTTGTTTTATGTTACATCTCTTATGTCAGTCATGTCTGCAGAACACAAAGAACTTCAATGGATCCTGTAGGCATGGTATACATTTCATATTTAGCAGCCTACCAAAGCAATAATAAAGATAATGATGTTTAGTTTTCTCTTTTAAAAATATTTTAAACAATTTTATGCTTCCTTAATTAAGATTTAAAAAAAAAAACAAGTTCAAACTTAACCAATTTTGACAAAACAGTACCATGCCAGGCTGTCACCAACTCTAACAACTGCTAATTGAAATTTTTTTCTTTTTAAAATTTCAAATTTATTTATTTGAATGTCCATGGGTGTTTTGCCTGCATATGTGTCTATGCAGCACAGATGCACAATGCCCTCAGAGGTCAGAAGGTGGTGCCAGATCCCCTAAAACTAGAGTTATATGTAGCTACTGGGAACTGAACCTGGGTCCTCTAGAAGAGCACCCAGTGCTCTTACTGGCTGAGCCACTTCTCCAGACCCTGTATTTTTTTTTTTTTAAAGAACAATGATAATCAATCCTGTTAGCTGTGTTCCTAAAGACTTTTTCTGGAGTGCTGGAGGACCCTGGGCCTGGTGCTCATTAGGCTCGACTCCAGGGCTACATCAGCAACAAAAAGGCTTTACATAAAGATCTTCTCAGCTTGAGTAGATATGGGCAAAACACTAAGAGAAATGTCCCTGATTCACAGAAAACCTGAAATGTCTTTATCTGTCATCTAGCCAGATGCCATCAGGGCCTAAGGCAAAAAGACCCAAGAAGGCTGATACATTGCTGGACAAAATACTGGAGAGACAAGGAAAGGTGTGTCTGGGCTGACCTACGGAGAGATTTCAAAACTATTGCTTTGAACCAGTGGTGAGGCACAGCATCATCATGGAAAGGAGATCGATCATAAGAGACAGGAAAGGACACAAACCCAACTTCAAAGCTGCAGCACCAGTGGAAAAGGACCCTCCTAGTTTCTATTTCTTTCCCATTACATTATGACTCTGTAAATACATTAGTTCATCAAGTAGATCAGACCCCTCATGACCTCTGCCCATCGGAAGCTGTGGTGGTTTAAATAGGAAGGGTCCCTATGAGCTCACGTATTTGAATGCTTAGTTATCAGGGAGTAGCACTGCTTAGAAGGATTAGGAGGTGTGGCCTTGACACACTTGAAGAAGCTTGTCACTGGGGTGGGGTTGGATGGGCTTGGAGGTTTCAAAAGCCCAAAACCAGGCCTAGAGACTCTCTCTTCCTGCTGCCTGCAGGTCCAGATGTAGAGTTCTCAGCTCCTTCTCCAGCACCATGTCTGCCTGCATGCTTCTTGCCATGCTGATTGATAATGAACTAAACCTCAGAAACTAAGCCAGCCCCAATTAAATGCTTTCGTTTATAAGAGTGGTGGTGCACACCATTAATCCCAGAACTCAGGAGGCAGAGGTAGATGCGTCTCTGAGTTGGAGGCCAGCATGGTCTACAGGACAGCCAGGGCTACACAGAGAAACCCTGTCAGAAAGAAAGAAAGAAAGAAAGAAAGAAAGAAAGAAAGAAAGAAAGAAAGAAAGAAAGGCAGGAAGGCAGGAAGAGAAAAAAAGAAAGACACGGGAGGAAGGTATCATGGTGGGTTACACGAGGTGTTTGCAGCCCATTGGAAAGGAAGGAAGGCAAGGTAGGAACTCAAGACAGAAGCACTGCTTACTAGTATCTTGTTCCTCACGCCTTTCTCAGCTCTCTCTCTCTCTCTCTCTCTCTCTCTCTCTCTCTCTCTCTCTCTCATTTATTTACTTATGTTTTTCTTTTTCAAGGCAGGGTTTCTCTGTGTAGCCCTGGCTATCCTAGAACTCCCTCTGTAGACCAGGCTGGCCTCGAACTTAGAGATCTGTCTGCCTTTGCCTCCCAGAGTGCTGGGATTAAAGGTGTGCGCCCATGCCGGGCATGGTGGCGCATGCCTGCAATCCCAGCACTTGGGAGGCAGAGGCAGGCAGATTTCTGAGTTCGAGGTCAGCCTGGTTCTACATAGTGAGTTCCAGGACAGCCAGGGCTATACAGAGAAACCCTGTCTCAAAAAAAACCAAAAACACCCCCCCCCAAAAAAAACCAAAAAAAAAAAAAAACCAAAAAACAAAAAACCAAAAAAAAACAACAACAACAAAAACCAAAAACAAACAAACAAAAAAGAAACCAAAAAAAGGTGTGCGCCACCACCACCTGGCTCAGCTTGCTTTCTTATACAACCAAGGACTATCTACCCAGTTATGGCACTGCCCACAGTAAGCTTGCTCCTCCTATGTCAGTCATTAATCAAGAAAGTGCCCACAGTCTTGCCTACAAGACATCTGACAGAAGTATTTTCCCAATTGAGATTCCCCTTCCCATTTGTGTCAAGTTGGCAAAAACAAGCAAATTACCCAGCACAGCGGCTTCCATACTTATTATGAAATAGGAAGTTTTCTGTGATTGTGTATAGAAGATTCATCAATGTAGAAGTATGGCATAACATGTGAGCAAGTTTTAAAGACATTTTAGCTCAGCATCAGACTTCAGATAACTCACTTCTATGTTAAGCATTCATAACACAAGGTTTACCACACACACACACACACACACACACCAAACCTCCTGAAAACCAGACCAATCTCTATATTCTCATATAACTCAAGATAACTCACAGTTTCCTCAGGCAAGGGTGGAAGTCAAACCAAGAGCGACCAGAGTGAGGTGAGCTGGCTACCTTTCTGTTCCGAGGATAAAGCACTGAAGATAACCACCTTATAACGAGTGAAGGTTTATTCTGCTCACAGAGTTGGAGGTTTCCGTTCAGAGTCAGTTGATCCTGCTGCTTTTGGGGACTGTGGTAAGGATGAACATTGTGGCAAGATCCTCACCTCGTGGCCTGGACAAAGAGGAGAGCCAGAGAATCTGGAGTGTAGTTGAGTAGGTAGGATGCTTGCTTAGCATGTCAGAAGCCCTGGATTCAATCTCCAGCACCCTATATAACTGGGTGCTGTGTTGTATGCCTCAATCTGTGGGAGCTGATGCTAAGTCCAGGCAAATAGTATCCTAATTGAACTAAATCATAACACAGCCAGTTGGTGTCCCAGGAATTGGAGAATTCGATAGTGGGGTAAGGGTGGCTTGGGGTCGGGGAACGTCATGATCTGGGAGCAGAGTGAGGCACTGAGGCAGCCGCAGAGAGGACATAGGACTCCATTCCTGAGTCACCACCTCACTCTTAGGGAGAAGGGATCTCAGAGGTCCCTCAACGTACAATGGGGTTATCCCCTAATAAACGTGTGGTGCCTGGAAATGCTATACTTGTCAATGTACTTTCTTGACACCCCAGCTTAACCTAACTCAATGTGTCCAGCACACTTACACCAGCCTGCAACACCCCACAGTCCACATAATCCTCTAACAGAAATCCCACTTCACAGGTAAGTCAGTGAGCAAACTCATGCAGTACTGTGCACTGTAGGGTGCTGTTTGCTTAGTTATGTGCATTGTAGGGTACTGGTTGTTTATCCCAACAACAGCAACAATAGCATAGCTGACCATGGCTCACACTGTGTCATATGTTCCAATCCATCTCAAAGAAAAGATTTGTAACGACATAAGCATGATTTCTACTGAATGCATGTTGCTTTCCTCCATCGTGAAGTTTATGAGTGGTATCCCTAACACCTGTGAGACAAAATAAACCCTCTGTCACCACAGAGACAAAAATAACCACTATTGTCTTCAATGCCCAGCCACCACGGATCTCCCCACTGTAGTGTTTTGCTGTGCACAAACTAAAAAGTGGAGTGTCACCACAACATCACTGTCAGGTAAGATTCGAAGGCCCATGGAAGACACAGGTGTGGTGGTACATGCCTGTAATCTCAGCACGTGGACGGTGGAGGAAGGAAGATTGATCAGCAAGTCAAGGTCATTCTCAACTACATACCAAGATCAAGATCAAGGAGAACTACAGGAGGCCCGGCCTCAAAAAAGAAAGAAAAGAGAGCCTATAGATTATTATCATTATGACTTGCTTTATTGAAGCAGGCAGGAACTCACTAGGGGATGTCCCTTCAGCCATGCACAGGTTTCAGAATTAAGACTCCCGTGAAGGTCGACCTAAGGTCAACCCCAGTGAAGCACAAGCTGGTCTTTAGAGCTTGGGTCAGTTACTAGATATATCCACTAGGCGGCATGCAGGCTCCACTATGATTCGGGAAATCGCAGTCCAATGCAGGCACTACCTTCAGAGCTCAAGAGTTGAGTGCTCCCCACCTCCCCCCTCAGAACTCTGGGGAATCTTGCCAGTCAGTGCTGCCTCTGACACTGGAAGCTTTGCCTATGCACATGGGGAAACTGAGGTCACAGACAAAAGGTGAACTTGCGTTGGCAAAGGTTGGATCAGGGCTGATAGAGAAGAGATGGGTGTCACATGGAGATCCCTTCTGCTGTGTCCCTTGTCACTGAGGGCTGCTGGTGGCTAAGGCCATGACATAGGGGAAAGGCCAACTCCACACAGAAGTCTGTGACTTCAGACTCAAGTCCCTTCTAGGCCACTCATCTGCTCCTTTGCACTCAAAGGACATGAAATCTGGACTCATGTGCTTGAACTAGACAGAAGTGCATGCTGGGAGTGCAAGGGTGGGGGTCTCTCCAGGAAAGCCGAGGAATGAGCGTAGGTGAAGTCCTGGGCTTATGGAGTGAGAACCACAGCATATTGTTAAAAATTAACTGTTCCTTCTGTTCTTTATTATGCCCAGTTTCCAGAACCTTCCAGAGGCATCCTGGCCTGCTTCCACTCCCCACCCTAGCTCTGCAATGCCTCACACAGTTGCATTAGTGCTTCCAGCTGTGTTACCTGGTCCTACTCATGTCTGAAATTAAGGCCCTGGATCTGAGGAGGGGCCACTGTCAGAAACACGGACATCACAGGCCATGTACAGGGTCATGTCTTTGCTTGCACTACCCATTATAGGAGGAGCAGTGGACAATGAGAAGAGGTAACCAGAGCCTCTTGGGGGCTTGAGTACTTCTCAAGATCCTGTGACTTTGACGTCTTTAAGAGTTAAGAGCTGCCCTTCTGAATGTTTTGCTTTTATTAAAATTGAACCCAGCTGGGCAGTGGTGGCTCACACCTTCAATCCCAGAGCTTGGGAGAGGCAGGTGGATCTTCATGAGTCTGAGACCAGCCTTGTCTACAAAGTGAGTTCTAAGACATCGAGGACTACACAGAAAACCCTGTCTCAAATAAAAAAATAAAAAAATAAAAAAGGCGGGCGCTTGCTGTGCAGGACAGCTGCAGTCCAGCCACCTCTCGGTTAGGAAATGAAATGACTGTCAGAGCTGAATCAGCCCTCCTCTGAACCCCTTCTCCCTTGTCACTGGGATCTCAGAGTCTCCAAGGGAAAAAATAAAAAGGGCTTCTGGATGAAGGGCTGCCACCACCCCAAAGTCCTGTCAGCTCAGGGACTGAGCTCAAGGACCCCTGGGGTCTGCCTGATGACCTGGGGCTTTGGCAGGCAGCCTTGGGAAAAGGCTCAAGAGACCTTCTCTTATTGCGGGGGGAAGTCTACATCTTTGCAGGGAACTTGGGGGGGGGGGCTTGGTGTGGGATTCTATTTGAAGTGTGGCATAGTGCAACAGCGGGACCTGAGATCCATCTCAGACACTCTCGATAGACAGCTGCCGAGCACCTGCTCTGTGCCAGGCTGGGCCCTGAATAGCAGAATGAATAAGAAATGATCTCGCCTGGCAGTGGTGGCACATGCTTGCACTCCCAGCACTTGGGAGGCAGAAGCAGGGGGATTTCTGAGTTTGAGGCCAGCCTGGTCTACAGAGTGAGTTCCAGGACAGCCAGGGCTACACAGAGAAACCCTATCTCGAAAAAACAAAACAAAAAACAAAACAAAAAACCCCAACCAAACAAACAAAACCAAACAAGAAATGATCTCTGGCCTTGAGGAGCTTACAGACACCAGAAAAGGCAGACCAGGAGGAAGTGCTGGGAAGAGGCCCAATGAGGTTGCTCAAAGACAAGATCCACACACCAGCGTGGGCCTGAGGCCACCCCCAGTCTTTGTTCATCCTCTGCACACACTCGTTCATTGAGCTGGCTTGCCTCCGGCTTGCGGTTTAACTTGAAAATGTGGAAATGCGGAGTTTCTCATTAGAGCCTAGTGTCACAGAGAGGAAAGTTTTTGTCAGAGATGATGTGCTGGAGCTATAACGTGGAATTTTACTTTGAAGCTCTGTTCATTTCTTTTCATGTCACAAGCGCACCAAACAAATCAAGAAAAGTCACCTTTATTTTGGGCGGTGACAATCTACAAAACCTGTGTATTCACAAACACAGACAGGCAGGTGAGTGTACACCCGGGAAGAGTCTGAGATGCTGCTCGGTCTGGCCTAACACAATCCCTTACAACCTGTCCTGCTGGAGAAAGGTTCAAAGCAACAGGACCGCTGGGTCCGCTGGGTCCGCTGGGTCCGCTGAAGGTGGCCAGAGAAAACCAAGGCTATTAATAACACCCTGTGGGGGTTTGAAAGAGAGTGGCTGCCATCTATTGGAATGCTTTGTCACCAGGGAGTGGGACTCTTTGGGGAATAGGAGGTGTGGCCTTGTTGGAGGAGATGTGTCACTGGAGGTGGGCTTGGAGGTTGCAAAGGCCCAAGTATCCCTCCCCCCTCCCCTCTCCCCTTCCCTCCCTTATCCCTCCCCTTCCCTCCCTCTCTCCCCCTTCTTCCCCCCCCTCTCAGAATGTAAAGCTCTCAGCTATTGCTTCAGTACCGTGCCCACCATGCCTACCTTCGCGTCACGTCATGTCCCTGCCATGATGATAATGACCTCTAATGCTCAGGAACTATAAGCAAGCCCCCAGTTAATGCTTTTCTTTGTAAGAGTCGCCATCACCATGGTATCTCTGTACAGCAATAGAACAGCAACTAACACCCTCCCCTCAAGCATTTCGGAAGAAAGCAGGCTTGTTAGTTACTTTTCTGCTGCTGTGACAACATATTTAAAGAGAGCAACTTAAGGACAGTTTTATGCTGGCTTGCAGTATGGTGCCCCCACTGGGAAGGCCTAGAGGCAGGAACCTGAGGCAGCTCACTGTAGTCATAGAGTTAGGAGGCACGGTAGATGCCAGGCCTCAGCCTGCTCTCACTTTTTTTTTTATTCCGTCCAGGACCCCAACCTACAGAAGGATGTCTCCACAGTTAGGAAAGGTCTGCCCATCCTGGTTAACCAAGTCTCCCAGGCAGGCCCAGAGATTCAGGCTCCTGGGTGACTGTAGTTGCGGTCAGGTTGACAATTACCATTTACCCTCATGGCAAGGCAAACAAGACTCACCCTGGCTAGATTTGGAGAGAACCATTGTCTGCAAAGCTCCGGGCTTCCCAGGACACCCGCACCTCCTGCTCATGAACTCACAAGGCAAGGGGTCCTTGGCTGGAATCAAGCCAGAGAATCCTGCAACCCTGGGAACTATTTATTGGACTAAAACCTGCTTACATCACCTACAGTTATGGTTTAACTTAAACATTTGCCTTTCTTGTCACAAAACAGAATTGAAATAATGTTCTTGAAGTCAGCTCACACAAGTATAAATGGTATCTTTTATATGTACTGTATAGATAATATATATATATGTATATATATATATTATAATATATATGTTACATATGGGCATATTTTTCTTTGTCCTGTGGCTCTGAAGGACCAACTTCATGGAGGTCAGAGACCCTATCCTAGGCAATTCTTGACCTTTCATTATGAAGACTAGATGATAAAATGTGGATCAAGATCTCAGCAAAAGCTGGGCATGGTGGCACACACCTGCGATCCCAGCACCAGCATCCAGGAAACTGAAGCAGACAGGTTATACATTGTCAGACAACTTGGGTTGCATAGCAAGACTCTGTCTCAAGCAAGGACAAGAACAAGAACAAGAACAACAAAAGAGGCACACAAGGGAAGCTCCTTGTGTTTTATTTCCCCCCTTTGGACACATTGTGGATGTGTTTTGTGGACTCACAATATAATGGTGTGTGTGCACATTGGGCTGAGTAGGGTAACTACATGGATCACAGCGGGAAAATTCACTGTACTATCTATTTAATAACAATAAAATTTAAAGCATAAGAGAGGCACCAAATGGAAAAATAGCATCAAACAGTCTTCCTCAAACACTGGATGAGAAACTCGATTAGTCTCTGTGCCATACTGGGTCAGGTAAGTGTGTATTCTTGGGCTGACTACAATCTCTGACTAAGGCTGCTGGACCATCCCTGTGGGCATCACCCACTGGACTGGCAGGTAGCTGGGTACAATGATCACAGCACTTGGGAGGCTGAGGGAGGCGATTGCAAGTGTTGGACCTATCTATGGCTATGTAGTGAAACCTTGTCTTGTGAAGCCAAAGCAAAGTCAGGGCATGGTATGCATGTCTTTAATTCCAGCACTAGGGAGGCAGAAGCTGGCTGCATGGTGAGGTCACTGTCAGAAAGAAAGAAAGAAAGAAAGAAAGAAAGAAAGAAAGAAAGAAAGAAAGAAAGAAAGAAAGAAAGAAAGAAAGAAAGAAAGAAAGAGAGGTTCTAAAGGCTGAAAAGAAGACTTAACCACTAATAGTGTGCACTGTTCTTGCAAAGGATCTGCGTTTACTTCCAGAACCCACATTGGGCAGGGTACAACTGTCTATAATTCTAGCTCCAGGGGATCCAATGCCCTCTGCTGGTCTTTGGTGACACCCACATAACATGAGACGTATATAGTCACACAGATACACATAAATAGAAATTAAAAATAAAGCAGGGAAAGATAGTTTAAAAGAAATCTGCTGATTTGGGGGACAAAGTGTCTCCCCGTCAGGTGCACATGCCAATCTCAGGGTTATGTACATGATCAGGAATGTCTAGGAATTAGTGTGTTTTAAAGACGAAGTCTTTATCCCTAGCTGTCCCTGAACTTACAAGGTAGCTGAGGCTGACTTTGAACATCGGGTACTTCTGCCTCCAGCTCACGTGACTGAAACTAACCTGGGTTTAGAATCACCTGAGAAGCAAACTTCTGTGAGTGCCTATCCACGAGGGCTTTTCCAGGGGCTTTTGAGTGACATGGAAAGTCCCACCTTGCACGTGAGCAGTAGCGTTCCATGGATTGGGGCCCAGGACTGGACAACACACACACACACACACACACACACACAAGCTGAGCCCCAGCATTCACCTCCTCTCTCTGCTTTCTGACTGAGGACTTATGTGACCAGCCACTTCACCCTCCTGCTCCCTTACCTTCCCCACCATGATGGGAGAAACTCTCACATTTCAAACCAAAACAAACTCCTTTTCCCTTCAGTCCTTTGCATCAGATGCTCTGTCCCAGCAACAGGAAAAGTGACTGTCTTAGTTAGGGTTTTACTTCTGTAAAAAGACACCATGACCAAGGCAACTCTTGTAAGGACAACATTTCACTGGGGCTGCCTTACAGGTTTAGAGGGTTAGTCCACCATCATCCAGGTGGGAACATGGCAGCATCCAGGCAGGCGTGGTGCAGCAGGAGCTGAGAGTTTTACATCTTCATCTGAAGGCTGCTAGCAGAATACTGACTTACAGGCAGCTAGAATGAGGGCCTTAAAGCCTACACCCACAGTGACACACCTACTCCAACAAGGCCACACCCTCCACTAGTGCCACTCCCTGGGCCAAGCATATACCAACCATCACAGCGACTAATAAGAAAGTGATGGGGAAGTGACAGAGGGCTTTTGAGCACAGGCGTGTAACTGCACCATTTGGATTATGGATTTATGTTGGGATGTAAGTCTCTAGCAGTGCTGAAACGTTTGAAAGAATGTAAAGATCACTTTACATATAGCACAAGACATAGGGACTTACTATGTCTTTAATGGCAGACCCTTGACATGTTTAAGACAGAAAACAAACTTGCCAAAGGCAAGTTTCAAAGGCAGTTCAGGATGTTGGAAGATGATAACTAAGCTGTCAATGGAAACCAGATATTAATAAAAAAGGCTCATTAAAAGTCATTGTTGGCTGCACATTAGCAACGAGGAGTCCATAAATAAAAGGGAGAAAACAACTCTTAGTACAAGCACCAAAACCAATAAGGTTCTTAGTGATAAATCCTATAACAAGGCACGTGGAAACCATGCCCTGAGAGACATCGAAAGAACCCACCTGGGCATGGTGGCCAGTATTCCTAGTATTTGGAAAAATGGACACAGGAGGATTAGGAGTTCAAGACTATCCTTGGCCACAGCAACACTGAGTCCATCCTGGGATGCCACAGACCTTACCTCAAAGGAATGGGTAGGGGCAGGGGCTGGAGAGGTGACTCAGTGGTTAAGAGCACCAAAGACCAAAGTTTACTTCTTAGAAGCCATATCTCTATCTCAGACATCAGGAGCTCTGACAGAGTCTGCCAGTCTCTAAGAACATTTGAACACAAGTGAACACATGCCCCCCTTTCCTAAGTGCCCCCCAGTGTCCATGCCGAAATCTATATTGAAGTTCTCCCTTAATAAACTCCAACTCCACTCCAACAAACCGCAAGGATTAGCTTAGCCATTTTGGATCTTTTGCATTTCCATGTGACTTTTGCATTAACCTAAAATACATGATTACATTACATTTAACCATGGAGAAGTTGGTGGAGTTTTGTTACTCTGTAGATAGAGCTTGAGAAATTTTGCCTTTTAATAGTAGAGCTGCTATGGTTCTTCTGTCTACCAAAAAATAATCTTTATTTTGTTTAAGATTTTCTCTGTGTGTGCTGGGGACCGAACTCTGGTCCTTAGGCTTGGCTGTAAGCACCTTTTCTCACTGTCTCCAGGAAAACATCTTTGGAGAATGAAAAGAGGAATCTGGTTGTATATCTCAACATAAAGCTTAATCCAATTATTTGAGCTGATCCTGGGGTAATCCCAACATTTGCAAGACTGAGGCAGGAGGATCAAGACTTCAAAGCCAACCTAGTCTATAAAGAAGACTCTGATTAAAAAATCAACAAATAAGAAAACACACGGGTGCAGGCAGACAAGGAGACCAGAAGAGGGTGTCCCATCCCCCAGGTTACAGTTTCAAGACCCTGTGAGCGGCCTTACTGTAGAGCTGGGACTCGAACTCAGGACCTCTGCAAGAACAGTACATGCTCTTTATCCATGAATCATCTCTCCAGCTCCCTCACTCCCTCTCTCTCTCCCTCTCCCTCCCTCCTTTTCTCTTTCTCTCCCTCTCCCTCCCTACTCTCTCTCTCTCTCTCCCCCCACTCTCTGTAATGAGAGGAAGGCACTCCCCACTTGCAGCCTGTTGACCATAGTGGTTGGCCCCTTCGTCCTGCCTGAGAGTTCCTGCCTGCTGCAGGACTGAATGGGTGTGAGCAGCAGACCTTTCTTTCTCCCATTCTCACATTGCCCCCACATCTGTGGTAGAGGAGGCATGGTTGACAGAGATGGCTGTAATCCTGAGGTGGGGTGGGGGTGGGGGTGGGGATGGGGACAGGCACTCCTTGCTCCCAAGGACTCTGGCTGGCAAGCACACCTTGCTCTTTTTGTTTTTGTTTTTGTTTCTGTTTTTCTACTCCTTTAGGCCATGCATACTTATGACTCTTTTACCTTAGGCCTTCTCCCTTCAAGTGAGAATTGATTGACCTTTTAGGTACCGAGCAGGCTGTCCCTCTGTTTTCTCATGGCCGCTGCCCCTGCCCTGTTCCACATGCAAGAGGGCATTGGAGCCCCTGAAACTAGAGTCACAGGTGTTAACATGGTGCTTGGACCCAAATCCCCACCACCACCCATCTCTAAGAGTAGCAAGAGATCCTAACTGCAGAGCCGTTTCCCCAGCCACCAACAGCTTGCGTTTGTACAACTCTTGCTCTCTGTTTAAAACTACATCTCACGTCTGGACCCCGAAAGCAGACTTGGGGGACATTGGACTTCTGCGTTCGATTTCCCAGTGATGATATACATTGAATAAATCTCTTTTCTCTACTTTTTAACTATTTCTTATCTCAGTGATTGGCATACTGGGGACAGGTAGGCAAGAAACTTCCAGAAGCCCAGGCTCTGACCCTAAACTCCATTAACAATAATGTCTTTTAGAGGACAATGGCCTGTCCCACCTTATACTTTACTTTTGATGTAAAGTAACTCCCAACAGCAAACCAAAGATGATCAAAGTTCTTCTCTAGGGGCTGTTCTGGTGAGGCTGACCTGAGTTAGGTGTGGCCAGGGCCTCTGCAGTGGGAGGGGGGGGGCAGGGCTTGTCTTTCATCCTAGGAGAGAGGTGAGAAGGTAGCCAGATTTAAGAGAACATCTCTCTTAGTTGATGTGGTGCATATTCTTTCAATCCCAGCCCTTGGGGGGCAGAAGCAGGAGGAATTGTGAATTTAAAGCTAACCTGGTCTATATAGTGAGTTTCAAGCAAGCCAGGGCTACAATAGTGAGACCCTGACTTCAAAACAAAACAAAACAAAAATAAAAGGGCTCATCTCTGAGGAATGATATCTTTGTTCTCTTCAGAAGAGACTGCCGTTTTGGAGAAGCCTGCTTGTCAGTTGACAGAGAGATATCTAACAAGGAGTTTCTAATAAGGAGAGGAGCTGCTATAGGGCATTAGTAGTAACTTAAAGGTTTTTCTTAGCTAATAGAGTTGTCAGTCCCAGAAGCTGGGACTAGGTTTGTGCCTTTCAAGGAAGGCAGTAGAGTTTGACTGGCTTCCTGCTCAAAAAGTAGACAACACGATATAATTAGGGAACCCACCCCTGCTAGCTCGAATTCCTCCTCCCAAGCAGGCAATCACACAACCCTGGGCCATCTATCTCTAGGGTTATTCTAGCCCAAGCCAAGCCCATGGCAGAAACAGCTGCTCGCCCAACGGAGTAGGCTGTGTTGGAGGCATGAAACGGAACCCAGAGAGCTGAGTGGCTGTCTTCATTCTTTGTCTCTCGGCCTCGGGAAGAGTTTGTCCCCAGAAAATGCTTATGTCAGCCCACAAGAGGTCAGAGACCTTCAAAATATGTGGAAACTCAGTGTCATCTGAGGATCTTGTCTCAGACCTGACCTCTCCCGGCCCCTGCTCATGCCTCAGCCCTGAGAACATAAAAGCCTTCTGGGGTCTGGAAAATCCCGAGCTGGGTTTCAGGTAGAAAGGAGTTCCAGAATTGGTTCCGAGTCTGGTGGGAGAAGCATAAATAAAGATGAAGTCCAGGCAATAAGGAAGGCTCAGAATTCTCCCTGCAGAAGGTGCGGGCTGGGAAGAGAAGACTTTAGAAGAATTCCCCCAAGTCCCTGAGAGACTGCAGCAGAGCAAGAGGTTAGGATGCAGTCCACAGTAGGTTTTTATTATCTCTAGGAAAGAAAAAAGCTGAGCATAAGGAATTTCAGGTAACTTTCCAGGTTGAATGAAAGTGTTATACTTCAAACTGCCGTTAGGGGGCACAGTTTTCCTTCAATCAGGCAGTACTGAGGCCTCACAGTGTCCTAAAAGAAGAGCAGGCAGAGGTGGGTGGTGGCACACACCCTGAATCCCAGCACCCAGGAGGCAGAGGCAGGTGGATCTCTGTGAGTTTGAGGCAAGCCTGAACTACAGAGTGAGTTCCAGGACAGCCAAGATTACAGAGAGGAAACCCTGTCATGAAACAACAACAATAAGGAAGGAAGGAAGGAAGGAAGGAAGGAAGGAAGGAAGGAAGGAAGGAAGGAAGGAAGGAAAGAAGGAAGGAAAGAAGGAATGAAGGAGGGAGGGAGGGGGAGGGAGGGAAGGAAGGAGGGAGGGAAGAAAGGAAGGAGGAAGGGAAAGAAGAAGGGAGAGAGGGAAGGAAGGAGGGAAGGAGGAAAGGAAGGAGGGAAGGAAGGAAAAGAAAGTCATATGGCCCAGGTGTTCAGATCCTTGGCATCTATACAAAGAGCCCTACACCATAGACATATCTGTGTCTACACAAAGAGCCCTATACCATAGACATATCTGTGTCTACACAAAGAGCCCTATACCATAGACATATCTGTGTCTACACAAAGAGCCCTATACCATAGACATATCTGTGTCTACTACTGTACTATTCACAGTTGCAAGAAAATAGATCCAGTCTCAACACCCATCAACAAAGAAACAGATAATGAAAATGTGGCATATGTACAAAACAGAATTTTACTTGGCTGGTCAAGAAAAAGAAAATTATAAAATCTGTAATAAAGTAGTTGCAACTAGAAAGAATTATATTGTCAAGTGACCCTGTCTCAGATGGGTTCTATGTTCTCTCTCCTATGTGAATTCTAACTTTTCACATGTGCATGTGTATAAAAAGAGATGTGTGGGGCTGGAGAGATGGCTCAGTGGTTAAGAGCACTGACTGCTCTTCCAGAGGTCCTGAGTTCAATTCCCACAAACCACATGATGGCTCACAACCATCTGTAATGGGATCTGATGCACTCTTCTGGTGTATCTGAAGACAGCTACAGTGTACTCATGTAAATAAAATAAATAAATATTTTTTTAAAAAGAGAGAGATATGTGTGTGTATGTGTGTAATAAGAGATGTAGACTATAAAAATAGTTAGGGGACCATGAGAGGAGAAGGCAAAGGTCACATGTGACAAGAGAAGCGAAAGAAGGTTACTGAGGTGTAGAAGGCATAAGGGTACAGGGAGGGTGTGGTGCATGGATGCAGAGAGGGTGTAGTGCATGGATGCAGGGAGGGTGTGGTGCATGGGATGCAGGGAGGGTGTGGTACATGGGGGTGCAGGGAGGGTGTGGTGCATAGATGCAGGGAGGGTGTGGTGCATGGGGGTGCAGGGAGAGTGTGGAAGACATGGAAAGAGAAACAACGAAACAAATTATGTTTGAAAAGGCAGTTATGAAATTTAACTCTTTGTAATCCAATAAACAAGTTTTTAACTAAAAAATAGAATCAAATGTTTGTCCTCAGTGTTTGAGACTTCAATAGTTCTAATCCTCGAGATGCATCCTGTAAGGTTTCTGTTCATATGGAGTTGGGCTTTCTGTGTAAAAGAAAATAGAAGGTAGACATGGTTTCTCTGAGTAACACATCTGGATACCCCTCCAGAAATGCCTTCTGAGGGTGGGCCTAGCATCTTCCTTGATACAGGACATCCAAGCTCAGATACAGCCGTGGAAGCAAAGATAGGATTATAGCATCACAGCTTTGAGACCGTGACAGTGGGCATGAGTCCTCCTCCCTCTTTTTCTTTTTTTTAATAGTTCTGGAGATTGAAGCCAGGACCTTATGAATGCTGGACAAATGCCCTACCATTAAGCTGTACCTCGACACTCCTTATTGAGACATGGTCTTGCTAAGTTGCCCATGAAGGCCTTGAACCCCTGGTCCTTCCACCTCTTGTGCTGGGTATTTAGGATTACAGGCACGAGCCATCAGCTGCCTTGACAGCTCCAGTTTGCTGGCATTTTGAGCCTGCAATTGCCGTCCAATGGCTTTGTTGTGTCCTCCATCAAAAGATACTTTAAGCTCAGTAAGACAATCCGGGATATGGGTAGGATGGTGAAACTGTGATCGATGACTTGCAGGGTGCCACTGGGGACTGCTCTTAGCTGCTAACTGGGCCCAGACCACTGTGACAGTGCTGGGGGAAAGACTCCAGTTTCCACTATAGCCCATTTTCCAGCTCATGGTTTGGCTAATGATTTCTGAGTCCCTGGTGTGGGAATATGCAAAGTGAGCAGAATTGATCAATTATGCTAATTAGACAGTTTGGGTAGGGTGAGCAGCTCAGGGCCACTCACAAGGCACTTTCTGAACCAAGCATTCTGGGATGCTTCTAAGTTAGGGCTCCTGTGGCTCTCTGGGGCAGAACCCTGCCTCATTCCAGGGATCCCACTAGAAAAAGACATTGTTATCCTGGATGTAGAGAAATAGTACCTGGTCTCCTTACCATTGTGGCTATACATGGGAGCTGGCAGCCTACTGTGACCTTCCTTTCTGTTCCCAGTCATGGTGTGACTGTCCCTGCAGAGATCAGAACAAGAGCTTCCACTAGTCAAAGGAGAAAGAATAGAAATGGCTTCAGGCCTGGAGGAACCTCCTAAAGTGAGCAGGGGAGCTGGTGTGTCCTTTAACATATACCCCATGCAGGGGCTCAAAGTGCACAAACACATGATGACATAAGAGTCTGTACTAGCTGGTTTTGTGTGTCAACTTGACACAAACTGGAGTTATCACAGAGAAGGAGCCTCCCTTGAGGAAAGGCCTCCATGAGATCCAGCTGCAAGGCATTTTCTCAATTAGTGATCCAGTTGGGGAGAGCCTAGCCCATTGTGGGTGGTCCTATACCTGGGCTGGTAGTCTTGGGTTCTATAAGAAAGCAAGCTGAGCAAGCCAGTAAGAAACATCCCTCCATGGCCTCTGCATCGGCTCCTGCTTCCTGACCTGCTTGAGTTCCAGTCCTGACTTCCTTTGATGATGAACTGCAATGTGGACATGTAAGCTGAATAAACCCTTTCCTCCCCAACTTGCATCTTGGTCATGATGTTTTGTGCAGGAATAGAAACTCTAAGAGTCCCAGGGTGCATGAACGCTGGTAATGCTAAGGTCATTTTCTGCCCTTTGTTTTTTATATGTGTATATGTACACACATAGTATGTAGGTATGCTATATATGTGGGCATGCATGTGTACAATCGTGTGCCCAAGCATGAGGCCTAAAAAGCCACCCTCCACCCAGTGTCTTTTTCTGTTGTTCTCCACCTCATTCTTTGAGACAGTGTCTCTCTCTGGCCTGTAAGGAAGCCCTCAGGATTCACCTGTCTCTGCACCCCACCCAAAAGCACTAGAGTTGCACCGTATGCCACCACTTCTACATAGGTGCTGGAGATATACACGCCAGTAGCAAGGACTTTACCCCCTGAGCTATGTCCCTGCATCTTAGAGTTGACTTGTGCAAGGCACAAAGGGTCCTCAACACATTTTATCTTGTTAACCCAGAAATGGCCTGTGGGAGACAGATTATTATCAGTATTTATAGACAAAAGAAACTGAAACAGAGACAGTAAATAATCTGTCTAAGCAGAGAATTAATGACCGCCAGAATCTTGAGTTCATTTTGTCACCTGAGGGTGCTTGAGTGACTCCTAATAAATGAGTGTCTGTTTTGGACTCAACATGAAACATGACAAGGGCAGTGGCCATGAGAAAACAGTGGGACGGCCAGCTTGGTGCCTCAATGGTCAATTCTTCCTTATGGGGAGAAAGCCTAAGGCAAGAGGGTTACAACCATGCATGGTCTAAAGGAGTCCAAAAACAAAACAAAACAAAACAAAAAACAAAACAAAACAAAAAAACCCCAAAGAGCAAGGTGTGCTTTCTAGCTGGAGCCTCTGGGACCAAAAGATGCCTGTCCCCACCCCCACCCCACCTCAGGATTACAGCCATCTCTGTCAACCACGCCTCCTGTACTACAGAGGTCGGGGCTATGTGAGAATGGGAGAAAGAAAGGTCTACTGCTCACACCCATTCAGTCCTGCAGCAGGCAAGAACTCTCAGGCAGGACGAAGGGGCCAACCACCATGGTCAGCAGGCTGCAAGTGGGGAGCACTTCCTTTCATCATCAGGCCTACCTGGCTAGGTGTTAGGTGGAGCCCAGAAGGAATGCTGACATTGAAGCAGAAATAGAGTTGTGGTGATCTTTAGCTACTTCCTGCTGACTTTGGAATGTCTGCGGAACCTAAGAAAATGGGGACGGGATGTTGGTCCAGTCTTAGGAGAGTTGGCTGTTTCCTTGCCGTCCAGGGTCTGTGGAACCATCCGTGGGTAGGAAGGAGCAGGTCCAGTAGAAGCCACTGTGTGTGAGAGTAGATTGGAGCATCTGTGGGTTGCTTCTCTAGAGCTGTCCTAGATGTAGATTTTGAGTAAATGCCTGGACTTGATGCTGAAACACACACACACATATATATTAAAGGCATAAAATAAAGTTAAGTAAGTATGGGAGAAATTTTTTTCTTACAGGTAGGGTGTGGGAGATGGATCTGAGAGGAATTAGATAGAGGAGTAGTGGGTAAACATGATCAAAATATGTTGTATAAAATCATTTTTCAAAAATTTTGAAGATTTACTTCACCTGAAAAAAAAAGCTTTCCTATACCCTACTGTACCGTCTCATTGATGATTTGATGAATGCCCACTGTGTTGCTTCTGATTTCAGCATGGCGTTCCCATTGGACACGGACTTCCTGTTTCTGGTGACTCTCCTCTACTAATTAAATTGGACTCAGGTTCCATATAAGGAACAACTGATTGGGTAGGAATAGTGGGCAGGAGAAAGGGGAGCAGATATGTCCCAGGGAACCAGGCAAGGCCAGGATCCTGGACTTTTTTCTTCTTCTTGAGTTTGGGAGAGGAAGTGATTTGGGCAGGTGGTGGGTTCTGGAATGTTGATACAGAGGTAGGGGTGGGTCTGAGTCACACTTGTAATACCATAACCAGCTCTTCCCTCAGGCAAACTCCCCAGACAGGTTGGGTTGGTCAGTTGAAGGGCTACTGTCACCCTCCTGGGCTGGGTTTGTTTTTTATACACCCATGAGGAGCAGCACCTCTCTCGGGGAGCCTTCTCCATCATCCAGGTAGGGCGGTGGTGAGGTCCCTCCCTTCCTTTCAAAGACCAGCTACTCTGAATCATAGGCCAACACCCCACCCAGACCAGGGAAAAGAATATTTCTTCCTCTTCCTCAGTTCAAAGGACAAAGGCACGAACGCTTTGTGTCAGGGTAGCAGGTTTAGGAACCCAGCAGTGCCCAGCTGTGACACCTGAGCATCACTGGGCTTCCCCAAAGCCCATCTGTATGCGAATTTTTTTTTTATTCCTACTTTCCTTCCCTTGTGCCCTTCTGTCTGGGTCCCTTGGTTTTGAGTATGTGCCCTTTTGCTGAAACCCTGGACCAGGACCCAGCTGAGCACACACATCCTATGCACCCCCCAGCAATTTGTCAGCTTAGCTTGTCTGAGGCTTCACCGAGACTTCTGATCTCATGATGTTCCTGATCTCTAGGGTCAAAATAAGGGACCTCTATGCTGGTACCATCTCTTTTCTCTGCCCCATCCTTGTTTCTTTTTTTATTTTTCCTTCCTTCTTTCCTCCTTCATTTCTTCTTTCCTTTCTTTAAGAAAGAGTCTCAGATAGCCCAGGCTAGCTCCAAAATCAATATGCCTGAGAATAACATAGGATGACCTTGAACTCCTGATCTTCCAGCCTCTGGATTAAAGGTGTATGCTATTATACCTAATTTATTGAGCTATATCCCCAGCATGTGCCTGCCAATCTCCCAATGTCTTTAGTTCTATTCCAAGTCCATCAGTACTGGCTAGCCATCCCAGGGACTGAAGAAGCACTGGCACATGACACCACTCGGATCCATCAGAGGAGCCCGCACTGGCCTTGGAAAGGGCTTCAAGATCAACCACACACACATATACTCTGATGAGAGGCAAGAGGGATAGCTTCACCATCCGTCTTAGTTATTGTTTTTCACACTGGGAAGAGACACCATGACTGCGGCAACTCTTACAGTTTAATTGGGGAAAACATTTAATTAGGACTGTATTACAGTTCAGAGATTTAGTCCATTATCTTCCATGGCAGGAAGCATGGTGGCACACACAAGCAGACATGGTGCTGGAGAAGGAACTGAGAACTTTATATCTGGATTGGCAGGCACACATCTGGCTTGAGCATCTGAGAACTCAAAGCCCACCCTCAGTGACACACTTCCTCCAACAAGACCACACCTACTCCAACAAGGCCACACCTCTCAATAGTGCCAGTCCCTATGAGTCTATGGGGACCACGTCCATTCAAACCACCATATCATCATTGCCACCACAGTCCCCACAGTCACCTGCCTATCCAGCCTGGCTCCCGGGGCTCCCATAGCTTAAATATGGTGCTTGAGGAATTTCCTTGAGGCTGATTGAATGGACATGTCACTCCGTGGGTATAAAAGATTGGATAACTGGGGCTGAAGAGTACCGTCTGCTCTTCCAGAGGTCCTGAGTTCAATTCCCAGCAGCCACATGGTAGCTCACAACCATCTGCAAATGGGATCTGATGCCCTCTTCTGGTGTGTCTGAAGACAGCAACACTGTACTCACATACATTAATTAATTAATTAATTAATTAATTAATTAATTAAAAAAAGGTTGGAGAACTACTCTGATCTTTATGTGAGTTCTAGGAAACAATCTGTAAAAATGAAAATAGTTGCTCCAAATGGGAAGAATCAGGGAGTGTTAATCAAACATTCTTTTTTTTCTATTTCTCTAAGTATAAATCTAGTTTTGTCTTAAAAAAAGAAAACAGGAATGCTAAGTAAATCCACAGTTGGAGAGCACCCACTGCTGCAGTGAGTGGCATGATGTACAGAGGTTTCTTCTTCCTCCCCAGTCCTTCTCTGTGTGTATCTCCTCTGCCAACCTTGGGGTAGGGTGGCCCATGGAGGTAGACTCAGGGAGAAGCGTGAGTTTCAGAAAAATCCAAAACCTAGGTCATTCTAGGAGCACCTGCTGAACTTTAGCATTTACCCAGCAAGTGCCTCACCCTGTGCAGCCAAGGTGATCTGAGGGCCACTGCAAATGCTCCCTCAACAAAAGGGACCCCAACACTGAGGTGTCAAGAGGGTTTGACAAACTTTGGCTGCCCAGCAAAAGTTTCTTGAGGTCCCTACCTAGGGCAAAGGGGCGAGGCTCCGTCTGAGAAGGGAGGAAGTGAAGTTTCTTTTTGAAGGGTTGAACAGGTGGAGACAATGTGTGCATGTGCCCTGCCGATTCCCCCCAAGCCTGGTTCTTTCCTGCTCTGCCCTAGAACCTCCCTCCCTCACACTGCCAACAAGGATTAAAGGCTCTCTGCCTCCTGTTTCTCTAGCCACCGCTTTCCTCTCTCCTTCCTCAGGGCTCATCTGATTCAGTAAGTCCTCACAGGCTTCTTACCCTCCCTGCCTGCAGCAGTTGGCCAGGATTCACGTTCTGTGGTGCCCCAGGCTCTCATGGCTGGGTATATTCTACCTGCTCCCTCCAATCTCACTGCCTCCTTTTATGAGCTCTGAGTCCTGTAGTGGAAGGTGGTAGCACTGTTCCACCCCAAAGAAATGGCCAGAGGCCTGTAGTATTTGGCTCCCATGTGAAGAAGGAAGTCTTTCCCCTACTTGGCGAACTGCTGCCTGCCAACACTTCCTCTCGAGAGTCGCCCAAACCTAGGCCTGGATAGGCTCTGCTAATGGATACATGTGGGACTTGCTGCACTCTGCACCCCACACTAAATACTACTACACGGCGTGTCTGACTGATACCTATCTCCTGCATCACATGGCAAGCTCAAAAAACACAAAGGTCTACCTTGCTCCATGGGCTCCCTGTGGGCAGCACCAACTGATTTGGGCCTGAGGAGGTTTTGAGAGTAGGGTCTGTATTTAGTTTGTTGCCACACCTGCAGGACAGACCCAGAGATTCCACTACAGAGTATTCAGAAACAGCCCCCCGCTGTGCAGGCAGCCCCCAACTCACTCAGCCTTGTTGTAGGAGGACTGGTGGCGTGTCACCTGTGCCATGTGCTGTGATCTGAATGCTTGTCCTGTCCTTTATTTGCGTGTTGAAGCTTGGCTGCCCCCCCCCCCCCAGGTGACAGTAACAGGAGGTGAGAAGGCTGACACCACCCTTCATGGTTTGCTCTACAGTGACCAGGAAGTACTTTGTGTGGACCCACCCTGAAGAAGGTGGCAGCCAGGTATCTGTCAGCATTCATGCCATATACCTTTTGGAATCTATTCTCCAAAGGAATAGGGACTTTACTCAAATGCCCTCCACCCTTCGTGCAGATTCTGACTCACCCAGACACTGCCTACCCCGCCTTAGGAGCCTGGTGAAATGGTTTTCTGAGTGGCGGAGGACCATGTCTATCTGGTACTAGAAAACGTGGGCATAGAAGAAGCTAGGCAAGGAAAAAAATGGGTGAAGCCCTTTGTCCTTGGAAGCACAGCACCTCCTGAGTCTATCAACAGATGGTCTTCTGAGAACCAGCCATAACTTCCAGTCTTCATTGTGGATTTTGTACAGCATCTCAAGAAGCAGTAGGGACAGAGCCTTCCGGACCCAATATGCCTAGTTACCCACCATGTGGCCTGGCCGTGTTCTCACACACTGTGGGTCTGGGTGGTAGGGTAATGGCAGACAAAACAGCTCTGGATATTAAGAAATATCATCCAAGCCAAATGTATACTGCAATAATGGATGGTAATGCCTGCTCCCCTTACTTCCAAGGCCAAGGCAGCTCGGACAGCCATTAAGCCATCACCCGGCAGGGGCCTTCAACCTTCACACCATGCAGTGAAACCTGTAGCTGTGGGCAACTGTTGATAAATAAAGTCCCTTGGGTTAAGGGCCCACCTGAGGTAGCTCTCTAATTTCAGACCTGCAAAAGGCTTCTCTATCCTTGTGAGCACAATGGCCTCCCAACTTCCCTGAGAGCCCCACCAGTGGGTGGGGTGCCTCGGGGAATGAGTGTCTGGGGCAATATCTGAGATGACCACTAAGACTGAATTTGGGAGACTGGGGGTGGTCTTTTGGGAGCATTGATCACAAGTGCCTAAAGCTTAACAGGACAGCATCAGTCCGGTTTAATCCTGAACACCACTCAGTGTGGACTCAGACGGCTGCCCTTCCCTTCTGAGCCACCAGCAAACTGGAAGTCACCTTACTTGAAACTCCCAAACCAAACTGTACCTGCTGTTGTTTGTTGGTAGTTCCTGCTCTACAAATACTTTTCAGAACATGCCCCTCTCCCCAAACCTGTTCTCTCCTGCCTTTGAGAGAGAGAGAGAGAAAGAGAGAGAGAGAGAGAGAGGTGACCTTTTCCTGACACATGCTACTCAACAATTTTAACCTCTCAATTCCTACCTTGGAGAAAAATAACCGTAGACTACCATATAGTTTAACAAAAAGGCCCAGACTCACCTTAGACCCTAGACACTAGTGTGCTCCTAGGAAGACTTGAGGGCACTGCAGTGGGTTATTGATTAGAGCTGGTCATCCTTGTCTTTCTAGAACCTTAACTGTGGCCCTGGGTTTTTGTAACTATGAGCCATCTGGATCATTAGCAAGTGGCACAGTGCAGCCTGGGAATGCTCAGCTGAAAGAACCCAGGCCCATCCACGTCCACACAGCCAGGGAGCTTTACATTCCAATGGGGTCGTTTTGTTGCAAGGCTCAGGCAAAGCTGAATCTCCCTGTTCCTTACTTTCAGTCCTTGGGCTAACACTTGGGGCAGCCTGCACTGGGGAAGATGACAGAGGGATTCAGGTAGAATATGGTCAGGAAGGTGAGTGTTAAGCAAAGGGCTCCAGCTGAGATGAGAGGCTCACTAAGAAGGGAGCAAATTTCTCTAACTTGGCCTAATCCTCCCTGGGACTTAGAGCCTCCCCACTTTATCCTGAGGGAGCTGAAACTGCTGAACCTCCCTGCCTGTACCAGTACTTTCCCCTTAAGTCATTAGCCCAAATGTGAGGGACTTAGCAACAAAGGTTTGAAATAAGCAAAACCAAGGACCCTCAAAGCCAGGCAAAGACATTATATAGTCAACAGCACCTTTGTGGGGTTTTACAGTTAGTCTACACTCCCTTAGAAATTGCTAACCAGCTTCAACTGGATTTGCTAGTTGGTCATCTTATATCCAGCTGGTGGTGGCTTTCTGCAGCCAGCTTGCTTGGGGTCATCTCCACTAACTACCTCCTTAGGAGAAAGAGACACTCTCAGGGTCCAGCAGGGCTAACGAGTGTAAGTTGCCCAGGGTGAGGGAATAGGGGAAGTGGCCCTGAGGATCTCACAGCCCATCTCGTCTAGAGGCCTTGACCCTGGGGACCTGGAGATTTGGCAGTCACACTACTCACAGGTATCCAAAGTTGACAGTCTGGAGAGGCTCACAATAGACCAGAGAGAGGATCTTCCTATTTCAAACCTCTGGTCCTTTCCCCCAAGCAGCTGCCCTCACCAGCAAGCTCATGGGCATGGAGTCTTGCTTTTGAAAAATATGTCCAGAAATGTACCACTTGTAGGAAATGGAATGAGGCTGTGCAGAGGGAGAGTGGGAGGGACCCTACACACGCAAGAGGGAGACCCTGAAGTCTGAGCAGGAGGTTGAGAAAGGTTGTTCTCCTTCCAGCTGGGGACAGAGTTTAACCTTAGCATATGTACGGGGGTGGTGGTGGGGGGAGTATTGGTGTGGTATAAATGGCATTGGCTGGGGTGTGATACTTGTTTAAAAATAAAGGCAAAAATAAAACATAAAGTTGTGGTACAAGAAGAGTTAAAACCCCACACACAACTCGGCAGTCAATGGAGTCAAAGGGACACGGAATGCGGGAAGACTGCCCCTGGCAATATCTGTCCCATGGAACCACCTTGTCCCATCACCTCCGCTGGCTACCACCGCTTGACAGTCTCCTGTGTCCTCTGGAAGCCTGAATGTGAAGGCTGCGCATTAAGGCAGCCAGCGGAAGACTGGAGACTCAACTAGAGTTAAAGGGGGTGGGTGCCAAAGCGGGGAGGTCTTGGATAGGTTATTGATGAGTAGTGATCGATCACCTGCGTGGCGCGCAACACAGGGAAGTGCTGCGCGCGAGCCGCTCCATACACTACCCTCAGGCAGGTGGCACCCAGGGGTAGGTCAGGAGAGTACAGACTCCCAACCCAGCCCTGCAGATCCTCAGAGAGCTCTCTGTTGGGTTTCAGGGCGGCACCAGAGGCGATTCAGCCTTGTCCCTTGGGGCAGTAGACCCGGGCGTGGCGGGTGCCGGAGCTCCACCCACTTCTGACCCGGGCTTTTTAGCTTTTAACCCGCGCGGGAGGGCGCTGCGGCCACTGGGCTCTGTGGAGAGAGCGAGTGGTCAGTGCGGAGCCGGAGGCGAGCGTATCCAGTCCCAAGGCCGACGCCAGTTCGCAGGCATGGCCCCGGCAGCGGCTTCGGGTGGCAGCACCCTGCCCAGTGGCTTGTCGGTCTTCGCCACCTTCCCTGACTTGCTCTTCGTTTGTGAGTTTGTGAGTGATACCGCGCCCTGCTCTGGGAAAGGGATGGGGTGGGTTGAGTTGCTCGGAAGCTCTGCGCCGCTGCAGTCCCCAGTCCCGCATGGAGGGAACCAAAATCGGGAAAGTTTTCCCCATCTCTTGGTGGTTTGTTCCTTTCTAAATTAGCGGACCGATTTCTCAGACAGGCGCAGAAAAACCTCTTCCTAGCTCTCTGCTCCTGTCTGGGCGCAGCTTCCTTACAAGGTGCCCTGCGTTTCCCACCTAGAGTCCTTCTGAGTAAACAAACCCAGCGGGACAGAGATTTGGCGATCAAGAAGGCCCTTTGAAGTTTCTGGAAAGGAATGTCTCTGTGCCAAATTTGAAAAACAGTGGCTGTCCTTTGCTGGGGTGCAGTACCTAAGCCCTGGGTGAGGGGAAGGAGGAGTCAGGGAGACAGGTGAATTCTGTCGCCTGCCTTGGTTGACCTTGGACTGACTCTGGGCCTGGGCTGGGTTTTACCAGCCTTACACTCTAGAACCGACCCATTAGCTTCGAGAAACTTTCCTATTGTGAGCTCCCAGTAAAAAGTTGCTCAGAGCTACTTCAGTTTCGAGTCCCCAGGGTCCTCTAGCACTTACAGGGACAGGAAGGTGTTTGTTTAATTCAGTGGGTATGGAGACAGCATTTCCTGTACTCCCACCACGCAGAGATCTTTGTGTGGAGCATCAGGTAGGAGAAAAAAAAATGTAGGTGATTTTAACAACTGTATCCCAACTTCTAACTGGATGGTTGGAAAGGAGGCTGTGGCCACCAAAGACCGTAGGCTCCATCATCAAGGATGTCTGAGATGAATATTGGTTGAACCCAAACATGGGTGTTTCTAAAGTGATTTCACACCCCTGGCATAATCACAGCTGAGGCTATGGAAGTAACACGTATAAGGAACCCTGCACACCAGCAAGCCAAACCCACAACTTACAAATAGGAGCACCCAGTGCCCAGAGCTGGGCTGGACTTGCCAAGGTCACCCAGGTCTTTAGTAAGCCTTCCAATCTCATAGAGTTCCTTCTATGTCCAGGATTGCCGAGCAAACCCTGGAACAGTGCCAACTGAATGCATTTGACACAGGCATCTGGCCCATATGAGAAAGCACCTACTGGGTGCTGGGGAGCGGGGGAACAGTCTTGTCTTTGACATCTCAGCCTACGTCTGCCCATTATTAGGTTTCTAAGAATGAGTAGACAGTATACCTGGGTATAAGTAATGGGTGACTCTAACATTTTACAAAGAGGAGCTTACAGAGGCCTGACCAGAAGAGAGGAAGATTCAGCCCGAGGTGTCATGGGACAGGGAGGTGTTTCTTTTGTTTTTTGGCTTTTGTTGTTGTTGTTGTTGTTGTTGTTGTTGTTGTTGTTGTTGTTTGGATTTGGTTTTTTCAAGACAGGGTTTCTCTGTATAGCCCTGGATGTCCTGGAACTCACTCTGTAGACCAGACTGGCCTCGAACTCAGAAATCCACCTGCCTCTGCCTCCCAGAGTGCTGAGATTACAGCCACCACCAACGGGCAACAGGGAGGTTTTTAAGGGAAAAAAAAAAACTGATCTTAGTCTCTAGAGATTCCTGTTGGCTCTTTGGAAAACACCATGCCAAGTCAGGAGATAAACTGGGAGTTGAACTTCACACTTCTTTGCGAAGACTTTGGTTGTAGACACACACACACACACACACACACACGGGCAGGGGAGCTCTGCTGATGTCAGGTCCACAGCCCCTAAAGGGCCCTCTTTTAGTTACTCTCCCACTTTTTAGTTAGTCAGTATGACAGAAAGACTAGTTCTAAGGATAGGAACAGGCAGGACAATCAAAACTACAGAGAGGACAGACAGGAGGACCCCACCATCCTCGAAAGTTGCTTCATGTGGAAAATCTCAGCACTACTTGTTTAGTGAAAATGCCCCCCTCCACTAGTGTGCCCTCTGGTCCTGTATGTGGAAGCAAGGGTTTCTAGGGTTCCCTCTTGACCAGAATCTGTCCCTTTGTGTTATAAAAAAATGTGTCTCTTCTACCTCAGCCTTTGCTTTTATGTCTGCCCACCTCCCACATCTGTCACTTTCTCCAGAGACCTTCGATGGCTCACTTGCCATCTTTGACTCTTTCTCTCTGGAGAGATGAGGGCTGGCTTTCTACCTGGGAGAGAAGGGGGGGGGGGCTGCAGACTCAGCCTGGTAAGTGCTCCTCAACACAGACCGTGCATATGAACCAATGTGTGCTTTGACAGAAAGCTGGAAAGTTAAAAGCCTGGAAGAGACACTGACCACCTCGGGGCTGTTTTCTTAAATGAGAACATTCTAGCTCAACACCTAAAATACAATTACAATGTGGACAAATGGCTTGAACAGACCTTTCTTCAAGGAAGAAACACAAATGGGCCATGAACCCATGAAATGATGTTCAGCTGAGGTAGTCATCTAGAAAAGAGAGTCAAAACCTCTTTGAGGCATCACCTCCCACCCATTAGATGCACTATTAGTGTTAAAACAGGTCCAGAAGCAAAGACTGCAATAAAACTTTAAAATAATCCCCCCTCAATGGAACCTAACAGACGTGCCAGAAATGCAGTCATAACCCTGCCCTCCTCAAGAGGTGGGATTGTCACCAAGAATGGCTAGAAGCTCATGACAAAACTTCCTGGAGAAGAGTGTGCTAGGAGCCTGGTGTGACGGTTCATACCTGTAATCTCAGTCAGGAGCCATGAGTGTGAGGGCAGCCTGGGCTACATAGTCATACGATGTCTTTTTTAAAAAGGGGTACTAGGCATTTCAAAAGTGGCAGTTCATATACCCCTGCACACCTCAGAAGTATGGGAGAAGGAGGCAGGGTGAGTCCCTGGTGACAACTGGTACTTGTTGGGTACATATTTAGGGGTGGAGGCAGGATGAGGGAGCCAGCAGGAATTGGTTTGCAGTTTTGACTCCTACACTGAGCTGGACCTGTTAATTATTAAAATGATGGCTTTTCTGCGTCTCAGAATAAAGAGGAACTTTTTATTGTCTGAAAATGACTAGACAGGTCCTAGTTTTTCACCTGGCTGAGGATGAGCCAGAGCCTTGATTGGGTCGTGAGATGACAGAGCAGCCTCCTGAGTGCATCAAGTAGCCAGCCCGCCAGAGCCCAAGAGATATAGAATCCCAGACCTACATTTGCAGGTCTAGGTAGAAACTGAGAAAGAGAGCCTCTTGCCTGGGTTGGGGTAACTGTTTTCTTACACCAAAGGTATTTGGGAGCAGGTAACTCTCCCTACTTGGCAACTCTCTCTCACCCATCCGGGAATGTAGGGACAGCTCAGAGTCACTGTGGAGCGGCAGGTTGCAACACCACCACTTCAGAAAACTATTCTCCATGTGTTCTTAGTCACTGCATCCAATAATGATAAGCCCTACACTACTGACCACTGACTCAGTGGGTGTGGCCATATATAATCCGGGCCACCTTTTAAGACCTTTTTAAAGAATGGGTAGAAGAAAGGATATCTGAGAGGCAAGATGAGGTTCCCAGGTGTCCTGAGGTTCTCAGAGCTCCAGGGCACAGACACTCTCTGTTCAAGAAGTTTCCCTGATGTCCCTAGGGAGTGGGGATGCTAAGGCTCCTCCAGGCTCTGTGGTGGTGTGTGCCCTGTGTTGCCGGGTCCTCTCTGAGCTCTTCAGAGGGGAGTGCTGCTAAACCCGGCTCCAGTGTTCTAGTCTCCTCCTCTCTTCCAAAAGCAGAATTATAGAGATCTGGGGAGAGGAGCAGCTCTTGGCTTTGAGAAGTGACATTTCCAGTTTTTCAAGGGCCAGTGGCCTGCTTTGATCAGGAGTTGGTAACTCAGAGGACAGGGTCACAGAGGCACCTTCCCTACCTGAGAGCCTCCAGTGAGAGCAGGGGAAGGAGGGCCCACAAAATGAAGTGCTGGAAGGAGAGAGAAAGGTCAGTTCTCAGCTGGGCATCTGCAGGACAGACAGAGGGACCCTGGAGCTGCCTACCTGAGGATGCGCACTCTTTGCTTTGGCACCAAGACCCATCATTGAAAGAAAGGGTTGGGATGGACACTGGACCAGGAGGCAGCCAGTCCTGAGCTAGAGGGAGATAAAAGTTGACTCGATGAATTAAATACTTTCTGGCAGGAGACTGGTAAAGATCTCTCAGTACAGTCAGGCTCAGTCTTCCCCCTGAGAATTCACATTGTCTGTCACTAGATCTGGCATGACTTGAGACCTGCAGTCCTAGAGGAAGGTACTAGTAGAATACTCCAGTAACTGCTTCTTCTGGAGTCACTGAATATGAAGGCAGTGGTAAAGACACCCTAATCCCTGAAGCAAAGCACCATGGGAGACTGTGGCTGATCCCTTCCCATGGGTTTAGATTAATCCCAAGAGTAAGGAACAGACTGGTCCCAATTGGACGAATAATGCTTGGTTCCTTCTGTACGCTGGTAGGAAGGCTTAGTTTCCCCACTAGCGTCTGGCTGGACATCAGCATGGCATTTCCCAGGGTTATTGATTCACTCTGGCCTCACAGCCTCAGGCTCTGTGAGATTAATGCTTCACATGTTGGTAGTTTTCTGCCCTTATCTGGGCAAAACAACCCCAGTGTGGATCACAGGAACACGTCAAGGTCCCCAGGCCTGCAGAATGGCAGGAAAGCCTCGTTATAAGTTGTGACGGGTCAATATACTTGGGCAGAGAACAGAACCCATGGGACACAGACACAGCCAAGAAGAGGGCAGGACGCAGGACAGGTCCCTCTGAACCTCTTGGCTCAACTTCCAAGGAGGCTCCTGAAGGCCAAAGGAACAGGTTTCAGAGACATCCTTCACCAGGGTGGACCATAGAAGAGGGCATGCTGGTCCTGGGTGTTGTTCCTTCCTTTGTTATTTGGGCATTAAACACAAACTTTGTTATTCTTTTCCTGGGAAGGAACAGAGCTTATTGCCACCCATTGTCTCACGGCAGGAGGTGCAGACATGAGTTGCCTCCCAAACCATCGCCTCTGTCATTCCCTTCCTGCCAAGATCCTAACCCAGTTGAGAGCCAATGAGGACCACGGAACTATTCTCCTTTCTCTTGGTAGTAATGGTCCCATGGCCATGTCTAAAGCCAGTCCCAGATACAGGGTTGATTTCACAGTAGACTTAGTGAGACTCCGTGGGTAAATGTGACATTCATTTCTGTTGTTGTGATTAAAAAAAAAACCCTAACAAAAAAGCAATTTAGGAAGGAAAAGAGTTTACAATCCCAGTTATATGTCATCACTGTGGGACGTCAAAGCAGGAACTTCAAATTAGCTTGTCCCATTATATCTACAGTAAGAGCAGAGAGAAATGAATACACACATACTGACTTGTTTGCCTGCTTGGGCTCAGGCTCAATTTCAAGACCCCCCCTGCCTAGGGTATGATGCTGCCCACAGTGGGCTAGGTCTTCTCACATCTGCTAACTTAATTAAGACAACCCCACGGATATGTCCACAGGCCAACCCGGTTCCCCTTGACACCCTCTTCCCAGGTGATTCTAGGTTGTGTCAACTTGACAAAGCTAACCATCACAACTTCACTAAGAAATTTTGATGCAGTGTGAAGGCCACAGTGTCTACTTTCACAAACGAAGATGCCATGACATCACCAGGTGGTAAAATCTTATAGAACTAACTACTCATGTGTGTGTCTGTCATTGACCACAATGCCATTACGCAGTACAAGATATACACACACAACTCTTAAAATAATGTGATATAGTTACAACTCAATCGCTATTAGATATAATTATTATTAATTGGCTAATAATTCAGCCCCTGCTCTGGGATCAATTGATTATCCTGTGCCCACAGAGGAGTCATGGAGAGGTCTAGTCGTTTCTCTATCTGTTTCAAGCCCTGGCAGGGTAGGATGAAGCTTGAGGACAGGTGGGGCTGTGAAGGACACTATTTGTATCCCCCAGTCACTGTGTCCTGCACGGATGCTTTCTGGGGGGCCTTCCCAGTGGCTCTTTTCTCCCCATCGGGATTCAGTAATTGAGTTAGCAACTCCCTCCAGCCAGCTTGATGGGCAGCTAAGGAAAAGTGGGTGTGGTGGTAACCCTGTCCTGCCTTTTGTCCTGAAGGCTGGGTGCTGCCCTAGCTGCTCAAGGCGCCACTCAGCCAGCCTTTGCCAGAATGGGTGGAGACAGCTTCTTTGGGGATTCTAAGCATGACACAGATTGCTGTGTCACCCTACAGGCCTAGGAACTGATTGCCAATGGGAATGGAATTAACCTTTCCCAAGTGTGTGACAATATCCAGACTGTTGGGAGGAAGGGTGCATGTACAGGGAGGGGCACACAGAAGTGTGCTGTCACATTCCTAATCGTCTGTCCTGTCTGCAGAAGTGTGGTGACAAGTCAGGCATGGTAAGACCTGGAAGCCTGGCAGGAAGAGAAGGAACACACCCAGTTCTTGGGTTTCAGGCCATCTAAAACCAGCCATACAGCTCAGTGGGGTGGGGGGTGTATGGCCATGCTCCCCTCTCAGGAGGCCCTCCAACTTTCCCTGTCTCAGTCACCCGGAAGCCCATCCTGACAGCGCCCTTTCCTGGTGCTCAGCTCACGTTCTGCAGGCCTCCTTGGCTTGTCTTGAGACCATGCTTGAAGACTGGGCACTCCACAAGACGTGTTGAAAGCAGGATTTGTTCTCAACAAAGCAGATAGGAAGTGGATGGTGGCTGCTCTCACTTGACCAGCATTTACAGATTACAAGAGGACCCTGACTTTAAAGGCAGATGAAAGGAGAAACCGGCAGTGGCCACCAAGTCCCAAGAATGCCTCCACGCCCCCAGAAAGTGTGCTGGGACTGTGCTGGGACTCTGATGGGTGTTTTTGGACACACACTTGTTTGTGTGCTCACAGAGTTACTAACCTGCTCCATGATGCCTGTCAATACCTTTTGTTTTCGTGCGTTTAAGCCACTCCTTCCTTTCTGGTCTAGTGTTTCCACGGACTCTGTCTTTTACAGGTGGCTTGTCTGGTATTTTTTACAGAAACTCTGATTTTGTTTATCTTGTTGGGCACAGCCAGAGAGTGTAGGTGTGGTACAAAACTTTCCATCCAAATGAGACTATGTGTGTGGAATTAATTCATCGACACTGGCCAGTCAGAGGGGAGCCTTCATTCATTCAGGGACCAGCAGCTTACCCCAGGCTGCAAGGGAGCTGTGACTTCAGTCAACCATATTTCCCTATGCAGGCCGAGTGGAACAGAGGACTTCCCTAGTACTAGAGGGAGAAGGGACAGCAGACCAGAAAAGGGCTTTACCCACTCTCTACCTACCCTGAAAATATCAATCGAGGTCCTGAATTCAGCCAAATAGAACGAAGGTTCACTAAGCCCTGTTCTTCCCTTCAGATGAAGTAGGACTCTGTCATTGTCTCACCCCCTCAGGAGGGATGGTGGAGCCACAAACTCCCCTAGAGTAAAGAAACCTGGTGGTGAAGGGATTATAAATAAAAGTCACTGACATAGGTAAACTGAGGCAAGCTTTCTCCTAACACATCCAATGCTCACCCTGACAGATCTAGGAGTCAGACATTCAATAAGCCAGGATTTCCCAGACATGGAATCCTCTGATCCCCTCCTCTGTACCCTGCACACAGGGGAGAGGTCAGTAGAGGGCTGCAGTACAGATTACTGGCCGCTGCCTGTCCTGAATGAAGCCTTTGAAGCTTCTTTCTGATTATGTCATACTTTGACTAGCTGCCTGAGTCTGCACTGGAAGACCCAGAACTGTTCTCACAGGGGGCAGGACTGCAAGATGGAGGCTGAGCTGTAGTGTGTGAATGCACGTGTGTGGGGGTGGGGGTGGGGGTGGTGTGTGTGTGTATGTGTGCTATGTGCATGTGCACATGTGTGTACTCAGTGCTAGGGACCCAGATCAGGGCCTTTTTCATGCTAGGAAAGCCCACTGCTGTACCCCATCTCCTGATGTGTTTCTTTGAATCTCCCTGGGTGTGCCTGTCACAGTATTGACATGGTCACTCTTGGTGCCTGTTCAGTGCACGAGTGAGCAACCGGGAGAGTGAAGGGAGGTTGCCTGACCTCTGACTCATTAGGAGCTGAGTTTCTCCCAACCCATGACATGGAACTGACATCTTGGTGAACTTCCCTGTGTTTGCTACTGCTCTGTCAGCCTCAGCTCTCAGAATAAGAAAGGAGGCCTCAGGCTCCATCCAAACTTATTTTTTGAAGGCAAAGCCAAGGAACACTGAGAAGGCTGCACTGTTTAGTGGTCAAGTGTGTTGCCCTGACCCACTCACCCCCCTCTCTGAATCATTCTTCTAAGACCTCAGCTTCTGTGTCCTCTTGACTACCCAAGAGCTGTGGTGCCATCTCCCTCCTTGGCACTAGCTCATCTTTAATCTGTCTCTCTACAGAAGAACAAATGCCTATGCAAGTATGTGCCCAGGTGTGTGTATGCATGCATACAAACACACATTCACACATGTACACACACGCAAACTCATGTGGACATATATTAGGCACAGATATACTTGTATACATGTACATTCATATATATATGTGTGTGTGTATATATATATATATGTGTGTGTATATATATGTATACACACACATACACACACACACACACACACACACATATATATATAAAACCCATGCACATATGCATGCACACATAGAACAAGAATGTCCCCTGTTGTCTGGCTTATAGAATAATTCTTTAAGCTATCCAGCCATATATAGGCACAGCTTGCTGGAACACACAGTGATTACACTGTTCAAGTCACTACCACAAGTAAAATCCTGGCTTCTTAGGGTTACTATTGCTATGATGAAACACCATGGTCAAAACAACTTATGGAAGAAAAAGTTTATGTGTCTTACACATCCCAAGTCATTGTTCACTGAGTGAAGCCAGACAGGGCAGGAGCCTCAAGGCAGGAGCTGATGTAGAGATACTGGGGGAATACTGCTTACTGGCTTGCTCCTCATAGCTTATAGCACTCAGGACTGCCAGCCTAGGATTGTCCTCGCATACAATGAGCTGGACCCTCCCCTATTGATCAATAATGTAAAAAATACATTAGTGGTCAAGGGTATAGGCTTCCCTGTCCACAGCCAGATCTGATGGAGGTATTTTCTCAGTTGGGGTTCCCTCCTGTCCGACGACTCTAGCTTGTGTCAAGTTGACATAAAACTTGCCAGTGCACTCAGTGTTGACATAACTCTTGGCTACTGAAAGCTTCAGTATGCACGTGGCTGACAGAGAGTTGGAACTGCCGTTCCTGTGGCCTCAGGACAGCATTCACAGGTATGGAGCCTGGCAGCCCTCCCAGAAGCCTGGCTGTGCCAACTGTCACCTCTCAGCTGATGAGGCCATCTTTTCTATTCCACCCAGGAAATAAAGAGCAGACTAGTCGCTGATGCACAGCCTGTGTTCTGTGGCCATTCCCTTTACTTCCCAAGAAGCCAACACACAGGCTCTTGATCACATTTACTTGTAAAGGATCTGTTGGGAGCCCCGACGCCTGGCTCAAGGGGTTTGCATGCAGGTGGTATACTCTTCGGCTCCTGTTTTAGCATGTTCTCCCAGCAGACTGTCTGCTGCAGGGACTCTGACAGCCTATAGGACAGTGCTCTCAGGAAACAGCCAGAGAATGTGAACGAATCCTTGGCATTGACCTCAGCTACCCAATCCCTGCAATGGACAGGCTGGGATGAAGCGCTCTTTCAGCTCCAAAAGAAATAGAACCTCCAGATGAATCTCAAGAATGTTCTGGGGAATTCCTTTTTTCTTTTACAAGTGAGCTCATTGTAAGAAAGATGGCCTCATTATATTACATGGCCATTATATTCCTTTAGGCAGGCGCATTTTATACAACTTTCAGTTTGGGGTACATCATGGTATTTTCTTTTCTGATGCTTATATAGTCACTAATTTGTGTGTGTGTGTGTGTGTGTGTGTGTGTGTGTGTGTGTGTGTGAAAAGATCTGATGTATCACAAGCCAGCCTAAAACTGCTATGTAACCAAGCATGATTTTGGACTCCTGAGTCCCCTGCCTCCACTCCTGCAGGGCTGGAATTATAGGCGTGTGCCACCAGGAATATCTCACTCATGAGGTGCTGGGGTTGGAACCCAAGGCTGCATATGTTAGGCAAACCCTCTATCAGTTACACTACATCCACAGTTCTTAATATGACTCCAGTAATCCTAAACTATACCCCAACAGACATCCAATCCGGTCTACCGATTAAGACCCTGTCTCAAAACAAAACAAAATAACCATAGTTGATTAATTAGTTAACTCTAGCTCCCAGCAAGTTAGCAAGCGAGCAGTTATGCATACTGAAATCACGGGCCATTTGAATTTTTATGTGGTCACAGGTGAGACTGCCTTACTCACAACAGATCTTCACTGATGTCAACTCTCTTCATAGGTATCATTGTCACCATTTCATGCATAAAAACAGAAAAGCTGAGTAATGTACTCAGGGGGACTGGGTAACCCAGATAGTATGGCAAAGCTATCTATGATTCAAACTTGGAACTCTAACCTAAACTCTACTCTTGCCCATTCTGGTCTGCTTCCCATAGGTGACTCATAAGACTGAGCAGGAGGCCAGAGTTGGCCCAAAGGTTAAAGTGCTTACCATTTAAGCCTAACCACTTCGGTTCAACCTTCAGAGACCATAGTGGAAGAAGAGAATAAACTCTCAAAAGTTTCCCTCTGACTGTCAAATGTGCAGTCCCACACAAATAGTAATAAAGAAAAACAGTGGGAATCTTCTTGGGGTTCCTATGAAAACTCCCTATCTATCTATCTCCTGAGGAAACTACTTTTCACAAGATCTTTCAATGGAGTAAACTCTGGATAAGAACCATTTTTAAACCTTTGAGACATTGTTGTTGCCTTTGAAGCATCCCTACAGCTCTTCCCAGCACAGCACCAGGTGGTGTCCGGCTGCGTCCCTGCCCCAGGCACAGCACTCAGTCAGTGAGGCTATGTCCTGGTGTTGGAGGACAACCAGCAACAGGCTGATCTCATGCACAAAGCAAGACAGGGATGGAAGCTTGAAGACAGACAAACAAATTTCCCCGTGATATTTTTGCATCACAAGGCCGGACAGGACCAACAGCGGAGTTCTCTTTGGCTCTGCTGGAAACCCTGCAGAACTGGAGACAGTGTCTTCTGTCTCTTTGCTTTGACAGGAGCATGCAGAATATCACCCGGAGTCCCATGTTATGAAAACATGCTCCCAGCCTTTGGCAAGGAGCCTGGGCCCTCTGTACCTTGTCCTATAGTTCTGCCTCTTGCCAGTTTATTCTGACCCTGGATCTGGGTCTGGGCCTGGGCTTGAATGTTGTTGTTTGGTTTTTAAAGATGTCCTAGATGATTTGATGCCTAGTCAGAGATTAGGAACCTAGAGCATCAATCCAGTTTCTACCCCTATCTTCCAGCTTGGAGCACTGGGTCCCAGAGGGACTGGTCAATCCATGTAGCTCCCAGAACAGCAACTTGGGGAGCTTCATTTGAGATCACTGTCGGCAGCTACTCTGCTGTCTCTGGTGTGATGGAATAGAAGTGGGGCCAGGGGAGCCCAGCTTTATTGTGAACAGACCCCAGGGTCCCCCCACCAACAACTGGTTGTATAATGTTTGCTTTTTAACAATTATGTCTGTGTGTTTGGAGCCTGAGAGCTGAAAGACACCAAGAGTTTTCATTACAGAAGGAAATGGTTTTGAACCCTCACCTCTCCTCGTGCACTTGACAAATATTTGGCCAGTGGGGTCCTGAAGCCGAGCCCGAGAGGACTGCTCACTGCCCAGGAGCGCCTTATCTCCTGGGCGTGGGTGCCCTGCTTGCTCTCTCTGTTTGCCCTCTGGACAACCTGAAGGTGGAGTGGGGTGCAAACAGGCTTTGGCCCCCGTGATTCATGCTAAATATCAGCTCTCCAGGCTCACCCTTCCTCCAGCCCTGCTTCTCTTACCTGCTGCTCTCACATCATGCCTCACCCTCCGGAGCCCTGAAACCTTCTCCAGCATCCTCTCCCATGCCACAGTCTCCATCCTCCCACCGGAGACGCATGGTCCCATGGCCACCTTAACCAGCTGAATCCACCTCTGCCTCTAAGGCACCATGCTCCAGGGCAGCCACCTCACGTGCTCAGGGCCAGCTATTAAGCCATCATTTAGGCCAGAAAAAAAAAATTAGCCTAAACGACGTCCAGTTCAGATGCAGGGTCCCCCCCCCCCCCAAACATGTCATTGTAATTTTTGAGACAGGGTCTCAAGTCTGCAGTTCAAGCTGGCCTCTAATGCATAAGCGTTCCTCAGCTTCCTGGGGTTTCAGGTATCCACCGCCATGCCTGTGTTTTCCAAACACTTTTAAAATCCACAGATGTGGAAGCCTTCCTGCCCCGCAGCTGCTGCAGTTGTCAATGGGGAGCTTCTGTACTGGAACTGACAGGAGCCAAGGGCAGCTCTCCAAATGGGAAAGTCACCAGCAAAGCCAAATTTTCTAAACGCTGTCTGGGAATACACTCTCTCCCCAGCTCTGCTCCCTTCATCTTCCTGCCTTCTCAGTGGGGGTGTGAGCCTTCTTACCCACCTGCCCCGTGCTCCCTCTGATGCTACTTAAACCCCTTCACAGACTCCTCCTCACTCCTACCCATGTCTGCCCCATCCTGTGTTCCCTTCTCTGCTCCCCACCTATTAAGCCGGGCAGTAGTTGTCATAGGGAAGACCTATTGCCAGAGAGGAGGGCAAAAGCCAGGGCTGGAAATGATGTCTTCAAAGTTACCAATCCCCAGTCTGAGGTGTAATGCAAACAAGATGGAAAACTGTCCCTAGGTGTTTGGTAAATCCGGATGGTGTTTGATAAGTTCCCAGACGCACACCATTTTCACAGCCAGCTCATCCTAGGAGCCAGTGGCTCTGTGGATGCATTTCAGACACCTCACAGGGGACTGGTAGGAATTGTGAGAATACAGTTGTTTTCCAGGGACCCCCCCCCCCGAAGAGAAGTATTCACCTTGGAGTCATTATGCTAAATATAATAAGTGGCTAGTGATTGTAGAGTTTTGATTTTATGTGTGATTGCATCTCATTAGCAATGTTATAAAGGGAGCAGGACATGATGGCTCAGGTCTGTAATCCCACCCCAGGGGGGTGAAGACAGGATGATTGACATGAGTTAGAGACCAACTGAAGTTACATTGTTCCAAGCTAGCCTGGGCTATAGTAAAAGACCCTGTCTCAAAACTGAACAGAGGAAGAAAAGAAGGGAGACAAAGAGAACTTTCTCCCAGTACCTCACTGTGAAACCTACTGCTATTTATATTGTACAAAGGGAGGAGGGGACACCTAATTTTCAAAAGTGCCAGTCAGCTAGGTGGCATGCTCAGAGGCAGGTCCTGGGGACTGTCAGGGGCTGGAGGCTGGACTTAGGTACAGGATGGGCTTTGTTCTTCTCTGGACAATGGTGGACAAGGATTCCGAGTGGATTCTAGGAATCTCTCTCTTCTCTCCCTCCCCCACCCTGTATATCTTTGTCTGTCTCTCTGTCCATCTGTCTCTCTCTCTCTCTCCCTCTGTGTGTGTGTATGTGTGTAGGAAGAGGAGGAGGAAGAGGAGGGAGGGAGGGAGACAGAGAGACAGAGAGAGAAACACACAGAGAGAAACACACACACACACACACACACAGAGAGAGAGAGAGAGAGAGAGAGAGAACCAGAGCACAGTTTCCAGTAGAGTTAAGAAAGCACTGACTCACGCAGCCTGGATCAGGCAGGCACAGGGCAGAAACTCAGAACCAGCTCTAGGCTGGCCCTGAACTTGCTATCCTCTTACTTCTACCTCTCTAGTGCTGGCACTGAAGACCTGTAGTGTCATCCCACCTGGCTGCTTACTGTTTTATAATTTAAGAAACATTTTAACAACAAGGCAACTGAGAAGAACAGACACTCAGAAGAAAGGGTAGGCGTTTGAATGCTAATACTAAATACTCTAAGTTCTTGCAATGCTTCCATGTGCCTCCCTTACACCATTTGACAAATGTGTCCATTCCTCACCCATGACACTGTTGTTGGAGTTACCAGAGTTAATGTCTATGAGGTCTTTAATACAATGCCCAGGTGTGATACAATGTTTATTAAATGAAATAAATGAAGATTGTACTTAAGGAATGAAACCAAAGTAAGCCAGCAGGTAATGGCAAAGGGTGAGACTGGAGTTCTGCCCTGTGGCATTGGAGGGTAACAGAGATGTTTTTGCTGAGGCTCATGCCCACCCTCTTTGTATGCTTTCTATGTATCTGCAACCAGTCTGTACATAGTCCCAGAGTCCCTGAGCTCCTGCTGTGGCTCGAAGCTGGGGCTTGAGCTCTGGGTGATCTGTGCTTTACACTATTCCAATACTCTCTCTCTCTCTCTCTCTCTCTCTCTCTCTCTCTCTCTCTCTTCTCCCTGCAGATCTTCGGAGGCCTGGTATGGATCCTGATTGCCTCCTCCCTAGTACCCCTGCCCCTGATCCAGGGCTGGGTGATGTTTGTGTCCGTGTTCTGCTTCGTGGCCACCACTTCCCTGATGGTCTTGTACATAATTGGTTCTCATGGCGGTGAGACTTCCTGGATCACACTGGTGAGTGCTGGCCCAGGGAATTTGTATATGGGAGGCGGGCAGTGCTGGAGCCACATCACTAGAAGACTATTTTCCCAAGCCTGAATTGTGGCTTCCCTGGAAACATTTTCAGCACAATCCAAAGCTGACTTGGCCTGGCCTTGGTTCAGATTCTCCATAGCAGTAAGGGCTTCCTGCATTAAGGAGGTCAGAGCAGAGAGGCAGGATTATACTTACTGCAGAATCTCACGGGGTACTCTGCTTTCTTCTTTGCTATAGCCTTTTCAAGCAGAACCAGTACCCCAACCCACTGCACCTAACAGCTCTCTGGCACTCCCACAATCCAGGAGGGCTACTGTTCTGGGGAGCAGAGTCCTGAAGGCTAGGCCTAATCTGATGGCTCCCTAGTGGCCAGACCATGCTTCTGCCTGGCTTCGTGGTGACTACCTTCTAAGCACACTTTCCAGAAGACTTGGGTGCCAAAACAGCCTGTGTTCTTTCTTTTGTAGTAAGTTCTGCTTTGAGGCCCTGGAGACAGGCCTCAAATAAATACAAGGGGGACTTGCTTATTATTAACTAAGGAGGGTCAGGCCACTTGGCTAGGCTGACACCTCCTCTATGGCCTTTCTACTTGCACTTTTGAAATCACTTCCAAATTACAACCACACAGAACATTGTCGCAGTTCCTTTTTGATTTGAAATATACCAGGAGCCAGAATAAATAAATAAGACCAACAAAACAAAATGAAAGCAATGGAAATGGCCCAGGATTCTCTGTCCTTGGACAAAGAGCCTGCATCCAAGTCGGGACATGCGCAGTTGATCTTGGAGTCCAGACCAGTTTTTATTTCTTCCTGCAATCCAGTATTTGTTATGTTTCTTGTTGCTATGGAAAAATACCTGATAAAGAGCAGTCTACACATGTGGATCATGGTTTGTGGGTATCATGGCGGAAAAGGGTTAGCTGCAGAAGAGGTGAGGTGCTAAGCTCATCTGTCAGTCATCAGAAAACAAAGGATGAATGCTTGTGTTCAGCTAGCTTTCTCTTCCTTGTTCAGTCTGGGACCCCAGCCCATGGGACGGTGCCATTCACATTTGGGTGAGTCATCGGTCCTCAGTTAAGCCTCTGTGAAAAACAACCTCAAAGACACACCCAGAGGTGTCTCTCAGAGAAGTTTCTAGTCCCGTCAAGTTAATAATGAAAAACAATCAGCATACCCTCCAAATTCTCCCTCTGTAATACCTCAGAGAAAACAGCACCCCCTTCCACCCAAGGGCTCACTGTGGGATCTACCCAGGGAGAGGAAACTCAGCCAACAGCCATCCGACCTCCATTAAGCTGGTAGAGTTAGGGATTATGGGTATGATTCAAAGGCAGTGGTCAGGGACAAAGATGGGAGCAGGTGATTGGAGGGCTTTGTTTCCATGTCTGGGTTGGGCTGTCTCTTCTCATCTCTGACACAACCCTTCTCACCCACAGGATGCAGCCTACCACTGTGTGGCTGCCCTATTTTACCTCAGTGCCTCAGTTCTGGAAGCCCTGGCCACCATCTCAATGTTTGAAGGCTTTACCTACAAGCATTACCATGAAAACATCGCCGCAGTGGTAAGTTCCCTGCAGCCTGCACATGCAGTGCACAGAGCAAGCATCTCTCAGGCATGCTGCAGAGGCTCCAGGTGGAAGGTCACTCAGCCCAGTGAAGTCAAACCTTCCCCTCATTCGTGAAGCAGCAAAGTCACTCTGAAGGGAAGAGATGAGCACTCCCTTGGATGCGTGGTCCAAGGTTCAGTGGACACAGGGGCTCCTGCTAGACTGGCTGTGTATGGGTGGACATCTAAGGGTGATGACCACTAAGTAACCAACAAGTGTTCTTATCTGATCCTCACAGCAATCCTGAGAGGCAGTAGTATTGTCAAACTCATGTCACAGATGGAAAAGTAGCCTGGATTTGTTTCCAGGGTTGGCAAGTGTCAACACCAGGGTCTTGACCACCTATGCAGGCTTTTGGTATCAGTTTTGAGCAGCAAGTTTGTCCACTTGGGTCTTATACCCTATTTGAGTATTGTCCACAGAGACAATACTCAGTCAAGACAAGGGACACTGAGGGCAGGATAGATTTTCTTTTTAATGGACTAGATCCAAATGACAAGGAGTAAGAGGCTGTGTTATTTCAGAAAGATGTTTTTCTGAGTAGTAGGTACCCTCAAAACAATGTATTGATATACTTAACTCAGAATCACCAGTATAAAATTTATTTCTAACTATGGGTGACATATAAAAAATGAGGAACAAAGGTTAGAAATGGTGCTTCTCCAGTTTCTAGAAATTGGGCTGTGCATCATGCCAATCCCAAAGGGGAATGAGATGACAGATCCCAAGATGCCTGTACCTGTGTCATTTGCTCAAAGTGTGGAACAGAGGTTGGGTGCAGTCCACACTGATAGTTGTTGGGCAATATGCTTCTTCCTGGATCTAGAAGGAAAGTGTGGGGAGAAAGTCCCTGAAAGCATCGTCCTTATGGGATACTATGCAACTCTAGAGGAACTGCATGTCCCCTTAAAAAACCTGCATGAGCCTGGTCACCTTGAGGATCTTGTTACTACCCTCTTCAGTTGTCCTATGTCATGGAACACTTCCCAACATGGAGTTTCCAAACAGGCAGCATCTAGCTTGCGCCTTCCTTCCTGAGGATGGTGAGCCCTCCTCACTGCCACCATCTATAAAGATAGTTTGATCTGCCATTGGAGGAGCATCTCAGACCTCTCCCTTCCTAACCCAAAAGCCTTCCGAATTCACAGAAATCCAAGTGTTTGACAATTCCCCTAAAAGTCTTCAGGACAGCAGTGTGACGCAGATTAGATGCGGTTTGGGTCAGTACATGATGGGAAAATCCAGGTAGACTGAACTAAAATCCCTGCCCACCGAGCAGGTTGAACTCTACCTGGCTCTATTGCATCCCAGTTTTTTTATCAAAAAAGCATCCTTTACCCAGTCAAGTGCACATGTTCAAACAGCTATATTGATGATTTTTCAGAAGATGAACTCTTTGATAATTAAAAAATAAGATACATGGGGCTGGAGAGGTGGCTTAGCAGTTGAGAAAGCATAGTGCTCTCCTGAGTTTTATTCCCAGCATGGACATCCAGTGCATCACAACAGCCTATAACCCCAGGTCCAGAGGAACCAGCATCCTCTTCTGGCTTCCATGGCCACTGCACTCTCACATGCACATACCCACCACCTACAGAAGAAACACAGGTATTTTACTTTTACTTTCAATAAAACTCTTTTTTTAAAAAAAAAACAACTTTATTTTTTAGATTTATTTATTTATTATATGTAAGTGCACTGTAGCTGTCTTCAGACACACCAGAAGAGGGCATCAGATCTCATTACAGATGGTTGTGAGTCACCATGCGGTTGCTGGGATTTGAACTCAGGACCTCTGGAAGAGCAGCAGTCAGTGCTCTTAACTGCTGAGCCATCTCTCCAGCCCAATAAAACTCTTTTTTAAAGAACTAGGACATAGGCGTAGAGGTGTATGTCAGTGGTAGAGCATTTGTCAAGGCCTTGGATTCAGTCCTTGGCACTACTACTACTACTACATACACACACACACACACACACACACAGAGAGAGAGAGAGAGAGAGAGAGAGAGAGAGAGAGAGAGAGAGAGAGAGAGAACGAGAGAGAGAGAGAGAGAGAGAGAGAGAGAGAGAGAGAGAGAGAGAGAGAGAGAGAGAGAGAGAGAAATACCCAATTCAGTTTTGCCTGCCTTTTGAAGTGAAATTATGCAAGGCTCACTCTTTTATTCCTGGCTCCCCACCTCCTCCCTTTCTCCCAACCTTATGTTTGTAAGAGCCATCCGTGTGGTTGGATGGAGACAGAGATTGTTTATTACCTTGCTGTATAGTACTCCCTCGTAGGCCTGTCCCCACACTTTTGTTTTGGGCTTGGATAGACATGCACCTGTCCAGACAAAGTCAGGTGTGCTAGAATCAAAAACCAGAGTCTCTCATTTGTCAGGTGCACTGGGATGGAACCAATGAAGTGAAGTGTGAGCCAGGTTCCAAGTGGAGCTACTTCCATTCACAGTCTCCTCTGGACTGGTCCATGGGGAGCTGACACCTGATCTTGGAGTCTCCTGTACAGCAGCCAGCCTGCCTCATGTTCCCCTCTCTGGTCCTAATCGGGATCTATTTCTGAAGCCCAACTTTTTCACCCTGACCTTCGGTGAGAAATTTCCTTGCCAGAAAACCCTCTGGGGTTGGGAGAGGTTGGCAAAGGAGATTTCTCACTGTGGTGGGCAATCATGGTGGACGTTCACAGGAAAGGGTTTCTGAAGGTCAAAAGTCTCAGCATGTCCTGGACTCTAAATATTCATGGTGTGCTAGATGTCTTAATCTTATTTACAAATTAAATCTTTACTTGCTGTCCTTTCTAGAGCCTCTGAGGTGCTTCTGCCAAGGGTTCTCCTTAGGCCTGGAAGTCCCACCTGAGGGGGGCAGGTGACTTGGGTAGTTAGGAGTTTCTCGGTTCTCGGAAATTTGTCACTAACTAACTCTGGTTACATATCGCCTCTGGCCAATGGGGCTGGAGCATTCGCCCATGCCTGAGCACCGTGGGTGCTTTTATGAGCATTTCCAAGACTCACAGAAGCGTGGCACCCTAAATGTTGTACCTGAGCTGGAAACTCTTGACCCCTTGCCCAAGGAAGTTCACAAAACCAGGTGCAAATATTGGATTTGAGAGTAGGCAAGCCTTCAGGGAGGTCAGCCACCCGGAGGAGGGTGATGGAGGCTCCCAGAGCCCAGCGAGTCACAGGTGATGGGCTGGGCTGCTCCACCGCCCTGGCAGCTTCTCTGGGCTCCACTTCCTGTTTATAGAAGCTACGGGTCCCCTGTCCTCTGCCTTCTCTCTGCTTCCCATGAAGCCTGGTTACCTCACCTGTGCCTGGGAAATGAAGAATCTGGGATTAAAAGGAAGAGTCTGAGAGATGGAAAGATGTCTCAGTGGTTAAGAGAGCTTGTTGTATAAGCATGAGGACCAGAGGAGAGATCCCGTAACAAGCTGGGCATCCTTCAAAGGCTGTAAAACCCCAGCTGTCAGTGGGCAGACATGGGGGAGGGGAGACCACTAGCACTCAGTAGCTGTCAGTGGGCGGTAAACTGTAAGCTCCAGGTTCACAGATAGATCCTGCCTCAAGGGCAAAAGGCAATAATCTATAAAGGTAAACATGTGACGCCCTCCTCTGGCCTACACACACAACACACTCACATACACACTCACACACACACACACACACACACGCACACACACTCGCATGCAGACACACATATACATGCAAATCATGTACAGACAGGACGTGGAACTTAACCAGAAGCAGTAAACCCAGACATTTGTAATATCATAGCCTAGCTTGTAGGACCACAGCTGGGAAATACTGGTCTTGGTCTTACTGGTGTTCAAAAGAAATTTTTCAGAGTCATGGACACCCAGTTGTAATGATTCTATTGGAAGGGACTTTGATGTCCCCAGTCAAATCAGATGACCCTAGTGTGACATGGAAGGTAGTTTGCAAACCAGAACCATGACAGTAAGACAGCAAGGTTAGACTACCTGGGAATCTGGGTGGTCCATATACCCCGAATCTGTCCTCTAGTGCCATGTGACAGTGACACAGTGACAGCTCTCATAGCTCTAGGTATGAGTGTGTGTGTGCGCACACATGCACACACAAGTACATACCCGTGTCCTCACACTAATGACTTTCCTCTGCTTCTAGGTGTTTGCCTATGTGGTCACTCTGCTCTACGTGGTGCATGCTGTGTTTTCCTTAATCAGATGGAAGTCTTCATAGAACAGCAGTTCGGGAGCTGAAACCCAGATACAATTAACTGGTCAGCCCATCTTCCCCATTAACTTCCTAGAACACAGACTGGATGGTGGAGAAAAGAAAACAAGCCAAAAAGAAAACAAAACAAACACAAAAACAAAAGGAAGCCAAGTTCATATCTCTTGGGTGTTATGTTTACCTTATGTCGGGGTTTAGGGCTTGCTATATTTAACTTCCAGCTAAGGGGGAAGGAGTCGTCTTGGCAGGGGCCCTTTCTGCCCTTGACCGGGTCAGTGGGTGGGAACTGGGAACCTTGATCTGAAGAAATGATGATTTCCCCTTGACCCTTGGAGCATGTCCTAAGAATTTGCCTCTTGGAATTTTCCATGGGCTCCTTCGAGCACTCATCCCTGGCTTGATTTAGTCTTTGTGGGTAGTCACAGGCACTGAAATTCACCCAACAGAGGTCTCCCGACATTCATGGTGGAAGATGAGCCCCCTTGAAATACTTCATTAAATACTTTTATGTCTCACGCTTCGGGTGGGGAACTAGAGGGATGTTTTTCATTCTCGGGGACCAGGGACGCCTTCCCGTTCAACTTTCTTCCTGCAGAGTCCTTTGATGTAACCTGAATCTCAAGGGACAATTCAGTTGTATGTGCTGAACCAGTCTTTTCCCGAGTGACTCACTGAGGACGACACCCTCACAACAGTGTCCACCAAGATAGCGTCTCCCCTGGGCACATCCCAGGGAGCTCCACCTTTTTCTTTAAAGGCACAATAGTCTGCTGAATTAGTGTCTTCTCAAGCTCTGAGAAGACTGGGTATGGGTACTCCTTCTCTTCTTAAGGCTGATCTAGCCGGGCAGTGGTGGTGCATGCCTGTAATCCCGGCACTCTGGGAGGCAGAGGCAGGTGGATTTCTGAGTTCAAGGCCAGCCTCGTCTACAGAGTGAGTTCCAGGACAGCCAGGGCTATACAGAGAAACCCTGTCTCGAAAAAACCAAATCCAAAAAACAAAAAACAAAAACAAAAGGCTGATCTAAAATGCTCTAGTCCATTATCTGCGGTCTCTTGATGTATTTGGGCATGTTCTCAGACCACTCCTTTGAGGAGAAAAGGGACCTGACCCCAGAGCAAAGACAGTGGCTATTTCTGGCTGCCACGTTTCAGGTGACGGACGTGTGACCTGAAAGAAGGAAGTATAATTAGGAAGGACATGGAGAGTCTGCAAAGTCAGACATTCTGCTCAGAGATCTCACTCTGTCCCCACACTTTAAAGAACTGAGTGACATCCTAGAGATGGAGCCCCGGATGCAGGGATGTCCTGCCAACCACCAGGAAGGCCAGGATTCCAGCCTCAGTCAGCTTTCATAAGCTAATGTTTTATTCTCCAACAAAGTAGGAGATTGAGACCTACAACTAAATTAGATTTGGGGATTTTTCTACCTTGGTCCTGAGGATGGAGCCCAGGGGGATGCATGCTGGGTAAGCACTCTTCTGCTGGATCCCATCCTCAGCCCTAAATTGGGTCTCACTGGCACATCCAGGAGGACTTTGGTTATCCCAGCCAACCTGGTACCCAAGCCTGACATTTGCCCACTTAACAGCGCCAAAAAATCATACTAAAACACAAGCAAAAGATTAGGGGGATTTATTTTTAAAATTAAAATGTAAACTAAGAGATTATATGAAGTTCACTATAATGTTTAACAAAATCTGTAACTGAGTGCTGACTGGGGTAGTCTTATATTTTCAACAAAACTGAACCATAACATTACGCTAACCAGCAGCTCAGCGTGAATGAGGATCGCTTTTAGACAAGAAGAAAAGAGAGATGAAGGGAGAAAGGAACGAAGGAAGGGTGACAAGATGAATTTCCCAAGGGTTTCTCGATGTTTCAGATTTTTAATCATTAAAAGAAACTTTCATACATTCTTTGTCTCACTTGTTGTTGTTGCAAATTGTTACAAACTAAAAATATCCCGATTAAAGACCCTGAGGATGATTCTGACAACTCTCATCCTTTCTGTCCTGTTGAAGTTTCTTTTCTTTTTTTTTAATCTTTTATCTGTTCTTTGACAATCCCATACGCCCATACAGTGTCTCCTGATCCTACCCATCCCCCCCCCTCGCTTGCACTTCCAGTACATCCCTTGTCCACCTTCATGACCCTGTCCCCTTTGAAGACCTGCAGTCCAGTCGGTGCTGCCTGAGGCTCTTATTGGCTGGCTTTTGTGTCAGTCTTAACCATACTGTAGTGAGTCCACGAGAACAAAAGCCAGGCCACATCCACAGGACAGCCTGGCACCGCGCTCCTCCCAACCCTCTGCCTTACAGCGCTCCCACCTTCCCTTCTGTTTCCTCAGCCTCGGGGAAGCAGGCTTGAGGTGGGGTGAGGGTGTTGACACGGATGTCCCATTTGGGCCTAAGCGGTCACCGGTCACTTATCCTCAGCACCTTGACCAGTTAAGAGTTCCAGCAGTCACATGCTACCCACTTCTGAAGTTTACAATTTCGTTTCCCATTTGAATCATAATGCCTTGTTGGACCTCTAATGGGGCGAGCATGTTTTCCCCTCCCCCAGATCCCCACCACTACCTGCCCTCTCTGCCCATTCTTCACTCTTCCCAGGGCCCAAAGTTTGCAGGTACAAGGGGCTGCCAAAAGTAGCTGCTAGCATTTTGTCTAAGCTCCCTCCCCCATACCTGACTATACCTCCACCAAACATATTCCTTCTCTCTCTATTGTTTTATAAAATACAACAGTAGCCATACCTACTGGAGTCTGCCCTTCTAGGAATCCACCACACCTAGGAGGAACAGTATGGAGAAACTACTCTTCTGTTGGAAGAGCCCAACAGAAGTTAGCTATACAGAACAGGCAGCGGCCACGCCCCTGTGTGTGGCTCCGTTTGCTTCTCAGGCATGGAGGATAGCTTCTTGGTTACATGGCACACCACATTTGTCCTGGGGTCTTGGCTAATAGGAAGTCTATTCTGGAAAATATGTTAGTGTTTTCATAACTAAAAACCAAGGGCAAGAAATCATTCTTGGCCAACCTTAGGCCAAGTACTACACACATCCCCATTCTCACCTGTATAACTACTTTGCTGGTCATCTTTGGAGCTCTTGCCTGGGGCCAGGCACCCCTGAAAGGACCTTTCATATGTAAATATGTTCTCCTGCCACCCTCCTAGTAGCCACAGGTGACTGATGGCCTCGAGATTATTCCACAATTGAGAACCCAAAGATTCACATGGTGGTGGCACAGAGACCTGGACCAGCCTCTTTGGTCCTGGGCCCTGAGCTTGACTCCTCTCCAAGGGCACAAAGACCTGTTCTTATGACAGTGAGGCCTCATGGACAAGATGGTTGTGAGCAGAAGCCTGTAGGGTAGGGTGAAGCTGGACGTTAGGGACAATGGCAGACGACTAGTAAGGCCCAAAGCAGGGGTCACAGATGGGCACAGGGCTCAATCATCTTCTAAAGAAAAGCTGGTGGCTCTGAGTTGTTACCCCAGCCACAGCTCCTAGGTTCACCTTGCAACCCACAGAGCTAAAAGCTGGCCCAGTCCAGTGAATGCTGTGCAAAGAAGATGAAGAACTGGGTATTCTTGAAGGACAGAAACCATGGAACTAGGGATATAATGCAGCTAGGAGAGTGCCTGCCTAGCATGCTGGAAGCCCTCAGTTTGTCCCCCTCATCTTCACCATGTAAACAATGCATTGAGGCACACTCCTGTAAGCGTAGCATTCAAAGACAGAGAGAGAAACAATGGAAGTTCATAGTCATCCTTGGCTACATAGGGAGCTCAAGACCAGCCTGGGATACTTAAAGCCTGTCTCAGTTAGGGTTTTACTGCTGTGAACAGACACCATAACTAAGGCAACTCTTCCAAAGACATTTCATTGGGGCTGGCTTACAGGTTTAGAGGTTCAGTCCATTATCATCAAGATGAGAGCATGGCAGCATCTAGGTAGGCATGGTGTGGGAGGAGCTGAGAGTTCTACATCATCTGAAGGCTGCTAGCAGAATACTGGCTTCCAGGCAGCTAGGATGAAGGTCTTAAGCCCACACCCACAGTGATACACCTACTCCAACAGGGTCACACCTTTTAATAGTGCCACTCCCTGGGCTAAGTATATACAAACCATCACATTCCACTCCCTGGCCCCCATAGGCTTATTCAAACATATGAGTCTATGGGGGCCATACCTAAACATAGCATAATGCAAAATACATTTAGTCTAACTTCAAAGATCTCCATAGTCTATACCAGTCTCAACAATGTTAAAAGTACAAAGTTCAAGGTCTCTTCTGAGATTCACCCAATCACTTAACTGTAATCCCCAAGGCAAGACAGGAAACCAGCTGGGCTAACTCCAAACTCTGAATCTCCATGTCTGATTTCAAAAAGGTCTTCAGTTCTTCAACTCCTTTTTCATCTTTGTTGACTACTTCGTTTTCTCGGGCTGGTTCCACTCCCTGTTAGCAACTTTCCTCAGCAGAAAACCCACGGCTCTGGCATCTTGAACATCTTCGGTTCTCCAAGGCAACATCAGTATTACAGCTTCTTGTTTCAGTGTCTAGGATTCACACATGATCTTCTGGGATCCTCCAAAGGGCTGGTGTCACTTCTCCAGCTCTGCTTTCTACAGCACTCTAAGCTCAGGTTGATACACTCCACTGCTACTGAAGTTCTTTGTGATCATTCCATGGTACTGGCATCTCCAACACACTGGGGTCTTCCACTGCAACTAAGCTTCACCAATAGCCTCTCATGGGCTCTCTTCATGGTGTCAAGCCTCAAATCCTTTGCATGATCCCTTCAGTCCTGGGCTATCAACTGCAACTGAGGCTGCACCTTCACCAATGGCCTTCCATGGGCTCTCACAGTGCCAAGTCTCAGCTGGTCTTCATAACACCTTCATGCTTCACCTGGGTGACTCTTAAACATTATCAAGTTCAGTTGTAGCATAAGGTAAAACCTTGGCTATCTCTGGAACACAGCTTCTTTGTGCTCTCAGAAAACACTTTCCAGAAGATGACACCTTAGTGATGCTAATCTCTTCTTAATCACCATTAATTTCTTAGCTCCATCTAACCAGCATCAATTGTCCCAGTAGTCCCTTCTATTCTGGACTCTAAAACCAGAGCCACATGGCTGAAGCTGCCAAGGTCTCCTACTTGCAGGAGCTGGAACATGGCCCCCTTGTTTTATTACATTATCATTAGCTTTCTGATTTTTAACTCCTTTACTGCCTAAAATTGACTGTCCTGGATTGACCTCTGTAGACTGACCTTGAACTCAGAGATCTGCATGCCTGTCTCCTGGGACTAAAAGTATGTACCACCACCCCTGGACTTAAGCTTTTTTTTTTCACCTAGAACTTGCTCTGTTCCCGGCTGGCCTTGAGCTCAGAGGTCTGCTTAGCTTTATCTTCTGAGATTAAAGGTATATACCACCATGCCTGGATCTAAATTTAGCTGGGTAGGCTCTTGCCCCAAATTCTCTTAATCTGTTATCTTCTAAAACATAGGATTCAGTTCCATTTCACTTCCTGGTGCCCCTTTAATACTTGAACCATATATTTTATATTTTTCCTTTCTAAAATATTGTTCGAAACGCTCTTCATGAGACTTAACTAGAGAACAAAGTCTCTGCTGGGCTTTTTTGAAACTTTCTTTTTCAGTGCAATTAATATAAATCTCTTTATCTTAGCCTCAGGTTGACTCTTCAGACAGCAGCCACATTCTTCAACAAAGTACCACAAAACAGTCTCGAACAGCACATACTGATATTCTTCTCCTCTGAAACCTCTTGGGCCAGGTCTGCACAGTTCAAGTCACTCACAGCAACAAAGTCTTCCATATTCCTACTAGGATGGCTCATGAAGCCCCACTTAAAACAGTCCATAGCTTTCCAAATCCCCAAATCCATATTATTTCAAACAAAAGCATGGTCAGGCCTATACAGCAATACCCCAGTCCCTGGTATCAACTTCTGTCTTAGTTAGGGTTTTACTGCTGTGAATAGACACCATGACCAAGGCAACTCTTATAAAGACAACATTTCATTGGGGCTGACTTATAGGTTCAGAGGTTCAGTCCATCATCATCCAGGTGGGAGCATGGCAGCATCCAGGCAGGCATGGTGCAGGAGAAGCTGAGAGTTCTACACCTTCATCTGAAGGCTGCTAGCAGAATACTGGCTTCCAGGCAGCTAGAATGAGGGTCTTAAAGCCTACACTCACAGTGACACACCTACTCCAACATGGCCACACCTTCTAATAGTGCCAATCCCTGAGACGAGCATATACAAACCATCACAAGGCCCTATATTAAAAAACAAACAACAAACAAACAAACAAAAAAACCCAAGACCAGGAGGTGAATTTGTAAAAAGGCCAAAGCAATGGCCACATCTGTAATCTCAACAGCTATATCTGTAATCTCAGCACACTTATGGAAAGATGGAAGCAGGAGGAAGGAGAAAAAACATTCCCTATCTTTATATGCCTGGACACACACACACACACACACACACACACTCAAATAAATAAAAGTTTTAAGGACAATCCATTATCACAAAGAATAAACAAAATCTCCTCCCATGGCCCTAAGGAAGGATTAAGAAGCAACCAACTGGCAGAACTCATGGAACCAGAGTGCCCACTGGGGTACCCACCAAATGTGGGTCCCGTGTGAGCTCACAGGAACACTCGGTGCTTGGCGGGTGACAAAAGGACCCATAAATAGGAATGCATGAGTGAGCAGGATCCGGCCCTGGGCAGCTCCAGCTAACTTATCTTCATGCAGTCTGTCATCCAGCATCTCAAGCAATGGCAGAGCAGAGCCCCTGTGAAGGCCACATTTCAAATTGGCAGGGGTTTCTGGGATACAGGTGGGTACTTGGAGCAGCTATGTGGAACCCTCTGGCATGACTTGGATGGGACAATGAGGAGTAAGTACTGTCCTTTCCCTCTTGCCTTTGATGCCCCAGAGACAACTGCATGGGGCTCATGACTAGGAATGACCAACCAGTACAGGGGGAGGGTGGACACCAGGGCTGGGCCCACAGCAAAAGGCAACGTGTGTGCCACGTCCACCCAGGACGTAGGTGCTCCTGCCTGTAGCTCCTCTGCCTTTGTTTCTCTTTCTGGTGATCTTCCCCTATGAAGGGAGGGTATATGGAAGGAGCCTCTTCACACATAGGCCTGGAGGCCAACCTCTAATAGCTCATTCTGCACACAGTAGGTCCAATCAGACTATTCTGTCAGAGACCACTTCATAGGAGCTGAGCATTGTAAAGGCATCTGTGTGGGCACCGCTCAGGAATCGGCATGTCTTTGCACAGCAGTCCCAATGGAGCATTGAAGGCCTCCCTACATGGGCCTTAAAGAGACAGTAAAGGGTTCGCACTGCCAGCCGTGGGCTGGAGCAAGCATGCCTTTGGGGCTATACAAGGGCCCGTTGTTCCCAGAATCAATTGGGGCCACTGTGGGGTCACAATGGAGGCCTTTCAAAGAGACAAAGCGCCTCTGGCCTGGCTAAGTGTCCCTGCACACGTGGGCATCTGCCCAGAACATTTAAAATAACACAATTTGAAAAAACAGATTTCAAGTGTACAATCTAGTGGCCTTTGTTCTGTCTCTGCCATGTGCAGTGGCCTTTGTTCCATGTCCACCACCACATGCAGCGATGGTGGATCAGAGCCGGGTGCGGGAGGAGGACACCAGAGCTCTCTCCTCTGTCTTAGGTAGGTAACTGGGAATATATACAGTCCCAGGCTCACTGGAGGAGTCCAGAGAGGTCTGATTTGTGCACAGATGCCAAACAAGATGACCTACTCCTGCTTGGGCTAGCCCTTTACTTCTTCACTTGATCTCAGTGGCAGCCATGCTGGCCTGCCTTATTTCTGTTACTGTAACAAAATACCCCAGACCATCAACTTCATATGGAAAAAGGTTTGCCTTGGCTCACCATTGTCCTGTTTCTTTGGGGATGTGGTGGCACAGTACATGATGGCCAGAGTACATGGCAGAATAGCCTTACCATGGGCACAGCCTCAATGCCTTCTTTCCACTTGGCTCTACCTCCATAAGCCTCCACTACCTCTGCAAACACAAGAAGCTGGTGACCAAGCCTTCAACATGTGGCTTTTGGGGGACGGTCAGGGGTCTGTCATACCTAATGTCTCATCACAAGAGGATCCCCAACTTTCTGGAAGCTGGGGTCCCAGATGTGTCACACTTAGGATTGATTCCATTAATACCAAAGGCTCTAAGAGGCTCGTGAGGAACATAGAGTGAACAGGAACCCAGCCCCACCAGTGCATAAGTCTCAGGTAAGGGAGACTCCATTCCTTTCTTGGTCTTGGAGAGCAGAACTTGCAGGAGCTTCGAGGGACCTGAATTCTTTCAGGAAAAGATAAAGCTTGGCTCTACTGAGAAGAGGTTCCTGTAGGCTGCCCACTAGGCTAGGGTAAGGATTCCAGGCAGGCCTGACAAGAGGTAAAATAGATACAACTAGATTTTTGGGAAGGGTGTGGCCTAGGGTGTAGCCAAGGGCATGAGTCCCTGAGCTGGCCCAAGAGTGTGGCCTTCCTCTCAGCTCAGTTCCCTGGCTACAGAGTTGGAATATTAGTTCTGCCCCATAGGATGTCGGGAGGATTTGAGCACTTGATTCAGGTAAGACCTGAGATCAAGGATGTTCCCTATATTTGATCAAAAAATATGAAGGGAAAAACCTGGGATATTCCTGAAGTTTCTAGCTGAACCTGTGACCAGTTATCTGCCTTGTTACCCATGTTTTTGACATCCTGCCATAAATTTGGATTATAACTATGGTCTCCTGCCCCAGAAAATAGCAGCATTTACTATAGCTCCACCTTACAAGACCAACGCAGCCCTCTGGAAAAGAGGCTTCTCCTACCAAAGCTCTCTGGTAATAGCTTGCTGCTCCCAGTAGAGCTGAATAGACCTGGAAGGACCCAGGAATTCACCAGGGCCAAAGACTGGTTGTGGTGGACACAGAAGGAAGTGAGTTGACTCAAGGGCCATTCCTGTGACTCACTCCTGCCCAGAGCAGGGAAGAACTGGTGTGTGGGGAGCATACAGGTGGATAGGCAGCATATTTTCACAGACTTCTCACATCTAAAATTAGGGTTGGGGCCTCCAGTCTCGGCCAGTGCCACACCTGGGACAAATAATGACAGGAATGTGCCCTGAGACAGCTTGCTCAGCCATGCCAGCCCTGGCCCGATACTGAGATACGACCTGCCCTGCCCTTTGCCCAACTTCACTGAGTTGAGCAGAATGTTCTGGGCCCTGGTGCTTACAGGATAAGCCTGCCAGCTCTCAGTGGGTGAGGGGGCTGTCTTCCACACTCTGACCCAGCTTTTTCTGTAACAAAAGGGGAGAGGGTCCTGGCCTCTCTTGACTACATGGTGTGGGGAGAGGAGATATAGATGGGCAGAGGAAGCTTGGTCAGCTCAGGCACTTCACTGGATGTGGTCTCCTCGAGTGTTAATGGGAGGTTCCCACATCCATAGAGTAGGAGTTAAGGATGCTACCTGACTTCTCTGGTGTCATCCAGTGACAATCCCACTATGTATACTGCTGTCTTCAGTGCACAGATGAAGAGACAGGTTTACTGAGCCTGAATCTCACCTAGCAAACCCTGCCGAGAACCAGAACTTTGTCCCAGAACAATTCACACAGGCAGAAGAGTCACACAGATGAAAGGATTCTCTGTGTCTACTTCCTGGTCTGGGCCCCAGGCAGGCTTAGCTGCTCTGTCTCCCTTGATGGTTTAAAGGGTCTCCTACCCCACCCCCAAGGACTCTTCATTTTAACAGGAGACCCCAGAAATTTTGCAAGAAATTTTCTCATCGTGCTGCATGGGATGATACAGTTGGAGATTTCCACAGTTCATATTTTTCTTTTCATTTTATGTGTATTGTGTTTTGCTCCATGCATGCCTGTGTACCAAATGTGTGCCCGGTACCCGTAGAGGTCAGAAGAGAGCATTGGCTTAAGTTACAGACCATTACCATCTGGGTGCTTGGAATCAAATCCGGGTCCTCTGGAAGAACAGCCACTGAGCTGTCTCTCCAACACTAGTCCTTCTCTCTCTGTTGTGTTCCCCAGTATTCCATTGTATACATATGTCTTAGATGATCTGTTCATCCCTCATCAGACAGGAGTTAGATAATTGTGACTACTCTGAAGAAAGCTGTTACAATTGAGTAAAAATCTCTTGTCTGAAGGAGGGTATTTTCTTTATTCTGGATAAGTGCCTAGCTGTTGAATGGCTGGGTCACATGCTAGTAAATATTTAGATTCATAGGAAACCATAAAAATGGTTCCCACCAGAAATGTAGGAGCAGTCCAATTCTTCCATGTTCTCACCCACACTTGGGGTTGTCAGTATTTTCTAGCGTTATCCATTTAGTTAAATTCTTTTAGGATTTAGATTCTTGGAACCTACTGGTCAGACTTTTATCATCTGATAAATGTGTAAATTTAAATGCATTTCTGTTTAAACACTATTAATTTAATGTATCTTGTTGTTTTAATCAGGGTTCTCTAGAGGAGCAGAACCAAGGAGAGGTGGGTGGGGGGGTGTGTGTGCACGCGCGCGCACATATCTGTGTGTCTGTGTGTGTCTGAGTATGCGTGTGTGTCTGTGTATGTGTGTGTGTCTGTGTGTGTCTGAGTATGCATGTGTGTTTGTGTATTGTATATCTGTGTGTCTGTGTGTGTCTGAGTATGCGTGTGTGTCTGTGTATGTGTGTGTGTCTGTGTGTGTCTGAGTATGCATGTGTGTTTGTGTATTGTATATCTGTGTGTCTGTGTATGTGTGTGTGTCTGTGTGTCTATGTGTGTGTCTGTGTGTGTCTGTGTATGTGTGTGCATATCTGTGTGTCTGTGTGTGTCTGAGTATGCGTGTGTATCTGTGTACGTGTGTGTGTGTCTGTGTGTCTATGTGTGTGTCTGTGTATGTGTGTGCATATCTGTGCGTTTGTGTGTATCTGTGTGTCTGTGGGTGTGTCTCTGTGTGTGTACATGTATTCATATTTCAGAATTTATTAAGCTAGCTTTAAAATAGCCAGTGATAGCCATGTCACATCAGAGACTCTGAGAACCCAATAGTTACTCAGCCCTTGAAATTGGTGCCTTATCAGAGTATTCTAGAATAGCTGTCTCTCACAGAGAGGGTGACAACCAGCAGCCACTCAGCCCACAAGGCAAGGTACCCCAGTAGTCCCAATCTGATGTCAAAATCCCAGAAGGTTTTTGGAGCGCCCCTGCTCCCTAGTCCACCATGAAAGCTCAGAAATGCTGGTTCTGCTCTCAGTGATGGAGTCGGAGGGTGGGGGAGGGGCAGTGAGAGGCCAAAGTTTTTAAGTTCAGACTCCATTTTAGAGACCCTGACCTAAGTTTGAACCCAGGGAAACTAACAGGCTGGTACCTAGCATTAGTTTCCAAGTTACCCCCCAACAAAGCCTGAGCCTAGCTCCAGTCTCCAGGCGAATCCCCAACAAGACCAACATTTCCAGGTTACACCCTCAACAAGACCAGTGTCTCTAGGTTATTCCCCCAACAAACCTGCACCCCAGGTTACAAGCCCACCCCTGGCCTAACGACCACCAAAGTAGAGGGGAACAGAAATTAAGTTTATGCTATGACTCCCAGCACAGCCAATTATGTTAAAGGCCACAGGAGATTTCCAATTAGATGCTGGCACATGCACTCCCTGCCTGCTGCTTACTATAAAGCCTTGCCCCATAGACATTTGAGGCACCCCCAACACCAAAACCGTCCTGTGTGACAGCTATGGGGGGGATGGGGGAACTGGCTAGCTCGAATAGAATAAAGACCCTGGTGTGAGTTGCATCAGATCGGCTCCTGTCTGGTTCTTTTGGGGATCACTAACATTTCCCTGCCACTACAGCAGCAGCCACAGCACGAAGGTAAATCAACTCTGCACCAAGAGGGAGAGCAGACCGGTTGAAGGCGAGAGAAACTCTTCTGGAATCCTGTTTACCTAGAAAGCTGCCCCGAGGAGCCACCCACAGTGAGGGCACCCACTGTCTTCCCACACTAACCAAGGCCATCAGGATAACGCTTTAGGCGAGGCTCCTACTCAGGTGATTCTAACGTGTGATGAGTTGACATTAAATCTAACTGTGATGCTTGCTGAGCCGTTAAGACTGAACTCAAGGCAAACAGCTCTATGACTTGCTCATGAATGAAGTCATAAACACAGATATCTTTCCCCATAATACACAATACAGCTTTCTTACACATAGGGCTGCTTGGCAGCATTTCTGAACTGTGTTTGGGTACATTTTAACCACCAAAACCCCCAGCTAAAAGCACCAGATATGAAAAGGAGGCAGAGGAATCACGGAATAGACCGTAAGAAAAAAATCTTTTTTTTTTTTTTGAGACAGGGTTTCTCTGTGTAACCCTGGCTGTGCTGGAACTCAGAATCCGCCTGCCTCTGCCTCCCAAGTGCTGGGATTAAAGGCGCGCGCCACCACCGCCCGGCCGGAAAAACAAATTCTTATTTCAGTTTGAGAGCTACGTCAAGAAAGCAGAGTGCTGCCTTGTGGTGTCTGACCCAGAGCACTCAGAATGCTGTCCCTGCACACATGTCCACATGTGACTGTGTGGGCTTCAGTATTATGAACATATTATGAACACATTTCTGTTCATAACAATGGGAAGGGTGACATCGTCAACTGATGAGGATAACTCATGCTGCTTACACATGAGCCAAGCTCAACATAGGGTCCTTACCACACACACAGTTCCCACAGCCCTATAAGTCACCGTGTGCCCAGGCTCCCTCCGCACTAGTTAGTCTCTTGCCACCAGGACACCCTCTTGCTGCTGCCCTTCCCCCAGCATGCTGTCCTCTTGATTTGTATGTTTACCAACTTTACTTTCTTCCTCCTCCCCTCTAAGATCTCTTCTTCCCCTCTCATGGTCCCTTTTCTAGGTTCATGATCTGCACCCACCCACCCACACACACACAGAGAGACACACACACAGACACACACACACACAGACACACACACACACAGACACACACACAGACACACACACAGACACACACACACACACAGAGAGAGAGAGAGAGGGAGAGAGGGAGAGAGGGAGAGAGGAAGAGACAGAGACAGAGAGACAGAGAGAGACCCTAAAGTTTGCATATGAGAGAAAACCTGTAGTATTATTTCTCTTTCTCAGTCTGGCTTATTTCACTTAGCACAATGATTACCAGTCTTTTCCATGTTACCTTCACAACAAAGATGACGGTCAGCAAAGTACAAACAGCCTACAGAACGGGAGAAGATCCTTGCCAACAACATGTTAGTGGTTAATTTTAGAATATATTTTTTAAAAACTGCAAACCTCACACATTGAAAGAACTCTTCTGATCAAAAAAAAAATGGGCTAATAAACAAGAAAATCTCAAAAGAAGCATCGTGAATGCCTGATAAATGATTGGAGGAAAAGTGTTGGACATCTTTTGCCGTCAGGAAATGTAAATGTGAAAGCTGACTTGAGAGTATGCCTCACACCTGTAAGAATGGCAATTATCCAGTAAACAAACAACAGCAAGTTCTGGTGATGATGTGGGAAAGAGGAACACTTAACCACTGCTAATGGGAGCGGGAACAGGTGCTATGCTGTAGTGTTCCTGGTGTATACTGGAATATATATATATAAGATATGTGTATATATATATACACATACACACATGTGTATGTGTACTGTATGTGTGTGTGTGATGTAGTGTTTGTGGAGTTAATACTGAATACATGTCATATATATAATATATACTGTAACGTTCCTGGAGAGTATATGTGTGTGTGTATACTGTAGCATTCCTGGAGTGTGCGTGTGTGTGTGTGTGTGTGTGTGTGTGTGTGTGTGTGTGTATAAAAGGATGCAGCATTCCTGGAGTATACTGAGAGGACTCAAAGCGGCATGAATTACTTGTATATTCATGACCGTAGCTGCACTATTCACGCAGCTAAGACATGGAATCAGACTAGATGTCCATAAACAGATGAACAAATTTAAAAACTGTGGTTTGTGTACACAGGGGAATTTATTCAGCCACAAAGAAAAACGAGACCACAAAGCATTCTTCTCTAGTGCTAAAGCAGCTTCATATTCCTTAGCTATGCTGTGTTTCATTTGCAGGATTCAACTTTTTACTTTTAATTTTTTTTTTCTTTTTGAGATAAAGTTTCTCTTCACAGCCATAGCTGTCCTAGAACTCACTCTGTAGACCAGGCTAAGTTTGAACTCAGAACTCTGAGATTCCCCTGCCTCTGCCTCCCAAGTACTGGGATTAAAGGCATGCACCATCACCACCTGACTTGCAGGATTCAACTTTTACGTATTTTGTTTGAAGATTTCCATATTGGTATTTACAAGGGCAGGAATTACTTTTTCTATGGTGTCATTGGCTCGCTTGCTTGAGCCATAGGATGAACTGGGCAGTTAATCTTTGGGGTTTTTTTGTTTGCTTTTGTTTTTGTTTTTTGTCAATAGCATGGTACCAGATGTGGATATATTATAAAGAAAAGAGGTTTATTTGGGCTCCTAGTTTTAATCCAAGGTCAGTGGCTTTCTGGCTGGCATTCCTGAGTTGACACAGGATATTACATGGCAAGCGACCTAACCAAACTGGCTTTTTATAGTGGTTCACTCTCAGATAACCTACTTATTTGCTAATCTAATTACAAGAATGCATTAGTCCATTCATAAAGGCAGAGTCTTAGTCATCTCTTAATGGTTCCAACCATTAAAACTGCGTGTGGGAGTGAAGTTAGACCAGAGTTAGGGAGAGGAAGCAATCTGCAGTCCATACCATACCCTCCCTCCCTCCCTGCCTGTTCCTTCCCTCCTTCCTTCCCTCCATCCCTCCCTCTCTCCCTGCCTGCCTCCCTCCTTCCCTCCATCCCCCCCCCCCTGCATCCTTCCCTCCCTCCTTCCCTCCTTTCTTTGTTTTACAGAGAAGGATCTCATACAGCCCAGGCTGGCCTCAAGCTCACTATGAAGCCGAGGATGGAGCTGAACTCTGGAGCCTCTCGCCCTGACCTCCCGAACCCAAGGGTCACAGGTGTGCTCTGCTGCATCTGGCCCTGTGTGATGTTTCCATTACATCCAGGGTTGTGTGTCCACCAAGCAAGTACTATGCCGCCCACTGCATCCTTGCCTCTTTAACCAGGTTGATTGTCCTTGTGGGTTTCAAGTAGTCTCTGCATCCTCTCAATAGCAATCTCTTAGTGGATGTGAGCTTTGAACGTGTTCAGCGGTAGGTGGGTTGGCTTCTTACTCTGTTGGTACTGTCTTTACAAAGCACTTCCATTTTCGTGAAGTTGCCCATTCTTTGGGTCATACCCAAAAGACCAACCCTCCCCCATCCAATGACAGGAATGTTTTGTCTTATGCTTTCTTCTAAGAGTTTGGAATATAAGGACAGAGAAAAAAAAGGAGGGAGGTGATTGGAGAATGGATGGAGAGAAGAAGGTTTATGGGACATATGGGGAGAGGGGATCCGGGAAAGGGGAAATCATTTGGAATATAAACAAAGAATATAGAAAATAAAAATATTTAAAAAAAAGAGTTTGCAGTTTTGGGTATCAAGTTTAAATCTTTGATTCATTTTGAGTAAGATTTTTTTTTTTTTTTTTTTTTTTTTGCAGTTGGGTTAGGGGTTAACTTAGAACCTACATGTGCTAGGCTGGTCCTTTACCTTTGAGCTCTATCCCAGCATCATTTAAAGGGGATGCTTGTGCATTAGTGAGTTAAGGGTGTGGTGTTGCTCTTCTGCATGTCTATTCCTGTTTTTCCAATACTATTTGCTGAAAAGGTGATTATTTCCCTCACTAAGTGACCTTGGGCACTTGTCAAAAAGACTGGCTAAATATGTAAGGGTTGATAGGCTCTCTGCTCTACACTGTGGCTTATGTGGCCTTGTGCAAACATCATATATTTTGATTGCTGTAGCATTATGGTCAGTTTCAAAATCTGTAAGTTTGAATCCTTTATATTTGTCCATCTTTTCTCTATCTGTAGATATCAGGGATCCCTTGGTATCTCATATAAACTTTGGGAAGAGTTTTTCTACAGATGAAAGATGTTACTGGTGTTTTGCTAGGAACTGCACTGAATATGTGGGCCATTTGGAGTAGTACAGACATCAGGATGATGATAAGACCCAGTCCACGCTCACGGGCTTGTTGTTACAGCTTGGTTCCCTTCTGCTGTGTTCTGTAGTTTTCATTGAGTATGTCTTCCATTTCCTTAAACTAATCCCTAAGTGTTTCCTTTGTTAATGATATTGTCAACAGCACTTTCCCCAAAATTTCCTTTCCAGATTATTCCTCATCAGCATATTGGGATAAAATACTTGGTATCTACTTGTCAAATTCCTGTAATCTAGTAAAGCGTGTATGTGTGTGTGTGTGTGCATGTGTGTGTGTGTGTGTGTGTATTTATGTGTGTATGTGTGGTCATTAGAGTTTCAATGTATTTGTGATCTTATCATTCCCAAAGATACTATTTCTTCTTCCTTTTCGATGTAGCTCTGTGCTCTTTCCTTCTCTTGTCCCCTTGGCAAGGATTCTTTTACTTTGTTGAACGGAAGTGAGCATACAGAACAGGGCATCCTGTTCCCGAGCTCAGAGGGAAAGCTTTCAGTTTCTTGGGGATTTGTTTCAGTCTGGTTTCTTCCCTTGGCTTCCGGTGACATTCCTACTGCTTCTTCACAGGGACACTGTCTATGCTCACACGCCTTCTGCCTCTCATGTCTACATTTCTTCTGAGAACTCTCACCACCTTGAATTAGAGCCTTTTCTAAGGAACTCATTAAAATGTAATCATTTCTTTAGAAGATTTGTTTCTAACTACATCACACTCAGATATATCGGGATTATAACTTCAGCATACGGGTTTGGGGAAACAGTCCACAATCGTTATTACATGTGTGTGTGAAAGGGGTGACAGGAAAGTGGGTCCACTAAGACCACTGGAAGGCAGCATGGAGGCACCAACTAGATTTTCTTCTGGGAACAAATTAAACAACCGCAGTTACATTCCTCTTTTCCCATCACTCCCCAGCTTGGCCCCGCCACAGAGGTGGCTCCTGGCCAACAATCCCTCACCTCCCAGTATGGAGGACTGCACCAGTTACAATCTATAAAGCAAAGTCCTTGGTAAGACTGACATATCATAAAGCTCTGGGGAGACATGCCTTGGCAATCATGCATTTATGTGCATGTCTGTGTTTGCATAGCAGAAACTGAAGCATTCAGATTGTCCTCAGACTCTTCCCTCCACACAGTCACACGTCTTAGTATTCAGTGCATCAAGGGACATGTTTATTTGCTATTGGCTTAGACTTTCTTTCAATGATCTTTAATTATTACATTTTTTCACTGTTTTTAAGATGTGTTATAACAAATCTCCTTCTAGGAGTGCCCTTCCAGGGTAGATACAAAAGTCTAAAATTCCCAAACAGTGCATTTAAAATATGCAGGGTGTTGACGTGCCTCCAGGGGCCTCCTAGATGGCTCGGCGGGCAAAGGTGCTCAGCACACAAATCCGGCAGCCTCAGTTTGATCCCTGGAACCTACAGAAAGGCAGGATCAACTCCACAGAATTGTCGTCGCACCTTGCAAGTGCATTATGGCATGCTTGTGTGCGCGCATACACTACAATCAGTGATTTTTAAGAAGATAACATTTAAAGGATTGGCAAGATGGCTCCGTGGTTAAGAACACTGGTTGCTCTTCAATACCCACATGGAGGACTACAAACGGCTGTTAACTCCAGTTCCAGGGGATCTGACACACTCTTCTGATCTCCATGGATTTCATAGATGTAGTGCACAGGCATACATTCAGGAAAAACACCCATACACATAAAACAAAACAAAAGTAAAGGTGATGTTTAAGTGTGCCTCCGAAGCACACAAGAGCCTGCTTTTCCATCCTTTCCCAGCAGGTCATGACTCTTCTTAATTTTTGCACAAAATTATGTTTGAACTTGTATTGCCTGTTCGTTGGGTTGTTAGTCTTTCAGGTGTATATTAGTTGTGCCCTTTCTTACGAGGGTCGCTCGTTTACAACCTGTGCCTATTTTTCACTGGGTTGTCTTTCTCCTCCAAGTGGTTCATCATATCTTAATGCCAGGGTTTATTTTATTTCTAAAGAACTTGCCTTGCACATATCTTGTGTATATGTATGTGGTGGGTACAAGTGTGTGGGGGACAGATGACAACGTGTGGGAATTAGTTCTCCTCCTCCACTCAAACTCATCCCCAGCTAGCAACAACGGCCCTTACCCATGGCCCTTACCCACACACGGCCCTTACCCATGGAACCGCCTCAGCCGCCTTATGGTAGAAAAGCTGTTCTGGCTGGCGGAGAATTCTTGGTCTCCTCCACAGTGCTGGCACACCTTCTCTATGTCCAGGTCACAAACGTGCCCCTCTTGCCTTTCCACTAAGACCACAATAAGCCTTTTATGTGTATTGCCAGTCTGACAGCCCAGCTTAACCAGTCAGGTGAACAGTAGTTGTCTAGTCTGCTCACTACTTCCTGGGGCAGCTGTGAGGATGAGATGGGTGAGACAGGTAAGGTGGTCCGCACCACGCCTGGCCCGCACAGAGCACTCGGTCAACACCCATCGTAAAGCAATTGCTGCAGCTATCACAGCCCTCGTGTAAGGGTACACACAGTCATAATTATTCTCCAGGCTCCATACTCTCTCATGCAAGGACACGACCCATAGTCATAATTATCACTCAAGCGTCTCCTCGATGCTACTCTGCCCTCTACCTCTATGAGTCTGACTTTTTAATATTTTATTTTATTTTATTTTCCAGGCAGGGCTACTCATAGTCCAGGCTGACCTTGAATTACTGGTCCTCCTGATTCCACCTCCTGAATTGCTGGGATTCCAGGTAAGTGTCACTGTGCCCAGGTCTGAGTTTTGTGTCTCTGTCTCTCTGTCTCTCTCTCTTTCAGACAAGCTGGCCTTGAACTCTATATGTAGCTGAGCTTGATCTGAAATGTCTGGTCCTCTCAGGTGTGCGTCATCATGCCTGATTTACATTGACCCCACCCAACTCAGACGCCTCCAGTCTCACTCCGTTGAGGCCCTCTTGACAGGTGCAGCAGTACACAGACCCTCGAAGCTTTCTCATCTCTTTGAGGTTGTGTCTGGTTATAGTTTGGTGAGCAGGTTCAGATTCAGACCCTGAAGGGTGAGCCACATTAGCCTGAGCCCTAAGCCCATGCCGTTTGCCCTAAGGGTTGTAAGGAAGCACCAAGAACACATCCATGCCAACCAGGTCCTCAGAGCCTGACTCTGGATTGCAGCCTTCTGTGTCAACCTCTGAGGGCACCGAGCCACCTGTTGTGGAGTTAAGGTTGTTCAGACTTGGGGAAAGGTGTGTGCTGGCAGAGGCGGCAACTCCTCCAGGGTATTTATTCATCTCTGTCTTGCAGCTTCTTCTTCCAGACAGCAGAGACATCTAAGCATATCTTCACCCAGAAGAGAAATGAATTGCAGCAAGTTCCATCAGACTAATATTCTGGGTTTTGTTTGCTTTGCCAGTTTCTAAATGTAATTCTATTTCTTTATCTAAAGTATTGAGATTTGGATCGCATGCATGATAGACTAGTACCCCACCACTGAGTTATATTTACAGTCCATATGATGGGCTTTGACTGTGCCACGATTTATTTGGAGTTGTGAGCCACCATATGGGTGCTGGGAACTAAACCTGGGCCCTCTGCAAGAGCCAAAAGGGAACTGCTGAGCCAACTCTCTATCCTCATCACCTATCACTTCTTAAAATGAACCTCCCTCTGCCAGGTATGGTGGGTACTCAGGAGGCAGAGGCAGGCAGATCTCCATGAGTTCAAGGCCAGCTTCATCTACAGAGCTAGTTCCAGGACAGCCATGGCTACACAAAGAAAACCTGTCTCAAAAAACTAAAACAAACAAACAAACAAAACCCTGTGGCTTATACATTGAGGGCCCCTGAAACTGGATCTGAGCCCCCTCTACCCCTGCCCAATTCAAGTACCCAGATATCCTATAATCCTAGGTTTCAAATATATGCAAATATATGCAATGCTCACAGTCAAAACATTGCTGAAGTCAAAGCAACATTTATATTTTGGTTTCCTCTATTACCAGTCACTAGATGTATATCTATTACCAATATTTGTCACCAGATGTTGTCCTCCAAGGAATCAGGTGTTCCATGGGTCTGGAACTGCCACAGTGTTAGAGTTCTCAGAAGGGAAGCCCAAGCAGGGCAGGCAGCTGGGATCCCAGGTCTCACCTGCTACTGTGGCAACAGTGCCAGTGGCAGTGGCAGATGGCAGCAGGGAGGGGGTGGTAGGAAAGGCAGGGTGTGAGCCCAGCCTTCCTGGGGGAGGGAAGCTGCTAAGGTCCAGCAATGAATATTTCCAGAGAGAAGATGATTTTCAATGAAAATGCACTTTAGTCTATGTGGATAGAGACTTTATAAACTCTGAAGAGTAGTGAAGTGGAAACTTAAGGGTTCTTTGAAAAGTCAGTTGTGTTGGGGTGTACGGGAGTGGTTCTGATGCTTTGATTGGGAATCCGCGTGTCCATAGCTAAGGTCCTTGCCCCCAGTTGGTTCTTGATCTATCATTGAAGATGCCAGTGGCCAATGGCTGAGCAGAAAGAAAGAGGAGGGACTCCCAGGTTCTCACGGAGTAGGAAAGAGGAGAGGGCAAGAGGAGGAAAATTGAGAGACTTGGGGGGAAAGAGACAGAACAGTCTCAGAGCTGCAGGGGAGATCTTCCAAAATGTAGGTGGAAAGGGAAAGGGGCCCATGGAAGGGCAGCCCAAAAGCATCTTGGGCAACAAGACCAATGGGCTTCTCAGAAGGTAACTAAGCTGAGGGAAGATTTAGAGGTGTTAATCTAGGAGTAAAGGGAAGAGCACGCTAGCTGCAGGAGGCTTTGACGAACCTTAGCATGGGGTGGACTTCAGGTGTTTTTCCTACATGACTGATTGTTATGGCCCTCTCAGTGGGGTGTCATGTTCCATGTTTCAGAGCAGGTAGAGTTTGGAGAGAGCTGGCCCTACACCTACCATACTCAATTCTGAGTTCACAGGGTTTGGGCTCTGTCCACCCTACCAGTTCTTCTGTCTGGTGGCATGGTCCACTTGCCCCACACCAGTAGAGGTCCAAATGTTTTCCTAAAACATTTGGTAAATATGTAAAATTTACCAAAAATAAAAAAGTAAAAAATAAAAATAAAATTGGGGGAGGGGGTATCCCAAGCTGGCTTCAAACCTACTATGTTGACATGGATGACCTTGAACATCTGATCCTTCTGCCTTTACCTCCCTAGTACTGGAATTACAGGCCTTCATCCCTGTGATGGCTATTTCTGGTTGTCAACTTGACTACATCTGGAATGAACTACAATCCAGAAATGGAGGACACATTTATGATCCAGATCTTGAGGCTGGAAGACATAGGCTTTTGATCTGGATCCTGACATGGGATGACACTGGCTACTGATCTGGCTATTGAGGTAGAGTGGCCATAAAAAGCTTAGGCCCAGCTAAGGTGATACACACCTTTAATCCCAGGAAACGGCGGCAAGCAGATCTCTGAGTTCAAGGTCAGCCTGGAATAGAGCAAGCTCCAAGTAAGGAACTGCTTAGGTCCGGGCAAGGTGGTCATGGGTGTGGTTGTCACTCCTTTAATCTGGGCCAAATTGGCTGCTGGAGACTGACATAAGGGCAACAGAAAGAGGAAGGGTTCCTTCTTTATCTGCTTGCACTCCTTCCACATCTAATGGAACTTCCTCACAATTTTAGCTCTTACAGAAGATCAGCTGAACATCTAGCATCACGGGACTGAGCAAATACTAGATTCTTGAACTTCCCATTCACAGCTGTCCATTGCTGGGTTAGTTGAACTGCAGACTTGTAAGTCGTTCTAATAAATCACCTTAATACATAGGGGCATCCCAAGGTTCTGCGACTCTAGACTAAGCCAAGCCTAGTTCTATGTAGTGCTGAAGATTGAACTCAGACTTTCATGTTTGCTAGGAAAGTACTCAACTGACTGAGCTACAATACCAGCCATGGTTTACGGATATTTTACAGGATATTCACATGTAGACAGACTGGGAATTCCTGGGGTAAGAGCCTTTGTGGAACAGCAGTGGCTAGTGGCTAGTGGCCTGACCACTGGGCAGGCCCTCGCCCCGTTCCTCCCACCCCACTTTGGTGACCAGCTGTCTTGGGTGCTCTCCAGAACTTGTGTCATCTCATCATCTCAGAGGAGAGGACAGAGTGAGCCTTTGGGCCACAGAACAGCTTGGGGAGGGGGTGAGAGTTTCATCGCTGCCATTTTGAGAGAGTTCCTCACCACTACCTGACACAGGCTGGCTTCTATTCTGGAAGAGTTCTCAGCCTGTCAGGCATCAAGTGGAAGAGTCTGGATGTCGATGGCCTTAAAGGATCTAGTCAAGATGGTCAGTCCAATTCCCTCACGGCTATCCACTGAGGGAACAGACCTTGCTCCCTTGAATCTGTCTCCCTAGCACAAGAAACCAAACACATAAAGTCCTTGAGAAAGTCCAGAGAGATTATTGTTCAGTGGCTAAGAGCACTGACTGAACTTCCAGTGGATTCAATTCCCAGCACCCACATGGCAGCTCACGACTGTCTGTAGCTTCAGTACCAGGGGCTCTGACACCCTCACACATGCAGGTGAAACACCAATACACATGAATTTTTTTAAAAAATTAAAGCATTTCTCAAAAAAAAAAAAAATAGACCTTGAGAAAACACTGGACCCGGGGTGCTATTGGGGTAAGAGACTGCTCCTGAGCTATTTTGAACCCCTTCTCAAACAATCTTTTCTAAGCCCCACTCTCCTCAGCTGAGAAGTTCTACTTAGTCCCAAGTAAACGTAATCATTAAGAAAGAAATGCTACCTTGTCAAGAATGCTTCAGAGGCCCTTTTTTTTTCTGCCCTCTGAGAACCAACAGAATGCTCTGAACTTGTTTGCATTCTCTGAAGACCTACTGTTCTCTGAAGTTGTACTACGTGGTAGTGAGAACAAGCAATTCCTCCATGTTCTCTTCAACCAGAGGAAGGGAGGGACCCGGTGGAACCTGTCAGGTCCAAAGGAAACTCCATTTCCCCGAGTTCTGACAGTTAAACAAAAGCCAGAATTCCTCAGGAACTTCTGAAGCTGGTTCCTCACTTACCAAAAGGAGCCATTTCCCATATCACTAGCAGAGGGACAAATGGCTACCTGTGGTGCCTGTTAGTATAGCAGCACACATGTTGCCTCCAGGTTCCCTCAGTGTCACAAGTACCTCTTACACACTTTAGAGTCTGAACTGGCATCCCGACTCTTCTTACAAGTTAGAGAGGAAGGCTTGATCTCCAGGGGTTCAGGCTGGGGTTAGGGCAGTACCTTGGAACTCCTGTTGGGTCTGGACAGCGTTCGTGAGAAGACTGGACCTGGAAGACTGAATTCTTATCCTGACTTTTCTATTTTATCTATACTATTCTTTTGTTTGTTTGTTTTGTTTTTTGGATTTGTTTTTTTCAGACAGGGTTCTCTGTATAGCCCTGGCTGTCCTGGAGATCACTCTGTAGACCAGGCTGGCCTTGAACTCAGAAATCAGCCTGCCTCTGCCTCCCAGAGTGCTGGGATTACAGGTGTGTGCCACCACTGCCCGGCAGACTTCACTTTCTAAAAGAGGGCTCTGATCTGCCCGAGTCAACAGAGCTGCACTTGGCTGCACTGTTAACTGGCTGACCTGTTTCCAAACTTCTCAGGGCCTGTTTTCTCATGGGCAGAGAAGGATAACACAGCCCTTATGGTGACAGGAAAAAGTGCAATAGCTTGTGGGAACAGGGACTGGCATAGAGGGAGTGCCCAGCTGTGAGGCAGTGTTAGACACAGGGATTGGGTGAGGATTTTAAATTGTATTTGTTTGTGTGTTTGTTTGTTTGATTAGGAAGAATCTCACTATAGAAGCCTGGCTGTCCTGGAGCTCACTCTGTAGACCAGACTGGCCTTGAACTCAGAAATCAGCCTGCCTAGGCGTGCGCCACCACCACCCATCTTACTATTCTTTTTTAAGATGATGATGATGATGGTGATTTTTGGTTTTTTTGAAACAGGATTTCTCTTTGTAACCCTGACTAACCTGGATTCGATTTGTAGACCAAGCTGTCCTGAGACTCACAGAGATCTGCCTGCCTCTAACCTCCCAGAGTACTGGGATTAAAGGTGTGCACTATCACACCCAGCTTTAATATTATTTTTGTTATTTTTATAGTGTGTGTGTGTGTGTGTGTGTGTGTGTGTGTGTGTGTGGTAAGTGCAGGTGCTCTTGGAGGCCAGAGGCTACAGATCCTTTTGGAAGCTGGACCTACAGACAGTCGTGAGCCGACCTATCTAGATGTTGGGAACCTAACTAGGGTCTCTGGAAGAGCAGTCTGTGTTTTTAACTACCAACCCACCCACACACTATGGCTAACTAGAGAACTTTCTAGTTACTTACTAGGTGCTTCAGGAATAAGATAAAAGTCATGGATCCCTGGTGTGTGGACACCTATGGACACCCCCCAACAAGGGGTAGCTTATCTTCAGGGTATCTCTATGGGGGATCCCCATGGACTGCCTTCAGCTAAGAGCTTCATTTGCTGAGGCCCATCCTTCCACGCCAAGCCCACACAGAGAATCAGTCTCCCCTCACCCCGGCAGAGGGCTGAAACTGACAGCTTAGTCTATCAATCACGCCATCTGTCTCTTAGCTGTCTATCTATGCTAACTGAAGAGGCAAGCAAGAGCAGCCTGGGACACATGCTCCTTTTTTATTTTTCATTCATCGACTCGTGTAGGTAGAATTTTGACTCCCCATCATGGGGAAGAGATGTATTTTCTTTCAGTCCTTCAATCAATCGCAAGTCTCTGTGTTCAACAACCTTTCAGAGCTTTGATACCATCCAACTCTGTTGTCCACAATGTGTTGTCCACATTGCTCTGTCTCTAAACTATCTAAACACAAATGTGAAGTTCATGGGTTTACTGCTTTCAATTGTGTTTGAAACTCAGTCACCACAGACTGAGCCTTGGCCTCCCAGATGTGTTTGGTTATCCAGAAACAGTCTCCTCCCCATCCTCTGTAGACATCAGGTCACCAGGGCTCAGGGTGCCTGGTGCTCCACGGTAGTACACAGCCAGCGACTTCTTTGCCAGGTGGCACTTTCCGCTCGGGCCTGAGGACGTTAGGTCCCACACAGAGCACCAACACTCCTGCTGCTCTAGCACAGTGCTGGACACTGAGCTGCAGCTCATCAAAGCTGGCCCTCCACTCCTCAAGGCCAGCCTGGGAGAAGTCCTTTGGGGCAGATCCTAGGGGGCGGAGAAGCCTTCCTCTGGACAGCAATGCTACAGCCTCCTGCAGATGAATCCAGCTGCCCACCCCAGACCAGGGGCCAGTCATTAGCAGCAAATTGGAGTGCCCCTGCCGGACTGCCTTGAGAGCTGACCCTGCTGGGTGCCACCTTCCAGCAATGACAGGGTCTGTGGTGGGCTGGGATCGACAAGCAGGGTTGCAGGGAGCTGCTATGGGCTGGCTATCCCCGCCTGGCGTTGCTGTTCCGAGTATCACTCTAGCTGCGTTCTTCACTCACACAGGAGCATAGTGTGACACACACACACACACACACACACACACACACATACACATGCAGCCCCATTCACCCTCAAGACCTTAAGAAAAGAACCATTCCTTCCTCCCAACTCTCCTACTTTCCTTTCCCTGGGAACCCAGTAAGCCTCCCAGGTCTTCTCAGCACCTCTCCCCTCACACCATCCCGCCCCCCCAAATTGAAACCAAACCAAACCATGGATAAAGGAACTCACCATGCCTTCTTGGCATACTGGCCTCAGGAGCTGGCTCTGGAGGCTAGCTGCCCTGGCAACCTCTAACCAGCTGTTACCTTGAGCAAATTCTAATCTAGGAATCTCAGTACTCAAGGGGTTAGGGTTAGGGAGAGTTAGGGTTAGGGTTAGTTTACATATACAAGCGGACTGAAACGTTTCTGTATCCATTGTAAAAGCATTGTGACACCCCCTCCCCCAACAGTATTTGTGGTTCAAAGGAAGATCTGCTACAACACCAGGGTAACAGCCAATCTCTGAAGGGCAGGGATGGGATTTCTTGCTAAGCACTGAGTGCCTCAGCTTTCAAAGGCTACCCCAGTACAGCAGTGACACAGCTGGGTGCCTGACAGCCAGCTGCTCCCCAATAATCCCAGACTGAGGCACCTCCTGCCTCTGCCAGGCTCACTCTCTATTCTCACTCCAGTCACTTCTGGAATTTTTCTGAAACAATGGCCTGCTGTTAAGATGCTGGTGCCTCACTAGCCAGAGCCAGGAGGAGTCCCAGCTCCTTGATCTGTCATTGACCCGCCTGGCTTGCTGTATCTGTTGCTCACCTGCTCCCTGGCAGGAAATGTGGGCTCTGTGTATCCTGCTTTCCTCACTACTTGCCCTTAGAAAGCTAAACTGGGGCTAGGGGTAGAGAATTGGAAGCAGCAACTTGACTAATGCCACACCTGCAGTTCGATAACTTTGGAGTTGTCCCACAATCCTGACTTCCCAAGCTAGGCCTGTAATAAACTTGTCTGAGGCCCAGCATGGATACACAGCTTTAATCCCAGCATTCAGGAGACAGGCAGGAAAGGATCTCCGTGAGTTCTAGGTCAGCTTTGTCCACATAGCGAATCACACGTCAGACAAGGTTGCATAGTGAGACTCTTGTCTCAAATAAATAATAAATTAGACAAACCTGTTTGAACCTGGTGATCTGTGGCTTGGAAGCTGCCAGAAACACACCCACACCTCATGAAGAAAGCACATGTGATTCTTCCACGAGAGCATTTGCTGAGGCAAAGTGGAAGTTTAAGTAGAATTGGTATCTTGCACTTGAAAGAACAACCCCTTTTCTAGTAGACAGCCACGACAGTGAGCACATCTCAGTGACAAGACAGCCAGATTTCTGTCCACATAGTAGCAGTCCAAAAGGGAACAGAACTATTTGAGAATTCTGCCCTCTAGTGCTTGTAACCTTAAAAAAAACAAATGCAATTTAAATAATTAAAGAGTCCACCCTCCTAGCTGGTTAGAGCTTCAGGAGGCCTCTACCATCTGTCTGAGCTCCAGACAGCCCAGGTGAAGTCACCTGGGTGCTAAGGTAATCAATCAGACCTCCAAAGCAACTGCAAACCCCAGCTCCCAGAGCTGCCTTTGATAGATTGCAGCCATAATGGAATGGACCTGCCCCACCAAAGACAGGAGCTAACCCTATTAACAGCCAGGAATCTAATCGTAGTGAATCACGATTCAAAAGTGCAACTGGCACAGAACCCATGCACAAACTCCTGGACACAGCAGGGTGCATTTGATGCCCACAAACCCCTGCAGGACATGTCCATTTAGCATGCCTTAGAGGGGAAAGGGCTGCCGTTCTGAGGACTCTGGTTTGCCTGGCCTCTTCTTTCCCCTCTTGGATTTGATAGCTCTCTCCTAGTTTACATTTTACATTTCGCTCGCACTCAAGGCCCCACCAGGCACAATGTAATGGGGGACATCACCTCTCTGCTGAGTCCCAGCTGACGTTGGGGACAGTTCTCAAACTTACCTCTCCTCTTCAAAGAAAACCTAAAGATTTCAGAGTCTGGCTCTCAGGGAAGGAAGTTGTTCCTGGGACATCCATGCCCCCAGTCGGACCTGTAGATCTGCCACATGCAGGAGAAACTGGCACCCACTCCCTGCTACATACTGCAACTGCTCCACATGCAGGGCAGCAGATCCTATCTTGAGAAGCTGTTGTTTGCCACTTCACCTGCAAGTAGGAGACAGATCCCCAGGGACCAGGGGCTGCATTCTGCATGGTCACCTGGTATGCTGAGACCCTGCCCCAAGAGCTTAGAACCCTAACATTCATTGACTGCCCCTGACACTCAGAAGCTAGCTGAGACTACAGCTTCCACGCTAGAAACCTCCCAGCCCCCACACTCCCCTCCTGTGGCCCTAGATGAGCTCAGAATATCTACCTTTGCATTTGCTTTGCTACTCTGGCTGGCCAATAAAATGTCACCTCTGTCTGCTCACCCTTTGTTGTCTGCCCTCTCCATTCTTGGAGGGAGGGTTAAAAGTCCAAGCTAAGACCCCCTTCAACAGCATGTTTAAAGCATACTCTTGGGAGTTCTGATGTTTGTACACACTGAAACTATTACCACACCACCATGACATCTACCATCTCATAAGCCACTTCATGCCCCTCAAAAACACCCTCTTCCATTCCTACACAACCATTTCTACTACTATAGTCTATACTTCCGGAAACCTTCACATCTTGTTTTAAGGAGACCTGGCTTCTTTCATGCAACACAATTATTTTGCTAAGTATTACTCTCTAGTTCCTTTCATTGCTAAGTAACGGATGGTACCGATACGTCAATGTCCTGCCTCCTGAGGCCAGGGTCTGTTCACCTGGCACATCTCTACACTTCTCATTTTATTGCCAAGTTTTTGGAGGAATATTGGATGCCAAACATTTTTTATAGTCAAATAGTTTTTTCCCCCAATGTCAATGTGGTTGTCAGTAATTTGGAAAAATGACATTTTAAAAAGATAAGAGTATCAGGTATAAAAAAATTAACAAATTAGACTAATAGAAGAGAGGTCAATAAAGCTCATTGCTTCTTTAGGACAATAATAAAATTTCAAAAATAGTAAGAGTTCTGGGGACACAGCTCAATGGAGAATAAAAGGTTCTGCCTTCACACTCCAGCAGTACCAGACCCAACTATTTTCCTGCAGATTCATGTTTCCAATGTATCTAATTTAAAGATATTTCTTTCAAAACAATTAGCTTCTATCTCTATAGCCTTGAATAATGTAACTCTCTAGAAAAAAAAAAATTCCTTTGGGAGTATGTGTGTATGTGCAGGGGACTGGACCCAGGGCCTTGAACACACTAGGCAGGTGAAGAGAAAGTGCTTTAGCACACTAATTACTGTTGGTTTATTAGACTGTGTGACTCAGGGGAAGGGGAATCCTTCAGTACCTATGGGGCAGAACTGAGAAGCACCCAGTAACAGGCTTAGCAGGAGACTGGGGTCTAATCCCATAACCACAGAAAACCTCCCACCCTCATCTCACCCCTTACTTCATCAACCGCCTACTTACTCAACTCCTTACCCAGTACATCATGTCCAGCTCCCAGCAACAGTGACAGGCACACTGAAGCAAAGGTGCAGTCTGAACGAAGCAGGCCTGAGATGCAGCAGGAAGGGGATGTCAGTCACCACCCCAGGCATGTTTAACACAACTGACACTAGTGTGTTACAGGAGAACAGATGACACCAGAGAACAGGCGGTAAAGAACACAGACAGGGAGTGTCTGTCAAAGAGTCAACGGCATGCTGGGAATGGGCTTTGGTGGCAGGGCACTTGTCTAGCTCGTCCAAGATCCTGGGCTCAATCTCTGGTACTGTAAGCTGAAATGAAGAAGGTATCTGACACTAAGTGGGGCATACTGGCACACCGTGCCATCACAACACTTAGCAGAAGGATCAACCCTGGACACATGGGGAGTTAGTCACTGCTCTATTGCTGTGAAGAGACACCATGACCAAGGCAACTCTGACAAAAGAAAGCATTTAATTAGGGCCTTCTTTTCACTTTCAGAAGGTTAGTTCATTATCATCATGGCAAGAAGCATGGCACCAGGCAGCAGGTATGGAGCTGAAACCATTAAATCCCGATCCACAGGCAGCAGGCAGAAAGATAACCTCAGGGCCCATCCCCAGTAACACTCCTCCTCCAAGGCCACACCTCCTAACCTTTCCCAAATAGTTCCATAAACAGGACCAAGCATCCAAATATATGAGCGTATGGGGGTCACTCTCAGTCAAACCATCACACCGGCCTCAAAATATGAATAAACAAAGACAAAACACTCAAAATGCAGCAATCAAAGCAGGGGGCATCTTTGATGGGGCTTACTACTAGACTGAACACAAGGACTGCTAGGTGGAGGCTACATCAAGAGAAACTTACAAGGCAGGAGAGAAGAGGAAGGATGTGTCTAAGTAAGACCCACACTCAGCATATCACTGTCTAATTGCTAAAGACAAAGATAAAGGGGAAAGAAGTCTTCAAAGAAGACAGAAGAAAACCTATTACCTAAGGAGGAGCAGAAATAAGCAACACACCCAACTTCTCAGAAAGTTTGAGAAAATACTTAAAACTATTCAAAGAGAAGTCTCATGGACCTATACTTAAGCAAAGACGCAGACAAATGACCGATGGGCTTTGTTCCAATGAAGCAGCCTTGTCAGCTAAGATACAAGAAAACAAAGAGATGGGAGTCAGAAATGCAGACTTAAATTTAAAAAAAAAGAAAAGAACCTTTCATTTTTCTTATTAGATTTAACAGATAATAAAACCATAATAGTAACAGTGACTCAATGAGCGCTGCTCATGTTTTTCAAGGCCTGCATGAACAGCAGCAGGGGCATGAGGGAGGGGGCCGGAACCTAACCCTCCTTTACTGTAGGTTCCTGACTACACGAGCTACAAAGCAGGATGGCGCTGCCGAGGGGAGACCTGGATTAGTTATAAATGTACGCAGCAAACTCTAGAGCAACTACTAAACAAAGAAAAAGACGTGTAGCTGATATTGGCAGATACTGACTTCACTACACCACAGCCACTTTCTATGTTGATGACCTAAAAACGCCGCAAAGGTCAGGAAGGCAAGTCTATCAGAGAAGACAAAAAACAAACCAACAAACAAAACCCAGAACCCAACTGTATGTTGTATCTGCTAGGAGACTGTACCTATAATACACAACAAAGAGCAATCAGCAATCACAGCTGATGATAAAACCACAAATAACCCAATGTTTTTAAACGGACAAAGGATCTGAATGGGCCCCATGAATCCCTGATAAGCCAATGAGGACACTCGACACCATGCGCGTTTAGGGCCCCATGAGTGAAGGTGACAGTGAGACACTTCAGACACACCGGAATCACGATCACCTAGAGACCAGTGAACACTGGTGATGAGGCCACAGCCTGGCACAGCAGCTATGTAGCTATGGAATAGAAACCACGCAGTGCCGGGGGAACTGCCTGCAGCGGCTCAGCGAGCCAGGCTATCCAACTTCTCTGTAAAATGTCGTTGGAAACATTCATTTCTGGATGACTCAGTAATAAACACTACCTCAGCTGTCCCGGTGATGGCTGCTGGGCACGTTACTTCTCTCAGCTATCTCCCAATCCATGTACACGTCCTAGTTTAAAGAACGAATTGCTCCTGATATTTGCACAAACATTCCCATCACACTGCTATATACCATGTGCTCAGTAAACCAAATCTATAATTATTTATTTGAAAACAAAGAAGGTTGGACTTTTTTTAAAATAAAAAAAGACGACACATCCAGGTGAGGGGCAGAGTCCCCCAGGTGCTATCAGCAGCCAGCACTGGCTGGGGCCGGTCGGCCGGCAGGGACGTTCAGGTGGCAGACCGCTTTAGATCAAACCACACAGAGCGCTTCATTCCCTGCATGACCTTCACGTCTTGCCAGTCCAGTTTGGTATCGGGAACCTCAGGTTCTGGTTCCGGCTCCTTACTCAAGGCCCCATGTGGGGAGGCGACCACAATAGGCAGAGGCCCACATTCTTCCCGGAATTCCACCACGTGGAGACCCTTCTTATCGGCCAGATTTTGGTGGGTTTCCTGGAAAACAGCAAGTGGAGAACAGATTAGATTTGTGACGGACACCTGAAACTCAAAGGGTCAGGGCTTCTGTCAACCGGAAGGAGCCAGCATCAAGAGCCCTTAGAAGCTTGGGGAAGCGAAGTCATTATTTCACTTGATTTGGGAACTGTGTGTGGCCAGACTGGGAGGGTGTGTCCACACAGATTTACCTCAGCCTAATAGCAACACACCAAACTAAGATGGAAGAAGACCCATCTGCCAAAGTCCCAGGGTCATCAGCCAGCCTCACAGTTACAAACTATCCCCTCCATAAGCGGTGGGAGGGCCATGAGCCAGGCCCCACTAGAGAGCAACTCAGGGCCCCGTCTCTGGGAGGACACGACACTCTTTGCTTCCATGGCTACACCAGAGTAACTGCGCCACTCAAGGAATTTTTAAACAAATGCTTCATGGATTTCAAGTTTAAGCATCAACATTTAGAAAGTCAGTAATTACACTGTCCAATCATGAAAGCATACCTGGTCTACCGTTGTGTGAAAATGCCAAATGAGAAGAGAAAGTCCACTTGCTAGGTCAGCCCTATTTGTTGGATCTGGTGAAGCACCTAGAGGCCCTCCATTCCAGAGGCGCACAGTCAGCCTTTGTGCAGGGGGCACACTGACCTGAGCCAGCTGGAACTCTGACCATTAACAAGCAAGGATAAATTTCCTAACAGATGGGCGCCCTGGGCTGTCTAACTAGGCACAGGCCTGGCTTAGAATCCCTCTGCCTCACTTGCAGAGGTACTGAGGAGGCCACAACCCGGGACATAAACGGGCACTCGTGCCTTTCCACCCGGAAGGTTACCTGGCGGGCAAGCCCGTGGAAGAGGCCCCGGGTGAGGTTGAGCATGTTCATGGACCCAGAGACTTTCGCATACATGTCCTTGATGCCGATGAGGCGGCAGATGGTGATAATGGCCCGGTGGCAGCGGAGGCCGTAACCTGGAAGAAGATCAAAATGAAACACCCAACAAGTCTCCTCCAGCAAGTCTCATTCAGTCTGGGAATTTCATGTGGCTCTGACCTCTGCATTTATAGAAGAAATGTGTCTAAACCAACATTCTAAAAAAAAAAAAAAAACGGCAACACAAGCCACAAACTGAAGCCATATGATTTAAATTTCTTTCAGAGATGAATTAAAGTTGTTTTAAGCAATATCAATAGGTCCACAAATTATCATTTCAAAATGTACTTCATATAATATGAGGCTTTACGCTCTTCTTCATAGGAAATGTGGTGTGTATTGATTTAATCTCAGCAGCCACATACTAAGTCCATGGTCACTACTGGCTGGCAGCCTTTCTGTGGAACAAAGTGGGTCTAAGCAGGCATCTGTATGAACAACTGTAGCTGAGAAGCAGAAGGCACGTTCTAATGCATTAACACACTGATGTGAGTATTTTGTTTTATTTGTGGGGGTGACAGTGCTTTCTTTACCCCACAGCTCTAATAGAATTGTATTAGAAGCTCTGATACAAATTTTTAAATGTTTTAACTTCTCAGACCCAAATGTCTAGAGATTTGTAGAACTGGGGGATATATGAGACCATCTTTACTGTAGAGTCACAGGTGCCAAGTGAAGGAGAATGTGTCAGCATCTGGGGAGTGACTGTCACAGCCCCTCTGTGACAATCACAGAGGCAGATGAGCCATTTCTGCATGCCCAGTGCTTTGACAGAGACCTCATAGAAGATGGCGTTCAATGTGGCAGACGATCTAGAGACATAGCTTAGTGGTTCTATTGCCAGCTCTGTCAACTTGACACAAGCTACAGTTATCAGAGTGGCCGGAACCTCAGGTGACAAAATGCCTCCAGAAGATCAAGAAAGGTGACAAAAAGGGGCAGAGGGCCCGGCTGCTGCAGCCTCTCTGTGCTGGTCAGCAAACAGCGAGAGCTGCTTACCTCTGGGTTGTTTCTTCATCCGGATCTGTGTCCTTTTGAATCTTAGTGAAATATCATGGAATACTGAAGGTAAAAACAAGCACAAGAAGGGTCAGGCCCGGTCTGAACGGCACCACAGCGTCACAAGGCAACACATCCTGGCATTGGCCTGGCAGCACATGGGCCAAGGACGGTCAAAGTGGTCTCCAGGTTAGATCTTTTCACATTTTATGCATAACAGAGAACATAAAAACATCTTGTGACACAGTCTGCAATAGTTCCACTCCTGCAGACCTCGGGGGAAGTGCCCCACCCTCTCCCCCACTCACTTGTATGTCCTTCGTATCGTTCTATATAATACAAATAATGAATCGCTCGGTTCTTTGCCTAAAAAAAAGGGAGGAAAATATTTCTTATTTTGTTGGCTAGCTGGGAATGGCTGTACGTACTTTTAATCCTAGTACTCAGAAAGCAGGGTCAGGCAGATCTCTGGAAATTCAAGGCCAGCCTGGTTTACATACTGAGTTCTAGGACAACTAGGGCTATTTAGAGAGACCTCTCTCTCTTAAAAAAAAAATGTTTTTGTTGATTCAACCTTTGAGTTAGGGTTTTGCTGTGTATTTTCTCAAAGTCAAAGTCCTCTGCCACAGCCTCTCAAGTGCTGGGATTAAAGAGGAGTGCCGCCATGTTGCGCTTCTTCTTGGAGTTCAAAAACACCTTTTACAAAATATTATAAGCAATTCTACCTATATGAAAAATTTAATATTTAAAGCAACAACAACAACAACAACAACAAACCATAAGTACAATTGCACTGTTCCATATAGTGAACTTCCTGAGTGCCTCTTAGCAGCCTGTCAGAACATAAGCCTCCACAGCAGGCTTACCGCAGACAGCAATCACAGGTCTGTAACAGGCACATCAGAAATGGCTTCTTATGAACCTTTGACAGCAAGCCTCATGAGAAGGTTCTAGAACAAATTATTTTCTTATGGTTCCCAGGTCACATGCAAAGCTCATTATCTTTTACTAAAAATGAAAAAGAAAAATGTATGTAGCTAGATGTGGTAGTACACACGTGTGAACTGAGGAGGAGGACCTGGAGCTCAGGTGACAGCACGACCCTCTCTCAGACAATCAGAAAAAATAAGCACATACCTTTCTGAAAGCGTCGGCCCGGTCAGCAGCTTTCCCAATAGCAAAACCTTTCAAAGAGAAGGCAGAGATGTGGAGCCGGAAAGAGCTCAGCATATGCCACGCTTTCCACCTCAGTCCCAGTGTGGGCTCCTGCTGTCTCCAAGCGTCATCTTCCCGTCATCCACAGAAAAGCTGCTCCCTAACCAGCCAGCACAGGCCACAGGCCTTTACTGGTCTGTTTTAAACATCTGACTTTTGAATATGTCCATGAAATTCAACATTAGATGCACTGCACTGCCTTTAACCAATTTCTACTGAAGTGAAGTGAGCTTAGACTATTCATTTATTTATATATTTTGGCTTTCTGAAACAGGGTTTCTCTGTGTAGCCCTGGCTGTCCTGGAACTTACTCTGCTGCCCATGAACTCTGGCCTTGAACTCAGAGATCAGCCTGCCTCTGCCTCCAGAATGCTGGGATTAAAGGTGTGCACCATGCCTGGCTCTGAGCTATTAACTAATTTTATGTGTACGTTTGTGAGCATATGTCTGTGAACTACATGCATGCTGTCAGATCCCCTAGAACTGGAGCTACAAATGGTGTGAGCTGCCACACAGGAACTGAACTAAACACTAGTCTCTGAAAGAGCAGCAAATGCTCTTAACCCCGAGCTATCTTGACAGCCCCTGGACTCAAGTTTTAAAATTAAATATGTTCTAAGTCACTGGGCAAATGATTGTGAGCCCCTGGAGACAGACTACAGTGACAAGCAGGCGGGAAGGAAGTGCTGCTCCAGACAGCGGCGTGCTCTCGCTGGGACTGTGAAGCTGAGTCTAAGTTTTAATTTAGCCAGAGATGAGATCAGCGGTCCTTCGATCTGTGCTTATTTTAAATAAGGTTTTGCATAGGTTCTTGGAAAGCTCCTGGCATCTGCTGTCACTGCCAGTTACTGAATGTGAAGTTCAATAATTCTAAGTTTGTAAGTTATACAAAGGGAGGCATCATCTGTAAGACATGAAACATGCGAGACACCTGAGACCCAGCACAGAGAAATTGTATTTTCTAATTTTCAGATAAATAAAACAAACAAAACATAGATATCATAGAGAATAATATAAACGGACTTATTCACAGTTTTGAAACAGAGACTCTTTAAGCAAAGCACAACTGGAGATGATATAAGAGCCACAGATTTGCTATATAAAAGCTTACGGCATCTCTGGACTAACACTGTGAAGAAGGAAATTAAAACTAAGTCAAAGCATCTGAAAGGCAGTGGGCTGATATGTCTTCAACTTATAAAAAACTTATGCTAATCAGTTAGGAAAACAGCCACCACTTGATAAAAATTGGACCAAACACATGAGCTGACAAAGCTCAAAAGAAAATGGCATGATCAATAAACAAGCAAAACTGTGCCCACATTTCCTAGTTAAAGATGCACAAACCAAAACTAAGAGTCTGATGTTCACAGAGTGCTGTCAATCACTGAAGCCAGACAGTGTCACAGACAGGGGTATGATGGGAGCCCATCTCATGATCCTTATCAACAAATAACAGGGTAGCAACAAGTCTCCCCAATTCCCACACCAGCAAAAGTATAACAAACTAGGTTCACTGGGTTTTTGTAACATAGTGAAATTTTGGGTCTGTGAGCTCAAACCACAAAAAGATGTAATCAGCTGGGCGGTGGTGGTGCACGCCTGTAATCCCAGCACTCTGGGAGGCAGAGGCAGAGGCAGAGGCAGAGGCAGAGGCAGAGGCAGAGGCAGAGGCAGAGGCAGAGGCAGAGGCAGAGGCAGAGGCAGAGGCAGAGGCAGGCGGATTTCTGAGTCTGAGGCCAGCCTGGTCTATGGAGTGAGTTCTAGGACAGCCAGGGCTATACAGAGAAACCCTGTCTTAAGAACACCAAATCCAAAAAAACCAAAAAAATAAAAAATTAAAAAAAAAGATGTAATCAGGAGGAAAGATCAGGCCAGCAGCATGGGACTCTTTAGAGCAAGGCCAGGCCACACCCAAGCCACCACCAGCCATTCACCTGCAGCCCCGTTTCCGTTCCCAACAGCAACCAGGACACGGACTGACTTCTTTCTTCCCTCTTTTGCTGTCATATTGAAGACATTTCTTACCTGAAAGACAAAATGTCTCATCAACATTGCCTTAGGAAAATTCTGAAAGAGACCAGCCAGTGCAGTGAGACAAACAACAGACTTTCTCTGAACAAAAGCTCACGTAGCTGCCCCCTGGGTCATCTCCTCGGGAAGAGAATGGAAGACTTTCTCTTCCTATTTCACAGGCTTAGCTTAGCGGAAGACTCAACTAAGGTGTTTAAAGGGATTTGAAACTTATGCAACTCGAAGTGGCCTACTTTAATGAATATGCCACAGGAAAGAAAACACTGAGTAAAAATGGAATGGCTCATCCGTGAGTAGGAGACAGCCCTGCAACAGATGTTCCCCTATCTACATAAGGTGGTGACACAGCACATAAAAATAACTGCATAGCACGGGGCCGACGGGTAACAATCAGGCTTAATGGGAAACAGAAAAATTGGTAATGCTGCTTACGATGAACTACAGAAACAAATCTGCAGGTGGTTTCGTCTGGTTTAATCTGACCCATTTTAATGGCCAAGAACTATGAACTGTTAACTTTACCACGCCCAGGGCAGCAGCTACCCCCTAGCTCGTGATGCTCCTTTACCTTGAAGTGGAATTACAGGGAAAGGGAGAGCGAGCACATCACTCTTGTGGATAATCGTACAGAAAACTATCGACATAACAGAGGTTAGTTCAGACTCTGTCTTGGATAACAGCAGCAATACTGACGAGGCACCATGGCTGGCAGGACGGTACACGCATACTCAGCACAGCTCCAGCTCGGGTGACTGTTTCCAGGCTACATAACAGCAAGTGTGCAGCCCTAGAGAACGGCGACTCTCTCAGAGAGCTCTCGGAAAATTCACTTGTCAGGGATTCAGTTTCAAGGGCTGGTAAGAACCCAGAGCTCATTTCCCAGCAAAACTAGATAATCAGCTTCACACCAGTGACTCTGCTCCACCTCACCTGGGTCCCACAAACTGAGGGCTGGATATGACACGTTTCTAACTATGATAAACTGCTAACCCTTCCTCCTTGAACTTTAGGATGGAGGGATATACACATAAACTCCAAATCTGTTATTTAACAACAATGGAAGCCACCTTGTCATGAGATCTCAATATGGACCCCTGAAGGCAAACAGGACAGCCTGTACCAAGTAACATGAAGTTTCACTATTTCCTTACCCAGATTAGCTCTGCATTTTCTTCCTGGTCCTCCTGCCCCAGCCCCACTCCTTATATACCAGCTTCTTCATAGGCTTGGAATGGTGCTTAATTCCATGTTCCTACCTCAAGAATCCTGGAATCAAAGTCTTCATATGTTTCTACAAGAAGAAAAAGTATATGGATAAATGAGTCTGTAGTATTAATGTATAGAAGTATTTTTCAACATAGGCACCATCACAGATATTTTTCTTTGATGGGGTATTAATAAAGATTGAACCAGGGCCTTGTACTTGTTTGGTAAGCCCTCTACTAAGGAGCCACATACCCGGTCCCATCACAGACTCTAATGTTAGTAAGTCTCGGGTCCTCTGGTACCCCTCTCAAGGCCAAGTCCTGCCTCCCACCCCGCCGCCCATTCTCAGTAGATGGTTCTACCTCTGGATTCATGGCTGGATCACCCTCTGCCCTCCCACCTCCCCAGGGCTCCTCATCAGCTCGGAGTCCTTGACAGCTCCAGACCTTTGACCACCATTGGGTCAAGACACTGAAGCCTATCCCTTTCCAAACTCCCTAAGCTTCTCCCCATACTCCCTCCCCTCCATGCCCCCCCCCCCCAGTGCTCCTCTCTGGCCACACCCCGACTACAGGGCGTGTTGGGACAGAGGTCGAGGCACTGCACACTTAGGCATGCAAAACTCATGATTTCTAGTTCTACACACACACCCAGCTATGTGGTGGTCTTCCATCTCACTCTCCACACTCCATTTTCTAACTTCTTAAAGCATTTTTATCCTTTAACAATTCACACGTATATAATATTACTGTGGTAAGAATCACCCTCACTCTCCCCTTTACACTGAAACCCTTCTTCCCCAGCACATCTCTCTTCTGCTTTCCTGGCTTTCGCTTTCCTTAATAAGACAATAATAAACCATGAGTGTAACTTCCTGTTATAGAAAATTTCTATCCACTCTTCTTGGCTGTGTTTTCTGATACAGTTTGGTCAATAATGTGGTTTTATTCAAAGATGTCCAAACCCTTTTCATGAAAAAGAAAACCCTAAACAGGCAAATAAAATTATTTCAAAAGCCACCCTAGCACTGTCACAAAGGCAAGTAAGATGGGAACTCGGCTACCTCCATTGGGTCCCGGGTCTGGGGGGCCAATGCTGACACCCCCCCATGTGTTCCCACTCCAGCCACGTTCCCGTTTCACTTTGATCTTCCTCTTCCGGTCCCACTCTTCTCTCTGCTCAGCCATGTTGGCCTCCACCTTCTGCTGCTCTTCTTTGGTTCTCTGGCCAATGTTCTGCACAACTCCACTCTTTATAAGAGGAACATTCAAACCAGGCCACAGGAAACCAGAGCGCCCTGAAGATTTAAAAACATTCACAAATAAGAGTTTGAAGATTCATTTTTCTAGTATCAAAATGCCAAGCAAGAGATGAACAGTTAACCCAGGCTGGCAGAGCTCAACGTGACTGCTCTCAGCGTGTCACTTTGTGCCATCAAAATTGTAAATTTATGCGAGCTAAATCACTGTACTGCACCACCTAAGGAAAGACTCGTATCAGGACAAGGCACACCTGGACCTGGACAAGCATAGCCACTGAAAGGTCACTGCAAAAGCCTAAACAGCACTATCTAAGTGTTCAGGCTAGCACAGCTGGTAGAGAGGATATTTATTCTGTGTGGAGTCCACCAAACAAAGTCACTTTCTAAGGTCAATGTGGACTGACTTCCAAGACCGACTATTGGCCAAAACCAACAAATTTTAAGACAGTATATCCTATTTCCTTTTCTACTATGATAAAATACTCTGATGAAAACAACTTAAAGGAAGATTCTTTTTTTAAAAATTAATTTATTTATTATAGTTAAGCACACTGTAGCTGTCCTCAGACATACCAGAAGAAGGCATCAGATCTCATTACGGATAGTTATGAGCCACCATGTGGTTGCTAGGACTTGAACTCAGGACCTTCAGAAGAGCAGTCAGTGCTCTTAACCACTGAGCCATCTCTCCAGCCCTTAGAGAAAGATTTACGTTAACTCACAGAGTCAGGTTTCCCCGTCCATCACTGCAAGAAGTTAAGGATGCACCAAGTCACAGCCACAGTCAAGAGCAGACACAGTGTACTTTCTCCTTTTTTATACAGTCCAAGAACCAAACCCAGATAAGAGTGCCTCCTACTTTTAGGCTGAGTCTACCCACATCAATTGACATAATCAAGATAGCCCTCCACAAACATGGCACAGGCCAACTTGACCTAGACAATCTAAGACTCCTCCCAGGTAACTCTGGAGTATGTCAAGGTGACAATTCACCTCTGCACAGCACAAAGCATTAATTATCTTTATAAAGGCATTTAGATTTAAAAGCATTTAAAAGCATTTTGAAACATTAAAAGACATAAAGACACCAGATGGGGAGGCAACAGGATTACAGGCAACCGTAGTGCACTCAATATTCTCTCTATACAATCAAGGGCACTCAACGTTCTGAACAATCCCCACCTTTAAAACAACAACAACAACAAAAACTGGCAAGATATAGATGTCATTTTCTAATACTAAAAAATAAAGGTCAGCTCATTAGCTAGGTGTTCTGGTAGATGCCTGTAATCCTACTTCTAGACTAAGGCAGGAGGATTATGAGTTCAAGGCTTGCCCTGGGATATACAAAATAGGAGATTAGATGTTTTAAATGTAAGTTTACCTTCACCAATAATCTGGCCCCTGTTCAAATCCTTCTTCTTCTTCCTCTTTGTTCTTTTGCCTCTGCCTTTTCTTGCTCCAGCTCCAGTCTCTGCTAATGCACCTTTCCAGAGTTCTTCTGCAGTCACTACAATGAAACAGGTTTACTGTCTTAAATTCTGCATTTTAAAAGCAGAATGACCTACAGTCTCCTGTTGAATAGGATAGCCAGAAGAAGTTACTTCACGTACACTCTTGCGGTGACATTAGAAAAACAGCCAAGTCACTCTTTGTATACACACAGTCACGTTTGGAAAGCCCAGGAAGAGATGATACTATTACTCCTCACAAAAGACAGCTGACACTTGAGCCCCAGGTCTTTACCAGCAGGTTTGCCTGATGTTTGGTCAGCTGGGACTTAGGTTGTTGTTTCCCTGCTCTCTTGCTGCCACAGTAATCACTCTGTTGGAGGAATCAATAAGTATCTTTCTCTGTTGCTGTAATAAACCACTCTAGGAGAAGATCACCTTTATGTGGTTCACAGATCTAGCTCACAGTCATCACCGAGGGAGGCCAGGCAGGAATTTAAGTGACAAGTTGAAGCAGACACCATGGAGGAACACAGTTTGCTGGCTAGATGTCAACTTTGGGCTTATTCTGCTTTCGTACATAGTCCAGGACCTCCTACCTAGAGCTGGTGCCTCCCAGTGTGTGCAGCTACAATGACTAATGAATAACGCGGTCCCCACTGACTGTCCACATACAATCTGACTCTAGGTTTTCCTGAGATGGCTCTAGGCTATTTCAAACTAAGAAGACTAACTAGAACAACTTTCTTACATAACAGAATTAATGCTTCCTTTAGACAGTTTGCTCTGCCCTTCTACCAATATCTTAACATCAGTTTCTTTCAAACTAGATATGAAAGAACAGAATAAGTGAAACCATATCTCAGAGTTTCATAGCTAATCCCCATGTGTGTATGTTTCTTCTTGACTTCACATCAAGTCTTTTAATACACCTACACTATAGTACAGTATGTATGTTGATTTATTTCCATTTGTCAGTTTCAAAGGTCCCAACATCTATTTCAATTCTGAATCTCAAATCAATACTTGTACATGCCTAGATTTTTATGTTGATCCTTATTATATTTTATTAGTATTCAAATTTCATCTTTTCAATTCACCAACTATTTTAGAACTAATTTTATTCTATTACCAACCTATATAATAAAAAAAGTTGAAGCCAGGAATAGGAAGATGGCTTAGTTGGGAAGAAGACAGACAGCTTCTCCTTGACACAGCGACCACCTAGGAGATGCCACAAAAAAGGGCACCACTGTCTTTTTTTTTTCCTGGTATGGCTCTAGATCAGCAGGGTTCTGGGCCATGATCCAATACCATTTGGACCTCAGGTGCCCCAGATGAAGAGTCTTACATTTCCTAGACAAATACTGCTGAGCTATACTCCCCAGCATTCAAAGTAAATGTATAATCAATTGTACAATTGATGGTATATGAATAATTCTAGGGGGTATGTCAAGGAATGCTTTTATTTTAACAGGATATTATGAACTAACCACTAAAATTTTTATTTAAGAAAGAAGAAAAATGAAGGCACAAATACCTCCCACTTTCTGACTCCATGAAAAGAGAAGTTTATCATCCTACTTACGTTTGGTGAAGAAGCTGTAGGGTCTGTACTGCTGGCCCGTCCAGTTGCTGGGAGAGGAAATGCAACACTGTGCCTGCAGCGCATGGCTCAAGCTGGTCAAGCAGTAGTTGTGCCTTGTTTCCCTTGGTGACAAAGACCCTACAGGCAGACAGAATGAAACTGTGTTAGATGTCCCATGACTGTAGAGAAACACTGCTGGCACTGTTTCACACTAATATATATATATGTATATATATACATATATATATTACTCATAATCACTCTGATAAAAATAAGTCACTAAGGGCTGATGAGATGCTTGGACAGTTAGAGGCACCTGCTGCCAAGCCTGACAACCTGAGTTTGACCTCAGAGACACAAGTAATAGAAGGAGAGCCAACTCTACAAACTGCCCTCTGGCTTCCATGTACATGGTAGATTGTGTATCCAAACACACACACATACACACTTATCCACTCACACATGTAATTTTTAAAAAAATATTTAAATCACTAATATCTGGACCTTTAAGAATTGTATTTCGGGGCTCATTAGTTAAGAGCATGTACTGGTCTCCAAAAGAACCCAGGTCGGGTTCCCAGCGCCCCTTTCAGATGTCTCACAACCACCTAACTCTTCCTCCAGGAGAAACCATGCTTCTGGCCTCTAGGCACCTTCACATGTGTGTACAAACCTACCCTGCCTCCAGCCAAGGCACATAGACACAAAGAAATCTATCTTAAAACAAAATAACCTAAATGCCTATGCTAGTTACAGAAGCTGCACCTCCTCCTCACAATGGATGTGGCATCTCTCTGCAGTATCCACCAGCACATAGCCTACTGTGGGAGAACAGAGTCCTCTGCTGTGCACGGCAGGGAATGTGCGCTGATCCGCAAATGTCCCAGCAGAGGTGTGTCTACGAGTGGATCTTACATACCCCAGCAGCACATACAGGAAACTGTAACTACAGTTGCCTCTGGGGAGGAAACCTGATGTGTGTATAATGCGTTGGTAGTACCCCTAGTTGTCCACCCTCTCCCAGAACCTTACCTTGGCTGAGAGCTGTCTTCACTGCCAAAAAGGAAGTGGCTGCTACTGGAAAGGTGTGTAAAGAGAGCCGCCTCGACAGGAAATGACCTGAAGATCGGGAGGAAAAAGAGTATTTGTTTAAAGATACTTTCTACACGAGGTGGAGCATTTTAACCAGTAAGATATTGGCACCTACAGGACAGAAGGATAAAGACAATGAGTAAGCCACCTCTCGGCTAGACTACATTCATAGTGGGAACCGCGGCAGGGAAGGGGGTCTTAAAAGACAACATCCAAAATGAGGTAAAAAAATGTTTATTCATGATATGCATTCCTTTTATCCTTGTCTAGAAGCAGAGATAGGCTGATCCCTGTGAAGTCAAAGCCAACCTGGTCTACATAGTGAGTTCCAAGATAGCCAGGACTACACAATGAGAGCCTGTCTCCAAAAACACCTTTTTTTCCCCTTACAAGTTATATATCTAACAAGAGACTCATTTCTAGAAAATGCAAACAAGTTTTCCAAACCAATCATAAAATGTTAACCCAACTGAAAAATGAACACAAAGTGAAGTCTGTTAGTACAGGCTCACTGACTCAGCTATTAGAGAGGTTGAGACAGGAGGATGGACGTTCAAACCCAGCATGGGCAAGAGAGTGATTTCAACAACAGCCTGGGCAAGCTGTTGAGACATGTCTCAAAAAACAAAAATTTATTTCTTGTTTCTGTGATAAAATATCCATACATAAGCAACTTAAGGGAGAAAGGGTTTATTTGGGCTCACAGTCCCAGAGAGATACAGTCCATCTTGGAGGAGAAGTCATGGCAGCAAGCAAGGATGACATGATGGCAGAGCACCACCTCAAACCCAGGAAGCAGGTGACGAGGAATGAAGAGCAGGCTCTAACCCTTCATAGCCCACCTCCGCTGGCACACTACCTCCAGCACGGCTACATCTCCTAAGCATCTACAACCCCTCCAAACAGCTGCACATCTCCTAAGCATCTATAACCCTTCCAAACAGCTGCATGGGGTCCAAGACTTTTAACAGTAGAGTTTAAAGCTCAGTGATAGAGCACTTGCCTAGCATGCACAAGGTCATATCAAGTGTTTCCCTCTAATCTAAGAAGTTTGTGGTCAAGAACTACAATTGTGTTACACGCACACGAGGACAAAAGATTTGAGCAGATTTGAACATACACAAATGGCTAGTAATAAGCACATGGAAACGAGTCCATCAGAAATCAAACCCACAAAATTAGTACAGTCACAGCTTGGTTATCTGAACAGAACAGAGAATAACAAAGAGAGACTGAAGCCCCTACAGTGCTAGTGGAACTGTAAGTAGTACAGTACTTGGTAGTTCCTTGGTTAAACACAGAGCTATCACATCAATCAGCAATTCCACTCAGGAAATACACACAAGAGGTCGGGTATGGGCACAGACAGAAGCACAGCATCCAAATGTTTTAACATCAGTCTTAACAGCCAAAAGATGGAAACTGTTTAAATGTTCATCCGCCAATGAATGGATAAACAAAATGTGGTGTATTGACACAAGAATATTATTGGCTCACAAGCAACATGGGATTGGTATGACACGGCATGGATAAATCCTGACAACAATGCATTATTGGCAGACGCCAATCACAGAAACCAGATGCCCTGAACAGGCAAGCTATGGACAGATCGGCCCTGACACTAAAATGACAGCTAGTTAATCTAACAGACTGCAAGATTCTGTTAGTCTTTTAGTTTTGAGCTTCGCTGGCGGCACTCTGACTCGAAACAGGAATTGACATCACCCTATGAACCACAGGCGATGCTTGCTACATTCGCGCCTCCTCACAGAGTAGGCTCGAGCTGTTTGCCCAGCTGAAAACACACTGTCCAGTTCACTCCTTATAACCCCAAACCGCGCGACCAGAGAAGGAGAGAAGGCGCGCAAGGTCACACAGCTGGCCGGACCCGAATGGGATCAGGGGCCTGGCGACTTCTCGCTTTCCTAGAGCCTGGACTTCACAGACCGGAGGGAAAGACCTTTGATCGCGCGCGCTTTCAGTCCGGGTTCCAGCGCTCACCTGCCGGCACGCTACATAGTGCAGGGAGACAGCCCGCAGCGCGTACGGCCGCCGCCATACTGGAAACGGAGCAGCGACTCTGCCAGCCTTCGGAACTGCCTTCCTCACCGCCTGCACCGACGTTCTGCTACCGCGCCTCGTCAGACGTCCACCATCAGTGCAAAGAAATGTGCTGAGACTCAAAGGCTACCGTTCAGCAAACACCGGGGTCGAAAAACTGTCCGCATGGACAAACTGAGTCAGGCTCAGCTTCGGACGGCTTCTCAGGGGTCCTCGCGCTAGGACCCCAGGAAGGGGCGGAGCGGGGCGAGGGCAGGGCTAGTTCTGGGTTCTTTTTCTTTAGTAGTAGCCAAATCAATCTGATCCAACCAGTACCTGGTATGACATGTGGAGGTCAATTGTGCGGAACCGGGAAAGAGTCTGGGAACAGCAGGAGGATCCAGGGGGTGAATGAGACAGTTTGGGAAGTTCGTATCTAACCCCAGTAAAGGCCTAAAGTTTATTAAATATATGTTGCCTTTGACTTCAGAAGCATTTGTGTATTCATGGTAGAGGTTGTTCACACACAGTCTTGTTCCAGCCCTAGGCCACGGTTTTTACCTCACCTGCTCATGACTTTACACTATCCCTGCTTGCCCAAATAAGTCATATATGGGCTCCCCCTCTGAAACAGTAAGCCCCCAATAAACTATTTCTATGTTGCCCTGGTCATTGTCACGGCAATAGGAAGTAACACAGGGGTTTTCTCCATGTACCTTTCCTAGGGGCAGTGGTTGTCGGGCAAGCTGCATTTGGAACCTAATGTTTTGGTCATGACTTGAAACACCTGCAGATTCTAAGCGAGCTCAAAATTGCTTGTGAGAGTTCTTTGGCTACTTCGCAAGTCTTTTCAGCACAGGCTGGAAAGGCTTTAGTTCATTCAGTGAGAGTATCCATGAAGACCAATAGGCATTTGAACTACATCCTCCAAATCTGTCCCAGTGACCATGTCTGAAGCGCATACCATGCAGCCCCTGCGAATTCAGGAGCAGACTGGAAGAATACTTTTCCTGAGAAGAGGTGATTGTATGTTTCTCCTGACCTTGTCCAACCAAGTATCATAGAGCTCCTTTTTAAGCATCCACTGACTACTCGGGGAACATAGTTGAGGGTTTATGCAGCCATCCTTCAGGATTACAGAGAAGCCCTTTCACAGTTGCCTTTTCCTCTGTCTTAGGAGCAGTCTGAAGCTTTAAAGGGATCCATCAGACTGACAGAGGGGAAAGGGTCAACAAAAATTAGCAGAGCTGAGACCCTGGCAGTCTAGTAACATAATTTATTCCCTCCATTGACAAGTGAGCCACTCCTTTAATGTCCCCTGTAGCAGACATAGCAAAACTGGAGAGTTTCTGGATGGCATTCATGAGAGATTAAAAACCTGTGGTCAATATTTAATGGATTGCTCTTGAAGTTCAGTAAACCTCTTTCTTTCTGGATAGCAGCATGACCATGTAACATCAGGAAGGTATGTATTTACTCAGTAGAATTTACTTCTTTGCCAATTCTAGGTACTTTTAAAGAAAAACAGATATTGGAGAGGTCTACTTGTTAGCCAAAGAGATCAAGTTTTTAGGAAGGGGTGTACAGATAATAATGGGAAATCAAAGCGTCATTATCAGTCCCTGGAGATACTGGAGTCATCTTAGGTTTCAGGGTCCAGTTATTCAGAAAGATATGCTATGGACTATCTGTGACCATCCAATGGCCAAATGAGGATTGTCATCAACCCTGCTTTTTGGTAATACATAGTTGAAAGAGTCCATCCCTTTTAGAAGCCCCAATGTTGGGGCTTTCTTAAGCCTATCAAAAGATTATTCCTTAGTCACTCAATTATAAATGGTATTGACTTGGGATCCTCATTTAGTTCCTCATGCCTGGCCTGGCTATTTCTTTAAATACTGTAATCCATATTCTGCAGTATCCAGTTAGTTCCAGAAAAGCCCAAACCTGTCTTTTAGTTCAGAGAGGGGGCAAATCCAGTTATCATAGGGCCAAATGAAAGTTGCCTTTTTTTTTTTTTTTTTTTTGACTCATGAATTGAGACGTTTCCCTAGAAATTTTGCGTCCTTTTTGAGTTTCAAAGAGGCCAGGTAGGATGGTGCATAGCTTAAAGCCCAGTTCTTTGAAGGCAGAGACAGGTGGATGTCTGAGTTTGAAGCCAACCTGTTTTACATAGTTCAGGAAACACACACACACACACACACAAATGGACTGAGCTACAAAGTTTAAAGTCTATAGTCTGTTGTTTGGTTGGTATCCTGTGAAGCAGTAGAAAGGAGGTTAGCCTCATACAGGATACAGAGTTGAGTGTAAATTCTCCAAGGTGCAACCAAATCTGGGATTAAACTTACGCCACGGCCACCCGCCACGAACTCTTGATGGAAAACCGCAACAGGTATGTTTATGGACTCATGCATATGGGGCAGTCCACTGAAAGAGACTAAGAACCGGGAACCTTGGCTTTCGGAAAAGATAGGCACGTTGGCAAACCGGAAACGACCTAGAAATCGGATTTGTGCTGTTTAGGGTCCTCTCCAGCTGCACTGCTCAGGTCTGCCTTCTCTGGACAGCTGGGCTCCCGGTTTCAGAGAGCACACAAAGCCTGATCCTATCGGTTTCAGCACCACAGATCTGGAGTGCAACCTTGTGCAGGATTTTACGCGTCATCTTACAGCGCGCTGGCCGTCGATACTTCTGGGAAGTGTAGTTCAAACAAAGGGAACACATTGATTGGAGCTCAGAGGCCGAAGATCTTGGCGCAGGCGCACTGCCTTCCCGACCAGAGGCGGTGAGGTGTTCGCAGGTTCCCGTCACTCTTACCGAAGGTGAGGGTTGCGGGTCTAGGTCTTCGAGAAGCCCCGTGGGCGAGGTGGCGGAGAGACGGGGACTCTGGGCACTTGGGGGAGGGCTAGTAGGCGTGGCCTGCGTGGATGGAGAGTCTTCCTGTCTGGTGTGTGTGTCAGTTCCGAGGAACCGGCACGGTTACCAGTGTCCTTATAGGGTACGTTTACTGTATGTCAGAATCCTGTACTTTCAAGTTGGAGGTCCCGGTATTCCTTTCGTTCCTTCTTTCCATGATGGGTGCTTCGTGAATGTGGATGGTACCAGCCCTGAACCTAGGAGCACCCACTCCATTCTCACCTAGTCCCCTAGAAAACGTCTCACGTTGTGTCTTTCCCTCGTCTTGAGCCTGCACAGGAATGTCCTGTTGTGAGAATAGGTTGTTCCTGGAGGATCCCAGATTTGGGGTGAAGAAAACCTCAAAGGAAGTTGCAAATGGCTTTAGGCAGTTTTGAGATACTGACTGGAGTGCACTGTTGAGGAATAGTGGGAAATAACGGTGAAGGGACTACTGCGGCCAGACAAGACCCACAGTATCAGGGTAAGACCCACTAAGCAGGATATTTTGTCTCAAATGAGGTCAACATAAACATTTTGGGAAACAATTCTAGAGGCTGACATTCTGACCACCATTAAGTCGAACTAGAACAACTTAGTTCCAACCACCAGTAACCATCAGATGTCTAAAAGTCCGTATGATGACCAATTGTCTATAACTCCATTGAAGTTGTTGGCAGTTTACCAGTGATCTTTTCCCTCGTGTTTTTCACATTTGAGATACAATCTTACTTTGTAGCCTTACCTGGTGGTAAGCCTCAGCCTTCCACATGCTAGCATTACAGGTGTATGTCTCCATACTTCTGCTTTCCATGAACTTTCAGTCCTGCGAATCAAGCTTCCCAAAAACGCTGGGATGTGTTGTAGGTAAAGCTCTGCTTAACTTTATGGCTGTGGTTCAATGAAAGTAAATTATGACAGAATTAAAAGCCTCCAGGCAGACTTCCCCCAGTTCCACCTCAGCCGTTTACAAGCCTGGATTTCTTAATTGCTGAGAAATAGTGCCTCTCTTACTGATGTATGAAAATGGAACTAAATTATCTTTATAAAAAGCACTCAGCACAGAGCGGCATGAGAGCAAGCACTCAACAGTACTAGTTACAGTGGTGTTTGGTAGCACTGCACTGTGTGTCTAGCCGCTAGGCAATCAATTATTTCATCAAGTTTTCTGTCATAGATGCTTAGGAGAGTCCATATTTTAGTTGCATTATTTAAAGATTAAATAGGATACATGTAATGTGCTTAGGAAGCTGGCTGGCAGACAACCTTTAATAAAGATGGTGCGTTGGTAATGGTTAATTAAAAGCTTTGTAACTATTCTCTCATATTTCTTAAATAAATTCTAGAAGAGAATTGGCCAGTCCAAGAATGTCTGTGTTTGAAGGCTCTTGTCCCAGTGGTCTTCCTAAAGTACATATCTAATGAACACCCAACTATGCTGAAATCGCTGCTTGCCCAAAGCACCTTGTGATGTACTTTGGCCTCTGCTGGCTTCTCCAGGTTCACGTTCTCTCCAGGGTTGCTCACAACTGACTTTGTCCTATCTAATTTCAGTAGTAATTCTGGATGTGATAAAGATCTGCCTCTTGTCTATTCAAGACTCGAGGTCCTCCCTGCCTATGATGTTGTTCCTCCCTCATATCAAAACTGTAGGTTCCAGTTGTGCCTAGAACGCTGTTGCATGTCTCCCTCAACCTTTCCTGCCTGGGCTATGGCAGTGCTGATTGCAAGCACACACCGCCACACCCACCAGTCTTTCATTAGCCTTCATTGTGAGAGAGTGAGATCCAGTTAGCTAACTTAAGCAAAGGGAGGTCGAACAGGGTAAGAGTCTTCTGGAAATCCAACAGTAAAGCTGCAACCAGACTCACTAATCCCATCTGGAAGCACCCGTGAGCACCAGCACTACACCACTAATGGAGACGCATCCATTGGTTCTGTCTCCCGGGGACTCTGCTCCTCTGGTCCCCATGACTACTCAGTACCTCCTCATAGCTTTTTGACACATCTCCTGCATATTGTCCCAACATTTTAAAATTCATGTTCACAAAGAAGCCTGTCATTTTTTTCATACCAGATCATATCTGACATAGTTTTTGTCAACTAAATACAAACTTAGGCACACTTGGGAAGAGAGACTCTCAACTGAGTTGCCTCCATCGGCCTGTTAACATGTTTGTGTGGGACACCTTCTGAATTGCCAATTGATACAGGCAGGCCTAGCCCACTGTGGAAAATATCATCCCTGGGAAGGTAGGCCTGGGGTGTACAAGCAGCTGAGCCAGCCAGGAAGCAGTGCTTCTACATGGTCTCTGTTTTGGTTCTGCCTCCAGGTTCCCACCAAGGCTTCCCTTGGTAATGTACTGTCGTCTGTGAGCCACATGGACCTGTTCTTCCCTGAGTTGCTTTTGTTCAGTGTTTCATCAGAGCAGGAGAAAGCAAACCAGGATGTGCCTAGTTACTCACTGCCCAGCTGGGATATGGTCCGTCTGGTTCTGGAAGTGAGGTGGACAGTCTTACAGTGTCAGATGGATACTTCATTAGCTGGAGCTATAAATGGGATGCTATAGGACTTGTTTGTCTTCTCCATATAGTTGTTTCTAAAGTTCCTTAGGGTTTTTGCTCAGTAAGTATTCAGGGCAGTATTAAATGTAAATATATAAATATCATATGAATCTCACTGTGTCCTGACTCCTGGGAGCAGAACTCAGTGTGCTGTGGCTTTAATATCCATAGCTTTTGTTCCAACTCCAGACTGAACATGGAGTGCTCTTGGCCTCGTTTTGTTTACTCTTTGTGAGGTGATGGGGATGAGACAGCTACTTTGCTCACTGGTATATGGAGGGGCCTTGCCACATGGGTCAGGACCCCAGAAATGGTCATTCTCATATCTTTTCTCCCCACACTTTTTCCTCACTAGGACTCTTGTCCTTCCGTACCAGAGCAGCGTAGGAGGGAATGGCTGCTGTATCTCCACCTACCAAATGTCAGGTGAGGTGGACTTGTTTAGTTTCCAAAAGACTATTAGTTGCCAAAATGTAGTCACTTTCTTTATGCCGAGTGTCTTCTTTCATAATCCTCCGTTCCTAGCTCAGTGGAAAGACTCCAAAGCAAGATGACCTTCAGTTCCTTGAGCCAGTGCTGACCAGCCTATGACCAAGCACAAAACACCTGCAGCTGTTGGTCTAGGTGATCTTCCAAAAGCTGACAGAACAGGTCACCTGGAGGATTCTGGGACCAGTGGTTCTGTCCTGGCTGTCCCTTTGGTGCAGCCAGTTATGGACTGAGAGTCAGCCCCATACATCAAAGATTGCTGGGTTAGGCTGGAGCATGTGCTGCATGCTATAGCACACTCAGAGTTAGACTCTGTCTCAAGAGAAACAAAACAGACAACAAGAAAGAAAAGGGTTGTAAGGGGGAGTCTGGTTGTATTTTCAGGCATCGGTGACATTTGAAGACGTGGCTGTGACTTTCACAGAGGACGAGTGGCAGCGTCTAGTACCTGTGCAGAGGGCACTCTACAAGGCCGTGATGCTGGAGAACTATGAGAACCTCACCTCACTGGGTGAGGAAGCTCCTGGAGGAGTCAGAACGTGTCCTGAATGAGTGTGGGGCGCACGAGCCGCAGATCGCTACCCACCTGAGTTCAGAGCCACCTGACAGACAAAAGAACCAAAGGAGATGGCTTTGGGTGCCTAGCTGGTGAGCCTAGCCCTGGATAGATGGGCTGCCCTGGTGTTCGCAGCACTGGGTAACCACAGGCTCCCTTGTTCAGCAACCTGTTCCATAAAATAGACGGCAATCTAGAGGACAGAGCAGAGTCTGTATTGTATGTGTAGATCTGGTTTTCCAGAGGCGGCAAGTATAAGCATTAATATGTCCAGGTCTTCTGACATGACAACAGGTAATGTCCTTAGTTCCATCTGGTAGATCAAGGAGCCATCTTGGTGAGAGGAGATATTGATCCCTTCATGGAAGCCAGAGGAAGAAGCTACAAAGATGTGCCCAAGTGAAAAGGAGAAGGGTTATTAGAGATATGCTTGATTTTTGAATATTAGTTTTAATGACAATCCTATAGATACCTATAAATGGCACTCTGTAATTATACTTATGTGACTAGGGGGGAATTAAGAGCTGTTGTTGATGTCAGCTATTAGTGAAGTAAAGTGAAGTCTCCAGAAGTCATAAGGAACTCTCAGACGTTTCCAGTTAAGAGACTGAAGTTAAGCACAGTGGTGTGTACCTGTAGTCTCAGCCACTCTGGAACCTGGAGTACACAGATATGGAAACAAGCTAAGACAGCAGATAATGGTGAAATTCACACTGCATATTTATATTAAAAAAACAAATACTGGGCTGAGGGTGTAGCTAAGTGGTACTGTGTTTTTCTAGCATGTACAAGGCCTTCTGCTTAATACCTATACACACACACACACACACACACACACACACACACACACATACACACACATACCTGTATTAGCTTAAATAGCCCAAGCCATATCCTAAACAGAACAGAATGTTCATTTGGCACTGAAGAACATCCTGAGCTTTAGAGAGTGAAATATTAAGACAGTATGGAATCCCTGAGATTAGAGACCAGAAGTACCAGGAAGGGAGGAGAATGGCCAGTCAGGAGAGAACTAGCAGACAGCAGACAGAGGCTTCTCAAGCAGTGGAAGAAAGTACCTGCCTCCCAGGGCAGAGCACTGTGCACAGGGAGCTCAGGTGTTTCCAGGCCTGGGATGTAACTTTGTTTATATGGCTATGGGCATGACTGCTTCTGGAGACTGATACAAGGAATGTAATAAGATTACTAATTCATACAGCTCACAGGGACACATTTATCATAGTATTGTATAGTCGTTAAAACATTGTAGAAAATCTGTGCTAATTAATATTTTAAATTTGTTATCTGAAAAGAACTTCAGTTTACAAGTCAGTATTTCATTATCCAGTTTTTTAAAGGTCTTAAAACATTTCATTGCTTTTTTTCTTTATTTATTTTGGGGTGGGGCATACATAGGCCACAGCTTGTGTGTGAAGGTCAAAGGACAACTCTCAGGAGTTGCTTCCTTGCATTTACCATGTGGGTTCTGGGGAGACAGCCCAGTTTAGCAGACTTGGTGCACCCACTAAACCATCTTGCGGCCCCATTATCTAGTTGTTAACAGAATCACATGTAAGGTCTTTCTGCATCAACATGAAATTAATAGGAAGCATGACAGGCATGACAGGTGATTGTTTTTCTTTTTACTTGCACAGAACTCTAATTTTCCTACAATGAACACAATTGACGTGTTTCAATAAAAGCATTATACTAAAGATGAGCAAACAAGATTGAGTCCCTCTAGCTTTTTTAGTCAAGATAATTCCTTTTTTTTTCTTTTCTTTCTTTTTTTTTTTTTTTTTTTAATACTTCCCTCTTGAGCCAAGGGCCTCTGTCCTGCCAGTGTCCAGGGGAAAGTGCCAGTGCCATTGGAAAGCTTTCATTAGCTGCTTATAAACTGAGGTGGCTTCTGTGGGCACTGCCCTGGTGCCTGTGTCTGTTCCTTTCAAGAGCTCCAGTGCTGACCTTCCCTCAGGTGTTTGGGTCTGTACTCTGCATTTCTGGAAGAGTCTAGACTTAGAGGCCAGGGTTAAATTTTGGAATGCTTAGACACTTGCATCCCAGCAGCCACCTGCCTTTCTTTTCCTCCATGAGCAGGGCTTCCGGTTCCTCGACCTGATGTAATTCTTCAGTTCAAGAGAAGGGGAGAGCCCTGGATGCGGGGTCTTCATGGATCTGAGGAGAAAGCATGGCCAGAGAGTGTCTCTCTAGGTAAGCAGGTTTGAACAGAAATGGACAGGATTGTGTTTGCTTCTGTTGTCTGGGTCAGAGGAGTGTTAGGAGTCACTTTTGCTCAAATGCAGGTTGTCTGTTTGCATGTTCGTTTCCTGTCACTCACTGGTTCTCTTTCCCCTTCTACACGGTCAAGTGTTATTTATCTGTATTCACCAACTTGTTTCTCAGAACTTTGACCTTGCCTGCGTACACTTCTGATATTTTTCTTGGTCACCCAGCTCTCTCCTCAGCCTGCCCTAATAAGCTATTGGCCCCAATCCCAGCGCCATTCTCCTGTATCCTGAGAAGTCTGCTGCAGGCTCCTCCTCTATTTCCAAGCCTTTGGCTTAAGCTGTGCCATGATCAGGCATTACCTTTATGTCTGTTGTAGCATCTCTCTCCTCTGTCATGTCTCCTAGTCCAGGGAAGAAACTGCATCCATTTTTTCTTTGTTGCAGACTTGGAAACTAAGCCTGGGATCCTAGATGCTTCAGAAGGCACACTGAGAGAAATCTCTAGAAAGCAAAGTTCTCTATGCCCTAAACGTCAAATCCAAACACTAACAGGTGGGTTGGAAGTAGAGAAGAAAAGTCCCAAAGCAAAGACTCGCAAAAAGCCCCTTTCCTTGGATAAAAGCTTGCAGCAAAGGTCAGCATCCAAGAAAACCCTCACTAAACACCAAGACCAGGAGTGCAGCGAGTGTGGCAAGGCCTTCTTTGACCATTCGTCCCTCACCCGCCACCAGAGGACTCACACTGGAGAGAAGCCCTATGACTGTCCCGAGTGTGGGAAGGCCTTCAGCCACAGGAGCAGTCTCAGTAGGCATCTGATGTTCCACACTGGAGAGAGCCCGTACGAGTGCAGCGCATGTGGCAAGGCCTTCTTTGACCACTCATCCTTAACCGTGCACCAGCGCATTCACACAGGGGAGAAGCCGTTTAAATGCAGTGACTGCGGCAAGGCCTTCTTCGACCGCTCATCCCTTACTCGCCACCAGAGAATCCACACTGGAGAGAGTCCCTATGAATGCCAGCAGTGCGGGAAAGCCTTCAGCCAGAAGAGCATCCTCACCCGTCACCTGCTGGTCCACACTGGCAGGAAGCCTTACGAATGCAGTGACTGCGGGAAAGCGTACTGTGGCGTCACCTCCCTAAAACGACACCAGAAGGTGCACACCGGGGAGCCCCGCTATCAGTGTGAGTGTGGCAAAGCTTTCTTTGACCGCTCTTCTCTGACACAGCACCAGAAGATACACACTGGAGACAAGCCACATGAGTGCAGCGAGTGTGGGAAAGCCTTCAGCCAGAGATGCCGGCTCACAAGACATCAGAGAGTTCATACGGGGGAGAAACCCTTTGAGTGCAGCGTGTGCGGCAAAGAGTTCAGCTCCAAGTCCTCAGTTATTCAACATCAGAGGCGTTACGCCAAACAAGGGATAGACTGAAAGAGGAAGCATGAGTCAGGCACTGGGCTTTCCTACGAGCTTGGAAGGTTTCCCTGTCATCTACAAATCCAGCGTTTGTTCATTCTGCCAACTCTGGCCACTGTCTTCTGCCCGACCTCTGCTCCAGGGTCTGAGTAAACGGTGTACCTCCTGTGCTACAGAACTAACCTGGAGTGCAGAAACTACGCCATGAATCTCCACATTTAAAATTCTGCACAGAGGCTGTGCATAGCTCAGATAGATAGATAGAGGCTGGCTAGCTACTTGCCTAGCATGCATGAGGAGATGCAGTTTGATTCCCAAGCACTGCAAAAGAAAGTTGGAGAGCCTGTCAGACAACAGGATAGATGTTAGGAGAGGAATCTGCAGACATAGTGAGAATAGGCCTGTTAGCCTGCACTGTAGGCTATTACAGTTGGAGAATGTCACAATTATGGGAGACTATTACAGTTGGAGAATGTCACAATTATGGGAGAATACCATTTTCTCCAGGAGTTTCTATAGCTCATAGTCCTTCTGAGGCTTTTTGGCACACAGACCTGTTCTCTTGTGCCCCAGTATTTAGTCCTCCTATACTAGTAGTAGTGGTAGCACTTACTAAGCACTTATCTTGGGGTAAACTCTCAGTGGTGAATTGTAAAAGGGCTAGATTGATTGATCCTCTCACTAAATCTGTGAAACAGGGTCCTTTTGCTATCTGAATTTCACAGAGGAGCACACTGAAGTTTAGAAAAATTAAGTAATATAGTCTAGGGGACACAAGGTGAAGCCAGGTGTCTTAGTTATTTTTCTATTGCTGTTCAGAGACATGATAGCCAAGGCAACTTAGAAAGTATTTGCAGGACTTGCTTACAGTTCCAGGGGGGTGAGTCTGTGACCGTCACTGAGGGAGCATGGCGGCAGGCAGGCACAGTGTTGAAGCGGTAGCTGAGAACTTACATCTGATTTATAAGCAGTAGGTCAAGAGATAGGGAGAGACAGACAGACAGACTGGTCTTGACACACTGGTCTTGGCAAGGGCTTTTGAAACTTTGAAGTCCACCCCCAGTGATACACCTCTTCCAAAAAAAGCCACACCTCCTGATCCTTTCTAAACATTCCAGCAGTGGGAACCAAACATTCAAATAAGTCTATGAGCCTGTGGGGGCCATTCTCATTCAAACCACCACTCAAGGATATGATCAACAACCAATCCTCACACTGAAATAGGCCTTGTTGTTATCTGAATTTCACAGAGGAGCTTACTGAAGTTTAGAGAGATTAAGTAAAATACCCTACATGACACGAGGTGAAACTAGGTCTTCAATATGAATCTGCCTTTAGTATTTCTATTATAGATCATGCTCTAAAATTTTGTCTTATAATTGGCATACCTGAACTTCTTAGCTACATTGTCAGCATTTGGAGGTATTATTTAATAGGTCTGTCTGTCTTATAGTGTTCCTTGCAAATATTAGGTGATCAATAAAATGTTTATCTAAATGAATACCAAAGTTTCTCTATTCAGAACCTGCTTAGTCTACCTTCTTTCTCTTGGAATTTTCAGAGTCCAGCCTCTTAACATACTAGTCATCACTTCCAAGTTCTTTTGTTTGTTTGTTTGTTTGTTTGTTGTTTTTTGTTTTTTGGATTTTTTTTTCAAGACAGGGTTTCTCTGTATAGCCTTGGCTGTCCTGGAACTCACTCTGTAGACCAGGCTGGCCTCGAACTCAGAAATCTGCCTGCCTCTGCCTCCCTGAGTGCTGGGATTACAGGCGTGTGCCACCATTGCCTGGCCCATTTCCAAGTTCTATTTCTTCCTTCTTCATTGCTCATGGTACAGTAACAAGCCTCCTAAATAAACAGAGACCTGTGACTCTCATCTGGTGTGTATGAGTGTCCATTCAATCTGTACTGTTTAGGCCTGTCACATCACCATGAATAAGAAAGGAAATGCTAAAGGATCCTTTTTTATCAGCTAGGTGCCATTCTGATCACTTCTACTTGAGCCAGAATCCACACTTGAAGGCTAAAGACACAGACAGGCACCTTGATATTTGGATGACACTAGAAATCACTATCAAAGTTACATTCTGCACACAACTTAGCTGAGTCTTTCCACATGACCCCGTTATTCTAGACCTAAAATAGCTCTCTATTGAATGAAATATCTCTGGATATTTAACATCTTCATCAATGTATTCACCCATCACCAAACTTTAGTTCCTGAGTACCCAAATGTATCTATTTTGCTGGCAAAGCCCTGTATTTTATTGTACTAAAGGTCAGGTATGAGACAACCTTGACTTTGGGAGTCTGTATTCCCTTTTTGCAAGGTAAGGCCTGGAAATGGGCTTGTGTATTCCAGTAGATCAAGGTGGGTTTCTCTTGGAACAAAGAGGAGCTTAAATTGCCAAACAGTCCTGTCCCATGCTACTAAACAAATTCATTTTGTTCTCTTGAAGCAGAGGAGTGTCAGGGAATAAATTCTTTGTGTATTTTGTATAATAAGTAGCTTGAAGAAAATTATCACAGGATCTGTGTGTAGATAATACCTAATGTTTTGTAATGTCGAGTAATAAAATAAAGGGGACTAGTGACACCTGTCTGTCCCTGAGAGTTCTGAGTCTTTTCTACAAAAAAACTCAGTGTCAAGTATTTTATTTGTCTAAGACACTGTCATTACCAGTGAAATGAGACTGGGGCAAATCCAGACTTCAAATGGGCTTTTGGGAAAAGTAACTGAAAACAGTGGGGAGGACAATGCTTAGTTTCCTTTTGGAGAGGTGATCTGTACTGTTACACAGCAATCTCTGTGTAAGACCCTGCCATCAGCCCATACTATAGGTCACTGAGTTTACAACCTATGACCACTTGCTGTGTAGACCCCTAGTTTTTCTTTTATTCTTTCCCCCTTAGAGCTTACAGCTACCTACCACTGATATCCATCCAAAGACTTCCCAATGTGACCACACCAAAACTGAAAGTTTTCCTTTGTGCTATTATGTTTATTTGGAGGAGAAAGTTGCCAGGTTTGCTTTATTGAGATTTTCCCAAAGTCCAGCTAGCTTCCCTCCGAGCTAATTGGTAATGCTTTCATTCCTGTCTCATTGATCCACCATGGTTTTTTTGTTTGTTTGTTTTTTGGGTTTTTTTCTGTTTTTTGTTTTTATTTTTGTTTTTTTTGTTTTTTTGTTTTTATTTTTGTTTTTGTTTTTGTTTTTTTGGATGAACCCTGACAACTTGTTTGTGGTCCAGCCAGCAAGGAGAAGGACACAAGAAACTCTCCTAAGGACCATGTTTGCTCTCAGCCCACTGGCAGGAGGAGAAGTGTTAAGAAAAGTTATTACCCAAGAAGCTTTCAGTCTACTTAAAATTTAGACACTAGATTGGAGAAAGGACAGTCTAACATTGTGGCTTGTTCCTGGAGACCTGGAAGATCAAAATTTCTCTTCTGTAAATACCAACTGATGCTCAAATTGACTAGTTTCCTGGGAAGATACATGAGAATACACCAATTGACAATTCACAAGTCCACAGGATCCCAGAGCTCAAGTAGGTAGTCTGACTCATATTATAGTTCAGGGGATAAAGTTACAGACTACCATGAATAAAAAGCCAGATCAGAGTCTTTGATTAGCCAGTGACCAAGAGCAGGCTCTTGTCTCCAAAGAACTCTTGTTACTGAAGCTTGGGTACCGTGTTTATTAGGCAAAGCCCACAACGATATCATTGTCAGGTATGGGCCAGGAGAACATTTGTTTTGGTAGAACATGTCAGTTGTTTGGGTTATACAACTGGCCTCTGGTCCAGGTGAAGAAATAGTATTGAATGTGTTGATATTATGATTCTGGGGTTGTTCACAGACTAACCATGACCATAAATAAATTTTAAAAAGAAGAGGGTTTTTCTTATTTTAGATACTGGCACCCAATATGGGGTCAGGACCACATTTGAGAACACTCCCAAGATGCAGCACCTAACTATATCAGCCCAGGGCTTATAAAGGCAAACCCCAACAGATTACATGCATCCTGTCTATGTGTAGGCAGGATCTGATTTTAACATATCTTGCAATTGTCCTAATTATCTATCTGAACAGAATAAGCAAGTTCAAAAACAAAACCAGAAATAACAGTCTTATGACCCACTATCTTGATAGAACAGTAAACTTTACAAAATCAGTCAATTTAAGAATAGTCCAATGTCTGGGGGAAAAGGAAGTGGGCTGCTGGGGTACAGTCTTGATAAGTCAGGGACTTACGTGTTAGAGGCATTCTTTTTTGTGCTTTGGTCCCTCAAGCACAGAAGGTCTAAACTTAAAGTGTATTACTAACCATCACATTGACGAGGTAATAGTGACGGCTCATACGGTAAGGACTGGAAAGTACCTGAACAGACACAAAATGGAGTCAGGGTACGACCAGGACAAGAAGGTGTTGCCTTAGCCACTCCAGTATGGTTAATAGTAGTACCAGTTTGGTAACACTTGTTGGAACCTGGCCATTTCTGAATTGAGGTAATTTATAGAGTTGAAAATCCACATTTCTTTACTCAGAACAGCCTGGCACAAGCATCTTTAATTACTTCATGTAAATCAAGGTAAATCTCTGTTCCAGTTATAACAGACCTTTCACTAAGACAACCTAAATAAACCTTCTCTGGCTCTACTTGCTTTCATTTCATTTTGGTAGTCATTAGTGTGGGAAGAAGTAGACCACCCCAAATTTATCACTACCGTGGTGCCTCTCATATGCTCTACATATGCTTTGCAATCCCCTGCTAAGATGGTCTTTGTTGGCCATAGCTTCCACTTTCTAAATAAAGCTGCCCCTACCTCCCCACCCCAAACACACGCACACAGCCATTCTCCTCGAGTTACTAGCTTTTTCAAGCAGGGACAGCTGAAATTATCAACATGAGCTAGTTACTGACAACCATACTTATACTAACTCAGCCAATTAAAAGTTTTGAGTCCTCTTATTAATGGCCAAACCAAGAGGGAGCCTGTGCCTCTGAAAAGTCTCTTGGTGTCCAAGCTCAGGAGTACGGCGGTTTTTAAAAGAGCTGGAGGAATGGTGGTGGTGTGGGAATCTAGGTGGCCTCATAATATCTGCTTTCTTGGTAAAGCTCAGCAGTATTTTTAGATATTACAAAACACATCTGGGCTATGGTCATGACAATCCCCAAAGCATAGCCAAGGTGGATATGGCTATTGGGAGTGGGAGTGGGAAACTGAGAAGTGTCTAGGCTGACACAAAATAAAGTTGGGACAAGATGGCCTTACCTTAGTCATTTCACAGTAGATGTCAGTTCCCAGTTAAAAGTTCAATGAAAGTGGAGGCTGGAATACCACACAGTGGATAAAAGTACCTGCCACCAAACTAGACTCCCAGTGGAAGGACAACTTTAACAAGTTGTCTTCTGACTGCTATAGGCATTTTATGTCATACATCCAAATAAATTAATAAACAAAAACAAATATAATTTAAAAATAAAATATAAGAGAAAGCGTGGTTTAGACAAACAACCCTGTAGGGGACGCACCCAGGCATTTTCCTCTTAAAGAGGAAAAATGGGAAGCCTGCATGGATAAGGTTCACGACTCTTCCGGATTCTGTAGCCCAGAGCGAAGGTCCCAGGACACGCGATACATACTGCCAGCACCGAAGGACTGGCAGCAACGGGCAAGCCACGTGCATCCATCGTGCGAAATTGAGAGGGCTTAGCCATCATACAGGAGTGGTAGAAAGCGCTGCGAGGTCCTCTGGGAACCAGAGCAGTGCCCTCAAGTCCTTCCCCCTGGCATGTGGCGGGGCGCAAGCGGTGAGACAGTCTCTGTGGATCCTGGAACAAGGTGAGGCTCTCCGAGCGAAGTGAGGGAGCCCTTTGCTTTCTGCACCTGGGACCCATATTGAGGATTTGAGGAACAGCCATCAATGGGCAACCCTCCTAAAACCCATCACTTTTGACAATTTAGCTTCTGACACTGAGTTGCATTTGTCTCCGTAAGAACTCCTTAAGGAAAGAGAATAACCCATTTTGGCAGATAGGGGGAAAAAAGCAGGAGGTCTCAGGATTGATTTCAAATCCTGTTTGTTTGAGTTTGGGTTTTATTTGTTTTTAGTTTTTTTTAACGTTTTAGATGTTTTCTCATAAAACCCATCACTGCTCTGAGATCAGGTACCACATTTGAAAGGCCAGTGGTCAAGAGGAGTAAAACTAACTTTGGCTTCATACATCCCTTGATTCTGGAGTAGACCAGAGATGAATCATTAATTGAAGTACGGATCTGTGTACAGAGAAATCTGTATTGTTTTGACTAAGCAGAAGAAAAAGAAGTTATGTATCTGTATAATGTATTCAGGTTCTCATAGGAGAATTCTACAGTAGTGTAACTGCAAAGGTGTCCAGGATGTTATGGGATTGTGCCCCATGTTAGCCTTTAGGCAGGGTAGCCAGTGCTGGCTGCTGGACTAATTGCGATGGCACCTGGCAGCCACTTCTAGACAGACACACTTTCTGAGGACGCAGACCCTTCCAGTGCTGAAAAAACAAAAGAAAAGGGCATAACCAATTTTTTTAAACTGACTCCTGGAACTCAGGTAACTCTACATTTCTTTTCTCTGCATGGATATGTGTCTTCTTCTATTAAACTTGCTCTGCCCCATTTCCTAGACCGCTAGGGTTATCCTGAGAGACCGATGGGTGGTGAGCCTAACAGGAAATGTTCCTCACATAGACAGAACTTTCCTTCCCGGTATTGCTTCTTGGCCACTGTTGTACTGCACATGGTCTAGCCTCTCACCGCTATAAATGGCCTGGTGAGACCCAAAGTACTAACAGCCACAGGCCCTGTCACGTGATGTTTGCTGAAGGAGAAGAGCATACATAAACCAGACAGCATGAAGGAGCACATTTATAAACACGCATTTTAAATGCAGAAACCATTGTCTCTGACAAGTTATTAATGAACCTGGAGGAGTGTCCATCAAGGAGACTATTTGAAAAGGGTTTAAGATAAAAGTTCATTTTGGAAAACCAAGGAGGGTGATTGGATATGTAGCTGAAAAGTAGAATACTGGAATATTCCAAGAGAGAACAGCTTTGGTGGAGAGGAAGGTGTTTGCAAGTGATCAGAGAGGCCAAGGAGTCTGTGTCACTGTGGTGTGAGTTAAGTAAAAGGAGGAGATGTTACAACCAGACCACAGGAAAACCCTGTACTGGGTCTTCAGTCACATAGTAAGCCACATGGGCCATATAAAGGCTTTCAGAAACCCAACAAGGTGAAAGATGTCATAACTGATTGGAAAAAATTAGTAAAGGTACTTCTGTGGAGTCGTGAAGACTAGCAGTTCTTTTGTATACGTTCTGGCTCATGTCCATATCATACCTAGCTTCTAGGAAACATCAATCCAGGTATATAGTTGCTGATGATGGTAAATGGGATAAAATTCCAGAGCAGAGGAGGGGGGGAGCTTAACGGCCACCAGCACTTGCTATTCCTTCAGAGAACCTGAGTTTGGTTCCCAGAATCCAGCCCACATCTTTGTCTATAACTCCAGGTCCAGATCTGACATCTTTTCCTGGCCTCTTCAGGCACCAGGTGTAGATGTGGTGCACATACATATATGCAGTCAAAATACCCATACATAAAATAAGAATAAATTTTAAAAAGAAAGCAATGAGACAGTCAGACATTACACATTCTTTCTCTGCATGTGACTTAAAAAGACAAAGAACAGGTCTGAGGAGCACAGCTCTGTCAGAAGGTCTTCGTGTTAAAGAGGACTCCCTGGTCCTTTCGTCTGCTCCTCCTGTCACTCCTCTACTGTCACTTCAGGTCTTCTGGCCGGTCTCTGGCAGGAGGTCAGTGGTAAGCATTGGTGCCTTTGGCTTTTCAAGAATTGCTGATGAGGAACATGGGTGAGGCTCTCACCCAATGGGAAGAGCTGAAGCTTCTCCTGGGAGACATGCGTAAGAAGCACAGAAATCCTGCGTTGCTAGGTGAGGATGGTGCCTCTCCCCGGGTGAGTTTGCCTGGCTTGGTACTTCACTCACTAGGGTCCTAGGAACTCTGAGGCCCTTAGTTCCAAAGGTTCTTAATCCTTGTCTGGCCAGACAAAGTTCCCATTTTTTGTTTATGATTAGTTTGACCAACTCTTGGATTGAGGAATGGACAACTTTATGAGAATAGGTTGTAGCACCCCTCTTTATTCCTTAGTCAAGGGTACAAAGACAAAGTCCTAGTGAAAACAGTTCTTAAGAGAATAATATTTGTTTTTGTAGTGAGGTTTAAACAAGTGATTTAATTGTTCCAAACTCAAGTAGACCCTGTGCTAGCTACTTTTATGTAAACCAGACACAAGCTAAAGTTAGTTATCCGAAAAGAGGGAAACTCAACTGAGAAAATGTCTCCATAAGTCTGGTTGTAGGGCATTTTCTTAATTAGTGATTAATGGGGAGAACCCAGCCCACTGTGGATTGATCCATCCTTGGGCTGGTGGTTCTATAAGAAAGCAGGCTGAGCAAAGCTATGGGGAACAAGCCAGTAGGCAGCACCCCTCCATGACCTCTGTGTCAGCTCCTGCATCCAGGTTCCTACCCTGCTTGAGTTCCTGTCCTGACTTCTGTCAATGATGAATACTGATGTAGAAATTTAAGCCAAGTTCTTCCCCAAGTTGCTTTGGTCCTGGTATTATATCACAGCCATAGTAACCCTAACTAGGACACACCCCACAGGAGCTTTTCTACCCTCTTCTGAGCACTGTTGAAGAAATACAGAAGTGGTCCCTCCTCATCCTCCCTTTCTTCTCCCCTTCTCCCCACTCCACCAAATCTTCCCCTAAGACCAGGAAACCATCAGTACACTTCTTACCAGACTCCTCTTCTTTCCTTGTGAACAGGCTTCCAATTGCCAAACCTGATGTGATCTCTCAGTTGGAGCATAGGGAAGGACGAGAGAGGGATGTCTTGAAAGCAGCCAGTCCAGGTGAGTGACTCTTGGAGACAGTGGGAATTGAACTCAGATGCTTGTAGAGGAGCTATCCAGATTGCCTCTACCCCATGGAAATGGCCACCTGGAGACCTGGTCTCTCCTGTGCTGTCCTCTAATCCTGTGGAGATGATTTGATATAAAGCCAGAATCAATCAAATCAAATACTATGAAAAGGGATGGATATTTTAATGTTCTAGTTCTTGCTTTGCAGGGGTTTCTTAAAGATTTCTCATTTCTTAAAGATTTTACCCCCCCCCCCAGCACTGTTAGTTACGGAGTTAGCACATGACCTCTTGGCCACATTCGGACTGTATCCAAATGATAACACCTTGGAAGCCTAGATGGATTTAAAACTACTTTTGGCAACGATACTTTCCCCCTGAAGTCTAGCAGTACATCAGGATTCTGACACAGGTCCTCTGACACATTGGGAACCAATCCGAGCAAATGGAACAGTGAGTTCTCTGCACACACTGCTCCTTTTCTTTTAAAAAGCATGATTCTATTTTGTTCTGTATAGGAATACATTTTTTGCAATGTACTTTTAATAAGGGTTCAACTTCTCCTCTTGCCTACCACCCAGCAGAGGTAGTGGAAGAGAAAAGTTATTAGGATGTAAGGGAAGTGGACCTGTTCAGCAATAGTTCTTTGGGGGCGAGCTGGATCTTCTTTGGCAGCAGTTCAGTCCCGTAGCAAACATCAAATACAGTTCAGTAGCTGCAGACCAGTTCCCTTGGCAGGCAGACACCAGGCATTAGGCAGCAGCTACACTCCAGTCCTTTCAGCAAGCAGACACAGGGCAACTGTAGTTCAATCCTGAGGAGATCTCCAGGCTCACCAACTGGCCTAAGGCAAGGCCACAGAGGCAGCAAGCTGACACAGGAACCCCACAAGCAGTTGTGTTGCCCTAGAACTCAGTCTATAGACCAGGCTGGCCTGGAACTCATGCTGCCTCCCAAGTGCTAGGATTAGAGGCATGAGCTACCTCACCCAGTCATGTGTTTTCTAACTCTTAAGCTTTATAATAATTTGAACTAGTAGACAGTACAACATTGAATACTACCTTCTAGAATTTTCATCTTGTTTTGAAAAAGCAGCAACCAATTTCGATGCAGTGTGTGTGTGTGTGGTGTAAGAGATTAGTTTTTAGTTACAGTTAGGACACGAAAGCATGGGGAAAAGTTATAGCAAGAAGGAAAATTAAAGATGGCCTTTGTTTGGGTATTCAGTGAAAGCACAATGACTAAGTCTCTAGTGGCTTCTTTTCTGGTCCCATCCTTGTGTCATATAGACCCTGTTTTTGATGGGCATCCTTAAGTCAGCACTGAGAGGCTTTGTTCTATTACTGTTCTTCACTTCCTACCTGCTGACTAAAGCAGTGTTGCCCGGCTGCTCTTGCCTTCCCTTTTTGCAGCATCTTTTCTCAGTCAGCCATCTTTTCTCATGCTCTCCCAACAATACAAGACTCTTTTTGAGATCTTTGAAGTCAATGTGTTTTCCGCAAGCATTTTTATTTGTTTTATTATTTTCTAGTGTAGAGGTTATTTTTCTGTGTGTGTGTAATTTTTTTTTTTCTTTCAGAGTGGGAGACAATACCATAAAGCATGAAGCTAACCCCAGAGAAGCTCTTTTCTGAAGAGGAATCATCCCCTGGGGCATTACTAGAGAGCTTTCCCGAGGAAAGGGCCAGGAACTGTGAAGACTCTGTAGAAAATTGTCAGGAAAACTGTAAGAAGCATCTAAGACGAGCTGGTCCCTCAGAAGAGACTTTCTGTGGAGAGAGGCTACCAACGTGATGAATTTAAAAGGAATTTTAGTCAGCATCACTACTTGTTCAATGCCAAGGAGAGAAAATCATTGTGGTTTGCTTAAGAATTTTACAAATTCAGAAATAATTAAACAAGAGAAAACGTGTGCAGGGAGGAAACCCTGGCAATGTAACGAGTGCGGGAAAGCATTCAGTTTCTACTCAGCCTTCATCCTGCATCAGAGAACTCACACGAGAGAGAAAAGCCCTACGAGCATAATGAGTGTGGGAAGGCCTTTAGGCAGAGCATACACCTTACCCTACACCAGAGGATTCACACTGCAGAGAAGCCCTATGAGTGTCTCGAGTGTGGGAAGGCCTTCAGCCACCGCTCAGCCCGTATATGACATCACATAATCCACACTGGAGAGAAACCCTATGAGTGTAATGAACGTGGCAAGGCCTTTAATCAGAGCTCCTACCTCACTCAACATCAGCAAATTCATACAGGAGAGAAACCGTATGAATGTTCCAAATGTGGGAAGGCCTTCAGCCAAAGCATTTCCTCACCCAGCATCAGGTCATTCACACTGGAGAGAGACCCTACAAGTGTAAGGAATGCGGCAGAGCTTTTAGTGACCGCTCGAGCCTTGTTCAACACCAGAGAACTCACACTGGAGAGAGGCCTTATGAGTGTAATGAATGTGGGAAAGCCTTCGGCTACTGCTCAGCCCTGACACAGCACCAGAGAACTCACACTGGGGAGAAGCCCTATAAATGTGGTGACTGTGCCAAAGCCTTCAGTGACCTCTCAGCCCTACTTGGCATCAGAGAAGACACACTGGAGAGAAGCCTTATAAATGCAAGGACTGTGAGAAAGCTTTCAGCCAGAGCTCATCTCTTACAAAACACCAGAAAACCCACACTGGAGAAAAACCCTATAAGTGTAAAGAATGTGGAAAAGCTTTTATCCAGAATTCATCTCTTTCTCAGCATCAGAAAACTCATGCTGGGGAGCAAAACAAGACATATGGACAGGCCTTTAATGAGTATTCAGTCTACGGCCAACAAAAAAGAATCCACACTGGATCAGTGTAATACATTCCAAGGGTAGTTTTGGTTGGTTGGTTGGTTTTGAGCATTTATCATATGTTATGAGGGCTACAAAGAATTCTAAGACTGTTATCCTAAAAGCTATTGAAATAACTGCTGATGTGGGACATAACTCACTAGACTGTGAAAGGAGGCTTTACATTTTAAAAAATATTTCCTCAATGGTAAACAGAAATCCACTTCCAACATCCTAGTGTGTATGAACACTGCCAAATCTGTGAGAGAGTAGGGTACAGCACTGCGGACAGAAGACATCTTACTTGTGGTATATAGCCCCTTAATGATGAGGAGATAAATCCTAAGGAAATGCATGGCCATTTTAAGGATAGATAGAAAAGATTGAGAAGTCATGGTGAGTTTGCCCAGGGTCAGAAATGGTAGAATAGTTGTCCTTCAGTCTTAAGTCCAAGAACACAAAGGAAGCAGACAGAAAAGATGGGAAAGAGTTGAGATGTGACCCCAGGAAGTGTTGGTTGCAGTAACTGAGTGTTGTTAACCAGAAAAAAAAAAAGGTAGACTTGCCAGCTGCTGTGTGAGCATCACCGGCACGGGGCTTGCTTCCGCACATCTTGTCTCTCTATCATGTCTCCTGGGAATCATTTTAATCCCAAGGCTGAAGACTTACAGCTTAGTCAGTTTACAAAAGAGACCTTTGATATGTTCAGTGTGCTTTAAACTATCTGAGTTTCCCGAGAATATTGATTTATAAAGATTTACCTCAATTGTAAGTGACCTTGAATTTTTTTTTATGTCCCAGACAATGTGATTGTAGATTTGCATTGATGTTGTGTTGATTGTGAGAAGCCTGTTTTCTCTTCTATACTCTTGGAGTAGTGCCAGGTGACTTTGTGTGTGTAAACTTTCGATTGAAAATTTGAAGGTTAGTATTGGAAACATTATTTTGGCTGTAGTAATTTTATCTTTGAGTTCCTCTGTGCTGTGTCTTGATGTAGATTTCCTTGAGTGGATATCTCTTTGTAGTTATTGAGCTGCTTCAATCCATAGGTTTATATCCTTTACCAAGTTTGAGGAATTTTCAGCCTGATATCATTTCTTCAAAATGCATTTTTTAGCCCACTACCCTACCTGTTCTCTGTTTCTGATTTGGATGGCAGCTCTGATTGTAGTTTCGCAGGTTTCTAAGATTGTTCATTTCTTAAGTCCACGTTTTAAAAAATTAGTTTCTGGATCTCCTGAAACAAAGTCTTGTAGGTGACCGAGGGAAAATGTCTCCCAGAGTCCTGGGGCTTGAGGGGTCATCTGACCCCATTTCCTGCCAGGCTACTTTTCCTGACTCACAGACATCTGCTTTTCCTTTTTGGTGGTCTTTGGATCTTAAGTAGTATATAGTCCAGGCTGGTTTCTGATATATTATGTAGATATCTGAAGATGTGCCTCATCCTCTTGCACCTCCTGTCCAAATGCTGGTATTAGAGGCGTGCACCATCATCTTGATGACTTATAACTGTCCTCTCAATGTGTCCTCACACAGATTATTGTTCGTGTGCAGGGTGAGAGAGATGCCTCTCTCGTTATCAGTCCTATTGGACTAGGACCCTGTCCTTACAACTTCACATAGCCTTAATTACCTCTGGAAAGCCCTGTTTCCAAATTCAGTTTGCGCTAGAAGTTAGGCCTTCAGTACATGTGTTTAGGGAGACACAGTTTATTCCTTGTCACACTGCTCCTGCTGCTTCCCCACCAAATTCATGTCCATGTATAGTGTGCATTCACTCTCCTCCCACAGCTCCCAAAGTCTGACATTCCAGTCCCAGAGTTTGGTCTTTCACCTGAATTAGATATGACTGAGATGCTTGATTATCCAACCTAAGCTGTGAACCTATGAGACCGAGTAAGTTATATACTTCTAAAATACTGTGGTGGGACAGACATTCCTGCACCAAAGGATAGAAATGCCAACAAAGAGATGGGTGATGGATGCCAAGCAAGTTCAAAACTTAGAGAATTCCACTAGATTTGAAGCTATGAGAATAATCCCTTTTGGTTTGATTCACAGCCAATGGACCTGTTGGTGAAGCAGTTCTTCATCTATGCCTCTTCCAGATAGCTCCATCTCCAATCTTGGCTTTCAGGTTTAAGTTTAAAGCCATCTTGCCTGTTGAAACCACACTGAACAGTTGAATTTGCTTATGAACCATACCCATCACTGTATTAGCCCATGAGCTATGCCCATCAATGTATTAGCCCATGATTTGTGCCCATCACTGTATTAGGCCATAAGCTGTACCCATCACTGTATTAGTCCATGAGCTGTACCCATCATTGTATTAATCCATGACCTATGCCCATCACTGTATTAATTCATGACCTATGCCCATCACTGTATTAATCCATGACCTATGCCCATCACTGTATTAGCCCATGAGCTGTACCCATCACTGTATTAGCCCATGAGCTATGCCCATCACTGTATTAGATCATGAGCTATGCCCATCACTGTATTAGATCATGAGCTATGCCCATCACTGTATTAGATCATGAGCTATGCCCATCACTGTATTAGATCATGAGCTATGCCCATCACTGTATTAGCCCATGACCTATGCCCATCACTGTATTAGCCCATGACCTATGCCCATCACTGTATTAGACCATGAGCCATAACCATCACTGTATCAGCCCACGAGCCATGCCCATCACTGTATTAGACCATGAGCTATGCCCATCATCTTATCAAATGGTTGTTCCGACATAGCATTAGTGCATTCTTCCTAACAAACTTCCTCAAATTCCCCCATATGAATAGACTTTCCCCATATCTTTGGATTCTCATTCCTTCTTGATTAACATTACAGTATGTTAGCTCATATCTTCCATCTTCACTAAAAGTAATGAGACTCCCCTTATCACTTTTGGTACTTTATTTAGAAGTTTTTACTAACTACCCAATTTCATTACTCTTGGGTTCTTCCTTCCACAAGAACTCATGAGAAAGTGCAACATTCTAAAAAGATCATCTCCAGCTCCAAGATTATGTTCCTCATTGCCACTTAAGTCCTCACCAGAATAGCCTTTACATTCTGTACGTGCCTCAGAATCCTTCTGGCCTTTCTCTAAACACTATCCAATTGCAAAGGTGCTTTGACATATTTAATGTTTGCTATACCAGCATCCCATTTTTTGTCACCAGGATCTTAGTTGGCTCAGGATGCCATAACAAAATACCATAGATTAGGTAGTTCAAACAAAAGAAATTCACTTCTCACAGTTCTGGGGAATAAAAGTCCAAAGTCAAAGTCCAGCAAGGTTCAGTTCCTGATGAAAGTGTTCCTTCTTATTTGAAGATAGTCTTCATGTGGCCTTACTCCTGTACACAGGGAGATTCTGAGAGCACTCCTTTGCTTTTATAAGGCCAGCAGTCCTGTGGGATTAAGGCCTTACTCCTGTGACCTCTAACAAATCTATTCTTTCATTGGCATTAGAGCCTACTTCCTTGGGACTCCAGCATAAAATGAAAACCAGTGGAGACATCCTACCTCATGGACGTGGACAGAGCATGGATGGAACTGGATCCTTAGACCTTCTGTTGGAGGACAGCTCTTGTTGGACTGGCTGGACCACAGCCTGTAAGTCACTCTAAAAAACCCTATGAGAGAAAGGACATATGGGAAGGGGGGAGGGAGGGAAGGAGAGAAAGGGAGGGAGAGAGATAATTCATCCTATAAATTCTGTCCCTCTAAAGAGCTCTGAATATTCAAGGATAGAGTTTCATCATAATGAATTGAGGGTGGGTGGGGAAAAACAGATGGAAACAATTCAATTCCTTGTCATTTTATCTGTTGATAATATTGGATATTTTCTTTTGTTCAGTCCTCAAATTTATAATCTGTTTTTCCTCTCTCATTTGAAATTATTTCAGCTACTATATTTTCTACTCCATTTTCTTGAATGTGTGTGTGTGTGTGTGTGTGTGTGTGTGTGTGTCTGTCTGTCTGTCTGTCTGTCCTAATATATTGGGAGACAATTATAAGGTCTTTGCCATATTAGTGTGTTGGACATTTTCATTCAAGCTAAGACTCTCTTGGTCTTGTATTGATGCGTGATTTTATATAGAAATCTAGGTGTTTTGTATATTACAAAACTTGATACTCTTTTTAAATCTTCTGCATTGGGTCTGGAGAGATGGCTCAGCACTTAAGAGCACTGACTGTTCTTCAGGAGGTCCTGAGTTCAAATCCCAGCAACTACATGGTGGCTCACAACCATCTGTAACAAGATCTAAATGCCCTCTTCTGGAGTGTCTGAAGATAGCTACAATGTACTAACATATAATAAATAAATAAATCTTTAAAAAGAAAAAATCCTTCTGCCTTGGCAGGCCTCCTCTGGGGTCCATATTGCTTTGAGTTAGTGTTAGAAGTCTGGTTTTACCTGTGCCTCTGTTGGCACCATGGTAGGGGGCTTCAATTCTGCTAGGGAGGGGTAGGATTTGTAGCTCCCCATTCATGCCGCCCTGACTAGGAAATCCATCAATGTCATGACTTCCAGTATTAGGGCAGGGTGAGATGACCTCATTACCATGGGGCAAATTCTGCCGCTAAGCCTCACAGATGCCAGCAAGGCTGGGAAGGGGTATCTTGTCTCTGGGTAGATTTGGAAGCCTCATCCCTTCCTGTGTCCTCCACTAACATTGGTGAGGAGGGGCTGGGGTAGGGTTTCAAAAGCTCGCCCCTTGATCTCTGGTACCACCACAGCAGAGGGTGGCGAGTGGAAGTGCAGGCTCCCCAGATGGCCCGTGCTGGTAGAGGAAGGACTGTGTGTTCCCTTGGGCTAAAACTGGGTGATACTGTCTAAGAGTTTTCTGTCCTGCTGGTCTGCTCCCTTCCTGACCTGGTTTTAGAAAGAATAAGTAGGTTTTTCTTGGGCCTTTAAAAATCTATCCCCCTTCTTTCTCTCCTCTCCATCTCTCCCACAACTCCACAGTTTTGGGTTGTCACCTTCTCCAAAATGCAGTTTGTGATATAAGACAAAAAAAGACGTGCCAAGAAATTCTGCTGTGGGATCCTGCAGCTTTCTAGGTCCTTGTCCATTTCATCTCTCTCCATCTGTTAGAACCTCTTGTATTCTCTTGCCAAGATCTTCACCTGTGCTTGAGCTGTTGGGAAAACAGCTATGCCATCTCTCCCTTGCCATTCTTGCACTGAGCACTGACATAGCACGTGGAGTTCTGTGGAGCACAGCCCACAGGTCTGTGGCATACAGACAGTAGTACAGAATAGCCAGCTAGAATTGGAATAGTCACTGGTTCTGCAGATAGACTCCTATGTAGGAACTATACACTTCTTCCCCTAGCTTTGAGGAGACTATACTTTTTCAGTTGAAATAGCAGTGTTCAATTTATGCACTGCAAACTCAAGAAGGAGAGATAGCTACAACCATGAATATAAACTGTAGCATTAATATTTTTATCTATTTCCAAGGACATTTCAGAGCCATTGGCAAATTGAATTTACATTTGTCACTTAAATTTATTTTTCCCAATTATGTATTATTTATATATGGCTATCAGTTCATTTAATATATGGTATTATAGAGAGCCAACAAAATTAAGATAACTGATAATTGAGACAAGTCACTTTGTGTTTGAAATGTTTCTTTATATATGTATTTTGAAAATGCCGTACCTATTTGAGAGTGGCTAGAGCTAGGTAGAGAGTGGATACAAAAGTGATTTGTAAAGGATTAGGGTTAGGGTTAGGGTTAGGGTTAGGGTTAGGGTTAGGGTTAGGGTTAGATCTAGCATTGGAGGGGAATATAAGGACAGAGAAAAAAAGGAGGGAGGTGATTGGAGAATGGATGGAGAGAAGAAGGTTTATGGGACATATGGGGAGGGGGGATCCAGGAAAGGGGAAATCATTTGGAATGTAAACAAAGAATATAGAAAATAAAAATATTAAAAAAAATGGAACTTGAAAAAAAACAAAAGTGATTTGTAAACTATTAGGTGTTATGTAATTATTAGATATAATTGGTATGGTCATTTATATGACCTGTCCATCCCATATTCTTTATGATGGTGTTGCTCAATAAAAATTACTGAGAATATAATAGAGTTTCATATCTTTTCTTAAAGCTAAGTTTTCTTAACCAGTAGTAAATATATATATATCTTTACAATAAGCATATTTTTCATTTTTAAAGCATTTAGTTTTCTAATTCATGTGATTCTTTGTGTCTGTGAGGGTATGCACACAAGTTTGTGGGTGCCCACAGAGGTCGGATACATCAGATTTCCTGGAGCTGGAGTTACAGGCAGTTGTGAGTTATGCACGTAGGTGCCGGGAGCTGACCTTGGGTCTTCTGTAGGTGCCGGGAGCTGAACTCGGTCCTCTGCAAGACCCGAGTGTTGAGACATCTCTCCATCCCCAAGCTGTTCATTACTGATGTGACAAACTATATTGATTCTTTTTAATGTTAAAGAATCCAAGCGTTCCTGAGACCCACCATCCAGTGTCTTGATTTCCCCATCTCTGGAAAATTCTTTGAGTGTCTGTGTTCCCTGCTGAGTTGGGATGGGTGTGTTTGTAGATTTGTTAATTACCTTTAGGGACTAGTCCTATTTCTGTTGCCTAATTTTTTTAAAGCTTTTCTTAAACTTTTTCTTTTGTCATTGAGTTCATTTTCTTTTCCTTTTAGTCTCTGTTTGGCTTGTAATTGTGTCCTTTTTGAGATTGTTTCTTTATAGCCTTTCCCTTGGTTCTGTTTACAGAGGTTCATCAACTTTACTAGGCCTTTAAAATTAATTTTGTGGGTATTTGGAAAGTCAACTTTGCCAATATTTACTTTACATATGATAAAATTCATCCACCTGGTGTTTAATAAGCTTGACAAGTTAATGGCAGATACTTCCCGAAACCAAGGCAGGGCCGGGAGGCGGGCTTGCTGGATCACCTGGTGGTTCCATTTTTCATTTCTGAGCAATTGCTATGGAGTTTCTTTTTCCTTTGTATTTGACTGTATCTGTGTGTCTAACCATAACACCCTTACTCAGCCCAAGAAATTGAGCGTCAGTATAATACTTTCTGTCACAGAGCATTAGCTTATCCATAGTTTTCCCAGACTACCATTTGCTGTCCCCCATCCTGTTTCCAGCCAGTAATGGATATAATTGCATTCATTTACCTTGCCTCTTGTAGTCTCTTTCAGCCTAAAGTGGTATTTCTACCGGCTGTAATTAGAGTTCCCAGTGTACCTCCACAAAGCTCACGTGTTGAAGACTGGGTCTCTAATGCACTGTGCAGAGGTCAGACTTTGGAGAAGTGAGTGGCTCGTGAGGATGCTGACAGGTTAATTCATTGGTGGATTCCCAGTGAAATGGATTGAAGGGGGGGGAGGGCCTGGGAGGCAGAGCCTGACTGGAATGGGTTGCTCTGGACATGACTCTGAGAGGTAACTGTGCTGCCTAGCTTTTGTACCAAAAGGGGGTGCACACCTGTAACCCCATCATTCCTACTAGGAAGTAGAGATGGGGTAATGCACCAGAAGTTCAGGAGCCAGCTGACCTGGAGTAAGCCATTTAACAGCAGATATAAGAGGAACCCCGCATATATATATAAAACAAGGTGGAAGGAAAAACTGGGCTCCCAAAAGTTGTCCTTTGACAGTCCACATGCATGCCATGGCACATGTACACAAACACTCACACATAACACACGTGCACACCAACACCCACACATAGCACATGTGCACACCAACACTCACACATAACACATTTAAAATTCCTTTACATTCACATTAAACATTTTTTGAGATTTCTTCTTACTTTAGGTATATGGATATTTGACCTGCATGTATGTCTGTGCACCACAAATGCACAGTGCCCTTGGAGGCCAGAAGAGGGTGTCAGATCCTGTGGAACTTTAGTCACAGACAGACATAAGCTGCTGCAGTCATTAGCTGCCGTGTGGGTACTGAAAATCACACCCTGGTCCTCCAGAGAGACAGTCAGTGCTGTCTTAATCATTGAGCCATCTCTCCAGCCCTGCATTTACATTTTAAATGTTTTAAATTAAAATCTAATTATATCACTCCCTTTCTTCCCTTCCCCCCTCCAACTCTTCCCATGTCCTTTCCCTCCACCACATTCCATGTACTCCTTCTTTCTCTCAAGGGGGCTAGAGAGATGGTCATGGTTAAAAGAACATGCTGCTTCTGTAAGGGACACCACCCAGCCGTCATGTGGGTGGTTCACAACCACCTGTAACTCCAGATCCTATGCCCTCTTCTGGCCTCTGCACTGAACCCATATGCAAAACCATACTCAGATACACATATACACATGTTAAAAATAAAAATAAAAAGTTTTTTAAAAGAGATATGTGAAATATTGGCAGGGACTGATGGGGCCTCTCAAAGGTAAGTATGCATTCTGCCGTACAGTGCCTCTGAGTGTTTCATCTGTTTTAAACATTCCATTTTTATTCATATTTAGAAGCCCAGTAGACATTCTTGTAACATTGTTCTCAGATACAACTGTACTTATCTATCAGGGTGTGTTCTGTGATGTCCCCAATGGAGCATGAAACCTCGAGTAGTTCCGTATCGTGTGTACGTTATTCTCATAGCCTCTCCAGCATATGCAAATCATTGGTCTTGTACTCCTGGGCCATTATTGGTCAAAACAGGGGTTCCCTAAATGCAAGCTCTGTGATGCTCCAGCAGTCAGTCATAACTGATGGCTAAGTGACTGAGAAGAAGTAATGTGTACGGCATGGATACTTTGGACCAAGAGGTGATCCATGCTTCCCCTGGGGAGGATGGAGCAGAGCCCATGACAGTTTATCACTCTACTCAGATCAGCAAACAACTGGAAACATATGAATTTATTATTTCTGGCACTTTTCATTTACTATTTTCAGATGGTACTTGAAAATTCAGAAAGTGAGACCACAGATAGAAGGAGACCCACTACGTCTGTATTGTTATATTATTTCCCATCAAAACACAAAACAAAAACCACGGGGGGCCAGGGAAATGGCTTAATAGATAAAGGAATCTACCACCAAGTCGAATAACAGGAATCCAACCCCACATTGAGTTATGGGTGTGTGCCCAAGAGAAGTAAAAACACATTCACAAAGAGATTTCTGTAAGTATGTTACTGGCTCATCATAACAGCAGCCCAAGTTGGAAACAGCCCAAGTGCTCATCATCAGGATAATAGAAAACAAATTACAGCATGTTCATGCAATGGGCCATTAGTCAACAATAAAAGAATGAGCTGTTGATACTCAATGAATTTCACAGGCATCCTGCCCAGTAAGGAACAGAACCCACAGCGCAATGCTACAGGACTTTCCAGGGACCCTTGAAGGGAGGCATGGATAATAACAGAAAGTAGAACGATCTTGCTTGTTAGGGAAGGCCCTTCTGTGATAGGCACAGCAAGCTTTCTCAGGTGTTTCAAAGAGAAATTAAGAAGCCTCAGCTATGGCGGTGTGCACCTGTTATCTTCACACTCAGAGGCAGAAGCAGGATTACAAGTTTGAGGCACAACTGTGCTAAAACGAGGCTCTGTTTCAAAACAAGCATCTGTAGATAACAATAGCCTGGTAAAGGCCCAAGAGTGCATTAATTTGGGTAACTGGGGCTGCCCGCCCACTCACCTGCTCCTAGGTTGCTCCCTCCCCAGGAGCTCTTGCTTTGCTTTTGGTTTCCTGCTTAGGAGTCCTGTGCCTAAGGATTTCTGTGTAGCTCTCATACTTGTCACCAGGTGGCAGTGTCCACCAGTCTGTCAGATTCCTGAGGCTGCTCCATGGAGATCCTTGCCTCTGCAGCTCTGCAGTTCTGCCATCGGTCACTCTCAAGTAAACGGAATTATTCACTGATCGCCTGTTTAATCCACCAGTCTCCGCGGGAAATGACTTAGCTGTTTGTCTAGAACACATCTGTGGCTCTGGTGTAGGAACCCTAGGGCCCTGTGGAGGACTGAACAATAATAGCAGAGTTCACAGATACTGCAGTGGCATGACCTCCCTGACAGGTGGCACATGTGTAGCACAGAGCCCTGTGGAAGGGTTTGGAAAATCAGGGTGATTCCCCTCTGCAGCCAAGTACAGTGGCACAAGTGTAACCTCAAGCTGCTCAGGAAGCAAAGGCAGGTTAATGGCAAGATCAAGGCCAACCTGGTCTACAGAAGCAGTCCAGTGCCAATCTGGGCAATAGACTGAGCCCCTGACTCAATTTTAAAAAAATGCTAGAAATGGTTCAGCCGTGAATCTCAATGATGGAATACTTGTCTAGAGTAGCCGTGTGTTCAAGTCAAACTTCAAAGCAGTGATGGCCATCCACACAAGACTGGCCCACCAGCCTTCCGTTGTGAAGAGGGGACAGACAGGCTCATGAAGTCCTAGACCTCCTGGAGCAGCTGCAAGTACTTAATGGTTGCTAGGAGATGGGAAGACATATCCTTAGTGGTGTGGTTGCTGATAAGATTGCCCTTTCTCAAGGAAATGTCCCCCACCAGCCATTCATGGACAAAATGCTAATTAAATGCAGTGGGGCACACTCAAGGACAGAGGACCAAGAAAGGGGTGCTGATGGGAGGAAGGGAGAGAGGTTAGGAGAAAGGATGGGGGAGGGGAATGAAGGGAGGAGTATGATCAAAGTACAGTATATGTGTGTGAGACAGACAGACAGACAGACAGACAGACACACACACACACACACACAGAGACAGACAGACAGAGAGAGAGAGAGAGAGAGAGAGAGAGAGAGATTATGACAGTTGTGGTGGATATCCCAAAGGTATCCTGAAGAGGTGGAGGCAGGAGGATCACAAGTATGAGGCCAACTTGGACTGTACGATAGGACTGGTAAGTTGGCTCAGCAGGTAAAGGCACTTACCTTCAAGTCTAACCATGTGAATTCCTTTATATAAACAATAAAATAATTTTTAAAGGGTTAATAAATTTAAAACAAAGCTGCCCGTCTCCCTGCTCAAAGGCACACATCCACAACCCCCTCGCAGCGGCACTGAAGAGCTCTGGTCTCCATAAGTGATTGCTGGCCTTTGGTGAGCACATGCCACGTCCCCTGAACACATCTGACAGCTTTAAGATGTAGGAACTACTGCTATCTCAATTTTGAAGCCAAGAAACAGGTAGCTAGGGGCTCTCTGTGTCCAGTGGCAGTGGCAGGACAGCTTGGTTGTGCCTGACAGGCGCAGCCAGGGCAGGAAGATCTGAGGTGCTCCAGGCTTAGTGGCTGGCAGAACAAATGATACATAATTGCTGGCACAGTGTTGTGTGTGGCCCATTCCTAAAAACTCTCGAAAGTTCTGTACTCCTCTGTCTTAGTGCTACCCAGGCCATCCAGAGCGACACAGAACCCTTTCAAACTCATCAACATGACCGCCTAAACATGAGCTGAATTAGGACACCAATAGGCAGGCCAAAGAGACTGGGGAAAGACCAAGTGGCCTCCATCCTGCCCAAAGGAACGCTGAGAGTGGGAGGGTTTTCCCCAAAGAAGAGCAAGACAGTTAGTTATCCAGTACCAAGTGGTCAGCCCTGAAAACATGCATACAAGTAACATTATATAGACCAAGCAGGTTACATTTAAGAATATATGTGTATATACATATGTGCATGCAATAATAATTAATGAAAAAGAGAGGCCGTGGGTTTGAAAGATGGCAAGGAGGTTTTGGAAGGAGGAAAGGGAAGAGAGAGAAGATGTTATTATATTATAATCTCAAAATGAAAAATCATCAAACAAACACTAAGAACAGAACATGATTCTCCCACGCGCACTCTCGGCATGGCTTTGCAGGCACCTGATCCTGCGAGCATCCCCTGCAGTAGGCCGCTCATCATTTGTATTTAAGGGATCGGAGCTGCGGAAGGTTCCCCCTGTCCTGTGCTTTCAGCCTGGCGTGGCTGCATCACGCATAAGGAAGGTGTGCACTTGGAATGGCCTGCTGAGTCTTGGCAAAATGAACCTGGAGTTATTTTTAGTTCTCTAATCCTTGCTTGCCGTATTATGTGAGAAGTCCTGTTCCCTGACAGACTAATTGTCTTTGAAAGACGCCCTTTCCCAAGGGTGACTCCAGTCACATTCTTGGCTTTGCCCCTACCAACCTCAGCTTTGTCCAGGGGTTCTTAAAAGGACTCCAATTATAGCTCTTTGGTTTAGCTTTGTAAACATACATATGCATGCACACACACATACACATTCCTTCACATACACATACACACACACACTCTCACACACATATACTTTCACATGTTCTCTCACACATATATACACACATACTCTCTTATACATATTCTCTCACACATTCTCTCACACACAGACACATATACTCACTCTCATACAAACATAGACACACACTTAATATCTCTCTCTCTCTCTCTCTCTCTCTCACACACACACACACACACACACACACACTGCTCCAGTTTCTCCCTCCATGCACAGCAGGCTGTTCCTAACAGACACCGCCAGCTGCTGTTTCTTGCCCCTACAGCCATCTTTCTGAGCCTGGCAGCACCAGTAGCCAGGCCTTCACCACTGCTTTCCTGCAGCATCAGGTCTGCAAATTTGTTTCCATAGACACACCTAGGATACTGGAGCTTGGGAGGAGGATCCAACCCAGAGTAGAAAGATGGCCCCACTTCTTCCCCTGCTTGTCAGAGAAGAAAGGGTGCTTGGGATCTGGGGAGGGACTCTAGGGAAGAGCCTGAGGGAGTCTGTCCCTCTTGGGACCTCACATGATGTCGGCAGGAGCTCTTTTGACCTTATGTGAAGGTGAGCCTGAGACGCTGTGACTGGGAATGTACTCTTACAGTTTGGGTCTTGGACGCCCACCAAAGGCCATGTGTTTAAGGCTTGAGCTCCAGCCCACAGTACTGTTAGCTGTCGAATCTTCCAGATATAAGGTCTGGGAGAAGGAAGCTAAGCCATTAGGGTGCTCAAAGGGAATTTTGTGATTCTGACCCCTCTTTCTCTGCTTCCTGGCTACCACAGGTGAACTGCTTCCTCTGTCTCTCAGTTCTGCAATGACGTGTTCTCCCTTACCACAGGCTAAAAAAACAACATGGCCAAAGGACCACAGACTGAAGTCTCCAAAACTGTGAGCTTTGTAAGTTGGTTCGTCTCTGCTACAGGAACAAAGCTAACCATTGCGCACACCCTCCTGCTCAGCCTGCTCTGATTGCTTCCAAAGACTAACTTACTGCTCAGAGACACACCCTCTTCAGTGGGGAAGCCCTAGCAGGTTTCCCATGCTCCTGTGACTGGCCTCACACCTGTGCTCACATAAACAACTCTAATGAAGCTCGGTGGCTAACAAAAAAAAAAAAAAAAAAAGAAACAAGACAGGAAAGTAGAGGGGGAACTAGTCGGGAATAGAAAAGGATTAGTGTGTGTGTGTGTGTGTGTGTGTGTGTGTGTGTCTGTAGAGGAGAATAATGGCCAGTGAGTATGATAAATAAAGCATACTCAGCAGTTAGGAGTACTTACTTACCACTCCTGCAGAGGACCTGGGTTCAGGTCCCAGCACCCATATATGGTGGTAGCAAAGAGAGGGCCTCACAACTGCCTGTAACTCCAGAGGATCTGGCGCCCGCTCGTGACTTCTGAAGGCTCCTGCATGCATGCGGTGCACACTCAGACACTCGGGCACATATACCTGGGTTTTTGTTGTTGTTATTGTTGTTGTTGTTTTTTTTTTTTTCTTTTTTTTTTTTTCTTTTTTTTGCTATTCAGGATAGGGTTTCTCTGTGTAGCCCTTGCTGTCCTCGAACTATCTCTGCAGACCACTCTGGCCTTAAACTCACAGAGATTCCCTTGTCTCTGCCTCCCAAGCACTGAGATTAAAGGGCGTGTATCACCCTGACCCAGCCATAAATATTTTTGAAAAGACATGTTTTGTGTGATATAACATTGGACAAAGCGAGATGGTTGTGGAAAAGAGACCAAGCTAGCAGGGCTGGGGCGGGGAGTGCAGTTAAAGGAGGGTGCGCGCGCAGTTCAGCAAAGCTGTCTGTACACACTCCTCTTGGCTGTGACTCCTCCGTGAAGTGTGTCCCTTTCTTCCTGGTATGAAGGAAGCACCTTCCTCTCAGGGGTTTTAAATCTGCCATCTTGAGGAACAGAGAGATAAGTGTGCCTTATGTGTAGCTACAGTTCTTTAAACTGTCCTTGAGAGGATCCCCACCCCTCCCCTCCCCTCCCCACCCCTTCCTCCCCACCCTATCAATGCGGCAAGCATGCTGTGTTGATAGCAGGCACTTCCACCCTTCCCAGGGACTAAGGGTGTCTGGTGTACATGGGTAGCTCTGCTGAGACCCAGGGATCCAGTTGACAGAGACATTGCTAGTCTATAATGACATGCAGCTTTAGGGACCCTCAGGGCTGGGGAGCTGGGACTCCTTATTATGGTCTGGATGGACCCCTTTACTGAAAGACTGGTTTCTAGTGTGACCTGATTAAGAGGTATTGAGATTTTTCAGGGGGTGGGGCTCAGTGGGAGGTTATTACCAGTTGATTCCCACTGGGGTTTCCTATCTCATCTACTACGTGATCACGCGCACAAGCGTCTTTCCCATGACTCTATGAGCCGTGATGTTACAGCCAAAGTGTCCTCGCCAGAGCCACTGATGTGCTAGTTAGATTGTTGGCCTCCAAAACTATGAACTAAACGACTCTTGTTAGGAACTCAGCTTCAGATATTTCATTACAGTAGCAGAATAATAAGGACTTCACTCTTGCTCTGCTATGATTGAGCCAGAGAGTGTGTTCTTCATTTCCACCGAAAGTCTGTTCTCCGGCAATAGCCCCATAGTCTGAACCCAGCTGTAAGAGAAGCTGTAACTGCTCACCTTCCCAGTGCATGAGAAGGAGAGAAGCACAAAATGGGACTTGGGGCTTGACTGCAGTGGTCACCAGATGTTTGGAAGATAACTATTTTCATTATTTTTTTATTTTTATTATTGTTATTGAGGTGTATATAATGTGTGTGATGTGGCTGTGCACGTGGCTCAAAGAACAGCTTTTGGGAGATAGTTCTCTCCTTCCATCCTGTTGAGGCAGAGTCCCTCTTACCCGTGCTGTGTCACTTCCTCTATGCTGAGAGCTCCTCTCCGTAGGAGTGCTGGGATTACAGATGTGTGTCACCACCTCTGGATTTATATGTATACCCTATATTTCTAATGCAGGTTGCCCAGGCGTGTGTGGCCAGTGCTTTTACTCTCTGAGCCACCTTGCCAGCCCAGCCCTTTAAAAAATTAATTAACAAATTATTTTCTGATGGTGCTGGGCATAGAACCCAAGGTCTTCTGTGCATAAGTAATCTACTAGTGGATTTCCTGGTGTTCTTTTGAGACAATATCTTAGTAAAGGTTACTGTTGCTGTGATGAAACACCATCACCAAAAAGCAACTCGGAGAGGGTTTGTCTGGCTTACATATCCAGAGTCACAGTCCACGGTGGGGGGGGGGGGGGCAGAGGCCATGGAGGACACTGCTTACTGACTCGCTCCCCGTGCTTGCTTAGCCTGTTTTCTTATAGGACTGAGGACCTGGTCAGCCCAGGGGAAGAACCACCTACCATGGGCTAGGCCTTCCCACATCAATCACTGATTAAGAAAATGCTCCACAAGCCAGGCTGTGGTAGCGCATGTCTGTAATTCCAGCACTTTGGGAGGCAGAGGCAGACAGATTTCTGAATTCGAGGCTAGCCTGGTCTACAGAGTGAGTTTCAGGACAGTCAGGCTATACAGAGAAACCCTGTCTCGAAAAATAAACAAATCCAAAAAAAACAAAGAAAGAAAGAAAGGAAGGAAGGAAGGAAGGAAGGAAGGAAGGAAGGAAGGAAGGAAGGAAGGAAGGAAGGAAGAAAAAAGAAAGAAAGGGAGGGAGGGAGGAAGGAAGAAAGGAAGGAAGGAAGGAAGGAAGAAAGAAAATGCTCCACAGGCTAGCCTAAAGCCCAGTCTTGTGGAGCATTTTGTCAACTGAAGGTCCCTCCTCTCTGATGACTTTAGCTTGTGTCAAGCTGACATAAAACTAGACAGCACAGTCTCACTAGGTAGCTCAGGATGAACTCATAATCCTCCTGCCTCAGCCTCCCTTGATGCTGGGATCACAGATCTGGACCACTATGCCTGGGGAAGAACTTTACTGTGAGGACACAGTAGCCCTGAAGTATTCTGAGTAGGAAAGGTTGTCAACACGTGGCAGCAGACTGTTTCTCATAATGATGTAGACGGCACATGAGCACTTGGACCCCAGAACAGGCAGGTGACTGGCCTGAACCCTTGGACAGCGTAGAGCCTGGAGATGAACCATAATATAGCAGATGCTGTTTAGCCTTAAGAATTTCCTTTGCTAGAAAGAGTCCTAAAGGGAACCCCCCCACACACAAGACCTGTGTGAACAGCGTACCCCAGGGAGTGTGATACCCACCCATCCACAAAGAACCTTATTAGAGACTGACTTGGTTGGACCTGAATCCTTGAGCCGACTCTGGAAGCTCAAGAATTCTGCCTCCGGAATTCCTGTCTATGTCCCAGCAGGCCCTGGGGCCGAGGCCCGGCTCTCTACTGCTGGGGCTCTGCATTGCCTGTCGCTGCTGAGCCTCTCCAGGCTGCCTGCTACCTGCTGAGGCTTGCCCGTGCTGGAGCTCTGGTATCTGTACTCGCCTGCTTATCTAGTTCCTGCTATGCCAAGTAGCTGCCACCCTGGTTTGCCAAATTTATGTGCACCCCTGCACAGGCCACCCTGTCACCTCGCACTGATTTGGAAGTGATCTGTGTGTCTGGCCACTGTATCCCAAGCCCACTCTCCGGCTGAGCTCAGCTCATAGCTCATCCTTTCCATGCTCTGTCTGCTGACACCCCCATATCAAGGGTCCCACCTTCATTTGGGCACATTCCTTCCTCACCAAAGTGCATTCCTGGACATCCATCTGCTAGCTCGCAACCAGTCACACCACGCACCCCCTCTGTGCACCACCATCTACCCAGGTGGCCTTCCCCTCCCCCCAAAGCCTTGAAGCCAGCCATTTCCAGTGGGGCCAGGAGGACCTGGTTGTGAGAGCAAAGAGCCTGTCCCGGTTTCCCTCAGCTCTGCCTCATCTGGGAGGACCATGCCTCCTTACCTTCCCTAAACACAGGCAACCAGCTTTTGTTCGTGGAGTTAGCAACAAATCTGTAAAGCCAGAGGCCAAACCCCAGAGGTCAGCAAGGTCAGACTTCAGTTTTGCTCTTGGGAAGTTGAGGGTCTTGTGGTTACCAGGACAAAGGCCAGCTTGGGCATGGTTTTGAGTGCACCACACTCTGGTCCCAGAGTGACAAACAAAAGACCAGGAGGTGTCAACTCTAGCCCCAAACAAAGCTCCCTTGTGTTTATACAAGTTTGGGTCTTCACTACCAGGATGTAAGACAGGAGGAAGGCTTTGTGCATGGCTGTCTAATATTTGACTGCCTTCCCTTCAGAGTCCAGGCATTAAAACCTAGTGGCTGATGGGATGGTATTGAGAGATGGGGCTCCAGGTTCAGCCGGTAGTGTTTGCCCAGTGTTTGAGAAGGCTTGATCCTCAGCACATCAAGACTGGACAAGGTAGTTCATGCCTGGAATCCCAGTACTCAAGGGTGGAGGCAGGAGCTGGAGAAATCAAGTGTCACCCTCTGCTACATAGTAAGTTGGAAGTCAGCCTGGAATATATGAGATCCTGTCTCAAGGTAGGTGGGGAGAGGGACTGGAGAGATGGCTCAGCAGTCAAAAGCGCTGGCTGCTCTTCCAGAGGACCTGGATTCAATACCCAGCGCCACATGGCAGCTCACAACTGTCTGTAACTCCACTTCCAAGAGATCCATGCCCTCCTGCTACCTCCGTGGGCATCAGGTGTGCATTTGGTACACAAAAATACGTGCAGGCAGAAACACCCAAACACATGAAATAAAAAAACAAATACCTTAAAAATTAAATTAAAACTAAAAAGTGAGGGGCTGGAGAGATGGCTCAGCAGTTAAGAGCACTGGCTGCCCTTCCAGAGTTCCTGAGTTCAATCCCCAGCAACCATATGATGGCTCACAACCATCTGTAATAGAACCTGATTCCCTCTTCTGGAATGCATGAAAACAGAACACTTGTATACATTAAATAAATAAATCTTTAAAATAAATAAATGAAATAAAAATAAAAAGTGAAGCCTTTTTAGAAAGGCTTTAAAGAAAGATGAAGGACCTCGATCAGGAATGAATGAAGCCCTTATAATAAGGGTCTTTAGATTAAACAGGGTTTAACCAAATAATAATCGAAAGGCCCCAGGACTTCTCCTAGAGTGTCACACGGATGCTCACATGCTGCATAGCACACAGACACCCTGGGAGTGACATATGGATGAAACGTTGGAAAAGATATGGATTGGATAGTATTGTCATGCCGCACCCCATGGTGAAGACCCTTCCGCCTCCCTGAGCTACAGCTGGATGGAGCTGTTATATACTGTTTCCAGAGCTCCTGGGACTCTGGGCAGCCTTAAGAGCAAGTTTTAACCAAAGAGATAAAGGTTTGGAAGCAACTTCTCACAAGGTTGTTTAGAGAACGTTCCTTCAATCAGGAGAAAGCTTAACCCCTCATAGCCTGGAATGTGACAGCAATGACTGCAGAATGTGTGGCTAGTTTTCTCCATGAAACAATGTTAAGTTAGATGCAGAAGTGTGTTCTTTACACGCTAGACTGAGAGGTCCAAGGTGGGGCTGGAGAGATGGTTCAGCAGTTAAGAGCACCAACTGTTCTTCCCAAGGTCCTGAGTTCAAATCCCAACAAAACCACATGGTGGCTCACAACCATCTGTAATGAGATTTGATGCCCTCTTCTGGTGTGTCTGAATACAGCTACAATGTACTTAAATATAATAAATAAATAAATCTGAGAGAGAAGGGGAGGGAGGAAGAGGGGGAGGGGAGAGGGAGGAGAGAGAGAGAGAGAGAGAGAGAGAGAGAGAGAGAGAGAGAGAGAGAGATCAGTCCAAGGTGAAGAAGCCACCATAGAAGACCAGATAGGAATAGAAGAAGGAGGAGGTCCCTGGTGCTTCCCTGGCCACCCACAGCAGCCTCCCTGTAGTTCCACTGCCCCAGCCTTTCTGAAAATAATGGTGCCCCCAGCCCACACCACACTACCCCACACCACACTACCCCACACCAGCCCACACCAGCCCACACCTTGCTAGTTTTCTCTTTTCTTCTACACCTGTAGGCACTGGGCCTGAAACCTGGTGCTCTGATGACTTAGTCTTAAGGTCAAGGCTTCCTGCCTGTGGCAGATAGAAAGGGTGGTGTACAGATGGTCAGGGCAGGAATGGAGTCTTCATGGCCCTTCCATATTGTGTAAGAAACCTCAGAGGGGATGGAAGGAGGATTGCCTAATTCCCTCAGGTAAGGGCTACCCCTGGGAAAAGGGCCTGTGATACCTCATCTCTCAGTCCTCCTGTCCCAGAGAACTTCCCAGACCCGATTCCTGACCAAGGAGAATCTCATCTGGGGAGTCTGAGGGCAATCTGTGGGTAGTTCTGAAGGGCAGCTGGTTGGACATCCCAGCCCTTCCATGGCTGCCAAGTCTTCTCTCTGCTCTCATCCCATCCTTTCTTTCTGGCTATGCAGCCAGGGGCCTGCTCCTTCACGGCCCCCACCCCCAAAGTCCTGCCCTTTGGGATGTCAGGGGCTTTCATGTGGGGAATAACCCAGGAAAGACAGGTGGGCCTGCAGAAATGAGCACCTCTATCACTGTCTGTGATCGTAACAGCATAGAATTCCTTTGATTTACTTTTTGAAATAGAGGCTGGCCCCCAACTCACAATGCACTCAGGATGACCTTGAACTTCTGATTTTCCTGTCTTTATGTTGAGATTAATAATGGGTACCACCACGCCCAACTGTAGCAGCTGGCATTTTTTTTAATAAACGCATGTATGCCAAAAGCCTCTCCAGGTTTTATCTCTCTCCTTCCCTAATGCTTTGGAGGACAGAAAGCTGCACAATTCGTACACTACATTGTCACTTTCAGGGGAATGTGCCCACGCTTTGTGTTTTGAGATGCTTGTGTTGCAGTGAAGAGTAATTCTGCATTCAGATAGTATATCTGTCCCGAGAAGACCCTCATTTGTATGTGTGTGCGCACACGTGCATACTCCTGGGGTGTCTGCGGCACTAGATGCTGAGTGTCCCTGTGTTTACTGCCATGGTCTGTTGGCAGGGGTAGGAAGTAGCCTAACACTTTCAAACTCACCCCAGCCTGCAGAGGGCACTAGCTACAAGAGAAGGAAGGGCTTCTGGGAGTCATGCCTGTCCTCACCAGCTGTGGCTGTGCCACAGGCTTGGTGGCTGCCAGGTATGCGAATGGTTGGGAGTGCTGGATGAGGTCAGATCTTTCAACTGCATCCTTCCTGTTCTTGCTCTGACCCTCAGGTAGCCTCTGTCCAAGCAGCCTCTCCTGGCTTAGTGCCCTTTGACCCTGCCTGTACCCCGCCACATCTACTCATAGTTATCTGTGGAGGGCACTCAAACTGCAGGACTGAAGCGCACCAGAGGGCAGAGCCCTGGCTCTGTGGCCTGACCCAGATGACATCTCAGCCGACTAGAATTACAGAGTTGTCTTACGCGTCTCACCTCATTATCGACTCTGGATTGTGGTCAGCCAATCCATTATGGACTCTGTCTCCACAGACAGTAGAATCTAGAATCTAGGAATCTGTGGTTAGGTCGTTCTGTTTCTCAGGCCTCTATGCACTGCTGTGTGTTTGAACCCATCCTTCCAGTTGGTCAGGATTCTTTGAGACTTTTGTTATGCCATTGGGTTTGTATCCCCTCCCCCGTTGTGTAATTAGCTATTTTTAAAATAATTTCTAAGTGTTGAACAGAGACAGGCTCTAAGGCAGAGCAGATGGTAGTGCCACCAGAATTTCCAGAGAAATTTGGGGTATCTCAAGGTTTTCTTTCTTCTATCTCTCTCCCTCTTTCTCTCTCTCTCTGTCTCTGTCTCTCTCCCTCTCCCTCCCCCTCCCTCTCTCTTTCCCTCCTTCTCCCTCTCACTCTCCCTCCCTCTCCCTCTCTCTCCCTCTCCCTCCTTCCCCTGCCTCCCCCTCCCTCTCTCTCCTTCCCTCCCCACTCTCCCTCCCTGTTCTTCCCTCCCCCTCTCTCCCTCCCTCCCCCTCCCCTCCTTCTTCCTCTCCCTCTCTCTCCCCCTCCTCCTCCCTCTTCCTCTCCCTCTCTCTCCCCCTCCCCCTCCCTCTTCCTCTCCCTCTCTCTCCCCCCTCCTCCTCCCTCTTCCTCTCCCTCTCTCTCCCCTTCCTCCTCCCTCTTCCTCTCCCCTCTCTCCCCCTCCCCCTTCCTCTTCCTCTCCCTCCCTCTCCCCCTCCCCCTCCCTCTTCCTCTCCCTCCCTCTCCCTCTCCCTTCCTCTTTCTTTCTTTCTTTTCATCCTGGCTGACTGCTCCCAACCTAGTCCCCCAATTCTATCTGGGTGGGTTTGTCTGCAAACTAAACCCTGTCTGCCAGCCCCCTCTGAAAGAAGAACCTCTGCCCCTACATCTGTTGTCTTTCCCAAGCACACCAAGGAAAGGGAAGAGAACCCTTACTAGCTATAATATCACATCTCCTGATGTAGTTGATGGTCAGAGGACACTTAGTGTTGACAGTGCTCCTGAGAGTGAAAGATGCTTATGACATGATATTGTGCAACAGAACTTTTACTGGAAGACACAACACACACGTCTGCTCTTCCCAGACAGAGAGCCCATAACAGACCGAGATGGATACTACCAAAGTCCAACTTGGTGAACCGATGAGTTTTATTGAGGCTACTTACAGAAATATAGGTCAGAAGTTACTTACAAGGGCAGAAATGACTCAAAGACAGCTGTATCACCTCAGCCTGGGTGATAGCTCACAAAGCTGGGAACCTCTTGGAGCACACCGCACAGCCTGCAGGCAGTTCAACAAGTCGGAATGTGTTCTTTCCAAGTGACTCAGTTGATCTACACCTCTTCCAGGCTGCTTGGTAGATTTCTGTTTCTTCCAGGAAGCTGGTTTGCTTTGCAGTGGGGCTTGTCTGAGAGTCTTCTCTGCAGCTCAGATTTACTCATCTGAGAGGGCCTCCATTTTTATTGCTTACTCTGGCAGGGCGGGGCCTAGCGAATCTACTCAGCTTCAGGAACTTCCTGAAGCTATTTTGAGTTGTTTATCTTAAGGAGCTGCCCTTCAGGGTGAAAGTTTCAATCTTGGAGAAAACTGTTAAACAACAGGTGGGCCCAGAAAAACCCTTGCACTGGTAGTGAAGGAAGACAGTAAGTTAGAGAAGATATCGCTATGGTTCCAGTTGGCTTGACTGTTCTCAAGGGCTCATATATTGCAGGCTTGGTTCCCAGTGTGATGATGATGATGGGTTAACAGAACCCCTAAGAGGCAGAGCTACATGGAAGTGACTTAGTCACTGGGACCACCCCCCCTTCCTTTAGCATCACTGTGACCACTAAACAGAAACAACTTGTTTTAAAGGAGAAAATGGAAATTTAAATTTGTTTATATACTGGTACATTTCCAGGATATTTTACAAAGAAAACTTATATTAGTTCAGAACTATACATCAAAGTATATTTATTCAAATTCTAATTTAACAAACTTATAATGAAAGAAATACAGGTTTTATAAATATCTATTTAGAACAGCAGTTGTGAAATATTCAAAATATCAGCCCCAGACTTTCTTCTTTAAATATATATAACATTCCCATAGACGACATAAGAATTCCTTTTTAAGAGCCAAAAAATTCATCTTAAAAAAGGCAGCTAAACTTTCATCAGACACAATCAAAGATAATAAGAATACCAAGAAATAGAAAAATTCCATCCAAGGGAATACAGAAAACACACAGGTAAGTCCAATCTCACCATGCATGCCTTCTGCTTTTTAATGCTTTATAAAAACTGCCGCTTACATGTGAGCGAGAGTACTTGCCTGACTGGAAACGTATCATCACCCTTCCTCATGGGTGACAAGGTTCCATCAACAGGTGCTGGGGAGAGGCATCGCCATCATGTTCCAAGAAGGGACCTGAGAGAGACCGCTGCTTCCCTGATAGGAGCTTTTCCTAGTGGTTCGTACATTGCTTCCCCTCACTTCTTAAACTGCTTTGAGATCAAACAACCTACCAGATGAGAGAGGCAACTAAAGTGTCTGTTCTGTTTATTTGGTCATCAGACTCTGGAAGCCTGATCCACCACCACCGCACCCAGACACCCAAATCCAGTGAAACACGGGGTATAACCCCAGGCTGCAGTGTGTCAGTCACTGTCTCCTCCAACACTTCTGGAAAGAGCTCATTTTAAAGAATGTGATACCCAGGTCCTCCATGTACTCATTTCGAGCCTGAACACTCTTCCTCCTTCTCTCCCCTTAGATTTTCATCTGCCCCATAAAAAGTATCTTCAAATTGCATGTCAGAGGCTGTGACTGCCTTTACCCTCTTGGTCAACTCCTCATCTAAAGTATATGTGTCTTCTCTCTTTATTGCTATCTGGGATCCATCTTTAGACTCAGCCTGGTACATACAGACAGCAACTGACCCAAGGTATTTTTCCACAGAGTTTCCCACCAGGGCCACTTGACTGAGATGCCTTCTCCCTCAGCAGGAGGGCCAGCTTTACACGATCTTGGCTCACAGTGGCCTCTGAAAATGGTCTCTGCTTGAAAACATAAAACCAACCCAAATGTGAGTCCCAAAACTTGTGAGAAAGCCATCTCTGTGGGCTAAACGGGCATCAAGAAGCACCACAGCTATAGAGAGATAGCCATGATGCTGCAAACTCTGTATGGGGCTGTTCCATGGTGGCTCCAGCTCCTTCCTAGGGTTTTGAGGGTTTCAGCTCATCACGGCCAGCTCCACTTATGGTAGGGAAGTCAGCTCACAGCGTGCTGGACCAGGAAGCAGAAAGCAAGATAGGAACCAGGCACTTGCCTTCCACCAGCTAGGCCCCAACTTGGAGGTTCCAGAAGGTCTTAAGATAGCATAACCACGGGAGAACCATGTGTTTAAAGCACGAGCCAGTTGGTTACATTTCAGATTCAAGCCTTTGCTTTCTTGGACAGGATTAAGGCTGATCTCATGGAGTTAATTCTTTCAAGAGTGGGTTCTAGCGGCTCGTCTCCAGCATGTGTTCGTTGTTTCTCTTGAGCTCTCAGAGGGGCTCCAGGGGCGAGACTGGTCAGCATGCGGCCCCTCAGCCTCAAGGCTCTACAAAGTGAACTTCCATTTCTCTCTTCTTCCACAGAGGCCATGAGAGAAAGAGGGCATGACATTGGTATAAAATGTGACCTAGGGCCTGATACTGAGCCAAACCCTCCCATGCCTGAGAAAAGCGAGGCAGCACAGGAGGCTCTGGGTGACCAGAAGGATGTGTTCCCAAGCCAGTAGCCCTGGGAGGTCTGGCTCAGGCCAAAAGGTGCTGTCCTTCCATCTGACACCGTTTTTAGGACACGGTGACATATTCTAGGGATTCACTTGGCCATGCAGAGAGTACAGAGCATACTCAGTGAGCTCGTGCTATAGGTCTGAGGTGTTAGCTGGCCCTGGGCCTCAAGATCAGCTTAGACGATCTATTTAATATTAGATTGCTGCTTCTAGCTTCTTGGCCATGAATAACCAAAGCTTGGCCATTTCTGCCTGCATGGGCCCTGGCTCCCAACTCTGGCCACTCTAAGCTGCTATGGCCTCTGCATATCTGACACCTTCCAGCACACACTCAGGAAGCAGCTGCTCGGAAGTCACACCTAGTCTGTGGTTATTGTCAGGGACTCTCAAGCACGTTCCTGAGCCCAGAGGCCTTCCTTTATTGCCCGACGAGGATGAGGATGTGAACACATCTTTAGGGACAGCAGCTCATCAGTGCCTTCTCCACCCTGCCCCAGCCGCTTGACCCCTTCCTTACAGGCTCTCGCTTTCATTCAGAGCTTTAGTCTGGGGCTTGCCCGTCTGTTTAATTTATATACTTTTAAATTACATTTGTTTATTTGGAAGGGATCTCACTGTCATACCCAGGCTAGTCTCAAACTCCTGGGCTCAGATCATCCTCCTGTCCCAGAATTCCTAGCAGCTGAGACTATAGAAGTATGTGTCTATAGCCAGCTTTTCTCCCCACCTGCAGACCGAGCCTTACTCTGTAGCCCTGGCTGCCCTCAAATGCACCATCTTCATCCCTCGGCCTCAGCTTCCCACATGCACCATCCTCATCCCTCTGCCTCAGCTTCCCACATGTTAGAATTGCAGCTGTGTAGACATGCACTGCCACCTGACTTTACCATCTATTCTAGGCTCACATTCTGTGCAAAGACAAGACAATCCCTCATTTAAAGACAGTGTGCCAGAAGGTTTCAATGCTATGACAATGTGTAAGGGAACCTGTACAGCCATCCATTTTCAGTATTTAGCAAATTATATGAGTCATTCAACACGTCATTATAAAAGAGGCTAAGCAAGTAAAGGCACTTGTCACCAACCGGGTGACCTGAGTTTGATTCCTAGGATCCGCATGGTAGGAGAAGAGAGCCAACTCCCAAACGCTGTCTTCTGACCTCCACACACTTGTGCCCTATCTCACAAGTAATTTAAAGTAATTTTAAGTTTTTAAAATTGGGGAGGTGGAAAGAAGGCTCATCGGTCAGTAGCATATTCTGCTCTTGTAGTGGACCTGAGTTTAGTTCCAAGTGTCACACCAAGTGGCTCACAATCTTCTGTAACTCCAGCTCCAGAGGAGATGATGCCTCTGGCCTCTGTGGGCACCCGTTGTACCTGTGTGCATACACCCTCACAGAGACATACACATACAATTAAAAATAATAAAAATGAATCTTAGGCAGCCATGCACTCGGGATGCAGAGGCAGATAGGTCTTTGTGAGTTTGCGGCCAGCCTGGTCTACATAGAGAGTTTCAGACCTGCCAAGGCTACATAGTGAGACCCTGTCACAATAACAATAACAAGTCATCTTTTAAAATGAACTTTCTACTGGATGATTTTTCCCAACTGTAGAGCACCTTAAATGTTCAGAACCCCATCCTTTTGCCCTGTGCACCCCAGATTTGCCACCTATGGCTTGGGTGTAGGAAGTGGTCCTGAGCCAAGCTATGTGATACATTGTTCCACTAAGAGGATACACTGTTCCACTAAGATCGGGCTTGGTTGTGGCACTGGCTTCTAGTCTAGAGACTGACTCGGGAAAGTCCCTTCCCTGCCTCAATTTCTCTACCTGACAAATAAGTGGGTTATCTTTATCAGCCTTCCTGCCCCCAGGCTGAGGAAGAGGCTTGTTTCGTTTTCTTGGGGGGGGGGAATCTCACCTTCAAAGTGCTGCATTTTTATTACAGACATTTATGAAAACAATGGTGGCAGGCGGTGATTTTCTTAATTATGATAATTAAGGAGAGAGAGAGAGTGTGGGTAGAGAAGACCTGCTTATTTACCAAATCCTCAAAGGTCCTCAAAGATGACAGTCTTCCCCTGCCCTCCCCCAAGACCCCAGAGCTGGGACATAAACTCCTATACCATTAATTCACCCATATCAGAGCACACACACACACACACTTACCTTTTTTTAACATCTTCAGTGGCAGCTTCTATTTGTCCAACAGATGGGTTGAACCAGGTTTGGTGAGAAACTATTTCCATCCTGCTGGAGATGGGGATAGACTTAGAATGTGATAGCTCAGGAATCATTCTAATAGCCAGAACTTCGGTGAAGGAGAAAGACAGTGGACTAGCAGGGAGGGTGGTGGGCAGAGCCAGGTGGGCACAACCCGCATTTGGCTTTTCAGCACAGTCAGGGGCTAAGTTAGTCAGGTATCTTCCTTCACATATCAGGACTGGGCTGCAAGCGGCATATGTGTCTGGTATACTGCCTGGGTATGTACTGCCTGGGCACCATAACCCACTCCTCACCACAGCCTTGATCTTCATCTCTGAATCATCCTTTAATGAGGTCCCGTTTTCAGTCTGCACCCAGTTATTAAGTGGACCATTCCTTCCATGACTGTGCACTCTTGTCCCCCCAACTCTGAGAGAACTATGGGGTAACAGTGGGAAGGGTGAGGTCGCTGCTGTGAGCTCAACCCTAACTCACACTTAGACCCCTCTTTACCAGTAAACATTACCAGGGCAGCCCACCCATCCCACAAACCAGTACTAAACTGAGCTGGGCTCATTTGTGGGAAGCTTACAAATTTCTATTACTTTTTCTTTCTACAGAAAGAATCTCTTGGAGCCTGAGCCGGCCTTGAACTCGCCATTTAGCTGCAGATGGCCTTGAACTCTTCATCCTCCTGCTTAAATCCCCAAGTGCTGGGATTTCCGGCCCTCACCACCACACCCAGTTTTACACAACACTGGGAATGGAACCCAGGGCTTTGTGCCAGCCAGTCATTCTACCAACCACACTGCATCCCCACCCCCTTCTGTTACTTCTTTACCTGCCAGTTAACCCATGTTTCAGTCACAGAATCAAAGATGCGCAGTTGAGCAATAAAGAACTCGGTGATCGCCACGGTGGATCAGCGAGATGCTCCACTGGGGCAGGCCCTTGCTGCACAATCCTGACAACCTGAGTTAGGAATCCACTTTTTAAAGACTAGATACGGCCATTGGGGCATCTGGGAGGGTAAAGGTGCTGGTGGCAACCCCGATGGCCTGAGTTTCATCTCTAGGACTCCCCCAAGTTGTCCTTTAACCACCATATGCCCACACACGTTCAAAGCGAATAAATACACATAATAAAACAGCCGGTTTTAAAGCCAGATGTGGTGGCAAGAATCTGCAATCCCGACACTCCTGAGTCAAGATGCGAGGCTGAGACAGAACTACCCAGAAGCTCTAGGGCCAGCTAACCCAGAGAGCATAACTGCAGAAACTACAAGAAGCCTTGCCTCTCAGCAAGGTGGCTTGGTAGAGCTGACCCCTGACCTCCATGCTCACGCCGTGGAACTCCTGCACTCACACAGAGAGACACTGATTTTTAAAATTAGTTAAAAGTATTTTTGTATATTGTTATGTATTATATATAACATATGGAATAGAATATATAGATATATTCACTATTGTGTGTCTTCATGTCACAGACTGCTCTGTGATGACTGTTTGTGCTTATTAATGCATGAGGATCTATCCAGACCACAGAGACATTTTCAGTTCACTTTGATGACTGCCTATTGTCTTCTGGAGGATGTCTCTTAAACCAGTTTGTTTCTGGTGCCATAAATAATGCTGTTAGGAATATCCTCCACCCGTCAGGAGTGGTTCGGTTACAGGATCCTGAGTATTCGTCCTTCACAGATCACAGACCTTTGGAGACACATCTCGGGGCATAACTTGCATCAAGTTCTTGCTGTCGATGACCAGATGGGCATGGCTAGGGCAGAGGGCAACCCTCTGCTCTCCCTAAGGACAGTGCCTGCTCCAGATTGGCCTGGCAGAGGTCACTCTTGGGGACAAAACAGTGCCCAGAGGAAGCAGAGAGAGCCAGGTTGGTGGCTCTCCTGGTTTATTCTGGTTTGTGGGTCTGTTCTTAGGACGGCTTCAGTGGGTCAGGGCTTCACTAGGGGGTCATGTTTAACCAGCCCTCGGGTTGGGCTGCTGGAATTGAGTGTGGAAAAATCTATTTGAAACTGGACCATCCTAGATAATCCAGAGACTCTGAGGGACCCCTCCATGGGCTCCAGGCTGCCCTTACCCAGAAGGTTAGGAGGGGAGAGAGGCACAGACTTCACTGAGAAGGCCAAGGGCGCCTGGGCCTGGCCCTGCCCCCTATCCGGCCTCCGCCCCTGCCCTTCCTACGCTCCCGGCGGGCGACCTGGTAGCTCCGGAGCCCAAACCTGTCGGGCCGGTTTGTAGAGCCACAGGGACGGAGGAAAGAAGGCTACAGAAGGATGCACGGCCTGCCCCGTGCTGGTCCGCACTGTCCCCCGCCTGAGCCTGTGCTGCCCACCCGCCCGAACTCATGACGCGCACTCCCGACCTGATGGTGCCCCTGCTGGGCCTGAGCCTAGCACTCGCCCTGAGCCTGCCCGGAGCCGTGGCAGCCGACTGCGGGTCCCTCGGGCGAGTGGAGCACCTGGCATTCGCTCCGGTGACCAGGACACGAGAGTTGGCCCCTCTGGTCCGCGCGTCGGGGTCCTTGGACTCCCTCTATGGCACCGTGCAAAGATTCCTCTCCGTGGTTCAGCTTAACCCCTTCCCGGCAGGTGAGTGCCCACCCACACCCCCAGCAGACCACTGTAGGCACTGGGCCCCCAGCTAGCCTCTGTGCACATCCTGTGTACAGGCACTTGCAGGGGGAGGTTTCTGGTACTACACAGCCTTTTTCTTCCACAAGTTCTTAGATTCCAGAAGCAGCTCCCTAGCCCTCTTGGTTGACCTTGGGCCAACCCCTTTTCCTCTGTGTGCAAGTATATTAGGTTAAATGTGGCTCATTGTCCCAGTGCCCTGGGGTCAGGGGTCAGGAAGGCCGGCAGGAGGGGAAGGACCACCAGAGGCTGCTGGGCCTACCAGAAGGGCTCCGGAAAGGTCTGCTGAGGCCTCCTACCAGCTGCCTCTTCTGCAGCATGCTGAGGCCTGGCAAGATGTCACAGCCACATGACACTGCCCTCTCTAAGAACCTCCCTTAGCTTGGCAGTGGAGAGAGGCTAGACACGGGCAAGGCAGTGGCTGTCCCCAAACCTCAGCTTGCTTCTTTTCCCCAGAGTTGATAAAGACCCTGCTGAATGATCCATCTTCTGTGAAGACAGATGAGGTGAGGAGGGTCACAGGAGCTGGGGGAGAGAGCTAAGGGTGAGCAGAAGGGGCCGCGCCTGCTCAGTTTAGCCCTCCTTGCTGAGTGTTTGCCAGAGTGGGGTCTTTGGCACCATCTCCCCTCGAGGCGGGGTTTGCAGTGATCCCCAGTGTCTCTAGACCTGAGTTGCCCCATCCGTACAGTGGTGATCAGCAAGGATACGATCACCTCCTGTGTCCCACGTGGGTTCCCCAGGGAACAGGTAGAGGCGCACACCGGCATTCTCTCCCCTTCTGACTTCCACCGGAATAGGGGAAAGGCAGGGCGGCCCCCTCATGCCTTGCTGCCTGGCCCAGGTGGTTCGGTATGAGGCAGGCTACGTGGTGTGTGCTGTGATCGCTGGCCTCTACTTCCTGTTGGTGCCCATCACTGGGCTCTGCTTCTGTTGGTGTCGCTGCCGCCGGCGCTGTGGGGGCAGAGTGAAGACAGAGCACAAAGCCATGGCCTGCGAACGCGGCACCCTCATGACCTTCCTGCTGCTCACCACCCTCGTGCTTCTGTGAGAGGCTGCCTCGGAGGGAGGACTGGATGGCGGCCCTGTGCTCCTGGACACACTGCAAACCCTTTCCTCCTTGCCCCTCTCCCTGCAGGATTGGTATGGTCTGTGCTTTTGCTACTAACCAGTACACACACAGTCAGACAGGGCCCAGTGTGAAAGCTGTCCCTCAGACCCTGCTCAGCCTAAGAGGCCTGGTCTCTGATGTTCCGGAAGTGAGTACCATCCGAGCCCTCATCTGTGTGTGAGCATACAGCCTCAAGCCTGAGAATCTGCAGAGCAGAGAGGGTGTCCCTTCCCATGGGTACTTGACCGCCCCCTGATGGAAAGTCCCTGAAATACCCAACTGTAAGACTGCTGAGGGCCAGAGAAGCTGGCTTACTCCCCTGTGTTTGCTTAGGAGCTGCAGGCCATGGCTGAACAGTTCTCCGTGCCTCAGAAGCAAGTCTCAAAGGAGCTGGATGGTGAGAGCTACAGTTGGCCAGCTCCAGGTCCCTCTGCCCTGGCCTGCCTTAGGGAAATCTCTCAGCTCCCTTAGCCGGGACTCCACCAGGGTGCCACTTCACAAAGAGGTATCTCTGTGCAGCAGCCGTATTACTGCAGGATGAGTACCACCTTGCAGGCTGACACCACTATGCAGAGACCATGGCTCATGGGTGGCAGTGGGGATGCCCTCAGCTCCTGGGGGACCAACCCTGCCAAATGCCCTGTGTTGTCCAGGTGTCGGTGAGAACCTTGGGAACATAATTCATAACCGGCTCAAGAGCACAGTGTACCAGGTGCTAGACTCAGTGCACAGTCTGGGCCAGGGTGAGTTGGACCAGTGCCCTGTACGTGGGTGGGTCCAGCAGGTGTCCTCTAGGAGCCACTTCTCCCATCCCCCACCCCTGAATTTCACATACTACCCCAGCTCCGCCCAAGTCTTTCTCCTCCCATTATTCGGGAATCCTGTATGTGGGATCCCCGCCTATCTCCTGGCCTCATGTGGCCAGCGGCAGTTTCCATTGTGACTATAGACAGTTTGTGTCCCTTTAACCAGGAGGAGGGAGTACAGGTGCCTCTTTTTCCTAGGCTGCTGAGGGCACCAGGAAATGAGGAGACCCTCAGGCCATGTGTAACTCTCTTAGCCCTGCAGGTCTCCATAGACCACCTTCGAGCCCTGAACACCACCTCAGTGGAGCTGCAGGAAGGTCAGCAGCACCTGGAAACACCTGTGAAGGCGCACCGGGAACGCCTGCTTGCCCTGCGTCAGGAGAGCTGGTGTGACGAGAACTGCAGGCGGGTGCTAAGCGAGGCCAACGCTCTGCAACTGGGTGCTGACTTTAGCCAGGTGCAGGCCTTGACCAAAGCCACTGGGACTTGGAAGCACTGGTCTGGTCTGCACCTTTGGAACCCTCTGGCATCCTAGTGACCAGATGCCTTTCCCTTGCTGGGCTATGCCTTCCTTTCCAGAGCACCCAGGGTTAATGGCCCTTCATTCTTAGAGTGAGCCGAGGCTCTCCGGGTGCCACACACTGAGCCCTGAGCGTCTCAGGCTCTGCCTCCCAGAGAGCTAGGGACTCTGGGTTCCCCATTTTACATTTGAGGATAGTAAGGGTTCAGAGGCACCTCCTTCCTCCTATGGAGATTTTTCTCATGTCATAGTCACTCCTGTTTCAGGTGCCCTCTGTAGATGATGTCCTGCATCGGCTGAAGGGTGTCCCAGAAGCCAACTTCTCCAGCATGGTCCAGGAGGTATACCCGATTTTAGTTACCTGGGCTCTTACTCCACCTACCTGGGAACTAACAAGGGAAAGGCCTCAGTTTCACTCTCTGGAAGAACCTGGTTAAGCTGAGCAGTGGTAGCTTTAATCCCAGCACTTGGGAGGCAGAAACAGACAAATCTCTGAGTTTGAGGCCAGCCTGGTCTACAGAGTAAGTTTCAGGACAGCCAGCGTCATACAGAGAAGCCCTATCTTGAAAGACCAAATTAAAAAAAAAAAAAAAGGTCTTGATTAAATTGAGTCCACCCTCACCCTGTGGCAGCCTGGGCTAGAGGCTCACTGTGCCAGTCCCCATGGCATATAGTCACACGGGAGAGATTGATCTACAGCTCAGAAAGAGTTGGGCTCCCATAAGGACAGGGTCTTTGGGCCACAAGGGAGCAGGTGCTTTTGACTGTACCCCAGAGGGCAGGCCTGCTCTCTGAGTGGCGATAGCCAAGGCGGAGGTGGCACCGTGTGAGTCAGAGTCTGTGACCCAGGGCCTGGAATTGGAGAATCAGTGAGTCAGCTATGCTGGAAGTCTGGGAAGAAGGAAGCCAGACTAACACAGGCGGAAGGCTAGAGCCGGACAGAGGCAGTAGGGCCGGCTGTTAGCATGGGATGGGTACACAGAGAGAGGATGAGAGCCAGGACTGTCTAGGAAGTGACTTCAAGTTGAAGGGGGTGGAGGAGTTCGTAATGTGCCATGTGTGGAAGACTTGAGTCAGGCAGGAGAAGCCATGTTTGCAAGAACAAGGCCACTTCCTTTGCTGGGAGCATTGAATAGCAGCACCCTCTCTTTGGGCCTGTGACTTTAAGACCCCAAGGTGGAATTCCAGACAGCAATAGACACAGCTTTGCTTGGTTCTGCAGGAGAACGCCACCTTCAATAACCTCCCGATCCTGGTTAAAATGCAGGTTGCCAGTGTGGTCAAAGGTGAGGCCCTGCTTAGGGGACTGACTGACTGCTTGGAATGTACCCCCAGCCCACCCCTTCCAGGGAGGCTTGCTGAGAGAGGAGCTGGGCAGTGGTGGGGGTGGCTGTCTTCCTTGTCTGGTGGGTTCTCTGTGAGTCCTGACTCCTGGGTGCCTGCTTTATCCTCTGAAACCCTACGGCTTTGGGCAGATCTGAAAAAGGCATTGGCTGAGCAGCCTGAAGGTGTGAGTATGCTGGCCCAAGCGTTCCCTGGTTCAGAGGCAGCTTCCCGCTGGAGCCAGGCAGTGGAGGGGCTGGAACAGCGCAGCCGCCCCTACTTGCAGGAGGTGCAACGATATGAGACCTACAGGTGGGTGGTGCTTTGAGCCACTTCCAGCCTGACAATACTACTGCCCCCTATGAACCCTAACCCCTATGGCCCAAATCTGAGCCTGGGGACCCTGTAAAAGCTATGAGACCTCAGCAAATGTTCACACCCCTACTTCTGAAGTTCCTGTCTGGTGCCTAGAGGCCTAGGTTCCAGGCCAGCGCGCCAGTACCAGAGATGACTTCCTTCTCAGCGAGTCCCATACTCTCTCTGTGGCAGGTGGATTTTGGGATGCGTGCTGTGTTCTGCCATCCTGCTTGTGGTGATCTGTAACCTGCTGGGCCTCAGCCTAGGCATCTGGGGGTTGTTTGCCAGGGAGGATCCCAGCCACTCTGAAACCAAAGGCGAGGCTGGAGCCCGCTTCCTCATGGCGTAAGGAAGGGTTGGGGAAGGGAAAGGGGCCTCACTGTTGGGTTGCCAGATTCCTCCTGGTGCAGCTACAGAAGTGGAGTCTGGCAAGTCAGGAGAATGAGCCTTGATGCTGACCTGGTCCCTACTCCTTGAGGTAGGGACTCTGGGCAGAGCAATGACCTCCCTGGGTCTCAGCGTCCTCCACAAGGATTAGAATGAGAAAGGAAGAACACCGGTAGTAACTAGAGTACTCCCATCAAGTCCAGACACAGCCTCAAAACCCTTCTTAACCCATCCCGTAGGCAGTCCCATCAAGGCAGCAAAGGCAGAATCTGCTACTCATCCTTAAACCAGATGGCCTTTAAGGCCAGGGCTGCCTCATACAGTTGGCCAGCTGTTCATACCAGGTACCTTGTCAAAGGGGCTAGTGAGGAGTTGAAACCCATCCCACATTTTACTCTTCAGGCCTCATGACCTGGCATGGGATTGTGCCAGCTCACAAAGACACTCTGTAAGTCAAGGGCACTGGTCAGAGGGTCCTTACTGCTAGGTGTCTTTAGAGTGCTATCTATGTAGATGGTAGTGGCCGTACAGAAAGGTTGGGCACTGGAGCAGGTCCCTTCCATGAACACTAAGTTCAGATGTGGCTCTTTGAACAAGCAGGTGTCCTTCCTCGTGGCTACTGTGGCAGCCAGCAGAACTCAACAGTAGGAGGGGGTGGGTGGGTGGGTAAGGATGCCAAGGAATTGCCAGGAGTCCCGGGTTCTCCTTTGCCCAGGAGACATGCCTTGTTGCCAACTCACAGTTTGTGCTGGTCCCAGGACGTGGGTGGGGGCAAAGATGGCTCAGGGCAGTCAGCTCCCACATTTCTTCCACCATGTCTCTCACCTCCAGAGGTGTGGCCTTCAGCTTCCTCTTCGCAGCCCCCCTCATCCTCCTCGTCTTCGCCACTTTCCTGGTGGGTGGCAATGTGCAGACGCTGGTGTGCCGGAGCTGGGAGAGCGGAGAGCTGTATGAGGTGGGCCTGGGCCTGTTCCAGAGGGAGCTGAAGTGAGCTTGGGCCAACACACAGTCAGGAGGAAGTAGGAGCCAGAGGTGCAAGTGGGAGATGGGGGCAGGAGGAAGGAGCATGAGATGGGGGGCAGATAGACACCCATGAGCCCCTAAGGTGCTCCCCAGCAAGGGCTCCAGGTGGGGGCACCTACACCCCCCACCCCAGCTCTGAGTCTGGGAAGGATTCTGTACTGAAGGTCCTGCTTGTGTCACTGCCAGAGATTCACAGGCCAAGTCCCCAGGAGGAGTGGGGTCTGGCGTCATTTGAATTAGAGAGCGGGTTTGGTTGGAGTAAGGGTGGCACCAAGCATCAGGGCAGGCTCGCCCCTCACCTCTCTGGCTCCACTTCTTCCTGCCCACCTGCAGTTTGCAGACACCCCGGGGAACTTGCCTCCATCCATGAACCTGTCCTACCTTCTTGGCCTGAGGAAAAACATCAGTGTCTTCCAGGCCTATCGGTGAGTGGGTGTCCTGGGACTGGGGCTAGGGTCGGGGAAGAGAAGGGAGGTGCAAAAGTGGAAGTCTCCTTAGGGTGATGCCAACCCCACCTGCCATCCCTGGTGGCTCTTTGTCCATGTGTATCTTTCTTCCACAGACAGTGTAAGGCAGGGGCAGTTCTCTGGAAGGTTCTACAGCTCAATGACTCCTATGACCTGGATAAACACCTGGATATCAAACAGGCAAGGAAATGTTTCAGAAGATTGAATATCTCTTTCTTCTGTTTTTCTGGGGCATTATCTCTGAACGAAGAAAATAAATAAATAAATAAAAAACCTCTTATCAAGGTACCCAAACCAGAGATCTGAGCACCCAGCTCAGGGTCTGACCAGGGCTTGAACTCTGGCTGATTCTAGGGGTATGGTAGGTGTGTGAGTGGCTGGGCCTCTTTAAGCATGTGCTCCAGGAAAGCTGAATACAGCACAGGTCATGGGAGGTGACGACAGTGACAGTGGGTGGGGGGTGTCCTGACAGGGACAGGTTCTAGCTGGGAGTGGCATGGGAGTGTTCCTGAGTCAATTGAGTGACACTGGTGGAACATTCTCTGGGACCCTTGCTGAGCCCTCAGAGCCAATAGGTGGCAGTGGCAGATTCTATTCCCCAAGTCTGACCTCAGAGTTTCAGGCTGGCTGCCTTCCCAGGACTCATTTGAGGGAGAGGGAGCGGGTCCTGGGTGCAGGAGAATGCAAGGTAGAAAGGAAGGGGTGGAGAACGGAGGCACCTGTCAATCCCCACAAAAGGAGCCTCAGACATCCGTCAGGGGATCAGTTTAGAATGTGGTTCTAAAGATAGATGAAATATGCTCTCTCTCCTCTCTCCATCCCTAAAGGTAAAGTGGGGAGAGAGCCTTAAGGAGCCATTCCTCTAAGTATGTCTTAGGAAACACCCCCTAACAGACACTCACACACACACACACACAGACACACACACATAGAGACACACACACAGACACACAGACATACAAACACACACACACACAGACACACAAAGACACACACACAGAGAAACAAATAGATACACACACACACACACACACACACACACCTATTCTGGCTAGCACTCTTGCTGCCCATACAAAGCTCACTCATTTTGATCCACCCAAGAAACCTCTTGGATTCATCTCTATCCCTAGTTACAGGGTAACACAATCAAATAAGACCAGAGCCAACTCCATGCCTTAAACCACGACCAGGGATGTTTGCTTAATGTCAGCACCTTTTTTCCCTCCAGTGTCTTTAACCAGAGTCAGTTACTCTTTGGCTGGAGGCTTTGCAACAGGGTCCTGGGTACAGTGGACCTCCCACCCTGCTGGCTGGACGTTATCTCAGCCTTAAGTGACCTCTTCCCCAGAGAAGAAGAGTCCAGCTTTCAGAAAAGCATGGACCAAGGAGGCTCCTGGTTCTGAGGGACCAGGAAGTTCTTTGAGGTTTCATGGTATTTTATCAAATGTGACCTTGAAAAAAAACTTCTCAGAAAAGACACCAAAAGGCTAAGTGTGCACAAAACAGAAAGATAAAATATGCCGTCCTGAGTACCAGAATATCTGCTGCTTCATGTCCTGTTCTTGTCAAAGACAGTTGGGGAGCCCTCTCCCTGGAGAAAGGTTCCCTAGAAAGATGGGGAGAGGTGACCAGAGATGGGCTGCCTTGTCTGATACTGAAGCTGGGTGTCAGGACCACAAGGGAGGCAAACGCCAGATGTCTTTCCTGGAATGTGGATGTGTTCACTCACTCCCTCACTCACTTACTCACTCACTCACAAGTCTACAGACTTGTATCTCACCTACCACCTAACAGGCTCTGCTGCAGATGAGAGTGTCTCAGAGTCGAATGGGCCAAGTCCCCGATATTACTGAGCTGATGATCTTGGATTAACAGGTCCAGGAATAAGTGATTTTAGAGTGTTAGGTGCTGTGAAGACCTTACTACAGAGGATGTGATGAAGAAGTCCCAAAGAGCTATTTTGTATCAGCTGTCCAGAGAATGTCTGCACCATAGCCCAGTTACCACATGGTCCCTGGAAGCAGGCTGGGACTCCGAGTAGAGGTCTTTTGGGAGCCTGTGATGCTGTATCCAGAGTAGGAGCCCTGGAGATGCCAGTAATGGACCTTAAGCCAAGCAGCCAAGCTCAACGCTCTGCTCGCTCTGTCCTCTCCCCAGTATACACACAAGCTTCAGCAGGAGCTTCAGAACTTCAGGGTAGATTTGAAGGATCTAGACCTGTTGCGCCCCACTGCCCGCCAGGACCTGGAGGCTCTGCGGAGTAGCGGGCTGGAGAAAATCCACTACAGAGACTTCCTTGTACAGGTCAGTGAGGGGGACATCTGGTGCCTCGGCAGCATGTGACACCCCATGGCAAGGCCATTCTGGATGTGTTTTGTTGTGCATCTCTCCAGTTCTCTCCACTCTCTCCACTCCTGCGGCTTTGTCCTGTTAAGAACCTCCACGCCCTTCCCCACATCCCTCTAGCGAATGCATGTGTCGCTGTTCATGGTCCTGAACGCACCGCTGCTGAGAACTGTGATAGGATACTGACTCCCCCCCCCCCCCACACACACACACACATATGGGTGTTTTGCCTGCATGTGTCTGTGCACCACATGTATGCAGTGTCTGTGGAAATAAGAATAGGGAAGCTGATACCATGGACCTAGAGTTTCAGATAATTGTGAGCCACCGTGTGGGTTCTGGAAATCCAACTGGGGATTTCTGGAAGAGCAGCCAGTGCTTTTAACTGCCAAGTCAACTCTACAGTTGGACAGTTACTTTCTTCCAGTCAACCTGGAGGGCACCTTGGTTCTCCCCACCCAACCCTCATTGGAAACTCTGAAATACCTCACAGCTTCAGTTCAAACTCAAGACGACTCCTAATAATGGACTTATGGGGGCTGGGGATACAGTTGGTAAAGTTCTTGTCTGTCATGTGTAGAGCCCTGGGTTCTACATAAAGCCTGCATAAAGCCTGATGTGGTAACACGTGGCTGAACCCCAGTGCTTGAGAGGCAGAAAGAGGAGAATGTGCAAGTTCGAGCTTAGCCCAGGCTCTATGAGGCCTTCCCTGAGACAACAGAGAGAACCATAGGTGGTGATAATGAACGGACGTGGTTGGTACAGGGCACATTTGACAAGGCTGGAAACTCAGAGGCTGAGGGTAACTCGGGACATCTGGGTTTAGGCGTCTTGGTGGCTCCTGTCTTTCCTCAGATCCAGAAGCCTGTGGTGAAGACTGACATGTGGCAGCTGGCGCAGAAGATGGAAGGACTGGCCCAGGCCCAAGTAAGAAGGGAGTGGAGACCATTTGACCAGACAGCCATCAAGAAGAAGATCTGGGCAGGAGGGGCTAGGAATGCTGGGATTGGAGGAGCGGCAGGGACACATGGGGCTGAGGCTTTCCACCCCGCTGCTGGGATTGAAGCTCTGCACCTTCAGTCCCCATTCAGGCCCTGCTGCCAATTTTGTGTGGCGTTGGGCAGGCCATTTCAGATCTCTGTCTCTCGATCTATAGACTGTCCCAGTCTCAGATCAGATAAAGTACCGGCCTAACCTCACACAGCTGGGCCAGCCTCAGAGTCCGCTGCGACGGGCGTTGTGCGGACCCTGAATGGACCCATGTACTCCGTGTTTCTAGATGTCGCGCGTTCCTGATGTTCCCTTTCAGATGTCTTGACCCTGGGACGAGCAGAGAGCATTGCCCAGTCTTAGCAGTGCCATCTGCAGCTTGTATTTAGAGCGTCCAGCTTGCGGCCGGTCCAGAACAGGGAAAGCCTGAGCGTGGGGGGTTTCTGTTTCTGAACCCAGCACTTCTCAGATCCCCTCAAAGGGCTGCTCTTCCTGTTAGGGTGGAACCCATTCTGATCCTTTTGTCTACCCTCAGAATGACTCTGTACTGAGGCAGCAGCTACAGGAGGAGGCCAGAGAACTTAAAAGCCTCTACCAGGAGAGGGTTGTCCTCCAGGAGAGCCTTATGGTAAGCTCGGAGGGATTCTGAGGCCTGAGGAGGAGGAGGGACAGAGAGAGGACAGTGAATGAGGGAGGGGACAGCCATAGCCTCCATTTCTTGCCTCTGAATTCTTGCCTGTGACAGCCCTGATTCTTCCTCCACAGACCAAGCTCAACCTCAGTGTCAGGACCTTGGAGTCCTCAGCCCCAGATCTGCAGGTGGTTAATGGGAGTGTGGCTGGGGGAGGGGCTCAGAACATGTGGGCAATAGAGGAAAACAGGACAAGCTGCTAGTCCTGTCCCATTAGAAGGTGAAAAGGGTGGGGTCAGACCATTAAGGGTCCCTTTCTTTGGCCTCTGGGTCCTAGAGCCTGCCCCTCCTCCTTTAAGGTGGTGTGTGGTATAAAGTAGGATGGATGGATGGTGAGTGGAGAGATGGATGCTGAGCCGGGCTCTCGTCTCCTGCAGGTGGATACCTCAGACTTTCTTGACAGGGTCGACCAGCTAAAAGGAGAGCTGCCTGTGCTTCTCAACCTCATCCTGAGGAATGTGAGTTGAGGGTAGGGTGTGGCCTCTGAGCCAAAAGTGAAGTGTCTACCCCAGGCTACCCCAGGCTACCCCAGGCTACCCCAGGCTTCTTCAGCTCATCCTCACTGTGGCTCCCATGAGAGCCAGGCTTGTCCTGATGATCCCAGATATGGAGGGCTGTGGAGAGGCAGGACCCCTGCCAACCCAGGGCTTCTCTTCCCTGCAGGCCACTGAGTGTTTCCTGACCAGGGAAATGGGCTACTTCTCTCAGTATGTGGCCTGGGTGAAAGAAGAGGTAAGCGAGGGTACAGACCTCTGCCTGGGCCTTAAAGCTTACCCAGCCCAGTGGACACGCCGTGGAGCCCTTCTGGGGTACCTAGGCCTTTGGGATTGGACCCAGTCTCCCAAACCTGCCATCTGCATTCTTGCTTACAAAGTGTGTGCTATCTACTCCACTTCTACCCCCAGCCATTTTGTGAGACCCAAGTATGGACTGGCCCCACGCCTCTCCATGGGCAGGTCCCTCTCCCTGCTTCTTTGAGGCCAGCCATCAAAGCCCTCCTCGTCCTCCTCCTCCTCCTCCTTCCCCTCTCCCTCCTCCCCCTCTTCCTCCTCTTCTTCCTCCTCCTCCCCTCTTCCTCCTCCTCCTCTCCCTCTTCCTCCTCCCCCTCTTCCTCCTCCTCCTCCCCCTCTTCCTGCTCCTCCTCCTCCCCCTCTTCCTCCCCCTCCCCCTCTTCCTCCCCCTCCTCCTCCTCCTCTGCACAGCCTGTGGACCACAGCTTCTGGAAAGGCTTCATAGGGGGTTGGCTTACCTTGAGTATCTGTGTATGTATGTGCACATGCATGTGAAGTCAGGCGTGTGTGTGCCTCTCTAGTGAGGACGGCTTAAAGCCATGGTGGGGGACATAGTGAGACTTACATATAGGCTGGCGAGTAGATACAGAGGGGGAGCTGAGCAGAAAGCTCAGCGTCCCGACATTCCTGAGGACCCATGGTCGTTATGTCAGTGTGTGTGCCACTACTCTACGTGCAAGAGTTGTTCCTCAGAATATGGGGGTACACATCTGTAGGTCCAGGTGTCCTCACGTCTACCTGCCTCATGTTGGCATGACAGGTGACTCAGCGCATTGCCACCTGCCAGCCCCTCTCTACAGCCTTGGACAATGGTCATGTGATCCTGTGTGACATGATGGCCGACCCCTGGGTGAGTGTCCCCAACCCACCATGGATACAGAGCAAATGGAAGTGGGCAGAGGAGGGCGTGAGCCTAGGCCTGTGGAGTCAGTGCAGGGCCTCTGGGCACAGGGCTGGGGGAAGGCACCACGCCCGGCGCAGTGAGCTGACCTCATGGCTCCTGTCCAGAATGCCTTCTGGTTCTGCCTGGGGTGGTGCACCTTCTTCCTCATCCCCAGCATCATCTTCGCTGTCAAGACCTCCAAATACTTCCGTCCCATCCGGAAACGTCTCAGGTGAGGGGCTGCCAGAATCACAGTGGGCATCAGGCATCCAGGAATTCTTTACAGCCATTGGGCTACACCCTGTCCGGAAACCTCCTGGGCAGGGAGAGCTTCTGGCCTAGCTCTAAGGAGTGTTGGGGACTGAAAGTTCCCACATAAGCCTGTCATGTGTCTTTCTTGCTGCAACACATCTACTTGGGGGAATAGCTTGGGACTTCTCATCCTCTGGGGGATTCCTGAGGCAGGGACATCAGAGCTCCGGGTGTCCCTGTGTCAGGGTTGAGGGTCTCTGCTAGGGACTCACTTTAGTTCTGTGATGTCACAGCTCTACCAGCTCTGAAGAGACACAACTTTTCCATATCCCCAGGGTCACCTCCCTGAAGCTATAGAACCCATCGGTGAGTTTCACCCCTCCATAATCCCTCAGTACCTGAGCTGAGGGGCTGAGATTTGGGGCTTTCAACATACAGAAGGGCAGGAAAGCTTGGGGTGTCTGTCTGGGTGTGGATGGGCCCCATCCACCCACCACCACCTGTTTCCTTTTTAATTTATAACAGGGCAAGGTGATCCCTGGGGACTTCCTGCCCTTCTTCCTTGTCTCAGCCTGGACCAGAAGACATCTGTAACCTCTGTCCCAGAGCCCAGGCTGGCCTCTAGTGCTGGGCTGTCCCCTCCTCTTCTCTATCTTACCCAGTTCCACATTTGCACTCTTTTTCCTCGTGACCCAAATCTCTCTCAGTCTTTACTGAACTACAGAGCTAACAGGTTCTTCTGCGTGTCTAGCCTTGTCCTCCTCGCTGTGGTATCTCAGCAACAGGAAAGCAACAGGCTCTTCACCACCCATGGGAGTTCTTTCTCCAGCCTTTAGACGGGACACACGGGACACAGCCCCCTCCGTTTACCCCATTCCTTTCTCCCCTCTGCTATCTAAGCTCCTCTCCCCTTGTCTAAGCTTGGTCCCCCACCTGCCCCAACACCCTTCTTGTTCCCTCCCCAGCCCATTGCTTGTTCTCTCCATAGGTCCCGTCTCCCTCTTGTCCCCTTTACCTTGTCCTTCCTGCCACCTTGCTTGCTGGCTCCCAGGCCTCCCTGCATGGAACAAACTCATGGTTGAGGTCATGACCTCTGAGCCTTCAGCTCTCTTCTGGATCTCCTGTTCCCAGTGGGGCAAGACAGGCCTGTCTGCGGGCTGTCTACATCCTGGATTAGAAATACCAGTGCTGGCCATATCTTCTCTCTGAGCATTGGCTCCTAAGGGAGAACCAGGGATGTGGGCCACACTGGGCCTTTGCCTCACAGACAGTAGCATGGGTGATCCCACTGTCTGCCCAGGATGAATCTGGTGGTAAGATCAGGGTTTTGCCCTTCCCCTGCCATCCTGCACCTATGGCCTGGGATCACCCCTCACTTATCTCTCTATGGTTCCTATGTGCTGGGCATTGGGTCCAGAAAGGACAAAGAAAAGAGAGATCATATGGACCAATCTCTGCTCCAGTAACAGGTTCTTACTTTCTTAGGCTTTGGGTCTGGGTCTCTAAGGCAAAGCTCAGCAGACAATTGGTATTTAATGAGCATTTGTGGGAAGAATTCCAAGGCCTCTCTAACTGCAGGCATCCTGGGACTGCTATAGCAACTCAGTGGGCAGAGCAGAGCCTGCCTTAGTCCTGTGATTCACAGCCTGGTTCTGATGCTGCTGACTGGGGTGCCTCAAACATGTTACATTGGTCCTCCAGGCCTCAGTTTCTTTTATTATACAATGGAGAGGCTCTGTGGAGCCTGCGTATAGGGTTGTGGAAGTCAAACATGGTGATGGGTGGAAACCTTTGACAGGCCTGACGCTGAGCCTGGGAGTTGAGAGCCAGGCTGAGGGCAGAGCCAGGGTCTGGCGTGAAGGGACGAGTGCCCTTTATGGTGGTAACCCTCTCCATCTCTGAGCATGTTGATGTGGAATTACATGATGAATGTACCCGCACCAGTTTTGCTGCTAGGACTAAGGATGGTGACACCCAATGTACGAATGTACAAAGACTCCAGCAAGCACGCTCTCAGACAGGCGTCCCGGGATGTGCTTTCTCCCCCTGAGAGGTTGGAAGGTTTTGTTTTGTTGTTTGTTTTTAGTTGTTACTCATTTGTTTACTTGGGGTTGAGGAAGTGACACCCTGTATATTTTTTAAAATGCAACTGATTGGATTTAAACAAATGAAGTAAAAGCAATTAAAAATCATTTCCAGTTCTCTGTCAGAGTTGCTCATCTGACCTACTATATACCCGAGCACATTTAAGCAAAGCGACTTTAAGAGTGATTCTCTCGTGGAGATGGGAGTCCCCGGTGATCTGCTCCTAGTGGCCGCTGGATCCCTTGTTTTTCTTACTTTCATCTTGCCACTCCTATATGGTAGGGCTGCTTGAATGTTGGTACTCTTGTATCTGAAAATCTGTCAGAACAGTTGGAGGCCTTGGGCAGCAGTGTCTTCCCTGGATGTTGTGTACATCTGGCAGTGATGGAGGACGCAGCAAACAGGGTCACCTTAATCCTATGGCAGGGACCAAATAATTCAAAGTTCCCTGGAAAGTAGGTCAGTGCCCACACTTCACATTCCTAGGGCAAAGCCCACCCCCAAAGCATGGAGACACTGTTCCTCTCTTTAGTGGGCTTGGCTGCGAACCAGGTGTTCGTTAAAACTCTATTCAGCATCTTCTGGGACAAGAACACAGCCTAGCCTGCCATTCCCACCATACCTGTTTCTTGTGGTGCTGGGATTCAAACCCAGGACTTCATATTAGGCAAGCATTCTATCCAGTGAGCTGTCTCTCCCTTCCAGCTCTGCGGCTCTTCACAGGCCTGTTTGCTCTCTGCAGCTTAAATATATATGTAATTTCAAGTGATCAAAAGGCACATACATCACACAGTCTCTTTTTATAAGTGGTGTCTAACTGGGAATTATTCCTGAAGTTTAGCACCCAGAAGCCTTGTCACAGCCGTGGGACTCTAGTTTGAAGAAGGGGTTGCTTGGAGACACCCAGGGATGGAGTGGTGCTGGCAGTTGACAAAGAGACAGACATAGCTATAGAGAGAGAGACATTGCTGCTTTCCTGGTCTAAATTGCTGAGTGGTACCTGGCTCTGGCTGCTTCGTGTAGAGACTGAAACCCCTCACACTGGCAGTTATCTGCCACCACCACCACACGCTCTGAGGAGATCAGGTTGTTATCTGGTTGAGCCTGATGAAGCTCCAGGAAGTTACCTGGTTACTTCAGGGTCGTCTAAGTTAGTTCCACGGCCCTGGTCCTGGCCCTGGACATGTTCTTCTGGATTCGCTACAGGTCCCCACCTCCTGTGAGCACAGGGGAGGGAGGCCCCGTCTCCAGGGAAGTCTGAGTCAGATGTCCTTTGATGTCTCTGTAGCAGGAGGGATGGCAGATTGGGGGCCGTAGGAGTTCTGTCAGATGCTGCACCTGGTCACCCAGCACAATGCCCTGTGGCAGATTCTGCCAAACGCGTACCATGTGGGCTAGGGCATCTGAGGTTCTAGGTGAACAGGGCTGGGCAGCTCAGGGTACAAAGCAAGGGCCACAAGGTTGGGGGTCCAGCAAAGTGAGCAAACGTTTATTCACTGAGCTAAGACTGTAAACCAGGAAATGGGCTAGGCACTGTGTATTAGCCAAGAAAAAGGCAGTCATTTAAGTACTTGGTTTAGAAAAGGAAGGCACAGAGATTGGGTGTGAGCAAGATACACCCAGAGTAATTCCCTGGGTCCAGCCTGAAGTCCTACTCAGGTTTGACAATGGGCAGTGTCCCTTCCTCTATTGTCCAAGAGCCAAAACCCTTTCCTTACCTCTTCAGGACGTGTACTGAGCTAGGACGCTGGCAGCCAGCCTGACGGAAAAGGCTCTTTCTCCTTGCATCTTGTCCTGCCCTGAGTATCTCAGCTATGCCATGTGGAGTACGTCACACTCTTTAGTCTTACAGACAATAATAAAGTTGTAGACCTGGGTGAGGAGAGCTGGAGTGACGGGAAGTGAACCTATCCCAGCTGCTTTGAGCGCCACATGTTCACTGTGGCCCCGTGTCCACTTCCTGCCTCCTTTAAATAATAATAATAATAAAGAACAAATGGGGTTCATGGACTCCCTGCAGTTTGAGAAATGCAGGGACAAGCTGCTTCCTTCTCCCTCTTTAGGGGTCACTGTTAGCTGTATAAATGGCAGAGCTCACGGGGGTGGGGGAGGGCTACTGGTTCACATGAAGGCTCCTGTGAGAGTTGGGAGAGGGCCACATTGGTTGGCCTTGCTCCAGGCCTGGTGGAGGCACAGGCTTCAGGCAAGAGCGGGTGCATCTACCCCTGGGTGTTGGACGATCCTTGATAGTCATGATCCCCCAAGCACAAAAGCCACCTGGAAGGACAGACCCACCAACTGATGAAACGCCCCCATCAGACTGGCCTGGAGGCAAGTGTGTAGGGCACTGTATTTATTGATTGATGGTTGATACAAGAGGGCCCAGCTCACTGGGGGCCGGGTGGGGGAGTGTCACCCCTGCGCAGGTGAGTGTTGCCTGTATAAGGAAAGCAGGCTGAGCAAGCCAGTTACCAGTGTTCTTCCACGGTCTCTGCTTCAGTTCCTGCCCTGACTTCCCCTGCACGCTAAACTGTATGCTGAAAGAAACCCTTTCCGCCCACAAGTTGCCTGTGGTTAATCACAGCAACAGAGAGCAAACTGGGGCGCTGGGCCCTGAAGACCCTTGCTGCTGCCCACGACAGAAAAGGGAGAGCCAGTAATTCCAGCAGACCCTGAGAGAAGCTTAGCTAAGGCTGACCACCCACCTCCCTGAGAGCCTCCTCCCTTCAGAAGCTCAGTCTGAGCCCAGTGGCCCCCACTTCAGAGCAGGTGTGCTGAATATGAATGAGCCAAAAGAGAGCCCCGAGTGTGCTGGGTGGCCCAAAGTGACTAAGGTATGCTTCCATTCCCCTCCCAAAAAGGGTCCGGGCCTGTCAGGTTTCCATGTGGCTGGTAGCAAAAGAGATTTCAAGGGGCTGAGGTAAGCGGCAGAAGCGACTCCAGGTGTCTGCATTTCCAGGCTGTGTCCACTTCTGGGATTTGCAGCTCCCAGAAGAAGGCTTTTTAGGGCAACAGACATCTTTGGAGCTCTTATGAGATTAGATCTGACTGCACACAGTGGTGGCCCTCTCGCAAGTAAGGGCAGTGAAGCATGGGCCCTGAGAGATGTCCCTATCAGCTTTCCAAGGCCCAGACACAGAAATGGCCTGAGGTAAAGACCTGAAACTTGAGGCTTGTCAGGGCTAAATCTGAGAGACCAGGGGAGGAAATAATTGAGTCTAGTATGGAGAGGTCTTGAGCGGGAACTGGGGAGGGTTCAGAAGACTCCAAGGTCTTCAGTTGTATTTTGTGAGTTTCTCTCTTAGACAGGAGAAGGGGGCTCCAGTTGGCTGTAGTGGCCTTCAGCTGGGTCTTCAAGTGTTTTAATACAAAGAAGAAAACAGCCTTCTGAGAAATATGATTATTTCTCCCTCTTCCTCTTGCAATCTGTACCCCACCCCACCCCTGACCCACCTGAGGAAGCCACAGCCAAGACCAATCAGCCTAACAGTTGTCAAATCACACTAGGCCTCCTTCAGCATCCTTAACCTTTTTTGGGTTCAACAGGCCCCCAATTGTCTCAAAGTTCAAGAGTTTAGGGGAAGTCGGCCTGGGCCCGTGTGGCAAGGCAAGGCTGGGGTCCACTTGAGGAATCTTTATTGTTCCTCCATCTCCCACAGACCCTGGAAGGACCCTGGAAGTGCCCAGGGCCCTGGGGAACCTAAGGAAATGGGGTCAGGTGACTTGAGGATCCCTGGCAGGGTACAGATGCCCATTCATGTGTTTTATGAGGGGGACCTGCTGGGTCAGGCTGGGGAGGCTGCTGGCTCCCTGGTAGGCCCAGGATGGGAAGATTCTGTTCTAGGCTAGCTCTGCCATAGCCTGTTACTCCCAAGAAGCTCCTATAGAGGAGTGCCAGGGTGCCAAGCAGAGACTTGGGGCTCTCCAGAAAGAGGCACTGGCTTGGGGTGGTGTGTTTAGAAGACCCTGCCTCTCAGAAAATGCCATGAGTAAGGACAGGCCTTGATTCCTGGATCTCGGACATGTAACTGGTAGGTAGAAAGTTCCCCCAGAACTGGCTCTGAGTGAACACAGTCTGGATATGCTGCTTTGTTGGATAGATAAAGACTCAGCTTTTCTGAGTTTTGCCATCATTAGCACAGACTAGGATAATGTCCCTTTTCTCCTAAGCCCACTGTGCTACTCCAAGACCTTGTGGAAACTTGCCTAATGCCAAGTCAGCTGGGAAGATTGGCCCTGACCCAGGAGCCTCTGGGGCCCTTGTCATCCCCTTTCCCAGAGAGTCCTTGGTCTTCTGAGTCCCTTGACCAGAGTGAAGTCCTGCTGCTGCGGCAGATGGCAGAGCTGTCACCTCCCCTCTGAGGACAGCTCTCCTGCCTGGATTGGCAGCCCCAGGGTTTTGCCCGGGAGGGTCTAGCAGCTGGAGCTAATTGGCTGACTCAATAAAAAGGGGGTGGGACAGGGTAGGGAGGGCAAGCAAGTGCTCCTGGGCTTTCTGGGAAGGAGGGGATGGCTCGGGCTCTGTTTCCATGGGAACTACTGGCACAGGCAGGCTCCTCCAGGCACCAAAAAGGGAAACTTGGCGCAGGTTTCGGTACCTGGCTCCTGGTGGATTCCCTCAGGCATTAGAAAATGCCCAAGAGCTTGTCTCCTATAGGGCAGGAAGGAGCCTTCCTGGGGATGCTCAGGACCCTTGATCCCTTCCTTCTCCATCTCCAGGTCCCACCCCAGGAGACCTAGGGGAGATCCTGTGGTTACGCTGAATGCCTGAATTTGGTCCCAACCATGGAGTCAAAGGACAGGGAAACTAGGAAAGTGTGAAGTGTTTGATCCAGCTTGGAAGATTTTCGTACTGCAAGGCCTGTGAGGACTGGCACAGAGGTGACTAAGGATGGGAGAGAGCAACAAGAGGTGGAAGGACCCCAGGTGGCACCTTAGTGACGTAATCCCAAGGGCTCCTCTCTGTCCTACGCAGGGACTCATGATGGAGTCCCCTCCCTTCTTTCCCTGCGACTGACAAGAGTGGGAACAGACCCTGTACTAGAGGGAGATGAGAGTCAGGGACAGACCCTGAGCCTAGACAGGGGGGAGAGGGGGGCGGGCAGATCCGCTGAGAGGCCAGGACTAGGAGCCTGGGGGAAACAGAAACTGGAGGTTGTCAGGATGGAAGCGAAGGAGGGAGAACATAAGAGGGGAGGGAGGAGGCAGAGGAAGAGGGGTGGAGCTAAGACCCGGGAGGAAGGGAGGGTGGAAGGAGTGGGCAGGGGGCGGGAGAGAAGCTCCAGTGACAGTTGCGTCTGGGTCCAAGCAAACATGAGGCAGCTACCAGCCGGACCAGGCAGTCTGGCTTGTTCGGGCTGCAAAGCGGGAAGATTAGTGACGGTCCCTTTCAGCAGCCGAGATGCAGAGGACCAAGGTAGGTGCTGAGGGGCTGAGGACTTGCCTGGACTTGGGGAATGTGGGGCTCCTGTGTTGGTCTTGGCCAGAGTATTTTCACAATGGTCCGTACTCTTGCTGACCCATATAAGGGAAAGTAATTGTTCAGGGCATCCTGCCTGGCAGGCTGGAATCCTGTGGCCGTCTAAATGGAAGAGGCTCTGGGTGTCTGAGATTAGCCCCATGGCTGGTCCTGTTCAGTTAGGTCCTTGGGACAAGGGCCGAGGCTGCTGACCCTGACCCTAGCCTCATAGACCTTAGTGAGACACGGGAGCGTGGAAAGAGCGTGGTGTGTGGGCAAGCCAATGAGTGGAGCTTTCAAGTAATCCTTCAATGAATGAATGAAGACCCCCTTCTTCTTAAAGCACTATGAGACCCCCCTAATAAGACCACAAACATACAAAGATCTCTGGCTCGGTGGAGCTGTGGGGGGCTGGAGAAGCGAAGAGGCACCCCAGTACAAAGTTCAAGAAATAGTAACCAGGTGACGGGAAGAATGGAGCCAAGAAAGATGAGCTGTGCCCCAGGTTAACACTGACCTCAGAAAGTCTGGCCTGGAGCCCTGCATGCTGCACCCCACAAGTTCAGGGTGGTCTTGCTTAGGGGGAAAAGGACCAGATCCAGGTCCAGTTGAATGCCCCAAATCAAGAAATCAAAGTCTTATTTTTTAAAAAGAATAGATATTGGGCTGGCATCTTACAGTCTCTCCTCCCAAAAGATGTCTTCCTGCCCCCTCTCCCTATGAGGACAAGCAGCCCAGAGAGGGCTGGAGACTGGTTTCAGGCCACACTGCCCCAGAGTTCAGGATACTGTCCCTGTTCTGTCGGGTCCACTTCCCAGGATACCGCGAAGGATCCGCAGATGGAACAAAGCCTTTTGAGCACACGAGCAGGGTAACTTGAAAGGTACTTTCTCTCTTGTCACACGTCCCTAGCGACCTCTGGACTGGCAGGGCAGAAGCACAAACAGCCTCTGTCCCAGACTCGCATCCACATGCAGATCACAAGTGTACTGAGTGCAGCGAAGCTGTGTGCATCCAAACACTGCACCTGCAACTGTGCCCCTCCCTCACGGAGTCAAGCAACGTGACTCTGTGTGTCTACACATACAGGGATTTGTACAGCCTGTGTGCATAGATGTGCACACAGCTGACTGTCCATCAGCTGGAGAGAGCATAACCCCCTTCCCTTTACCCCTCTCTGGTGGCTCTAATTCCCAGAATTCTTCCTGGGTCCTTAGCCTACACTCTCCTACCCGTTGGACAGAGTGAGTGGCCAAAGTCCACTTGGCTGTTCTTTTGGCCATCGTGGCCTCCACTGTGCCCACAATTGGTTCCTGGGCATCCATGGAGTTAATATACTATGACCGTCCCTGGATTTCCATGTGTAACCTGGCTCAGGATGCAAGCCATTACCACAGTGACAGTAGAGCTGGGTGAAGTCCCTACTGTCCCCTACCAATGGGAGACTATGGAAGGTAGGGACAACTAGCATAGGTTGGGACATGGCCCCACTTGTCACAGTCACTAGCTGACCCAGTTCAGTCCCTGCCTTCTCTCCGTGCCCCAGCTCTCCCTGTATTGGCTGTCATTTGGCTCTGCAGAGTGGACACTGCTATCTTTATTCTAATGCTACCAAAGCTCAGCGTGGGTACTGACAGAAATGCCAGGCCTCCTAGCCAAACCCTGTGTCAGGAGGAGCGAGCCAGCAGCATCCAGATTCTGAGGTGGTAGGGTGGACACCAGATCAGTTTGGCTTTGGGAGCCTCTCCAGCTTCTTGCAAGACTGACCTTAATGTGCCCTGTTTGCAGAGCGGTAACTGAGCACAGACAGGGCCACCCTCCCGTCTAAGTCACCGCCCGCATGCAGCCCACCAGGTAGGACTTGTTCTTGTTCTTACTCTACAGGCGAGGAACAGAGGCGGGTCCTGAACTGCGAGCAGTGTTGGGACTGGAGCTGATCCCTGTCTTGTCTTCTGCAGGAGGGACCCCAAGCACTGTGTGAGGGTGTCCAGAGAGTTGTAGGAGCAGACTCCAGGGGGCAGCCAAGAAGGTTTGACTGGAGGCTGTGAGCTGTTTGTGCCTTCTTAGCCTGTCACTTAATGACACTGGGGACTTTGCCCCAGCCGTGAGCTTGACTGCATTAGCCTTACTTCCCCTTGCTGGGCTGTGGGTCCAGACATGAAAAGGAAAGAACCCGAGGTCCCCTCCCTCGTTTTCTGTTCTTACTAGCCCAGGCAGGCTTGCTGTATACCAGAGGATGACCTTGAACTTCTGCTCCCCTGCCTCTGCCTCCTGAGTGGGCTTAACCCCACTCCCGGCTTCCTACACACCAGACAAGCATTCTCCCAACTTAACTCAGTCCAGTCCCTTCCTCTTATTCACAGCTTCACCAAAGTGGAGAGCCCTTTGGATAAGCCAGGTTGGCCTTGAGGGCCCCCTCTGCTCCCTCAGCCCCCTGGTCCTCACTGGGGTTCTCAGGGGAGCTTACAAGCTCCCTGACATGGCCTCTGTGAGGACTTTCACAGGGAAGGCAAAGGAGGGGTAGGGGGAGAGCCTCAGCCTTGAGCAGCCCTGCCCCAGGAGGGATGTGTGCACAGCCTGGGTGACTCACAGCTCCCCCCCAGCTCCCAGCTGACTGATGTTCCCTCCCCCCCCCCCAACAGGTGCATCTGTCAGCTGTGATCAGCCTACATCCTAGAACACCACAGAGCAACCATGTGACAGTGCTGGAGTCAGAGCAGGGGGAGCTGACAGACAGGACAGCCGAGAGGGGCTTGTCTCTCAGCTCTCCCGCTCTGGGCTATCTCAGCACTCTGTCCTTCGGTCAGGCTTGTGCTCCACTCACACTCAGACATGCTAGACTGAGGGCATCACCCCTGCCTTCCCATGCCTCCAGGCTATGGGTGACTTCTGGGACAAAGAGGAGATCCTTTTCCCTGGTGACATGCCCTCGCCTGGCCTTGTGGGAAAAGCCTCTTTCCTGACAGGCACTCAGGGCAGTGGTCTCAGGAAGCTCAGTTCTAGCTAGGGCTCTGTCCCCATGCCTCTGAGGCAAACCCCTCTCTGGGCCCCCAACTTCCTGCTGAGGACCTGAATATGCCCACAACCTCTGCCTGGATATGCCCATAACAACTGCCCAGATGGGCTCAGCCCCCTGTGCTGTTCTGTGGGAAGCTGGAAATACCACACTGCAGCTATCTCCAGTGTCCCATAAATATACAGAACAGCCCACTAGCCCATCAGTGCCTACCCTTGTGGGCTACTGGAGAGCCCTGGCCACAGAGGCTTGGTGAGGGCTCAGGGTTGCCCCTGTTGTCTGTGAGCCCTGGTCTGTGTGAGCTCACAGCTTTAGCTCCTTCATATATCAGCTGTGTGTCCCCAGACAGGTTACTTAGCTCCTCTGTGCCACAGTCTCAGATCACTAACCTCCTAGAAAGATAAGATCTTTACAACACATCTAGCCTAGACCTTATACATCTGGTTACTGAGTATGGCTTAAGAAGGCATTTTGAAGACCAGCTTAAGCCAATTCCTGAGTTAATGGGGGTATCCTCATGGCCAAGGGGAGCAGAGCTCGTGCCCTGGCAAGTTGGCAGGCACTAGACGCAAGACCAGGATGGCACAATTCTATCCTCTGCTGCTGCAATGCCCTGAATGTGAGGACCAGGGATGTGTGCATCCACACGTGCACATGTGAGGATATGCACATTCCCGTGTGAATGTGCATGCTCCCGCCTACAGGAACATGTGACTGTCTCAGCTTCCCCTGCCAGGATGAACTACCTAGCTCACATCTGTCTGTCCCAGGGGTGGGTGGAGAGAACTCGGCTCTCAAAGCTCTCCAGTCCCTGGGGGCCTGCACGACACAACACCCACCACTGCTTTCTGCCATCTGTCCCATCTGATGGAAATAGAGCAAACAACTCGTGGGTGCTGGGTAAGCCAGAATGCATCCAGGCAGTCCCTACAGAAGGAGGGGTGCAGGTCAACCCCACATCTGTCTCAGAGACAGGCCTCTAAGAACTGCGAGCACCCCTCCCCTGCCAAGGCCCAGAACTGTCTCTTTGATGGGATAAGTACTCTAGCCCCTAGCCGTACTTCTCTCTACAGAGTAGAGGTTTTGTTTTGTTGCTGGTCTGTTTTCTGATTTTTGCTTGCTTTTTAATAAAAATGAGCAGGTGGGTGATACAGTCTCGAGACAGCAGACTCCTCCTGTTCAGGGGGACATGGCTATTTAGATCTCCAGACACAATACTCCTGGGTTAGGGGTTTGGGGATTCCTCTTGCTGCCTTGCACAAGCAGGAAGACCCTTAACTCAGGGCCAGAAAGACAGCAATAATTGCCATGGTGGGTCAGATCTTATCTTTGTATTTATAACTTCAACTATATTTTCTTTAACTCTGGGAGGGCATGCTATGAACCCTATCTACAGATGAAGAAACCAAGGTTTGGGGTAATCAAGCACTCTGTCCAGGATTTCCCAATGAGGACATAAGGGTCCAGCATTCAAGTCTTTGCCTGGCTGGCCCTGGGCCTCTTCCCTCTGCCCTCAGCTGCCTGTATAGTGCCAGCCTGCCCTGCAGTCCCCCAACCACCCAAAGCAAGGTGTGGCCTCTATGCCGGCATCCAGTGTGTCCTGGTTGCTTTTAGAAAACTCTTCACTGTTGTTTCCATTCATAAGGCAGTGTGCTTATTTTCTTTTGTGGTATGTGTGCGTGTGTGTATGTGTGTGTGCATGGATGCACTTTGCATGCACATTTATGCCTAAGCTATACCCCTGGTGAACCACTGGGTATTTTAATAGAAACTTGTCAGAACTGACCACAGCCTTCAGCTATGAATCCTGCCCCATTCAGCTAGTATATGCCCACTGGATATCTCTGCTAATCTTCCCCTGGGCTGATATTTGGGGTTCTCTCGGGCCACGGACTATACTAGCTACCAAGAGTCTCACCTTTGGGCTCCTCAGTCATCTGACTCCATCCTTTTCCCAGACAGGCCCTCAGAGGGGAAGCTAGTCCCTGCGGGTCGTGAGCAGTGTGCCAGGTAACTGCCCCACGGGCATCATGGCTTTCGGAGAACCTGTGTTGGGTGAGGAACTGCATGGTAGGATGTTGGCGGTCAATGGGCTAATTTGGTGAAAACTCTCGGGACCACAGTATCTGGTACCGAGCTGGACCACCATCAGGGAGAGAGTCACGAGAAGCATGCTGCTCCCTCCGTCTCCATGAGCACAGGTTTCTGGCCCTGAAACCTGCATCACTGCCCTCCTCTCAGTACATCCTAGGCATCTGGCATTAGCCTCTCTGCTCCATCCCACATGCACAGGTACACAGGTCAGAGGATCAGAGGACAATCTGAGAAATTCAGTTTTTCTACCATGTGGGTCCTGGGGTTGAACTCAGGTCCCCAGGGGTGACCCCCCCCCAAGTGCTTTCACACACTAAGCCATCTTAAAAACCCCAAAGGAAACTTTTATTGAGCTAAGTATGACTAAACAGAGGAACACAAACCCCACACCTACTTTGCCCAGTTTTCCTTGGGTAATCTCATCAATGTCACACTGGTGGCGTGCACCAACCATACATCTCAGTATCTGGGAGGCAGGAGCAGGAGCATCAGGAGTTCAAGGCCATTCTTAGAAAACTGAATTTGATGCCCACCCTGGAATATAGAAGACCCTGAGTCAGACAGACAGACAGACATACAGATAGACAGACAAAAAAACCAAAAACAAAAAAAAAACCCCCAAAACCCTAGTACAAGCTGGGTATACAGCACAGGTCTTTAACCCTTGAACTCAAGGAGCAGAGGCAGCACTCAAGAGGCAGAGGCAGGTGGATCTCTGTGAATTCCAGGCTAGCCAGCTCTAAATAATTAAGCCCTGTTTAAAAACAAAACCCAACTAGTACAATCTCACATCCACGACACGGACACTGATGCCGCCTCCAATCTCACACAAGTTGCTGCAGTGGCTCGTGTGTGTGTGTGTGTGTATGAGTGTGTGGGGGGGGGTTGTGGATGTGGGTGTGCATGGGCGTGTGTGTGTGTGTGTGTGTGTGTGTGTGTGTGTGTTGGCCAGTAATGTTGTCACCTGTAATTTGTGTATCCACACTACCATCAAGATACACAACAGTTCTGTCCCCCAAAGGTCCTTCTGTCCACCTTTCATAACCTCACCGTTCTCATCCCACTGCCCTCCCCCTACCCAATTCTTGGCCTTTTAATCTGCTCTCCATTGCTAATATGCTGTCATTTCAAACTGCTATGTAAATAGACTCACGTGGCATGTGACCTTTCGGGGCTGGCTTTTTCCTTCTGCTTAATTCTGACTCGTCAAGTTGTGATGAGCGTCCAGGTCCTCTCTTCTCATGGGAGGGACTTTCTGGGACACCCTCCTGTACCACCCTCAGATTCATCATTGCTCCACTGAGGGACATCTGCCTGTTTCCAGTTTGGGGTTCGAACAAATAAAACTACTATGAATATTCAGTGGTAAGTTTTTGTTTGAACATACATTTTCAACCACCCGGGACAAACACCAGAGACTGATACTGCCAGGCTACGTGTTACTGTGTGTTCTGTTTGCTAAGGACCTGACACACTGTTCTCCTGAGTGGCTAAAGTACTCTGTGTTCCCAGTGACCAGGTGGATGTGGCCCAGGGTCCCTGTCTGCACGGCATTAGCTTTAGTTTTTATTTCAGGCACAACGTATCTCATAGTAGCTTTGCTTGTTTGTTTGTTTGTTTCCTTCTTTCTTTCTCTCTTTCTTTTAAATCATTTATTTTTACTTTATGTACACTGGTATTTTGACTACATATTTCTGCATGAGGGTTTCAGATCACCTGGAACATGAGTTACAGTCAATTGTGAGCTGCCATATAGGTGCTAGGAATTGAACCCAGGTCCTCTGGAAGAGCAGCCACTGCTCTTAACCACTGAGCCATCTCTCCGGCTCTTTTGTGGTGGCTTTCTTTAAAAAAGTGTGTGTGTGTGTGTGTGTGTGTGTGTGTGTGTGTGTGTGTGTGTGTGTGTGTCTGTGTCTGTGTGTGGGGATAGGGATAGAGATCAAATGTTTTTGAGCCCATTCTCACCACCTTTGTGAGAAACACCTTGGTGTAAGTTCTAGAAATCACACTCAGGTCATCGGGCGTGTAGGCACTTTATCCACCGAACCATCTTTCTGGCTCTCATGGTGGTTTTCAATGGCATTTCTGTGGTGGCAGAAGGGCATTTTCCCAGGTGTTTATGTGCCATCTCTGTTCCCTTTGGTGACATGTCTGTGCATCTTTTTTTTCTGGATGGATTATCTTTCTACTGTAGGGTTTGGAAAATTAAAGGTGCTAGGTGCCAGGTTCTATGGTAGAATGAGCAACTTACACACACACACACACACACACACACACACACACACACGTAGTCTCAGAGCTGACATCCTGGCGAAAGCAGAATAACAAGCTATTCGATGTTGCCAGAAGCTGCAGCCACAGAGGCTGAGGTGGAGGCACAAGGAAGTGACCTAGTTAGAGCAGCGCTGCAGGGGTCTGACGCCTGAGCATGACCTTGGCCATTCCGGGGACGAGCGTCCAGTGCAGGGATCAGAAGATACCCAGTACTCGGGCAGTGCTGTGAAGAGAGGCAGCCTGTGAGGAGCACAGTGAGCTGGGAGCAGGCACGTGACATGCTTTGATTTGCAAAGTGACAGGAAGCCATCAGGGACTCTGAGCAGGGGCAAAGGGATGTTTAATGTCTGCTCCACTGTCCTCAGTGACCCAGCCACCCTCACTCTGTCACCTCCCCTCACAGAGCCCATAAGCGTGAGGGGGCAGTGGGGTCACCTCCCTCCCCTCAAGGCCTTTGAGCCTGGGAAGAGAGGGTGTCAGGAGAGCTATTTAACATTCCTTGGCTGCTCAATCAGACCCTCTCCCAGACAGACAAGTGTCAAATATTCATGAAGATGACCCGTGCTCACCCATCTCTGCTCCTGCCTCCCTCACTGTGGGATGGGCCCAGGCCACAGGCTTGACTTTTCTGTGGGAGTATGGACAGGCTCCCTTTTCTCTGCCCTTCTTTCTCTTCAGAGTTCTCTGCTACCTCTGGAAGGAAAACTGTCACCGCCCTTGCCTTGAAAGGCTCAAATTAAGAATTCTGGCCACTCCACTAGGTAGAGGAAGCCAGTGCAGGTGTGGAGAAGTCTCCCTGACTCTCTACCAGGGAGAAAAATGGCATGAGGACCCCTTAGCCCAGGGCATTCATAAGCAACTTTGGGAGATTGTAGATCTGGTTAAGGGATCCCAACACCCACCTTCTCAAATCTCTCCAGGGACCTGGCCCCATGAACAGCCACTTTGGAAGCCCGTTCAAAGTTCAGATTATCTGAACTTTGGAGTCAGAATGCTACACCACAGTGTGATGTGTCCTCACACTCCTCGGGGACTTAGTTTCCTTACCTGTAAAAAGTGGTATGACCCCACCTCACAGGATTGTGTCAAGACGATGCATAGCATGCATTACAGGGTCTCAGCCCGCCCTTGGGGATCACAGGGTCCACCACACCTGCCTAGGGTGTGGTGCCAGCACTGGGGGTGGGGGTGGGTGGGTGGGGTGGGGGTTTAGGGGTGGGCATTGAAACTGTGAGGTCCATCTCAGCTTCTGCTCCCTCCCCATGTGCAGAGTCTTCAGCAATGAATTTATGAGATAACGAAGTACCAGCTGCCCGACCCACCCTGCCCCCTGCTCCTTGGCCAATATACAGATTGTATCCATCAAGGCCGTTCCTTTCCTGAATGAGATGCTTAATAATGTAGAGGTGCCTCTGACCCAGCCAGGGGCATGGTATACGGAAGCACGTGCCTGTGTGTGGGTCTGTGTATGTATGCATGTATACATATGTGTGTGTTCAAGTATGCAAGTGTGTATGCACAATATGTGCAGGGAGATGCCTCCTTCCGTATCCCTGGCATCCCTTCCCTCTGCACCAATGTTCCTCACTACCAAGTGAGCCTTGGAGAAGGGAAAGAATGAGGTGACACTCTCTTGCTGAGAGTATGAGGTGATAACAGAGCCAAGACCTACCCGTTCCATGACGTGCTAGTGGGAGACAGAACACAGCTGAAGCGAAGCAGAGGCCCAGAGGCTGTCATGGCTGACTGCAGCCTGCCCAGCCAGGAGCTACCCTGCCACCACAGGGTCTAATGATGGCCGACAGTTTGATGGACAGGCTTGAAGGCCAGTATTGCCATAGGCAAACAAACCTCTCTGCTCTGAATCCTCCACAGTGGCTCCAGGCTGACCTTTTCCAATTCACACCTACTCAAATTTAAGTCCTACTGTCTCTCAACACCCCACTCCGGGTTCCCCTAATTAGCTGGCCAGATGGCCACGGGCAGGCTGCTTTAGGTGGTCACACAGAATTTCATCCACACTCAGGCTCGCTTCCAGTCAAGGCCAAGCAAGGCTCTGATTGGGAGAAAGGAAGTGCACTTACCTCACGGTATCCCCTCTCTCTTCTCTAGGCTTCAGTGAGTTCTCTAAGGAGCTGTTCCGCTCTGTCAGCCAGGGTGGTGAAGTGGGGAGCTTGAGATGAACAAGTCAGGCGTCACTTACTTACGGCCTTGCTTCTCCGGAACTCACTCTTCTTCTGGGGCCCCACCCAATACCAGAGCCTGAGTGCAGGACTGAAAGAAACCATGAGGGGTGAGGGGGGCCCACAGGGCTGCCTCAGCTTTCAGAGCAGGTTCCCGATAGGGTTCGGACTGGCCTCACCCAGGATACCGGAGTGGCCAGATGGGACCTTCTGGAGGTCCCTCCTGTGAGCCTGTGCTTTAGAAGCCTCCTCCCTCCACTCCCCCTGCAGGAAGCAATGAAGGCATCGGATGGCAGCCTCCTGGGAGACCCTGGGCGCATCCCGCTGAGCAAAAGGGAAGGCATCAAGTGGCAGAGGCCACGGTTCACCCGCCAGGCCCTGATGCGTTGCTGCTTAGTCAAGTGGATCCTGTCCAGTGCTGCCCCACAAGGCTCAGGTAGGACACAAGTGGCTGGGGGCCAGAGAGAAATGGGAGAGATCACGCTAGCTCTGCCTTTCCTGAGGCCACCTTGGGCCATACTGCCTCCACCTCTGTTGGGGAACGTGTCTCCACTCATTCACACTCTCCCTTCACTGATGGACTGTTCCACACAGAGACCCGAGCTCTAGCACCGGATTGTAGCAGGCCGGGACCACAGATAGGTTCTTCAGAGAGAGCCTGGGAGATAGAGGCAGGCTGGAGGCTGAGAAGCCAGGCCCTGCCTCACCCCGTACTCACCTGCAGAGCTGTCTTGAACATCTCACACATCCTTTCCAAGTCCTCTATAGAAAAGGGCTCTGGACCTCCCTACCCACAGGGCAGATCTGGTACCCCCTGGTTCTTGCCCCATGTACCCAAAGACTGAGGCTAGCATTCTGGAGTGTTCACGGCACGGGAGTGAGGACAGCAGTAATAACTGTGCTTCTTTACAGCTATTTGGGGTGTTTATGAGGAATGGTAGTACTGAAAATGCAGAGGCAACCTCACGAGCCCCTGCGGTCTCTCTCACACCTTTGTACGTGAGTGTCCACACACACACATGTACATATGTCACGCGTGTGGAGTGCAACCCCATACCAGCATTCCAGGATCAGTTGCAAGGTCCCTCGCCACACCGCATATGTTTTTGATGGCATAGAGGGCATGTATGAGTATCTATCGCCGGGGCGAGGTACATGCATGGCCTGGAGACCTGCTTTGTGTGTTTTCTTAAACCACACGCTCTTGCTGTGTGATTTCTAGGGAGCCTCAGTCTCCTTGTCGGACAATGGGCACAGTCAGTGTTCCCAGCCTCCCAGGTTGGCTGGTACTCCTGAGAGGGGGAGAGGTAGCCAGCACAGTGGCTCGTGCATGTGTATGCATGAAGGGACAAGGCAGCTGTGTCCTAAGACCTCATCTTTATCTCAAAGCCTACTGCTCTTAGCTCGATTCCAGTCCATGAGAGCCCCGCCCCTTGTGAACTAATGTCACTCTTAGCTGACATTCGTTTCCTTTCCCATGGAAGCAGCAGCACATGTGGGGAGCCTTCCCAGGCCAAGCTTTTTTAAGGCCTTGCAGGTGGCAGAAGTGTGTGATTTGCACTGGTGTGAAAATGTTTCCCCTTGTCCACCAGAGTGGACTCCAAGAGCTGTGGTACTCTGCTGTGGCCTCTGGGTGTGTCCATGGGACTCAGCTCCACCCAAGATGCCTCAGTTTTCTGTCCCCTTCGAACCCAGAGTCTCACCTCCCCCATATCTGTCATCTTGTGTTTTCCTGGACAGATAGAATATGGCAGCTACAGCCAAGGCCTCTGCTCTCTTCTGTAAGTGCCCACTCTGACCCACAAGGCACTGGGCAGGAGTGGCTCTGGATGGCACTGTATACCTGTGATGGCAATGCATGGGGTGGAGCATCTGAGAGCAAGCAGGGTGTGTCCACACCCCACTCAGTAGCTTCTTAGAAGACAGAGTCTTTCCCAGTCACTCCCTCCAGAGGTACACAGTACAGGGTAAGGCCAGGAGAGCGTGGAGCCGCCCAGCCCATCCTGTATTTGCATGGATGGACATGTTTATCAAAAGTTGCCAAACACCAAGAGGAGGAATGGCTGATGGGAAGCAGGCCGTGTGAAGCTGTGTGAAGCAGGAGCTGCAGCCCACCCCTCCCCTCTTTGTGTGTGTGTGTGTGTGTGTGTATTAAATGGCTTGTCTAGTTCTCCAGAGATTAGGGCCCAAGCACCTTCACCTTTCAGGCAGGGACCCCACAGACTCAGGAGTGGAGATTCCATATGCCCCGACTCCCTTGGGTGAGCTCCTGAGCGTCAGTCCAGACATACCCATCAACATCCTTAAGGAGGACTCCATTGGCGTGACCACACTGGCAGCTTTGTGTGCGTGTGAAATGCCACGCTGTGGTTGATGAGTCTGCTTCTCAGGCTCTGGGTGCACAGAACAATAAACACCATTCAGGGGCTCCACCACATGTCCAGCGAGGCCTGCCACAGAATCCTAAGCACTGGGTGCCCATGCGGTCCAGCAGCCCAGACGCCGCCCTTGTTGGGGTTTTTCCATTCAGCTGTAGAATCCAAAAAAACAAGTATCTGGGATCACTAAGTGGAGGTCAAAGCCCAGCCCAGCATCCTCAAGACTGGAGTGAGTTGGGACCCCAACACAGAATGGGCAAGACTCAGGGACCGCAAGGTGGGGGTGCAAGAACTGGTCCAGTTGTGGCTGTGCCCTGGGAGTTACCAGGGGCACCGTGGCAGGGTCTCTAAGATGCATGGGTCCAGAGGGTGGGGGTAAGGCAGACAACTTGACTCCCCACCCAGAAACAGCCACACTCAGCCTAGGACCCTAAGGACATCTCCTCAGCATACCAGAGCTGTGACTCTGGCCTTCCCTGTAGGCGGCCCTTCCTGGCAGAGTGCCTTCGGAGGGAGGCGTGGTTTCAGCTCTGGCCGATGCCACCAACTGGACAGACCTGCTTCTCAAGTCTGCCTCCCCAAGAAGTCCATGAGCTTTGGGGTTCTTCAATTATCTAAATTAGAATAAAATCTTCCCCACATGGCCTGGGTCCTGAGGTAAGTGAAGGCTGAGACCCTGGGTCTGGGGAAAGTCACAGAAACCCTAGAGGAACAGGGAACCACAATGTGACAAAGCCTACATCTCAGTTGTCACACTGCGCAGCTCCCAATCCTGAGTCACACAACATCACCATTCATGGAACCAAGGCTGTGCTCCCAGGGCTGTGCTCCCAGCCCCCCCCCCCCCAAGTGTGGACACACAGGCTCATCAGCCATGCAAATCACAGGCTCAGTTCAGATTCAAGAAAGGACCTATGGACTCCCTGTGCCTTGGACTGCAGAGTAGAGTGGCCATCTTTAATCCACTCCAGAGAATTCTCAACAGAGCAAACCAAGCCTTCATTCCTTAGAGGTCTATACTGTCTGTGGCCCTGCCTTGGGAGCTATTGTAATCCCCATTGATGGGTTATTAGGAGTCTCAGAGGTGCCACTGAGCTGAGACACTGTCCTCCGTGCCACTGTATGGCTCTGTAAGCTACTCCCAGGACCAGTACTATTACCTGCCTGACTCTTATCAACTGGCCCTTTCTAATTGATAAGAGCAGTCCAAAGGGGCCAGGTGACCATCTTAGGCTTTGGGTCAACAGCCCCTTAGATGTCTCCCCTTGGGTCTTCTACCTCTAGAGTCTAAATTCTCTCAAATGAAACCCAAAGTGTTGGAGACAGGAAAAGCACTGAATGGGTAGGGAGCTTAAAGGACCACCTGCTGGGCTCGCCTGGTCCCTGGGCCACCTTCTGAACACGTTAGGACTGTGACCCGTGTGTGGTCGTGACTGAATCAATCTTGCAGCTGCTTCCAACCTTCCCTGTCTTTAGTTGGCATCTCTGCTATTCCAGTTGGGCCCAGAATGGGGCGAGGGGAGGAAGAGCAGGATGTGGAACAAGCCCTTTGGTTAATGACAGTGATGTGTGTGACCTCCGAGTGTGGTGTGCGGGGAGTCCTGGAGGGTCTGAAACCAGGGGCTAGTCAATGCCAGTAAGAGTGGCCCCTGGTCTACAATCTAAGGATACAGCTGAGCTTGTCTGCCACCTGCTGGCCAACCGTGCACATGACACCATGCGGCAGTAAGGGCAGCCAAGAAAGAGAGGCTCTTCTCTTGAATGCTGAGTAATGTAAGTCAAATAAGATAAATGGTACTCTGTTTATGGGCAGGTGCTGCCATGGCTAGGAACATGGCTGGTTCTTGGGCTGTCAGGCACATTCCCAGCCCTGGCACCTTCTCAAAAGCATTTAGAAAGGATTCATGCCCCAGATGGGTCCTTCTCCGACCATGTCCCCCTTCCGCCTCCCTGACACCTGACCCCATGGTTAACCACAGGCCATGATCAATGGAAGCTTTCCTGGGGCCATGACTCCTCCCAGGCAGCATAAGAAGCATCTGTACAAAACATTCTCCTCTCCACGTCACAAGGATGGGGAAGAGGTCCCTTTCCACTGCCCTTGCCCTGAGGTGCCTCTCGACTTGGTGTCACCTTTCCTGCCACTCTTGTCAGTCACACACGATTTCCCTCAAACAGACATTCAGTGTGGTCAAAGGGGAGAATGAAGCAGCAAGGGCAGAGCTACCTGCCTGCCTGTCCACCCCACACCCTGGCTTGGATCTCACCTGTATCAGCACACCTGCTGACAAAGACACACTCGCACAATCCACTATAGACCTGAGGCCAGCAAGAGATTCCTAGTTCCCGGGGAGGGGGTTGGGGGAAGGGTAGCTCAGGCTCATGACTACCCAGCACCTACAGACTTCAATCTGTCTCCACAGTAGCTCAGTAGCCTGCAACTAGCTGTGTGTAGAGGGAAAGAGGTTATTGCCAAAGAAAGATGTTTTCTGGAAACTTGAGTGCATGGGGTTCTCTTGTCCGGACCTGCATGGACCCGGAGGGTGTCAAAACTTGCCTTAGACACATTTTCTGTGCTTGGGTTGCTGCATACACTGAGTTGGTAGACACAGGCCTGAGCTGCCTGCTGGCCCTGCTGCACGGCCTTGGTGTGTGCTCAGTAAATAGCTCAAAGCAGCATACATGACCAGGTACACAGCAGGTGTCACCCAACACTGCGTTTCTTCACTCAGTAGAGTGTGCAACACACACACGAGTTTGGCTTCTGCTTTGGAGGAGGTGATTTGACTGGAGCTGTGAGGAAGCCCAGGTGTATGGGAGTTGAGGCTTCTGTTGGGGGAGGGGGGCAAGAAGTACCTCACCAATACCTACCTCTGCATGTAACAGAAGCCCTGCGCGACAGTGGCTCCATTGGAGTTAGGAAGTGACTGCAAACATCTGCAAACTCTGTTCTTTGTCCCTTTCCTCCACTGCAAAGTGGTTACTTCCACTCTAGTCATTCTGGGATCGTTCCTGGCAAAAGAAAGGAAGAGATAGATGGGAGGAGAGCGTGCAGCCAAAGGTGTCAGTAGAGCAAGGCAAGCTCAGAAGGCTCTAGAAGGCTGTTTACACTTCACTAGCCAGAACGGGGCCACACTGACTGCAAGGAACGTGGGAGAGCGGCACTGTTGTTTTTCTGGTTTGCTTTGAGACAAGCACTCCTCGCATGCTCCAGGTTGGCCTCAAACTTGCAAAATAGCTGGGGCTGACCTTGTCCCCAATCCCTGCATAATGGGATTAAAAGTGTTAGCCATGACTTTTTGCTGGGGATTGAACCAAGGGCTTCTTCATGCATGTCAGGTGAGCGTTTTACTGAGTCTGCTATATCCCTAGCCCTAGAGTAGTAGCTTCTCACTGAATATTCTTCCCTCTGACACATCCTGACGTCTACAAGTAAAAGCAGAGAGAAGACTGGGTGGCCAAGGACCTCAGCAGCTGTCCACGTGTCCAGGAATGAGAGCGGGAAGTTAGCGGTTCCTGCTCTAACCATGCTCTGGGTTGTCCCCAGACCATTTCCTCTCTCCTTTTGCTATCAGACCCTCAGGTAGGATGGAGCTCTGGGTAATAAGTAGAAGCGAGGAGTGAAGAGGAGACCAAAGGCTGGGCAGGGTAGGAACAGGCTGTGGAAAGTCCCGGGGCCTGTGAGGTTCACACCCTGAGCTGCAAGTCACACTGGGCGCCACCTCCTCCTGAGGTGCTAGAGCAAAGCCCACCCCCGTCCCGGCTTTTTACAGCTGCTTGCACTTATTTGGAGAACAGTGAGCTCACAGGGCCTGGAGGTTGAGGAGATAAATGCAGGTACCAGGCAGGCTCAGGGAGACACAGCAGATCCTGGGCTGAGGGGCTGTTAGTCTTTGGCAGGTTCTTGAGAGCAGGAGATAGTGAAACAGGCCAAGAGATACACTAAGACCAAGAGAGACACTGAGAGAGAGATTTGAAAGAGAACCAAGCTAGAAGCAGGTGTGGAGAGGGCAAGTCCTCCCTAAAGAAGGGTGCTGAGCCTAGGGGGTTGGAAAGGCCAGCAGAGAACCAGAACCTGGCCAGCGCCATGTCAGGGTGTGGCAAGGGCTGCTACCCGAGACTGCAGGAGTGTCAGCATGGCTGTAAGAAGCACCTGGGAGACATCATCAGCTTCTTCTTCCGCTTCATCTCTGGGAACCTTGCTCGAGGTGAGGGCTGCCTTGCCGGGACAGGGATACCAGGTGCTGGAAGATGTCATTTGAGGCTGGGGACTGTGGCTCCTCCTTTTGGGGTGGGGCATGGATAAAGGGACTTGGGAACAGGATAAGTCTCTGTGCTTTGTACATTCCCATGGGGACCCCTGGCCCTCGGAAAGCCAAGCCAAGACTCAGAAGGCTGGAAAGAGATGGGCGGTCAGGATCCTTATCCTCACAGTGATATAGACCCAAGCCCGCCTAACTGCTCTGGAGAGCCCTCCCTGCCTGGCACATGTGGGCTCCTCTATCCCCACTGCTCCCCAGCTCCCTTCCTCCCCGAGGACTCTCCTCTTCTATCAGAACCAATATGGACCTATTGTGCCATGCAGAGGAGACAGAGGAAAGAAGGGGCCCAGTGTGTGGTAAGACTGTGCATAAAGGAGATCTATCAATGACAGCCTTCTTTAAGTCTTCAGAAGCCCACTCATCGGGAAGACTTGACAGGAGGCCTAGCTCCGTCCTGGAAGTGGGAGGAGGGGAGCTTCACAGTGGGTTCTTTCTGTGTTGCTTTCTCTCCCTCTCATCCAAGCTTGGCAGAGCCTGCTGACTGGCAGGGGCACTTCCTACCCAGAAGGGGAGGGAATCTTACAGATGGGGATCTGAGAACTGGGGTGTGAAGAGCTTCAGACCAGGACCCCTGGGCTCTTTTTCCTATCCTGTTATTGGAGGAAAAGAACCTAGCTAGGCTAAATCAGTCATGTGATTCCCTAAAGAGACTCATAATTAAATCTATAAAACAAAGATGAGCCCTCATAGGCATGTGACACACAAAGCAGCCTTCTGCTTCAGGGAGCTGTCAATGACCCAGAGGGGTGACATGCTAAGCAGTGAGCAAGCCAGACCAGAGCTGTCGACCTCCCTCTTAGGGGTGGAGCCTGTCATGCCTAGTGTGGGATATCCACACGAGAGTCAGGCACACCTGAGAGCTATCAGGTTAGCAAATAGCATGTTGTTGTTGTTGTTGTTGTTGTTGTTGGTGGTGGTGGTGGTGGTGGTGATGATGGTGATGATGGCGGTGGTGGCGGTGGTGGCGGTGGTGGCGGCGGTGGCAGCAGAGGCTTATGGCTTGAGCATAATGACCAGAGGACAGCTCTTTGGAGTCTGTTCCCTCCTTCCACCTCCACATGGATGATACACAGGAATAAAACTCAGGAAGCCAGCCTCATTTGGCAAGTGCCTTTACCGGTGGAAACACCCCACCAGCTCACAAAGAGCATTTATAAGAAGAAAAGCTTAAAATTGCAATATATTTTCCCGTTTCCAAATCTATGGGAGATTAACTGCATAAAACACCAGAGTGGTGGGAAAATGCTAAGACGGGAGTGAGAAGAACGTGGAAGATGGAGGCTGGCTCTCTTCCCCGGGTGCATGAGGACTCTGTAGAGTCTGGCTTCAGAGTGGTGGCGGGCATCCAGGCCATATCCACGAACAACCAGGGAAGCCACAGCCATTGCCTTAACCCCGTGCCAGGCGTGGGTCAGACCCCTCGCCCTGGTCTCACATCCCCAAGTCCCCCTCAGGTCGCTGAAAGGCTTAGATGGGGAGAAAAGAGCTCAGCTTTTCCCAAAATAAGGAGACTGCAAGGAGGTCACAGAGCAAGGCTACCTCGCTGGTCCCTCAGGGTGACCTACAAGGTCATACCTTTGTGTCGTCCTTAGACTTCTGCTGAAGCTTACGGGGAAAGATACAGAGAGCCCAGAGAGTGAGAGATGAGTCCCGAGAACAGACTCTCGTCTCAGCTTCTCAAGACAAGGTGGAGGCAGAACAGAGGCCAGGGAGGGCTGTCAGCTAAAGCAGCAGAGACCCACAGAGGCCGGCAGAGCTGTCGGCTACGGCCTCAGGGACCCTCTCTACCCCTGTCACAGAGCCCATCTGACCTGAATTGTCCAAGTATCATTCTGATGCCCTAAAAATACCCTCCTACAGATAGATGCGAATGCACACCCAGGTTCCGCTGAACTCCTGATTGAGGATGCTAGCCAAGTGACAAAGCTGACTCCAATCAGAAGGAAACCCAGGGAGGGCTTGGGACACACAGGGCACAAGCAAGATGGCTCAGTTATTCACAAATGATGGGGAGCAGATCAGGGGCCAGGACGGATCACCTATAAGGGCATCTTTTCTACCAAAGAAAAGAGAGACATGTGCACCTGGGGACCAGTCATGGTCACGCCCAGTTCTCCCAGGCAAGTCAGGTGATTCTGAAGGCAGACTGGATGCCTTCATTTGTAGCGTTTGGAAACAGAGCCCCATCTTCCAGGCCGAGCTCCAGCCTCTCACCACATCTGTTTCTTCATCGGTAAGATGGAATGGATGTAAACATGAGGTCATCAAGATGGTCCCTGCCGGCTGTGTGTGTGACAGCCATTCCTTCTTGTTTTCCTGGATGTTTTTACCTTGTTGAGCCGGCTCCTGGGTTGGCTCTGCTCTGTGCCAATGCAAATGCACACCACAGCATGCTCTGTGAGACCCCACCAGCATCTATAAAGAACCACAGGAATGGCTGGGCAAGCAATATGACTTTGTAACATTGAGTGGAGGTTTCTTCCATGTGTCGGCCAAGTTAGTGTCCTCGTTTGTGACGATAGAGAGGATAAGTTTTCAAAATCAACCAATTGTGACTTTTTTTCCCATTCCATTGACCAGGCACAAGGCCTGGGGGGTTGTGTGTGTTAGAGCTTCCAGACCCCTGCAGGGAAGGCTGAATTCTCACCTCTGACCTCTCACCTCTCAGTAGCCCTGTCCCTAGCTGCTTTTGTCTGAATTCTGGAAGGTCCCATGTTCCATCATTGTTCTGTGCACCTGACAAGCCGTTACCTAGTGAGGTGGACCCCATTAAAGCCTGCCACAAACAGTGTAGCCATCTTTCTTCAGAAAGTGGTGAGTTTTCTGGGCTGGTAAGGCACAGTGGTCCAGGTTCCTTTGTGCTCCAACCTCTGCCCATTCTGCCTCCTTCCTCTGTAAGTCCAGTTAAAGGGGAGAGAGGGAAAGGCACGCTGGAGCGCGGAGTGATGGGGTCGGCTGGATGCTCTTTAAGCTGTGTAAAATACTGGGTCTCAGCAGCAGACTCCCCCTGGCGTATATAGTTTTAAGTGGCCCTGGTCTCTGCCTCCCAGGTGGAAGGTGTGGAAGATTCTTTGAGATGATAGGAAATGGAGACAGGAGCAACTTTCAAATGTTCCAGAATGGAAAAGGAACATGTTTGAGGATGCTCTGGGAACGGCAGAGTCACTGTGGCAGAGGAGGCCACACCTGCTGTTCCCAGGCAGATGTTCGTGGACCATGGAGCCTGGCGTCTCTCAGGAAAGAGCGCCGAAGCCTTTCCAACCTCCATGTGCATCCCTCTCTCCGACCCTGGACCACCACATTCCCAAGCTTCTCTCCAGCCTCCACCCACCACCCACCACTGCCAAAGCAGCTCACTTAATAGGCATTTCTCAGTCTGCCCACCAGGGGGCAGAAGAGGCTGGGGCAGCAAGCCTCTTGGACAGTTTTAACCTTTTAGGACAGGTCTTACCTAGGCTGTTAATCTCTCTCTCTCTCTCTCTCTCTCTCTCTCTCTCTCTCTCTCTATCTATCTATCTATCTGTCTGTCTCTCTCTTGCTCGCTCACTCTCTTACACACACACACACACACACACACACACACACACACACACACACCTCTGAGGATTAAAAGCACAGGATCTGCCATTCATGGGCTGCTAGCTTTCTCTCACTGATGCATCTTGGCTTCTGATTTCCTGAGCCAAGCCAAGAACAGACCAAGTGCCTCTTCCAGTTGGTGGCCCACCCACCCCTCGCTGTCCATGAAATCTCTACACTAGTAGTTAGGACTCCGTGTTATACGAATGGCAGTGGCCTCCTCTTGTGCTACTCCAGAGGCTTCAAGGGTGTGGTGGTCTCCTTGAGGATGTTGCCTTTGGAGCCCCCTTTTGCAGTACTTCCCCTTTCCAGTGTGAAGAACTGGGCAGGCTCTGAGAAGGAAGAGAATTGAAAGGGTCGGGCGGGGCACAGGAAAATCTACATTTACAATCTTTCTCTGGACACACAGACCAAGGCTCCTGACCTCCATCCCATAGACCAAGGTGTCTCTGAGGTGAAATAAGGAGCAGGGAGTGTCTTTCAGTGGAGAGCTAATTGCATCCCCTTTCCAAAGGCTTGGCTCGTGTCTGTTGGAAATAATGTGGAAGACTGTGAGTAGATGGGGGGGTCTATTTAGTTAGTTAGTTCTTACCTTTTTTTTTTTTGAGACATTATCTTTCTATTATGTATCTCTGGATGTCCTGTAGACCAGGCTAGCCTCAAACTCACAAAGATACACCTGCCTCCGCCTCCTGAGTATTGCAATTAAAGGAATGCACCACCACACCAGGCTCAAAAAAAATTAGTTTTAACTATTTCCATTTGCAAACAAAGGGGTCACTCTTATGGACTTTTCCAACATGGAAGGAAATGGTGAGGGGGTTTTTAAAGCCCAGAGACTACAGCACAAAACCCTTGCTTGGCCAAAGCTGGCCCAGGAGGTTGAAGAGAGTTCTAGGAACTGGCTTGTTAACAGGCAGCAGGGCAAGATTGAGGGAGACTTCCTGATCAGATGCTGCAGAAGACAAATGCACAGAGGTGTTGCAGAGCACAAGGTGTTGTTAGGCTGGTGACAGTCACAGCCCCACACCCCCACAGTCAGCAAATGGCCCTCAGGCCTAACGAGTGAGCAGAGCCCAGAATCTGGGGCAGGGATTAGATGGATGGAAGGTGGCAGCAGCAGCTGTACTGTTTAGTTCAGCAGGAACAAAAACCCACGAACACACCACACAGTCTCTAACTCTCAAGAAGGGCACAGTGACGGGGTAAATTTGCAGGAACCAGGGCAGCAGCCAGCAGCAGCTTGGGTCGCTCTGAAAGCAGGAAAGGATCTCAGGCCGGGGGTGAGATAAGGATCCAGGAAGCCATTGTCTCCTGTTCTCAATGCACAGGGGTTGACCAATAGCATCGGGAAGATCCTTGGCTCCTAAACCCCTCCTGTGCCTGGAGAGAGGGGGTGACCATGGTGAGAAGGGAGTGAGCTAAGTGCTGGCTGTGGGCCAGGCAGGTTCTGTACCCACACCCATGCCATCAGCAGCCAACATACTACCACCTTCCATGGGGAGAGCTTAAGGCGTAAGAGAGGAAATGGTTGGTCCATCAACTCACTCATCCATCTGTCCTTCCATCCACCTGTTTGTCTGTGTTTCCTGCCATGTGCCCACCCACCCATGTATCCACACATTCACCCATCCATGTATCCGCTCACCCATCAGTCCACCTGCCCATACATTACATACTTGGCCTTGCAACTCCACAAAAGTCCGGCACAGAGTAGACCTTGAGTCTTGTTGAGGACAAAGGATCCAGCAAGGCCTTTCCAGTTCTCACCAGACAGGTTGCTTTCTTAGCCCAAACGTGTTTGGAAACTGACTGTGGCCAGGGAATTTGTTGTTGTTGTACTAGACAGAGGCTCCGCATCTGTTGCAAACCCCTCCGAAGAAAAAGGCACAGGCAAGGGATTAGGTATAGTTTATCCCTTGGCCTGTTGTGAGGATCTCAAGCCCCTACATATTCTCGGCAAGCTTTGTTGATGTTGGGGAAATGCCCAAACATAAGAGCAGACTCCACTGACCCTTCTCCCAACTCCTTGGCCTTTGTCTCGGACCTGCTGCACAGATGTGAGGTGTCTGAGGTTGGGTGTGTATGTACAGGAACACCAAGCAGAGGCCTCTTCCTCTACTCTACACAGCTCTCTCAGCCTTGGTGTCCCAGCTTATGAAATCCAACAGGTTCTGGTAAAGAGCTAGGGGCTCCACCATAGCACTGCTGGGGGAGGTAGATGTACAGTGGGTGGTTGAGCTATTTCTAAGCACAGATCTCACAAGGAAATTGGTTGAGGTGAAGCTTGCAACACATGCAGTGACATCCACAAGAGCACTCGAACACACACACACACACACACACACACTTTCCTGCTCACTATTTTCATAGGCTCAGTGATAAGCATGTCTGCAGCCTGTGTGTTGGAGATCAGGGCCTGTTGTGGCAGCACTGTCAGCCTATGATACAAGGATCCTTGGAGAAGGATCCTGCCTGACACATGGGCAACCTGGCCTGTATGGGGCCCCGTAGTACCAGGAGTCAGGGCTTGCTGTGGGGCAGAACCTTGCAGACAGATGGAGGTCAGGATCCCTTTCTACCCAACCTTTAGATGCATCCTCAGGCATGTGGACTAGAGAACTTTTCCCTCTGAGAAAGAAAAGGGGGAGCTCGGTGGAGGATGGGGGAGTAGATGGTCCTAGGGTTAGCCCGAGGGTTTCCAGAAAGGGTTGGAGAGACCTTGAGCTGTATCCAAGTGACAGAGCGAGTCCTTTCACCTCTCAGCCTATTTCCTCACCTTAAGGAAGGGAAGTGGTGGTAGACTGAATTCCCATCTGCTGTGAGGATTAATGAAGCCAGAGCAGTCAGTCAGAGCAGCCTGGTGCATGTCCTAGCTTGCTTTTCTGTTGCTGTGATTAAACATTCTAACCAGCCTTCCCCCGAGGAAAGGGTTTATTCAGCTTACATTTCCAGGTCACCGTCTATCACTGAGGGAAGCCAGGACAGGAGCTCAAGCAGGAACTGTGGAGGAACTGACTTGCTAGCTAGATCACCTGACTGCTAGCTTTCTCAAATGGCCGGGGATGGTGCTGTCCATGGTGGGCTGGGGCCTTCCACTTTGGTCAGTCAAGACAGTCTCAGACAGGACTACAGGCAGCTCTGGTCAAAACCATTCTTCAGTTGCAGTTCCCCCTTAACAGGTGACTGAGCTGTGTTCATAATGAAAACTAACCAGGACTGGTCACAATAAGCCTCTAGTAACCACTTGGGTCAAGGCTGAGTCTTAAAGCATCACAAGCATGCTTGCAGACACACACACACACACACACACAGGAGCTGCATCATACTTGGGGGTGGGGCCGGGGCTATTGGTGAGAGAACTCCTCTATAGAGATGTGAGTAGATTCTTTTTTTTTTTTTTTTTGGATTTGGTTTTTAAGAGACAGGGTTTCTCTGTGTAGCCCTGGCTGTCCTGGAACTCACTCTGTAGACCAGGCTGGCCTCGAACTCAGAAATCTGCCTGCCTCTGCCTCTGCCTCCCAGAGTGCTGGGATTACAGGCGTGCGCCACCACCGCCTGGCCTAGATTCTGTTTTAATTAATCCCAAGCCTTGCAATAAGGCAGGGTGCCAGGTATCTGTTTCCACCTGTGGCCCTGTCAGCCCACAGGCCAGTGTGGCTTGCACTGCTGCATGCTGGGACTTATTAACAAGCACTGAAGTGGGTATCACAGCTCATTTTATAGGTGAGGACTGTGGTCAAGGGGGATTAACAATACCCATCCATTCATCCATCCATCCACTCTTCCCACCCACTCACCCATTTACCCATCCATCCATCCACCCATCCACCCATCCACCCATCCATCCATCTGCCCACCTATCCATCTGTCCAGCTGCATTCAGGCTACTGCAGACAAGCTGTGCATGACACTGCACTCTGTACCCTGTACCATAAGGGTCCCTCACCACAGATCTCACACGACACTGGTCTGGCTGCCGAGGAGGTAGAGAGCGGGGAGGGGCCTGGAACTGGGCATCTTTGTAAGCTCGATGAGGGGGGGGGTGTGTGTGATACAGACCCCTGTGTAGAGTATGTTGGTGGCTCACACATTTTTCCCGAGTAAATATTTACAACCATTATGGCAATTGATCGCCTTCGATCCTGTGCGCAGCTGTGAGACAGCCCCGCTTAGTCATGCTTTCTTAAAAACAGCTTCTTCCCCTGAGCCGCTTTAATAATTCAGCTCCTAATTGTCTCCGAGCGCAAACTTGAAAATGCCAACTCAGGGCCTCCATCCCCACCCTGATCCCCCCTCATCTTCCCTGCAGGGCTCTCACCTCTTCCCTGCTGCAGACCTGGCCCCAGCTGTGGTCATTTTAGTGAAGGGCTTGGGACCTGGTGGGCTCTGGTGGCCCTGCTCTGTGCTGAAGGCAGGAGGACAGCTGAGTGTAATTGAGCTCCGGGGCCAAGGCCAGAAGAGGCAGCAACAGTAAGTTCTAGCCACTGCTCCCGGGGCACTTGGCATAGCTGCGGGTGGCAAGAAGACATGGGGCACCTTAAGGTGACAGGAAAGCCAAAGAGGCTCTGAGACAGCCATACCGCACCCGCCGCACCTAGTGGGTGAGTGGGGAGACCAAATAAATATCAACATAGCGGTTGTACATGATGCCACTCTCCTGGTGGGTGGTGCTCGCCAGAGCCTTCCAAGGGTTGTTCACATCTCCATGTAGGGTAAGGTCCTGGGAATTACATGGTGGCCTAGCTGTGCCTCTGTAGCAGGATAACCAGGGGTCACCTAGAGCTCCACTCTGAGCTATGTGTCCCTGTCCAGACAGGCCCAGCAGGGCAACATTAGTGGGTGCCATGGAGGATTCTCAGTTCCTCCTGAGCACCTAGGGGTGTAAAATCTTCAAAGCCTAGCTAAGGCCAACACTGAGATCACATTCTGCAGTGACGCACCACACACACACACATGCAGACACACATAGAGACACACAGACACACACACAGAGACACACAGAGACAGACATACAGACAGATATACTTACAGACACACACATATAATATATTAATATAATATAATAAATATATATTATATATATATCATTCAGCTCTCTGAGTATATCGCATGTCCACCCAGAGAAGGAAAGCAACAGGCACTGAGCTCCAGTCCTTGGCATGGGCTAGGTAACAGAGTTGGAGTTGGGTGGAGGAAGTGCTGGGAGTACCTTCCAGCTCCTAGGACAGATGGACCCAACGACTAGCCAGGGTGAGGAGTGGTGCCCCACCCCCACCCTGTGGCCAGAATGGGGAAGAAGATCCACAAAGCAAAGCCATAATGGGTTTACACTGAACAGTGACCAGGAAACCCAGCACTAAGGCACTCAGAGACAGCTGTAGCCTTCAAATGTGGGCATGTGACCACAAACAGCAGAAGGAACCCAGAGTCGGAGGGTCAGCATACAAGACCTGCCTCTATCTTGGTAGGTCCCAAAGGGTAGACCATTGGCATGTAGCACACATTACCCATCCACCCTGCCCCCAGCCCTCTGCTACATCAGAGCCACAGGGCATTTTTATTCCTGAACTCAGACATGTATCTAGGTGCCACCAACACCCAAGGAAAAATCATATCAAAAGACTTTAAAGCCACACCCATAAGCCTAGCATTTGAATGGCTAAAGCCATTCAAGTATTGTCATGAATTCAATGCTAGCCTGGGCTACATAGTGGGTGTCAAATAAGTCTGGGCTGAAGACCCTGTCTTAAAACAACAACAATACCACTTAAGTTTATCCAGATAAAGACACGGTACACACACAGTCAGTCACTGAGAAAAAAACGTAGAATAAATACAAGAATATAGAGTGAAATATATATGAATGTCCTCAGAGACCTTGAAGCACATTATATGCATTACAAAAAAAGTCTACAATATTGGTAGTGACAGTCTAGTTGTTGAAATATAGAAAATTTCATAAAGAAGCTAAATGATCACCATGCAAAGTGGATTAATAGACTTGACTCTGGCAGCCTAGAAATTCTATCCAATTCTGTACTAAAAGGTAAAGCCAAAAATATGGAAAAAAATAATTTAAGATCCTGGTGTGGTAGCCTGCATCTCTAATTCCAAATCGGCAATCAGTTCAGGGTCAGCACGAGCTACACAGCAAGTTCAAAGCCAACCCATGCTACGTAGCCAGAGCCTGTCTCAAGGCAGCAACAGCAACAGCAACCGATTCTCATAAAGAATTGAAAAGTCAGGGCTGGAGAGTGGCTCAGTGCTTAAGAGCTCTGGCTGCTCTGGCAGATGGACCTGGGTTTGGTTCCCAGCACCCACGTGGCAGTTCACAGATATCTATCCATTTAGCTCCAGAGTGTCTGCTGCCCTTCTGTGGTTTCCACAGTCACCAGGCTCACATGTGGCACACATACACACCATTCAAGCAAGTACCCATAAAACAAAAATAAACCTTTAAAACTAAATAAATAGAATTCTAAAGTCATGGAGGAAAGCCAAGCAGTTTAACCTTTGTCTAAAAGACAACAACTGAGGGGTCTCAGACAAAAACAGGAGAGTGTTTCATTGAACTGTCCAAGAAATTTAGTAAGAAAGGTGTGTGTGTGTGTGTACTAGTTCACATGTATACTTGTATGTGCTGGTGGGCAAGCACATGTGTACACACAAGCGTATGAAGGTCAATGTCAGCTTTCTCAATTACTTTCCAAAGTAAGATTTCACAGATGAGACCACAGACAGACAGACAGACAGACACTGAAATTTCTCCAGCTCCTGCAGGGACATAGGCTATGGCTGAAGGATGCCAGGTTCTGGGACAGCCTAGAACCTGGTTGTTTCCATGGGGTCACTCTGAGGCGTGTGGCATGTCCCCTAAAAACACACATTGGTGGAACAGTGCTTCACATTAGAGCACAGAATGGCCTCAAACTGGAGGTCATCATCATCTCAGCCTTATGGGTGCTGGGATTACAGGTATGACTTGACCCCCTTTCCTGGCTACAGACATTGTTTAAATGTCCCAGTGAAGTGAGTCTGGGAACCGATTTGGTCAAGAAATGGAGAGACTTCTGCTCTTTCTGGTCCCCATTGTGCTGCTGTGTGACCTGATAGTCCAGGCTAGAGCTTGCTTGTTCCCTCTGGCCTATGAAAGCCAAGTGACAGTGACAAGCAGATGCTGCATCTCTGGCCACACTGCCATTGGAGTGACTATTAAAAAGAAAAAAAGAAATACCTAGACCATATGACTGCTCCATGGCCCTGGGGATAAAGCCAGCTGGACCTCTGTATGAGACTCCTGGCTTTTGTCTTTCTCTTCCTTTGTGATCTCCCATTAGAGACCTCTGTCCCCAGCACGCCCTTGTTCTCCCTGTATCCCTGTATACCTGCTACCCCCTTTATGCCAACCCGGACCATGAAACCTCCCAGATCCCTCTAGCCCCCGTTTGGGACAGCAACTTCTTCTACTTTCTCTGTCACAAGCAAACCATTTCTAGTCATGAGTGTCTAACGGTCAATCTCCTCTGTAGTAGAATCATTCCTCTGGGACCTGGGTTGGATCTGCCAACTTTAGTGTCATATCTAGTGTGCACAGGGGGAAAGTCCAGCGAATATCTGTTAAAGGAACACATGTGTGCTAAGGTAAGATCCTGGAATCTTATGTCTTTCTAGACAGAGAAGAACTTAAAACCACCTCCCCTCTAGGTTTCACAAAGTATTTCCTCTCTACCTCCCTAATGGCCTTGCAAGTCCCACTGGCAGCTCCCCTACCCTCCGAGGAAAGGCGGTGAGAGGGATGTTGAGTATTTTCGAGGTACATCGCTGTGCATGATCATCCAAGCTTGATGCTTCTAGAGACAGCTTAGGGTGAGTCCTAGAATAGGTATGAACGAGGCCATGGCTGGTACCTGATATTTTGTATTTGAGTTTCAAGGACTACATCTGGGACATACAAACACCAGGAAATCAAAAGCTGGAGCTATCACCAGTACCACTATTATCTAACGTCCATGCTGCCTTAGGCTCAGAGAGGAAAGGCCACTGTTTGAGGGTCCTCAGCTGACTGAGGGTCAGGGACGAGGACCACACCTAAGGCTTGCTCACCCCCTGGGCATTCTCTGACATCTTCTCCATGTATAAGAGCCTGAGGTTTTGTTTTCTGCCTCCGGCTGATGCAGGACATCTGTACTAGGCATACCTCACTGAGCTGTCAGAGGACACCACCGGGGTGGAGATGCTGGCAGCAAGCATCCCGGATGGAAATTCCCCAAGACACCCCTGGGCCCTCGGCTTCAGTTCCAACAACCAAATGCTCATCTCCTGGACATCTTCACAGATCAGCACAAGGCTGGGACTTGAGAGCACTTTGTGTCAATGTCATCATCGTGAGGATTGATGGCAATGTGTGACCAGGAGGAATGCCAGAGGCAACAAGCTAACTGAGCCAGCCAGTGCGGCTCCCTGGGTGTCCTCTGTGCTCAGGGCTCTGGCCTGGCTTCCTGGGGGTTAGACTAACACTGTGCTGGTTAACACTAGCCTGACACTACGCTACAGCACACTGGGGCAGAGAGGGATGCATTCAGAAAGGATTAAGGCGTGCCTCCCCAATTCTGAAGATGAGGAGCAGCTCAGCCTAGGTCACCCTGGCTCTGATCTCCTGTCTGATCATTACCATGTCCTATAACCAGCAGAGAGATGGGAAAGCCAACTTCTCTCAAGAAACAGAAATTCACCCAAAGAAATTCACAGACGAACATGGTGAGCATTATGCAAACTTTGTTTCAAAGTGAAGTTGGTGACAAAGCAAGGGTGGCTGGTCTGACCCTGTCACGTAGGAGCTGTTTAGTTGCCCTACATGGGAAGTCCTTCAAGTAAAAGAGAATGGGTGAGTTCTCCACCACAGGGACCAGGAAGACAGGCTGACTCATGTCCCTCTTCCTATTGCCTGTTCAGAAATGTTTGGCTCTCATGAGGACAGATGGAGGCTGGCTTCGTCTTGTTGGGGATGGAGACAGGTAAAGCAATTCTCTGTCCAAGGGACAGTCAAACTGGATGCTTTTGTTTCCTCTCTGTTGCTGTGATAAACAACACTCTGACTATAATCAACTCTGGAGGAAAGGGTTTACTTCATCTTACACTTCCAGGTCACAGGTCATGACTTAGGGAAGTCAGGGCAGGAATTTGAACCAGAAACCATGGAGAAATGCTGGTAGCTGGCTTTGCTCACTAGCTTATTCTTAGGAATCTCTTTTCTTTCTTTCTTTCTTTCTTTCTTTCTTTCTTTCTTTCTTTCTTTCTTTCTTTCTTTCTTTCTTTCTTTCTTTCTTTCTTTCTTGTTTGTTTCATTTTGTTCCTTGTTTTTTGATTTTTCCTGGATAGTCCTAGAATTCACTCTGTAGATAAGGCTGACCTTGAGCTCACAGAGATCTGCCTGCCTCTGCCTCCTGAGTTTTGGGATTCAAAGTGGGCTTCACAACCACCTGGATGTATCTTCCTTATACAGTTCAGGACCATCAGCCTAGGGAATGCCACCACCCACAGAGGGCTGGGTTCTCCTACATCAATTAGCCATCAAGGAAATCCCCCAACTGGATTACCTTCTCAGGCGATTCTAGGTTGTGTCAAGTTAATACTTAATAATGTTAACAAGGGCACAGGACTGTGAGAGGAGTCTCTTTTAAACTGGCAGCAGTGGTACTAGAACCACAATGATATTTGGGGATATACTTACATAAAGCCAAGTCACTCCATCCCCTCAGGTCTCCCAAGTCTTTCTTGGCCATAAGAATCATGGGAACTAGGATCATTTAAGAAACACTCGTCTCTTACTTCCTGAGGCAAAGTACAAATAAAAGACAATTCTATAAAGGAAGGTGACTTTAGAAGAGTTTCCTCATGAACTAAGAGGGTTTCCCCTACTTGATATACAGACCAATGGCCAGCTTGTCCTTGGAGACATGCAACATTATCTTGCTTCCTGGCGGGTTCTTCATATGACAAGGTGTGTACATTGTTGACAAAGGAGATGACAAGTCTATACCTCTTGTCCCCACGAGAGTCCCTATTCCCATTTCATTCACCACTTAAGGATTTCTTTTTTCCTAATCTTGAGAAAATGCTGAAGGATGAAGACCTGACTTCCAGCTGTTTCACAGAGATTAGAGACTGTTGGCCCGGTCTATCCCTGGAATAGAAATCCTTGGTCAGGGCGGTGGTGGTGGTACACGCCTTTAATCCCAACACTGGGGAGGCAGAGGCAGGCAGATGTCTGAGTTTCAGGCCAACCTGGTCTACAGAGTGAGTTCCAGGACAGCTGGAGCATGGGGCGCTACACAGAAAAAATCCTATCTTGGAAAAAAAAAAAAAAAGCCTGGATGTTGGTGGTGTATACTTTTAATTCCAACCAAGGTTACAGAAGGAAACCCTGTCTTTACCACCACCACCACCACCACCACCACCCAAAAAAAAAAAAAAAAAAAAAAAAAAAAAAGAAAAAGAAAAAGAAAAAAGAAAGCCTTGGTCACATGATAGAACCACAACAGGACTAACATTCCTCCTCCTGTTTCTCTTCTGTTTTGAAAAGCATTTCTCATAGCTGAGTCTGACCTTAAGCTCCTGGTTGTTCTGTCTGCCTCTCCTGAGCAGTAGGGTTGCAGGCATGCACCACCGCGCTTGGCACCTCCTCGTCTGGAAGACACTCTAAGTTGGCCACTCATTTGTCCTTCCTTGAGCATTTTCAGAACTGTCAGTCTATTGTAGTCTGGTTTCTTATTTGCTCTGCCTAATTGTGGTTTTTCTTCTTCTTTCTCCTGATTGGGATTTGTTCAGCTCATTGAATCTGTTTGCTATCTTTCAACCATTTCTGAAAATTTCTTCAAATTCTAGCATTTTTTCTAGTTTTTTGTTTGTTTTGCTTTTGTCCTCTCTTGGGACCCCAACTATTCATTTATTAGGCTTTACTTTTTTTAATCTCATATTCATTTCTACCTTTCTTCCATTTATTTTAGTCCACTTACATTTAATGTAATCCCTCAGATGGCTGGCCTTCCAACTGACATTTTTTTTTTTCTCATGCCTTTGGTGTTTTTCTCTTCCTCTTTTACTGCCATGTCTTATATTTATACTCTCTTATTTCTTGGCTTGTCTTATATTTATACTCTCTTATTTCTTGGCTTTTTGAAAAATAATTCTTGGTTGAGTGGTGAGCTAAACATGTGTCCAGCTATGTCATCTCCTGCTCTAGGTGATGTTTTCTGGGTTTTTTTTTTCAGGGTTTTGATTCTCAGCATTTTGAACAATATGCTCAGAGATAGTGAAAAGATGCTAGTCAGCTTTCTGTTACTGTAATAAAACACTTGCAGTGACTTAGTGGGGGAAAAGGGGTTTTTTTGGCTCATAGTTTTGTAGATTTGAGTCTGTGGTCTCTAGGCCCTGTCAGTTTGGGTTTGTGGTGGCACTGTACGTCATGGCCAGAGCCTGTGGCAGAGGAGGCCTCAGGAGAGCCAAAGAGCAAAAGGAAGAGTATATGTCAGGATCCAAAAATGGACATCCCCCAGTGGCCTAATTCCTTCTAGTAGGCCCTCCTTTCTAAAGATTCTATTCCTTGGTATGTGGGGGTGGGGTCTTAGAAGGCACTAGGGATTGAGCACCCAGGTTTTCTCACACATGCTAAGCAAGTGCTCTACCATTGAACTATATCCCCAGCTCTCTGCCACTTAACAGTACCATGAGCTGGGGAGCCAGCCTTTGCCACATGAGCCTCTAGGGGACACTCATACAATAACAGAGATAGAGACAGACCAGAGTTTGTTCTTCAGAGCTCCAATGTAATCTGATTAAAAACATACTAATTTGCTATTTTGGAGCCTTTTTCTCCTTAGTTCCAACATCCTGGTCATCTCTGGGTTCTGAGTTGACATCATGATCAGCTACTTTTTCATTCTTGCCACTAGAGATCTTCCATTACATGCTGGATATCACGATTTGTTAAGAGGCCTGATATTAAGTTATTCCCCTATAAATATGGAGGAGGGCTCTTTGGGAGGTGTGGTTCTGACGAGATAGTTTGCTGGGCTCGGTGCTTGCTGTGGAAGCATGCTGAGCTATGTGTGGATCACCACCCTCGACATGAGAGCTGACAATTACCCTGTCACTGTGGGGACAGACAAGGTGGATCCCAGAGGCTTTCTGGACAGCCAGACCAGCTGAAACAGTCAACACCAAGGTTAGTGAGATGCCCTGTTTCAAAAAAAAAAAATACTGTGGAGAGCATTCGATGAAGACACCTAACATCTGGCTTTCATAGATTCACTTCACACATGTTTGCACACAGGCATGCATGCACACATACACATGCACACATTGAATTTGGGGCTGGGAGTATAACTCAATTGTAAAAGTGTATGCATAATATGTATAAAGCCCTTGATTCAGTCACAACCACTGCAGAGATGAGGCATGCTGGCACGTGCCTATCATCCCAGCGTTTGGGAGATACAAGCAGGAAGGTCAGGAGTTCAAGGCCAACCTGAGCACCATGAGATCTCATCTCAATTAAAAAGAAAATTAAACGAAAAAGAAAAAGCAAAAAGAATGAAAATGTCGAGTCTTGTTTTTAGAGTTGTCAGATTCCCAGTCTTTGAGGTTTCAAATGCTCAAGCCAGACCCGGTGTCATCTCTCTGCTGATCCAGCTGTAGAACTCTCAGGTCTCCCTAGCACCGTGTCTGCCTGCATGCGATCATACTCCCTGCAATAACAATAATGAACTAAACCTCTGAGCTGTAAGCTAACCCCAGCTAAGTGTTTCCTTACAAGAGTTCCCACAGTCATGGTGTCTACTGTTTCTACAGCAGTAGAAACCCTAATAAAGATAAGACCTGAGTGACACAACTTTGTGCAACAAAGCCCCACCTCCTCAGTGGTCCATTGCCTCACAATAGCACCACAGACAAGCAATGATACTTTAGACATGAGCCTTCCAGGAGACACTTACCATCCATCCCATGACTCGGTGGCGCCCTCCTTCCCTGGCTCTGGGCCTGTCAAACCATCCCTGCACTCGATCTCTTTCCTTCATCTCTGGGAACACCTGCACGGGGCAGTTCTGAGCGCCACCATTTATGACAGTATACTGAGCGAAATGATGGAATAAATGCGGGGTTCTTTCCATTGCCCCCTTCTCACAAGGATCACTACCCTGTGCCCACTGCTGTTCCAGTGCGCTTAGAGAGCTGCTGTGTGGTGTCTGTGTAGGCCTAAAGGGTGGCTTCCGTCCTGAGCTAAGTCTGCTGCCAGTCTCTCCATTGCTTAGGTTCTCCTTCCCCATGATCGAGAGGATTGAGGTACCAAGGAATGGTGAAAAGTATAGGTTTAGGGCTGGCAACACGTCTCAGTCAGTCAAGATGCTTGCTGCCAAGGCTTCAATCACCTCAGTTCAGGCCCTAGGACCCCACATGATGGAAAGAGAGAACCAACTCCTGACAATTGTCCACATATATGCTATGGCAGTACACACACACACACTGTATTGGCTTTTCTACCTGAACACTCACACGAGAATCTCTGTGTTGGGGCCCTGCCCTGTGCAGCTGTCAGTTGAGATCCTTTCTTCCATGTGGCTCTGTCTTCCCCTCCCCTGGACTTCGTTCTGACTGAGCTGCATGTCCGAGGCCCGTCGTCAGCGTGTGTGTTTTCCAGCCAGTGAGAAACCTAAGGGAACAGAAGGGAGGCTCGCCTACTGTGCTGTGCTGGTTCACCTACATTGTCAACAGGGCTGGACCGGGAATTACCTGGGAGACACACCGGAGACTTAACTGAGGGAAGACCTGCCCTAAACAAAAAAGGGAGGAGGGGGCCAGCTGAGCACCAACACTCGTCCCTCTGAGCCCTAGTCCTCCCGTTCTGTCTTCTCTCTGGCCCCCTTTTTGAGAGTCTGGCCTTCATAACTAGTAAATAATGTATTAATTAGGATTCTCTTGGTGACAAGTAACAGTAACCCAACTCAAGTTGTTACTGGCTCATATAACCGAAAGGTAGCGTTTGAAGGTGCTGTCAGGTACAGCTGGATCCAGGCACACAACAGCTACTGCTGCTTTCCTCCTCCCTCTTATCTCCCCAGGGGACAGCATTCTCAGGCTCCTTGTTGACACCTCAGGGTGCCGATGACTCCGTAAGTCTCCTGTATGGCTCTCGTGGTCCTGGTCCCCTCTGACGTCCAGCCTGAGCTGCCCACTGTAGTGGTAGAAGGCAGCGCAGAGGGGAACAGAGGGCTTGGGGCCACAGGTCAGTTCACCAAAATTCCCGTCCTGTGGCTTCAGGAGCAAAGAGCCTGGCAAGTGGCCAATGCAGTCCTGGTGCAGTTACCAAGTCTGGGTGGGGGTGGGCAGGCAAACATGGCCTCAGTTGAGGTGCAGCCATGGTTAGAGGGTTAAACGCAAAAGGTCAGAATCCCAGCGGCTTTGGTGGCTGAGTGGAGCAGTGGGGGAGGGGAGGGTGGGGATCTATGTTGGGAGTCCAGGAGGGAGGGAAGGGGTGTGGCTGGGCTGCTGGTGTAGAGCAGGGAGGGATGGAGCCATGGTGCCCAGCACAGAGGTAGACGGAAGAGGGTGGGATAGGGAGGAAGACTGGGGGGTGGCACAGGCAGGAGCGGATGGAGAGGTCAGTGTCAGGTGTGACACACTCAGGACACCATGTGTGAGGTACCTTTTGCTTGTGGGACTCCAGTCCTGGGCAGCTTAGATCCTATGCAGCATAAGAACAATTCATTGAACAATGCCTGTTCCCTGGAGAGCTGGTCCCAGAGGATGGGTCCTGGGATGGAACTGGTGCAGACCGGTGAGACTCAGAATCATTGGACTCTGGGCTAGCCTGGTGTCCGGAGCAGGAAATAGCATCCAATGTCAAACTCCCAGGTCCCCAGCCTTGAAAAACTAACAGCAGAGCTGTGTGAGAAATAAGAGACAGGGACACAGGAGGTGGAGACAGACCACACACGAAGCAGAGGAGTTCAGGGAAGGCCACCATGCAGGCCTGGTGTCATCTCGGTAGGCTTCCTGGAGACAGCGCCAAGAAGCAGCCTTAATAGTCCAGGCCAAAAGGACACTATGACCTCAAGTGCAACTCCAACCAGCTTCGTCTGATAACTCCCTAAACCAGACCAGGCTTTCAGACACCCCTGAGCACCCTACCCATCCTGAGGCCTTCAAGTGAGCTCTGCCCAACATCTTTAGGAAGCATGGGCTGCTCCTCTACGTGGCTCCCTCGTCTTCCCCTACAGAGACCCCCACTCCAAAACCCTCCCCGTACCTTAGCCCTCCTGTCCTTCCCCCAAAGGCTATACAAGTGCTGCCACTTCCCGGGATATGGCTGCATGCGTGGGAACATGAGAGGGATGAAAGTTCGCCAAAGCAGACAGCCCCTAGGGGTGTGGCCGCCAGAGGGCGTGGCCTGACTTTCGCTGGCTGAGCGCTTAGTCTGGAGAAGAACGTGAGAGAGCCGTCACCTAGCGTCAGTGGACCTCGGTTAGACCCAAGGCTGACAGGGCCCAACTCCGGAGCGACCTGGGGAGTCCACTTTCATCCATTAGGCCTGCAGCCCAGGCTGTTCATACCACGGGGCTACTGCGCTCTCGGGCCTCGGATCCACTTAGGCGTCGTTAATATTTTACGCCGCACAGCCAGGGGATCGATGACTTGCTCATAGTTCAGTGCTATGAGCAGCCACCGACGTTTACACTGGCATCTGAAGATGCGCAGGAGCACAAGGGAAATTGAGGCACCTGATACAGCTGTATGAGTGTAAAGCACAGCTGGGCTGAGTGTAAATAATTGGGCAGGGGAATCAGAGCCCACTCAGGTGCCACCCGTGGTCTCACTGGATTTTTTTATGAGCCCCGAGAGAGGCTAGTCACCATCCCCATTTTATCGATGAGGAAACTGAGGCTTACAGAAGTTATGACTCTCTAGGGATGTCTATCAGGACTTTGACTCCGTATGGAAACGAACAGAGACATGACTGGGTATTTCTTGGTTCTTTGTTTGTTTGTTTGTTTGTTTGGGTTTGTTTGGTTGTTGTTTTGTTTCTTTGTTGTTTTTGTTTTGTTTTTTTTAGATTTGGTTTTTTCGAGACAGGGTTCCCCCGTATAGCCCCGGCTGTCCTGGAACTCACTCTGTAGACCAGGCTGGCCTCGAACTCAGAAATCCGCCTGCCTCTGCCTCCCAGAGTGCTGGGATTACAGGCGTGTGCCACCACCGCCCGGCTATTTCTTCGTTCTTAAGAGTGTAATTTGGGGCTGGAGAGATGGCTCAGTGGTCAAGAGCACTGACTGCTCTTCTAGAGGTCCTGAGTTCAATTCCCAGCAACCACATGGTGGTTCATAACCATCTGAAACGGGATCTGATGCCCTCTTCTGGTGTGTCTAAAGACAGCTACAGTGTACTCATAAAATAAATAATCCTTTTTTTAAAAAGTGTAATTTATAGGGCACAGAAAACCTTTGACCTTCTGGCCTTTTAAACATTTAAGCGAGTCGAATTCTCCAGCAGAACTGTCTGGCAATTTCGGCCTCTCTGCTCAGCTTGTTGGCCTTGGTCAATGGAGACTAAAGCCCGATTAACCTGAACTAAAAGCCGTTCGCTTACAGCTGCTTAAAATTCTTGCCAAAACTCTGGCTTTTAATCAAGCCGGTTAAATTAGTGAGGCTGTGTGGTTCCCATCAGAGAAGCGCCTTTCCAGAATCTAATCGGAGGGCGTTGCACCTGTGCCCCCTTAAGTAATTCACCCCACCTGGGCCGCAGTGTCCTCGTCTATAAAACGGAAGATGAGGAATGCCAACTGTAAGAATTCTTTAAATATATCCAACAGCCTGGCCCTGATATGTGAGCTCCGGCGCAGGTGGGGTGGGCACAGGGGCTCTGTTAGGATTTCCATTCCCACCTGAGGACTAAACATTGTGCGCCTAGGACTAAACACTGTGTTGATGCTCTTTGAAGAAATGGGCGAGTAATTCGTAAGCTCCTAAAGGCCAGCCGAGGTTGTTCTGGCTGGGGGTGGGAACAGCGTCCTTAGGCGTGAAGCTGATCTCAATTTCCCCTTTTGCTAAAACAGCAAGAAGGGATCAGGATGGTTCCTCTGGGTTGCGGGGACTCCCGAGGCGCGCTGAGCCCGCAAGGGGGCAGCAGAGAGTCAGAACTGCGCCCGGCTTGCGAAGGCACTTCGCAGCCTGGAGCATCTCCGCCTTGCCACTCCCTGCCCTGCCCTGCCCTCCCTCCCCCCCCTCCCTCCTTCCATTCCGCTGCTTCCTTGGCCCTACCCAGTGCCCTAAAGGGAAGAAAAACACCCACAAATAATTACTAATTAGCATAGCTCTCAGCAGCAGCTTAGATCTTCCCGACATCCAGAAAGGCATATCGGCTCTCTATGGAAAAAGCTGAAAGTCCGAGACTCGACCAAAGTCATACAGCAGCAGTCAGAACCTGAACTCAGTCCTGCAGACTCCAGTGCCAAAGCCAGAGCTTCCTCCTAAAGCCTCGGGAGCGCAAGCAGGTTTCCAAAACTGGAGAACTCTGGATACCAACTTCTCCATCTTCAAAGAGGGGTGGATCGGGATCAAGTTGAATCTCAAGCTGAGGGCTGAGTTGCAGGAAACTTCCCGGAGACTCGGGGCTTCCCGGATCCTCCGCACCCCTCCCACTGACTCTCTTGCAGAGAGTGTGGCCACTGCGCCCCTCCTCCTGAGCACCCGGCTCCCTCCAGCGGGTGGGGAAACCGCAGACCGCGCGGCCTCCCCGAGGCTGGCGGGGAGCGGTGGCGACGCGCCAGGTTCAGTCTGGAGCTGGACCGTATAGGGCGGGGCCTCGTCCCTCCCTCCTCTTCCTGGGCTGGCAAGGAGGGGCCGCAAGGGACGAGTCCCAGAGTGGTCGCTGCTCCTAGGCCAATGAGCGCGCGGGGAGCCGCGATGGAGCCTGGGGCGGCCAGGAGCTCCCGGGACCCCCCGCCTGTGTGGCCCCGAGCCCTCGGGGCAGGACAGGGGGCGGCAAAGTCGTGGTGCCCTGTGCGGGGAATGGGGGCGCTGCTGGCTCACACTGATCCCAGGAGCTGCGCCCCACGCTACAGCCGCCGCCGCGCCTCGAAGTTTGGTGGCTAATTTGGAAAGTTGAGCCCGGGCTCCAGCATCACGACCGGTTCTGCTCACTGCCGCCTTCTCCTCCACGGGGTCCCGGCCCCACCAACTCCCGTAGCCCCGCCTGCCCGGGGCATGTGAGCCGCCGCCCCTGAAGCCGGGCGGGAGGCTCGGGCCCCGGCGCCTCCAGGCAGCGCACGGCGGAGGGGCGCGCCCCCGTCCCAGCCGCGCTCGCCATGGGCATTCAGGGTATGGAGCTGTGCGCCATGGCTGTGGTGGTGCTGCTGTTCATTGCCGTCCTCAAGCAGTTCGGCATCTTGGAACCCATTTCCATGGAAGGTAACATGTGGCCGCCCGCCCCTCTGTGACTTTTCCTGGGGAGGCCAGGGGTCGGTAGAAGGTTAGCTGCCTCGGCTCAGATGCTGCCCCCTCCTGGCTAGGGAGGGCTGGGTCTTGGACTTGGAGGGCAGTGAGAGCTCGGGCTGAACCGACCAAACCGAACTGCAGCGTTGGCGCAGACGGGAGGGATGCGCAGGGTGACATCTTGAACGAGCATTCCTAGCTGACCTAGGCTTGCAAGTCCGAGCCGCCTCTGGCTTGGAGAGGCAGGTGGCCCAGGATGAAGGTGCCAGGAAAGACCCAGGACCCAAGGTACCAGTAATCTGCAAATGGTTTGAGATCTTTGCCAGTGGTGAAACTGTCCCTTTCGCCCTCCATCTGGTGTCCAGTTCCCTGTCTCCATGCAGAGCTCCTGCCCCTAAGATCAGTAACCAAATCCGCGGCCACATTTCTGTCCTAATAAAATATTAACAGAGAAAACAGACTGCTCTTAAATCAGTCCTGACCATCTCTTTAAAAGAGACCCCTGACAAATATCCTTGGACATGAAATACCAACTGCAGGACTCTACCACTTCTGGAGGAGGGGCCTCTCTGGACAAATAGTTGGACTAAGGAGAAGCGAACACCAGATACATAACTTTTCCGGCTGTTCCAAAGGGTCAGGCATAGTCCTGTTCCACAGAACTGAGAGAAAGGAACTGGCTTCAGGTCACCTAGGTACCTTGGCTGCTTTACGGGAGAATGAGAATCCTGCTGGTTCAGCACTCTGCCGACCTTGCTAGGCCCCAGTTCTTGAGAATGGAACCCAGAGGCTGGGGGAGGGAGGTTGCCCCTGTTTCTAAGATGCCTAGCATCCTCTCGGACCTGGGAATGGCTCGCGACCCCCTGCACAGGGCTGATGAGGGCCTCAAAGGGCAGTCAGGCTGCAAGGCATGACTCTTCTCTGTTCCTGAGGGCGGAGTTGGTCCTTTCCTAGAAACCTATCACCACACCCCCCCACAGAAGCCACAGGCTCCCTCATGCCTCTTTTCTAAATCTGCAAGTGAGGATCAGAGAGAAAAAGTTGCTTAAATCACCACCACCACCTTGGGCTCTCAGGCTCTAGTAGCGGGAGAGTTGCTCAGACTTGCCTGGCTGGAGAGATTCCAGCCATGAGTTTGGTGGGGACCCATATGAGGGTGCTTGGGGTTGGAGCAGGGGGGGAGAGGGATTTGCGTGCCTCCAGAAACTTCCTGTATCCTTCATCTTCTGCACATCTCCTATTGGAAGCCGGGGTGTATGTAATGTGGTGCCCAGGAAGCCATGACCGTCCACTGCAAATCCCTGTTTCCCAGGCCTTCTTGAACCTTCAGCCCTGCTGTACCCAGAAACACTGTCAGCCTTGTTTCCATAGCACTGCAAAGGTCCCTGTGGGGCAGTCTGAAGTTTGACTTTGTGCGTTCTCAGGAGAGCTATCTTTATAAGGTGGATAGTAGTCCTAAGACAGAGCATGGCTTGTTTGACCTGCTAACCAGCCTCCTTCAAACTCGGAGCATCCCACTTTTCCATCCCACGTGTGCCTTTGGGAGTTCTGGAGTCTTGATGCGGGAGAGGGAACACACAGCCTGAGTCAGTGAGGCCCGGGAAGGGGGTGGGGATCCTGCCATCCTTACAAACTGTAAAGCCCCTTAACTGTGCCGAGTCTCTACAGCACCATCTCTAAAGTGGGCCTGATGATTTAACTCCCGCCCCATCCCCAGGCCATATCTGGCTTCCATGGTCAGTACCCTGCTCACTCAGTATTATGCTATCTCCACCAGCAAGGGGATGGTGACTGGTACAGAAGTGATTTAGGGTTTAACACAGCTCTCCCATGGAGGCAGCTTTCCCCTCCCCCACCGTGCTTGGGTCAGAGCGGGGGAGTTGTAAGTTCTAGATGTTCTGTGGTGATGGGGAGTGGTGCCAGCTGAGAGCTGGAAGCACCTAGTGACCGGCAGCAGCTACAGGAACATCAGCTGTGCTGTGAGGAGCCCGAGCACAGCCATCTGACTGGGTATGCACTGTTCTGCATGTGGCTGGGGTGAGAGGTGGCTGGTGCTCCCGTGCCTTGGCCGTGCCACATGTGTGCATGTGTAGTTGGCCATATCTCTTATCTTCACTGAGCCTCTGTGTTTCTCATCTGTAAGAAACCAGAATGACCAGTCCTTTGGACTGGTAAGAACCGGAGAGCCTGGAACTTTTCAGAAGGTCACGAAGGGGACTCTCTTTGGGCGCTGGGACCAGGACCCAGCACAGGCTGGGCCAAGGGGCTAGAATTTGTGTATGTGGTGTCTGGCATGTGGGTTCTGGGCCTGGCAAGTCCGTGAAAGCCCTGAAGTTGAAGCAGCATTTCAGGGTTGGTAGCTTTCCCTGGCTGTCTGACATTTAGTCCCACAGGGAGTCCCAAGTCTCTCTCTGAGGTTCTTCCCTGAGCCTTGATTGGTAGAGGGTGTCCCAGTTGCTGCATCCCTGGTATCTTTGAGGTACTGGTGAGGTACTTCTTGCCCCCTTCCCCCAACAGAAGCCTTAACTTTCATACACCTGGGCTTCCTCACAGCTCCAGTCACATCAGGGGGCTTCCTGAGTTCCTTTGCTAGTTTATAACTTGTCTCTGCTAGGCGCCAGCAGCATGGGGGCGTGGCTGTGTGCTGCCCACTGTAGTCCCATGCTTGGGACCAGACAGCTGCTTAGTGAGGATTTGTTGACTCTATGAGGGGAATCTTCCCAACAAGGAGAGACAACTGGGGCCTTCTTTCTGCCTCCAGCCCCGGCTGCCCACCGAGCCTGAGGCTGGATCCTAGGAAGACACTGATCCAATTGGGCATGAAGGGGCTTCTAAGTGGCAGGAGTGGGGTCTGCTGCTGAGTGCAGAGAGGCTGGGAGACGGTGTGTGTTCCGTGTCAGTGGGGTGATGTGCAATTGGATGGGGAGCAAGGAACATGATGTGGGGAACCTGGCCAGGTTATTGGGGCACTGGTTGGTATTTTGGGGGGAAAAGTGTTAAATAGGGCCTCACTAGGTAGCCCAAACTGGCCCCAAATTTGTGATCTTTTGCCTCTCCCTGCCTCCCCACACCATTGTAGATATCTTGTCCACCGTGCCTGAATGGGACATTGGTTCTCAATGGAACTGTCCAGTGTAATGTCTGAGGGGTCTTTGGAAAGCACACTTAGTATGTCCACCCCAGGCATTCTGTGCCTGAGGTCTCTAGGCATGGTCCCCTCTAGAAACATTGCCTTTTATTCTTGGAGAGGTCTGGGATCTCTGTGTGGAGCTCCAACACTGGACTCTCAGAGGCAGGCAGGGCTAAACTCACAGGTAGGAGACCTTCAAGGATCAGCAGTCCGTGTTTCTCAGTGTGTCCCCTGCCAGCTGCAGGGACATCCCCCAGGGTTGTTACACATGCACAGTCAGCCAGGCCTAGTAGGTAAGACGTGTAAGTCGAGCTCCAGGGGAGGCAAAGGTAGGACATAAGTGACTCCCTAGGTTATAGTCAGTGGAAAGCCAGGCTGTGCAACTTGATGAGACCCTGTCTCAAAACAAAAAGTTAAAAATACTGAGGATATAGATAGCTCAGTAGGAGAGCATTTTGACTAGTATATGTGAGTGAGGCCCCGTGTTCAATCTCTGATACCCCCCCTCTCTCTCCCCTCTCTCTCCCTCTCTCTCCCTCTCTCTCCCTCTCTCTCCCCCCCCCCCCGCCCCTTCTCTCATTCTCTCCCTCCCTCTCTTGCATCTTGAGGTCCTCCCTAAACCTATGGCATCTGGATGTAGGACCCATCAGTTTGTCTCTTACCCATCTCAAGAGACCATTCAACACGTCCCAGTCTGAAGACACAGCTCAGGGTGGGTGGTCTTCTGCTGGGACATTGACATCCATCCAGTCATGGACGTTTCCAGGTAGAGAAAGATGCCTGGAATTTTAGCAAGAGTCCTGGCTTCCCCAATAGGAGCAGGCAGGAGGAGGACTGGGGTCACAGGGCAGTAGCCGGTCCTCCTGGAGGTATTTGCAGCCATCCTGGAGGGATGGAGCAAGAGGGCAGGCTCTGAGTCCAAGGAAGGGCGACCAGAGCGACTAGAGCTTGCTGTGAGGAGAGATTATCAAGGAGTATAAGGGAGGGCTGCCACTGGGGCGTGGTGGTGGTGGGGTGCCAATCAGACATGGTAGCTTTGGAAAAAAAGCATTTTTATTGCAAATATAATACCTCAAATCCCCATAGACTTATCTAACCCTTTACAGTTCTATAAGCCTGTGCAGATCTCCCTGCTAAGATGACATGGGGAATTGGGGGGGGGGGGGCTCCCCTCCTGGAGGCTCTTGGGAATAATACTCCCTTGCCTTTTCCTGTTTCTTGAGGTGTCTCTTTGGTTCGTGGCCTCTTCTGCCATTTCAACATCAGTCAGAGCCATCTGTCTTGGCTTCTCTTCCAGTTATTCTTCTGCTTTGCTCTGAGACACCTGCATGATCCAGGTTGCACCCCTGTTTTAAGGTCAACTGAGCAGCAACCTTAATGAATTTCATCTGCAGCTGGAATCAGGCATCAATCTTGGACCTATGTGGGGAACCGTTATTCTGCCTAGCACAGGGGTCTAGTGGAAAAGACTGACCCAAGTGGAATCATGAAGGAGGCATGTACCCATCTACAGTGTGCCTGAAGGGAGGTTTGCTATAGGCACATGGTAATGACACAGAGGCTTGAGACTAAGGCCTCACCAAGGATGTGAGGTAGTAACAAGGGCTGGGCTGGTGCTATCATTAACAGATGACAGGAAAATAGTGGTCAGGGCAAGGGAGCAGGCAGGGAGGCCGGATGCTGCTGGCAAGGTGGTTATGAGTCCTGTGTTCATCTGAGGCTCTCTCTCATCTGGGGATGACACCTCATCACCTCCTGGAGCCTTTTCCAAAGTCCCTGTGCCCTCCAGTCCTGCCTCACTTGCCTTTCAGTCCTGGCCATCCTGATGCCAGTTGGCCTGGCCTAAGAACTCTGACTCTCAGTGGATGTCATGACTGCTCATCAGACCTGTCAAAGAGGCTAGGATCCCCAGTGTGGAGTTGAGACAGCCTAGGCACCTCACAGGAGATTCCTGACTAAAGAGGGGTATGGCATGTCCACTCTGTGATTTTGAGATGTCCAGAAGTCTGTTGTCATGTAGGACCCTATGATTTGGGTCAGTGGTGAGATCCCGAAAGTGTTTGGGGCATAAGAGCCTCCCAGGTGACATGAGGTCTTGCCAGGGCATGAGGCGTATTCTAGCCAACAGTTAAGTCTTGGAGATAAAATGAAAGTGCTGTGATCAAGACAATAGAAGGGCAAAGCTATAGATGCCCTGATGAGAAAGAGACGCCTCCCATGAAGAGGGGGAGGGGCAATTCCCCAGCATCTGGAGCCTGACAGGTCCCAGAGATACAGAAGCTCTGGGTGGACACTGCTGTGGCCTAGTATACACACACCTGCTCCACAGAAAGGCCTTCTGGTCAGGTACAACTCAAGAGAGGGGAAAGTATTATACTGAGTACTCAGAGCATGTGTGCGCGCGTGCACACACACACACACACACAGCACAGGCTGGGCTGCGCATACCTCTCTAAGGCTCCAGGCCCTTCTTACCAGGTTTGTCCGTGAGCTTGCTTTATGACCGTACCTTTAACCTCAGGGCTCACTTTGCTGGTCTTTGAAATGAGAATCATATTAGATTCTTTCCCTGTGTGGTTCACTGGGGTGGCATATAATAAAACAAGTTTGAAAGAGTAGAGATGAGAACTCAGAGGCAGGATCACTGAGGCTTGGATGCAAGGTTGACAGATCCTCACTCCCAGCCCTTTGTCTGCCTCATGGCCCAGGACTTGGTGCTGATGCTGTGTCTCAGCTCAGGCCTCTTCAGTTCTAGAGTAGCTACTGGATCTCCTTCCTTCTTCCTCTCAACATTTAGTGGTGCCACTGGTTTCCGGTGGATTGAGACACTACATATCCAGCCGCTCACAGGACAGACCCTCTGACCATAGGGCAGAATGACATACCAGGGTCCGAATTAAAAAGGACGCTATCTTCAAAGTCCCTATGTTCCTGTCCGCACTCACCTGTGGTTATCACTAAGGGCCTCAGTGTGCTCAGAGCTATCTGGAAAACAGCTGTTGTTCCATGGGGTTAGAAAGACAGAAGGCTGACTTTACCTTCTGTCCTGAAGCATTCCACGTTGAGGTCTGTCTGGTGATAAGTTCTTACTGGAAGCATCCCCTGGGTGGTCCAAGGCATTACATGGGGAGAGACAGGGTGCTTACACGAGTTTCTCTTATGGTCTCTTCCTTATAAATCCACCAAGATGGGCTGGAGAGCTGGCTCAGCAGTTAAGAGCACTGACTGCTCTTCCAGAGGTCCTGAGTTCAGTTCCCACATGGTGGCTCACAACCATCTAAAATGGGATCCGATGCCCTTGTCTGATGTATCTGAAGACAGCTACAATGTGTGTGTGTGTGTGTGTGTGTGTGTGTGTACATACATACATACATACATATGTATGTATGTGTGTGTATATATATATATATATATATATATATATATATATATATATATATATATATATAATTTTAAAACCCCAAAGCCACCCAGATTTCATTATGGGGTTCCATCCTGAGCCCATTATCCCAGTCAGTACCCCAAAATTCCTCTCATAATATCATAGTTTAATTCAGTTTCCACGTTTTTACTGTGGACATTAAATCTCGCTACATGAAGCCTGAAAGGGATAATATAGTTTTCACCTGGTCCTGGCTAGTTCCCAAAGGAACAGAAACAAACAAGGGCGAGCCTGGCTCTGAATCTCCCTCCCACCATGTTCGAAACATCCAGAGGAGCCCTCACCAAGGACCTTCCTGACTGGATCCTTCAGTGACCAGGATTGTGAGCCAAACAGATCTCTTCATCAAGTACTCAATCTTGAGTGCTTTAAAAGATTTTCAGTTTAATTTTTTTTTTTTTTTATTTAGTGTGTATGAGTGTTGTGGGGGTTTGAATGAGAACCTAGAAGTCCATATGTTTGAATACTTGGCCCCCTGTTGGTAGAACTGTTTAGGAAGGATTAGGAGGCGTGGCCTTGTTAGAGAAGGTGTGTCACTGGGGGAAGGCATTGAGGTTTTTGTTTGTTTCTGTTTGTTTGTTTGTTTGTTTATTATATGTAAGTACACTATAGCTATCTTCAGACACACCAGAAGAGGGCATTGGATCCCATTACAGATGGTTGTAAGCCACCATGTGGTTACTGGGAATTGAACTCAGGACCTTTGGAAGAGCAGTCAGTGCTCTTAACTGCTGAGCCATCTCTCCAGCCCCGCGTTGAGGTTTCAAAACATTTGCACCACCACCCCATCTGTCTGCCTCCAACTTTTGGGTCAAGATGTGAGCTCAAGTGGAGGGATGTGGAAGGCTTTGGGACTTTGGGCTAGGAAAGCTGATGAATGCGGCACACACGGCACACAGGCCTTCAGAGGACTGTGGAGGCCCTGCTCAAGAGGTGTAGAGACCATTTTTAGAGTCTTCTGTTAAAGAATTTGGCTGCTTTCTGTCCTTGTCCTAAGAATCTGCCTAAGACTAAGTTAAAAAAGATTCATTTCCCTGACAGAGGAGATTTCAGCACAGCCTAATGTTGGTTCTGCCATGTGTTCATTAGTGATCACTGTTATAAAGTTCTCCAGTGAAAAAGAGCAAGCAAGGCAAAACCAAATATAAAACATACAGTTTTAAATGAAAAAGAACCTGGGGAAATTTAACTTGCAGCCAAGGCTTGCACTGGAAGAGATAAGATTAAAGAAAGTTTTGTTCCTAAATGGAATGGGGGAGGGGCAAGACCCAACCCAGCCAAGCTTCCAACTTGTGCAAAGAAAAGACCTGAGGAATTTTCTGCTCCTAAAATAATAAACGAGGAAAAGCTACTACAATTTGGGGTACGGCGCTGTATCCCAAGTGGACAGCCATACTCGGCATGTTGTCATGTGGTTCTAGCTGCAGAGTCAAGAAGGCTATGTGAGAAAATGGGTTATGGGATCTTCCTCCACTATTAAGGAGAGCTGCAGAGGCCAAGCGTGTATCAGAGGAGGCCAAGCGTGTATCAGAGGAGGCCCTGCATGGAGACCCTGAGAAGCCTTTGCGTGAGGCTGTGAGAGTGAGGCCCAGCTGTAAGCAGGACCACTTTCTTGTCTGTTCATGACTGTCCTTATTGGGTTTATCTCAAAGCCACAAGCTTTCCTCTGCTTCCCATATTTGTGGGATGGTGTAAGTCACTGGTGTGGGGACCATATTAAGGACATCCAAAATAAGTGAAATTAAAATTTGTATCCAAAAGCATCATGTGACTGAGCCCATGAGCTCTCCCCTTGGTGATCACTGAGATGTCCTTAAACACCAGATTCAATCCCAACTCTGCCAGGTGTCATGGTGACTTGAGGGAGTCTGTCTGTTCACTCTGCCAGCTCTTCCTGCCCCTGGCCAGACATGCTGACACACAGGTCACTATTGGATGCATGAGTGTGCTCTGCACTCTGAGGAGCCCTGATTCAACAGCACTGGGGAGGAGGGCAGAGCAGGCTATTGGGAGGACCGAAGTCGCAGGGATTGAGCCAGTGGGTATGGTGGTACCTCTGGAACCTGCTATAAAGAAATAACTTTGAGATCCTCTGCTGACGCAAGAGGAGGTTTGAGGGAGGCTCTGTTCTTGTTCCTGTCTTCTTTCCTACTGTGGCAAGCTGCAGGAGTCTCCAGGGCAGCTGCTCAAAAGTCTCAGTGACTATCCAAGGAAGCTTGGATGGCTTCAGCTACTGGGGACAAAAAAGTCCCTTCCCCAGGCCCTTGGTGGGTCCACTCAGCGAATCCAAGACCCAGGTTTCCCAAACTCCTACAAGTGGATGGGACAGAGAGGGAGCCATATGGGGGGGCAGGGTAGGACCCCAGTCTGTGTTGTTTATGTACTGATAAGGAAACCCAGCTTGAATTTGAAGGTGATTTGGCTACAACATCTGCCACCCACTGATCACCAGCACGGATTAGGCTGACCTGGCTGGCTAGACAGGGGTCCCCTTCCTCCTCACAATTTTATATGTGTCCTTCCTGCATGTTTTGGCCTCAGACTAAATAGAGGAGGAGCAATCTTAAGTCAAGGGCATACACATAGCTATGTTGATCTCTTGAATCCCTAAACAAGCTCTCAACAAAAACAAAAAGCCTGGCCTGTAATGTCTCAGACACCATGTGACTTCAGACTTTTTAAAACATTAAAAAAAAAAAAAAAAAAAAAAAAAACCTTCAAGGTCGGGAAAACTGGGAAAGCATTTGGCTTGAAAGCATGAGGACCTGAATTCAGGCCTCTAATCCACAAAGTTCAGCATTGTAGCAAGAGTCCCACTGCTGGGGCAGAAACAGAGAGATCCTTGAGGGTTGTTGGGGCCTACTGGGCAGAGGTCGAGGATTCCTGATGTCCCAGTGCTCTGCTGGAGTCGTAGATTTGGGGTTCACCCTGGAATTTAAGTGACATTGGAAAGCCATATAGCTATCTGCCAGTTCTGTTGCCCTTCTGAGGAATCCTAACCAATGCTCTTCCTCCCCTACTCTGGCCCATTTTGTTGCTGGGGACTGCTTTCATTCTTGACATCTCTTGTTGGGACTAAACCTTTGGAGAACACTCATCAAAACCACAGCAGTGCCCTCCAGCATACCCTATCCCCAGATCTGACCACACAGAGCATTAGGACTTATGGGGGTGGGGATGTGGGGGAGGGGGGCACCCAATCCGTAGCACAGAAAGCAGAACTAGGGAATATGCTAACAAGTCACAGCCAAACCAGAGTGGGAGTAGATAGCAATGTGGCTGTCCTCTCTGGAAATGACTGGTGTGTGAGCAGAGGCACAGCCTGCCTCTGTGATGCCACAGGATGCCTGGTAGATACTGGGGGCACATGGGGCAGTAGAGCTGAGTGGGAAAAGGGAGGGGAGAGATGTCAGAGGTAAAGTCTGAGCCAGGGTGGGGCGCCATCTGACCACTGTGGGGTTTTGTAGAAGGCACGGGGCAGGTTAAGGGGCAAGCGTGTTTGCAGAGGCTTCCCCTACATCCTGGGAAGAAGACACTGCCTGCTCAAGGGCAGAAGCAGAAAGTGGGACCTAAAAAGAAAGGAAGGAGTCAACCAGGCCTGGGGGATGGGGGTTGTGAGTGAGCATGTCTGTGTGCCTGCATGTTCCTGTGCATGTGTGTGTTTGCACATGTGTGTGTATGCATGTTCATGTGCATGTGTGTACATGTGTGCATATGTATGTGTGTTTGTACATGTATGCATGTACATGTGTATATTTGTACATGTGTGCATATGTATGTTCACATCTAGAGAATAATTTGTGGGAGTGAGTTTTCTTTGAATTATATGGGTCCAGGCCTCAGCCCCACTAGTGCTGATCTCAATGTATGTCTTACAATATTAACTGTCACTTCCCTTTGCTCCTGGGTCATTGGTCATGTGGCCATGTGCTCTATAAGGAAGAGACTTAGCTTTGCTCTCTGCATGTGGAGTTTCCAACACCCCCTACTAAACAAACTGTGGAACCCACCTTAGCACTTCTGTCTCCAAGAGCTCCCTGGGTGGCTGGTGAGGGGTTCCTCCTGGTTCCAACTGCACAATGCTCTCTTCGGGAGCTGTGCAATAGACTGATAGAATACATTTCTAATGGGGAAGACGCCCTAGACTAAGTTTATGAAGGCTCTAGAAAAACCTAACTGGACTTCAGTGTGTCTGTATGTGTGTGTGTGTGTGTGTGTGTGTGTGTGTGTGTGTGTGTGTATCTGTCTGTCTGTCTGTCTCTCTGTCTCTGTCTCTGTGTGTCTGTGTAGGTATACATGGAATCAGAGGTCCACCTCAGGGGCCAGCCACCTTGTTTTTTTAGATGGGGTCTCTTACGAGCCCAGTAGGCTAGACCAGCTGGGCAGAGAGGCCCAGGGATCCCCACCGTCTCCCTTCCCAGCACTGGCAAGCATTACAAACTTAAGCTGCCTGACTTGGATGCTGGGGATGCTGCAGTCCCTCCACCAGCTGAACCATCTCCCCTGACCCCAGCCTGGACTTCTGCCTGAGATTGCATCAACTGTGTATGTATGTATGTGTGTGTATATATATATATATATATATATATATATATATATATATATATATATATATATATATATATATATGGCTTTAAGGAGAGATGGTGTATTTGTAACAGTATCCAACTTTATAATATTATGTTATTGTCACGTGGCCCGGTGTAGCTCATAGTTTATCTGTCTGTGTAGAGGTCCTTTGAGCTTTCCTGGCTACCTCAATGCCTTTTAGTTTTCCTCCTCATGCAAGTGTTACTTGTTATTTTTAGTGCATTTTCTAGGTGGCTATTACTGGTGCTGAGAACTACCATTGATTTTCCATGAATTCATCTCCTCCTCCCCTTCCCCTCCCTCTCCCCCCTCTCCACCTCATCCTCCTCAGTTCTTCTTTTGACACAGGCTGACACACTTCCGGTTGGCCCTGACTTGCTGTGTAGCCAGGGGTGACCTTGGGCTTCCATCCTCCTGTCTCTGCCTCCCAAGTGCTAGATCACACACGTGCAACACCACATTTGGTTATCAGTAAGACTTCCATACAATTTCCCCTTCTTACAATCTTCCAGATCCTAATCACTATATATTAAAAAAAAAAAAAAAAGCAACAAAACAAAAGCACAGCTGGACACAGCTGGCTAGCAAAATCTCAGATCAAGATTTTGTGTCTAGCTTCCACAGTGAAAAGCCATCTGTCTTCCCTCATAGCATTACTGTTATGAGACTCTGAGACCAAAATTATGGGTGATCCTTTGAGAGCTTGGTTTTCAGAGTGCCAGGGTCAGGGAAGCATTACTGTCCCCTGTTGTTTCTCTAGACATAGTCTTGATGGGTAGCCTAGGCTAGCCATAGACTGACTCTGCCTCCTTGGTTAGCCTTCACAACACTTCACCTCTGCCTCCACAATATCGCGCACACACACCATCTTGCCTGGCTGTCATCATTAAATTATTAATTTTCAATCCCCCCTTCCCTTCTTCTAACAACCTCCTGTGACTTCAGCTCCAGCCCCTTCTGTTCTCTGTGGGAACTTGCACACACATGACACACATATGCAGGACACAGCAGATAGTTCTTTCTTGGCAGACCTGTTTGGTCTTCACGAAAGGACTTAGTGTTAGGTTTTGTCCAGGTACATCTGTTTACTTTCCCTTAGGTCTAGAACAAATTGTCTTAAACCGGGGCCTGCAGCCCCACAGAGGGTCATGGTACTGAACGTGGGGCTGAGAAAAGCTGTCTCTATAACATTTTGAGATGGCTTTGTGTTGCCATATATGAATGGATCCTTGTTTATTTTTTTAAAAAGATTTATTTATTTGTTTTATTTAAATTCACTGTCTTCAGACATACCAGAAAAGGGCACCAGATCCCATTACAGATGGTGGTGAGCTACTATGTGGTTGCTGGGAATTGGACTTGGGACCTCTGGGAGAGTAGTGCTCTTAACCACTAAGCTATCTGTCCAGCCACCCTCCCCCTCCCCCGTTTGTTTTAAATAGAGAACGTTCGTTGTTCGTTTATAATGAGTGGGCCACACTTTTGAGCTTCTATTGACCGCGAAATTTTCAGTGTCATCACTGAATATGCTAGTAAGAATCAGGCTTCTTTGAATATCTTGCACAAGTCTTCCTGAGGACTTCATGTATCCTGTTTCTCCCATGTAATTGTTGTCACGAGTTTGATGTTTCCTAAGATACCACCAAGCAGTGGTCCGTTGTGTACACCATTTTGTACTTGGTGTCTTGGCACCTGAGCTCCCAGGAGATTCACACCCTCCCCAACATTCAGAGGTGCCCATTGCATGGGCATGGCAGATGATTGGAAGGCTTGCGATTTACGTGGGCTCATTTGCATTTCTTTGATTGATGGCCTGATGTTGAGGGCAGTTCTTGTACTGAACACTTACAGGTCTTGGGCAAGACGGAGTTATCAGGTATATTATTGTTGATTTACCGAAGTTCATTACATGTTCTGGAGATGAGCCCTCATATGCACTAGAAATATGTCTTCCTAGCCTAGGACTTCCTACTGAACTTTGTAACAGTTTTATTGGCTTTTCTCTGTTTACTTGTCATTTTTTTCTATTATTTGTTGTGTTACTATTTGTTATTATTTGTTGTTTCTTGAGCTCTAATCTTATTTTTCTCTTATTGTGTTTTTGTTGTTTTAATTTTTGTTTTGTTTATTTTGGGTTTTGTTTTGTGTGTGTGTGTGTTTTGAAACAGGGTCTGGAACTGTAGTCTACTCTAGTTTTATAGTGAGGGATATCCCCTTGCCTCAGGCTCCTGAGTGTTGGATTTACAGGGTATGAGTCACCATGCCTGGATCAGCTCAAGTGCCACTCTATATTTATTTATTGCCTTTCTTCTATTTACCTTGAATTTATAATTTATTTTGCTATTCTCTCTTTTCTTCTCCCCCCCCCCTTCTTCTCTCTCTCTCTCTCTCTCTCTCTCTCTCTCTCTCTCTCTCTCTCTCTCTCTCTCTGTGTGTGTGTGTGTGTGTGTGTGTGTGTCTGTGTGTGTCTGTGTGTATGTCTGTGGAGGGGTGGAGGGGTGGGGGGGTGTTCTTGTGGTACATATGCCATGGTACTTGTATAGAGGTCGGTTTGAAGGAGTTGGTTCTTATCTTCCACCTTGTTTTCGGGCAGAGTTTCTCGTGTTTCTCTGATGCTCTATGGACTCCAGGATAGCTAGCTTCGTAGCTTCCAGGCAGTTCTTCTGTCCCACCTCCCACCTCACCATATGACTAGTAAACTTACAGAAGGTTATGCCACACTGACTTTATGTGTGGTTTCTCGGGAGCCGAGCTTAAGTCATCCGGTTTGCACTGCAAAGCCTCTTTACTCGTGGGGCTGCCTCACTGGGCGCATGCGTGGCTGAGGTCCCCATGTGCTCTGCCTCACTGGGCGCATGCATGGCTGAACTCAGGTCCCCATGTGCTCTGCCTCACTGGGCGCATGCGTGGCTGAACTCAGGTCCCCATGTGCTCTGCCTCACTGGGCGCATGCGTGGCTGAACTCGGGTCCCCATGTGCTCTGCCTCACTGGGCGCATGCGTGGCTGAACTCAGGTCCCCATGTGCTCTGCCTCACTGGACGCATGCGTGGCTGAACTCAGGTCCCCATGTGCTCTGCCTCACTGGGCGCATGCGCGGCTGAACTCAGGTCCCCATGTGCTCTGCCTCACTGGGCGCATGCGTGGCTGAACTCAGGTCCCCATGTGCTCTGCCTCACTGGGCGCATGCGTGGCTGAACTCAGGTCCCCATGCTCTCATGGCAAGTACTTTACCAACTAAGATTTTCCTTAGATGCTAAAAAGCTTAAATGTAGAAGCTTGAATCATTGGTTTTCATCTCTTCTTCCTCTTCCTCCTCCTCCTCCTCCTTTTCCTCCTCTTCTTCTTGAAATAGAGTTTTACTCTGTAAACCCGATGGCCTGGAACTCATAGCAATCCTCCTGCCCCAGTCCCCAGTATGCTGGGCTTACAGGCATGGACCACTGTGCCTGTGTGCCTATCTTTTCTGGTAGAAGAATCTAAAGGATATAGCATTCTCTCTGGCCATTCTGTGTCTTCACTATTGCTTAGTTCAGACTTTACCTTGCAATTTTTCTTCTCTGACCTGTGGGCTTAGTACAAGTATATTGTTTCATTTCCGAACACTTAAGATTTTTTTCTAAGCATTTATTTGCATTTTAACTTATTACCACTGCAGCCAGATCCGTTTTATATACCAGCCTCTGGTATATCCTGGCAACCACAGGACAGGCTTTTGAAAAGAATGTGTATTCTACAATCTCTATATAGTGTCCTATAAATATTAATTAGATCAAATTGGTTGATAGTGGCTTCTGAATCTTTTATATATCTGCTTGTGCCATTTGCTGAAAAAGAACGGGTCATATCTCCAACTATGGTTGAGCTGTTCCTTCCTGTAGTTCTGATTTTTTTTATTTACTTATTTATTTTGCTTTAGGTATTTAGCAGCTATTTTTAAGTGATGCGATGTATTTTTGTGTCGTGGTGTCTTCTGGGTGAAACGGTCTTCTCATCATGAAGGTTCTGACTCTCTCTGGCTTCCCTCACCCCTTTATTCCGCCCCAGCCTGTGCCTGTGGCTCCGGCTCTCATGTCTGGCAGCATTTTTTGTTGTTATTTGGTTGGCTTGGTTTGATTTGGTTTGGTGCTTTTTCCACCCAGTCTGAAAAGTCTGCCTCTTAACCAAGGCAAAACCATTCCTTCTGGCGGCTATGATGCTCTGTGCAGGTCACACTGGAGGCTTCTGCTTGGCTGTGTGCTCCACACCTCTGTCTGTCCATCCTGCTGTGATAGACAGAGATGTCTCCAGCTCCCCATCTGATGACAAAGTGAAACAAACAAGAGCTTCACTGCTGCTCTGAGCATCGTGGTACAGGTGGTCCCATCTGGGAACCACCCCTCACAGACACCAACCAGAGCAGCATTGCTGGCTCCCACGTGGCTGGCCAAGGCTTCATTTGATAGGTAGCCAGGGCTACCAGTGTCCAGGGTTTGGTAAGAGATTAGTGGTAGAGCGCTTGTCCATCCTGCATAAGGTGCTGCATTTCCATCCTGCATAAGGTGCTGCATTTCTTCAGAGGCAGTACCACAAGCAAGTTTAAAGCCCAGGGCTTCCATATGAAGTTGGGAATTGTCAGAGAGGAGAAAGACACAGAGAAAAGAACTAGAAGGAGCCACAGGCTTGAAGACCAGTGCCTACCACCCACATGGGACAGTTCACCTTCACTAGGGACAGGGGCGCACCACGGAGCAGGAGGGGAAGCACACAGGCCTGGGAAGTATTTCAGGGAATTCCCCTCTGGGTGCATCTTTTACATGAAGCCAGAACACAGTACCAGAGACATAAGAGAAGGAAGAGATGATGTCTTCACTGAGGAACCAGGGTATGTAGTTAGTTGGGGAAACATCAGGGGCTCCTGACACCAGGCAGTCATGGCTCTGCAACCTACTTTGTGGGTGGAAACGTAGTTGTGATACAAAGGGTCACCTGTGTCGGGGGCAAGCATAGCATTTTGAGAACATGTCGCCCACAAGGGGTAGGCACTTGCAGGTCTGTTGTCCACAGCTTTGGCTTTGTATTGTGAACATGAAGCATTCCCAAGAAAGCACGTGTGTGTGTGTGTGTGTGTGTGTGTGTGTGTGTGTCTATGTGTCTGTGTGTGTCTGTGTTTGTCTGTGTGTGTGTCTGTGTGTCTGTGTGTGTATGTGTGTGTGTATGCACAAGTGCATGCGTGCATGTGTGTGTGTCTGTGTGTGTGTACACAAGTACATGTGTGTGTGTGTGTGTGTGTGTGTCTGTGTGTGTGTGTGTGTGTGTTGGAGGGGGTGGGAGTCTGATCATCAGGAAAGCTCACCAGAAGTCTCATTTCACCCCAAGGCAGCCCTGGCCCACATTCTGGTATGCTGTTGTTTTGTTTTTAAGACAGAAGTGAGAATAATAGAAATGAGAATAGACCATGCCCAGAGCCAACTAAGCAGCAAGCTCATCAGACGGCGATAGACCAACATGGCTGCCGTCTCCACTCCGGGTGAGGTCAAGGACGGCTGTGTGGAAGACACAGTCTAAAAGTAGTATCTTGCCATGAGGTCTTTCTCTTGTGTCTCCCCTGTTCAGAGCCTCCCTCCTCCCCTTCCCCATGTGGCTGAGGAGTGGGTGACAGGAAGAGACACTTAGAACACCCACCAGATGACTCCTAAGGATTCCCTTCCTCCACAGTCTCTTCACCTGCGCCGTGCACAGCCAACTTGGCTGCACAGGGTAGTCACACAGGCAGAGTCCCTGCGCCCCTCTCTCTGCCTGTGTCCTGGTTCTTGCCCACACCACATGTCTCTCTCCCTGCTGGGTGTGTCCTCCTCAGACAGCAGTGACAGTGAACTGGAGTTGTCCACGGTGCGCCACCAGCCAGAGGGCTTGGACCAGCTACAGGCCCAAACCAAGTTCACCAAGAAGGAACTGCAGTCCCTTTACCGAGGCTTCAAGAACGTGAGTGTCCCCGTGTCCCCATCGGAGTCTCTAGAGAGAGCCTGACCACCTTCCTGTCTCCTACCCAGGAGATCTAGAAATTTCTCCAGAGTATAGTAAATACCCTAGAGGGTCTTTACAGGGCTCATATTTGGGGGAGGGTCAGCATGGATATTGTATGTTCTTCCGTTGGAGCCATGGACGCTGTATCAGTTGGGACAGCACTCTCATGAAGGAAGCCGTCTCTACAACCCTGTCTACAATACCTTCTGCCTGCCCCACGGAAAGCTTCCCTAGCCCAGGGCTCAGAGGGGCACAATTGTGTCTTAGGTAGTGAGTATCCCCCAAGAAGATAGAGAGGGGTCAGCCCTGTTGGGGGAGGCATGAAGCCAGGAGTGACATGGCCACTGAGAGGTGTGACTTCCCCCTGCAGGAGTGCCCCACAGGCCTGGTGGATGAAGACACCTTCAAACTCATTTATTCCCAGTTCTTCCCCCAGGGAGGTAAGTCCCAGGCCTGGCTCCCCCACTCTCCCTAAGCCCTGACTACCCCTCTTCTGGGGAGGGTGCCCTATGACCGTGCCTACCTTCCTAGTCACCCCTTCCATTTCGGAGGGTCTGATGTTGCCTCTGACCTACCAGAGAGGAACTGCCCCTGGGCAGGGTAGGACTGTGAGATATTGGAACAGTCTTCCAGGCTTCCCGCCACCCCAACTCCAGCCTTGACTTTTCTTCCACCAGACGCCACCACCTATGCGCACTTCCTCTTCAATGCCTTCGACGCTGATGGGAACGGGGCCATCCACTTTGAGGTAGGTCCTTGTTGACCCACATGTCCCACCCCTGTGGTCTCCAGAGTGGTCTCCTCACCCCAGAACCAACTTCTTAGGACTGTTGAGAGAGTCAGGCTCAGTCCTGTTCACGTGTCACTCAGGACACAGTGTACCGTTGACACTTGGCTTGCAAGGGCAGGGGACCAACGGCCCTGTCTCAGCTATCTCTTCCATTCTGGGAGTTTGTATCCAACCTAGTCAGCCGGGGAAGCTGCCAACACACCCTCAGCTAGCAGTGACCCAATGTGAATCTACCTTTTTAAGGAGACCAAGGATTCAAAAGAAAAATGTTTATCATGGATTTGGGGAGGGGCACATGCCGTACCATAGCAAGTGTGTGTATGGAGGTCAGAGGACAACTTGCAGAAGCCAGTTTTCTTCTACCATGTGGGTCCAGGGTATTGAACTCAGGTTGTCAGGCTTGGTGGCAAGTGCCTTTAATTTTTGTTTTTTGAAACCAGACCGGACTCTCTATACAATCCAGACTGGCCCCAAACTTGTAATCCTCCTGTCTTAGCCTCCGCAGTGCTAGGATTACAGCCACGAACTATCATGCCTGGCTCGCAAATGGATCACAATTTAATAGTGGGGTTTCAAACCTTTGGTCTACGACCTTGTGACTAAGCAAGCAGGTGAGAAAGACCTAGAGAGCACGTTGAGTGCCCTCGAAGCCTCCAGGTTGCCATCCCAACAATATACCACGAGTGGGGGCCAGTGCTGCTCTGGGCGAGGAAGGAGAAGCCAGCCTCTTCACAGCGCTCCAGACGGCCTGGGCTCCACAGGAGCAGTGATATCGTGGGTTCCTCCCAGGCCTGGCCACATACAGTCATTTGAGACGGTCCCCATCTGTGGAGCCCGGGCCCCTAAAAATAGCTGCAGGAGAAAAGCTGAAACCTCTTCAGAGAGGGACCTCACAGAGAGCTAGCCTGATCGATAAGTGCCCGGCTTGGCCTCCGAGGCCAAGGGCAGCAGCGGGAACGCGGTCTAGGGAGCACACAGCTCAGAAGTGCTGTGGATTGCCAGGCTGGGGTAATAATAACTTGTCAATAATGCCGCTGGTTATTTTTACACAGCACCAGTCACACGGAACCACTGGATGGGCCTGGGAGCCTGGGCTTGACTCTGTGACCACAGCCCCCGCCCCAACCAGAAGGGCCTTTACCACTGTATACACACTGTGTTGTTACTGCTTATTTTCATTAACACCTCAAACACCAAAGTCATTACACACAGAAAAGACATTAAGAACGGGGAGCTAGTGGGGAGCTGTGTCCCCTGTGACCAGTGTGTTCCCTCCCCCCGCCCCCCAGACCTCAGAGAGTTCTTGAGGAAGCATGGAAAGGAATCCCATGAGAGTATCCAGCCTTGACCACATGAGAGCTTTACTTAGTTATCAATGGGCCCTCAGTCTGTTTCCAAGGATCCCTTTGTGGGTCCATGGACCAGGAAGGTCATGGTAACTTCATGCTGTGATTGTTACTTGCCTGTGGACCCTTCCCACATGACCCAGAGGGGGGTCTTGGGGTAGGTAATATGTCTTGGAAGCAGGGTATGTCAGTGCCTTAAACGGGGCCTCTGGCATCTTCTCGGGTCACCCAGCACTGCTGTCTTCCAGTCTTCCACTTGTCCTCTGTGTGCAAAATGAGTCCCCGTGGCTTCAGTCTCCTGAGGTATTTTCTGGTTGTCATGCTCTGCTCTAGGAAGCTCGCTGCAGGAAGGGAGGGGCACAACTCGCCACCATGCCTTGGAACCTTACAGAAAAAAAAAATTGCAAGTTCCAATCCAAAATGAGAACGGCAACATTAAAACATTAAAACATTAAAACTGGCAAACCCCGGTAGAGCCAAGTAGGCGTGGTCCCAGGCCCCTCCCACCTGCCCTCTGCTGCCAGCAGCGCTGGTGAGGCTGAGCCTCGCAGTCCATGACACCAAGGCCCTTTCTAATTCAGTTAGTTCAACTTGCCAGAGAGGCGCCTTGCTTTCCAACACTTGAGTAACTGTGGATGCCTCCTGGGTACCCAGCTTGGAAGGAGCATTGGGCAAAGGAGCATGGGGAGAGTAAAGCCATCGCATATCTAGAGGGTGTGTCCACTTCCTTGTACTGTTCGCCCAACCCTAACCCTATGGGTTCGGTTCTGTGACACCGACCGAGTTGGCGTCCCTAACACGATGTGAACACTGCCATCGCAGCTTGGCCTGCAGCCCATCGGGCACCCTTGGCTCTTAGCAGCTTCATTGGGTTCCTCCTTGGGATTTTGCCTTTGAAGCCTGGCTATGCTTTGGGTGCCTGGAGTTAAGACTGGTGATGGTGACACACAAACTTGTGCTGCTGTTCTTGACAAAGGTGGTCCTCTGGAGGCCTTGCAGGTATAGTCAGTCCTCTGTTAGCAGCAGGCTGTGTGGCTAAATGCTTCTGTGAAACTAGGAGGGTGCTACCGCCCTCTTGTGGTATACTTGAGAAAGAGCCCGCCCAAGGTAGACACTGCGCCCCTCAACCTCCCACGGGGGAATTCTGTGCCGGGTGGAGGTGGATTGTCATGCCTTCAGGGGTGACTTTGAATCTTCCCTGTTCGTGTAAACCACACCCACACTTTAGTGATCATTCCTTAAGAGTGTAAGAAATGTCACCTTGCTTTTCCTTTGAAGTGTTTTTATGACTTCCAAGACCTGAGGACTGACAGGGCAGACTTTGGGATAATCCGGTGACCCCTACACCGAAGTTTTAGGCTCCAAGTCTCCTTTTACCATGTTTCCATGACTCTTCTGGTCCATCCTGTTTAGATGTAATGTCTTGAGCCTCCAAGGCACATGCCTTTCCCATCCCCCTCTAGCCAACCGACTGCAGGATTATAATGGGACTCAGAGAGGGATCCCCAAGTCCATCAGACCCTCTCGGACCTGTTTCTTGCCCCCCCCACCTCCTGTCAAGTCCCCTAGACTGGGGAACCCCCTTAGCTCCCTCTTCCTGGCTCCCTTTGCAAGGGTGCATATTCCAGGAGCTCCTTGGGAAGAATTTGTGAGAATGGACTTTTGTGCCTGTGGTATCTCTGGGTAGTTGCCTTTGCCCCACCCCCTTCTGTATGTTCCATGGGCTAGAACTCCTGGAGAGGTTGTTTCTCAGGCCTCTTCCCTCTAGGGCAGCTTGTCAACAGATGATTCTGATCAGGAGTGTAGAGACCTTATTGACAAGGATGGATGATTGATGGATGCATGATTGATATTGATTGGTTTTCCCAGTTGACTTTGTGTTTAATCTCTGGAAACACTCTCTTGGCAGCCGGTTTTGCTAAAGCCTCACCAGGACCTGTGCCCATGGATTCAGCTGGGGCTGAGCTCACACAGTCCCAGGGAGGGGGCGGGGCGGGGCCTGGGAAATCTTCCTTTATTTCTCTGACTCACTTTGCTGTGTTTTCTCTGGTTCTGCCTGGAGTTTCTGTCCTGGCAGCACTGTCCCTTGAGAGATCTCTCTCCCTCCCTCCCTCCTTTCCTCCTTCCCTCCCCACCCCCTCTCTTTTCGATTCCTTGCTCCTTCAAACCTTTTTTTGAGGTTGTTGTGGTTGTTGTTTTTGATCCCTAACAGTCAGTTCCCTCTGGTCTTGGGTTATTTCTCTCTCTTCTCTTTAAACAGTGTCCTATTTTTATTGTAAGGCATGCCAGGTTCTAACCTCTGGGGTCTCCTTGTTTTTGTTATGGTTTTTCCCCCTTCTGGACTGTTCTGTTCCTTCCAAATTGCTTTTCTGTTTCCCGTGGTCCCTCCTTGTGGTGCAGGCCCCCGGGGAGTAGGGACTGAGTCCTTGAGGATCTACTCTGTCCCTCTGCAGCCACCCTCTGCTGTGCACAGGGTGTCCCCTTCCTCTCAGGACAGCCAAAGGGGATCCTCGAGCAGGGGTGGGGGAGGGGGATAGGGCTTACCTCTCACACCTTTCCTCCAGGCACTTTAATTAACAGCTGAAAGTCATATGCAGCAAAAGGGCCTTTGACATGTAGATGCTCAATAAACTGAAATAGAACACCCCTGTATATTGAAAGATCTCCCCAGACAGCAGAAATGTAGAAAATGATCACAAGACACAGAACTAACAGTTGAGTCTCTTTGCTTGACCTAGAATAGACTACCATGCACACACACACACACACACACACACACACACTCACACATACACACACTTGCCATGCACACAGCCCCACATGCTGACCACTTAAGTAGACACATCTACCATCTCACTGTGGAGGAGGACCTCATTGAAGGAGTGTGAGTTTCAGTGGGAGTCACATGGGGGCTGGAAAGGGAGCCCCAGCATGGCCGCTGCGCCTCACCGCCCTCTCTCTGCAGGACTTTGTGGTTGGGCTCTCCATCCTACTTCGAGGGACAGTCCATGAGAAACTCAAGTGGGCCTTCAATCTCTATGACATTAACAAGGATGGTTACATCACCAAAGAGGTACTGGGCTGGCGGCCTGCCTGCCTCTCCTCTCTCCTGACGCCATTCCCAACCCTGTCCTGCAACCTTGCCACAGTCTCACAAGTGGTTAGTTTGGGTCAAACATTTTTATCTGAAACAGGACCTTGTTTTGGAGACAGGTCCATACATCTATTCCCAGTCTCTCTCTAGGCCCCCCAGACTCACTTACCACTGCCCTGGCAGTAGCTTTGGCCCTTGGCCCCAGGCATCCCTGCAGAGGAAATAGATTCAGGCCACTCTCTGTTCCCCAGGAGATGCTGGCCATCATGAAGTCCATCTATGACATGATGGGCCGTCACACCTACCCCATCCTGCGGGAGGACGCACCCCTGGAGCACGTGGAGAGATTCTTTCAGGTGAGTGAGCTGGGGCCTTGCTGAGGGGAAGGTTCAGCCTTAGTGAGCCCTCAGCCAAGGCCAGTGAGGAGATGCAGCCAGTCTTCCCTCAGCCCTAGCTGACGTCAGAGTCCCTTGAGAAGTAAAGGAAACCTAGGCCCTGTCCCAGTGAGCTTCATTTGGGAATAAAGTATCCTGGGTGCCTAGACGCAGAGGCCGCTGGCACTCGCCCAGGGAAGGGACCAGTGTTTTAGTGCCTTCCGGGACATATTTGGAACAAGCTCCCCTCCTCCCACCCTGCCTGAGTGTAAGTGAAGTTGCCTCCATTCTGGAGGGGCTGAAGGAACTGATAACTTAAATTTTACCCTGCCATTCTGTTCCTCATATGCTCTGGCTCCTGTCAGAGAGAAGGCTGGGCCGCTAAGCTGAGGTAAACCATCAGGGAGCTCTCTAAGCAGGCCACCTGAGGGGATGCCAAGGGCAAGGTTGGCTGGGAAGGGTGGGAAATAGAGGGGCCAGTTGAGTTGGAGGAAGGCCCCCACTTCCACCCCAACAGTCTCTTCAGGCTGGAGTAGGGAAGGCCCTAAGGGACAAGCTCACCCTGGGTATGGCTTGGGTTGCAGAAAATGGACAGGAACCAGGATGGAGTGGTGACTATTGATGAGTTTCTGGAGACTTGTCAGAAGGTAGGTGGCATTAGAGGGCTGGACTTGGGGCCCTCTGGAGTCTGTCTCTGTCTCTTTGACTACCCACCCCACCCACCCCACCCCTGCCCCGCCCCGCTCCTGCCAGGGCATATGGAGGTCAGGTCCCAGGCTCCACTCACTGGGAAGCTTTCTTCCTTCCTGAGTCCATCTCCTCGATATCTCCTGAGCTTGCCATCTCCTCGTTCACCCAGTTCCCCACCCCCAGAACTTCACTCAGCTCTGCTCGTGGTTTCTCCAGAGAGCAGATGTGGGGTCAGCAGGAGGGTGATTAGCCCAGCACCCCCCATCCCCAGACAGAGTCACATTATAGGAAAGGCACCCGGAGCTTCCCTGCGCTACTGCAGGCCCCCCTCTCGGAGTCCATGATGACAAGAACACATTCCACTGCCTCCCTCCTCTGAATCACTCCTGGTCTCCAGCCTGACTTGTAGCCAGGAGGCTTTTGTGTGTCAGTGGTGGCTGGACCCTGCTCCATCTTGCCACCTGGGCCCTGGGGCTAGCTATCCCATGCCTCTGCTCCTCGGTGCCCATCTACCCAGGGAGACATAGTCTCTGACAGGACTCTGCAGTTAGTCAGCCTTGGGGAAGCCCTCCGCCCTGCCCCCAGCTCCTGACCGGCCTCTCCTTTCTTCATACAGGATGAGAGCATCATGAGTTCCATGCAGCTGTTTGAGAACGTCATCTAGGCCATGTGGGAGGGGACCCTGGGCGGCCATTGCTTCTCAACTCAGAGAAGCCTCAATCCGGACAGGAGAAGCCTCTATGAGAAACATTTTTCTAATATATTTGCAAAAAGTGAGCAGTTTACTACCAAGACACAGACACAGTCACACACACACACACACACACACACACACACACACGGTTCCTCGGGCTTGGCAAAGGAAGTGGCAGCCAGGAGGCACCCCCTAGCTATTCCCAGGTCAACAGATAAGGCTGCCCTTGGGGGTGGCCAGCCCTGGCTAGATGTTACCCACAAGGAACTCAGAGGTCAAGAGAGCCAGGCCTACAAAGCTAAGGTCCCTGTGTCTTTTCTACCACTTGGGAGATAAAACTTTTCCCTGCCCATGGACCCATGCTCCTAGGAAGCTCCCAGAAACTCCACAGGGGCCAAGAGGGGAAAGGTCTGAGTGGGGAGACATGCTGTTGGAAGCTGAGCTCGCAGCTGTATGCTCATCTGGGGCCCTGGAACTCCAGTGCCAGGCTACCCTTTGTGGGGTGAACTTACTGAGGGGCCCCTGGGCTAGGTCCTCCTTTAAGAGTAGGGCAGGAGTGAGGTTTTTGGAGAAAGTGAGGAAACAATTTGTCCACACCACTGGGTGAAGACTACTGGCCAATGGGAATGTGGCTAGTGGAGACCCCAGCTTCAGCACCAGGCCGGCCTCTCCAAGGTCCTCTTTGGTTCTCTGGGGAGATCACCTGGCTCAGGGACTGATAACCCGGGAGCTGGACTGTAGTGGGAGAGGCTTGGCAGGGGGCATCCCCTGCTTTCCCTGGCCACTTGCCACCCAGTTCCTTAACACAGTGGATTAGCCACACCTCAGTGGCTACCCTTGAGCAGGCTCACCCCGACCCATACAAAAGCACAAACATCCTAGCAGCTCAGGCCCGAGCCCACAAGGGAGGCAGGACCCCAGGTCGGGGAGGCCTGATCCCTGCAGCCCTGATTCAGTGGCCGAGAAAGATGCTCAGAAATCCATCCTGTACCTCAGAGCCTTGGGGTCTCACAGCCCTTTCCCAGCCCAGCTCGCCAACATCCTAAAGCACAAACTTTGCTTGCCTGGGCTGCACCCTGGGGATCGGAGTCTATATTAGCCCTAAGCTGGAGCTAGCCCTGAGGGCTGGGGTCCTGTGACCAGGCAACAGGTCGGTAGAGTCTCAGAAGAAAGATGTTCCTGCCTCCCCAGGCCTCCCCCAGAAGGGACAGTGTCCCAGGTGTCCCAGGCAGCATGTTCCCTGGAGGAACAGAGCCACAAAAGCACATTCCATCACCTGCAGCCCGGTCTCCGCTCAGGCCCACCTCTGAGAGTCCACGTGTGTTCCCCAGAAGGCCAGCCCCACGCTAAGGGAGGTCCTTAGAGGAAGGACAGGGTAACAGTACCCCTCTACACAGGTGGACCCCCCTCTCAGGGCTGCACTGACCCCATCTCCATTCTAACTGGGGCTTCCCTTTACCCTGTCTAGAGACTGCCAGCTCTGCCTGGCTCAGGGCCCTCCCTCCCCCAGCCTGGCTCTTCCCATTGAGGTCCCTGTCTTGTGAGAAGCCAAGGCCACAGAGAAGGCTACCACTCTAACCTGCTGCACCCCTTAGCCTCTGGCTGCACGCCCAACCTGGAGGGGCCTGTCCCCTTTGCAGGGACACAGACTGGCCGCATGTCTGCATGGCAGAAGCGTCTCCCTTGGGTGCAGCCTGGAAGGGTGGTTCCTGTTTCAGCGCCCACCAATATTCAGTCCTATATATTTTAATAAAAGAAACTTGACAAAGGAGATGGGCTCTCTTTAGCTTCATCTGAACGGTCCGCCGGCCATTCCCTCCCTGCTGCCGTTAGCTATGACTCCTGCCCGGTGGCTTGTAGGTGAATACTGATGCGTGGCTTTGAGGAAGCAAATGCCCAGAAATTCCCAGGCTCCCGGTGTGACATCACTGAGGGAAGAAAATGTCCACATCGTGGGCCTTAGGGACGTTCAGTACATGCTCCGGTCTGGAGTCATAAACACATAAGCTGTGAAACACCGTGGCTTTCTGAGGTGTCATTTATATTTCATCGCCAGATCATTTTTATTCCCAATTTTAGAAATTCACTTCTAGGGGTCTTTTGGCGAGGGAAGACAGGCCGTATGGAAGAGGAAGCAGAAGAGATGGCGATGAATCGGGGTTGGGAGCGGGCTTACGTGGCATTACTCAGGACATTCACTGAGCCCTGAGTTTGGGTACCAGTTTATGTGGGGCTATGGATTTAAAGTACCACACACTTTTTATCCCAGTGCTCGGGAGGTAGAGGCAGAAGGATCGAGGTCATCCTCAGCTACATGGCCAGTTTGAGTCCAGTCTGGGCTACATGAGACTTTGTATATGTATCTGCATGTGTAGCACAGGAGAGAGAGGCTCACTTCTGCCCAGGGAGTGGTTGGAGGCCAGTGATCAGGGCTTGGTTTGTGGCTGAACAGAGAGATGTTTGGAGCAGGGGGGTAGTGGGAGGTTGTGGTCCCACTCCCCACTGGACAGCAGGTTGATGAGTGGATTATAGGACAAGGCGAGGCCCGTGAGGCAATCCCAGAGGGTTGTGAGCCAGCCTTAACCACACAGGGCAGTCAGGAGCACCCCGTGTTCCTCCATGACAGTCACTGAGTACAAAGGCTATTGAGCCAGTTGGCTATATGACAGAGACAGAGAGACAGAGGGAGACAGACTGTACTGCAGAGACAGGCTTACTTGAGCCTGCCACCTGACAACTAGGTCAGGCCCTTCTGTATTCTAGAGTCCTGGGACTCCACGGCTGCTTCCATGAACCGTGCCTCCTCTCCTCTCCCCTCTGTCATGAGCAGCATCTTCCTGCTCCCATAAGGTCTTCTTTATCTCTGAAGGACACACGCCCCAGAGGAACTGACTGCTCTGACCACTTCCTCTGAGTGTGCTAGCTCACACATGAAATCTCAGCCCCTAGGATGCTGAGGCAGGAGGATGAATCCATGAGTTTGAGGACAGTTTGGGCTACACTGACACCCAGGCCAGGCTGGGGTATATAATGAGTACAAGGATAACTGTCTCAGACAAAAACTGTCCTTCGTGCTCATGGTGGCTGTCCTCTGCCTATGGGCTGGCTGCTCCTTAGGACAGGTGCCAAGGCTGATCCAACCAGCGCTGGGCAGCACTCCACGCCATCCCAGGGATCCCTTAACACAGCCCCGTGCCCCTAAAAGCACTTGACATAGGGCAAAGGTCCCGTGCTTCCACTCTGGAACGTTCTGACTCATGTTGAGTATAATGTCACTGGACCTCAATTTCCTTAAGTGGAAAATCCTTGATAATTTTTGATAATTGGGGCTCACCTGCTTTGAGATAGGGTTTCACTGTGGAGCTCAGGCTCCCCTGAGTGGCATCTTAACAGATATTTTTGTCCTTCCTGTGCACTGACCATTTCGTGTATAGAAAGCACAACTCACACTGATAAGCCATCAGATAAAGGACATCTGTGGTTGCCTCCAGGTTCCTTGGTCACTCCCAAAGCAAATGTGGGGCAGTCTACATCAGTCGGACCATAGCTAGTGATCTAATATCCATATGCTCCACCCCTTGTACCACCCACCTCACCATCTGACCAAAACAGAAAGAGATTCAGAGCAAACTGACCACTGGGGACATTCCCCAGAGGCTACAATCTGGGTGCACTCCCCCTATTGACCACCAGGGGGAGACAGCACCATTCCTTGTTTCATGATCTCTGACTCAAGGTCTCAGGGGACACATGGAAAGGAAAGTATCTGTCATTTCCTTCAAAGTCCCAAAGACATTTTCCTATTTCTGCCTCATCGTCGCCGGGGTTTAAAAAAAAATAAAAAGCATCATGCATAGAGTGTATGAAGAAGTAATTCCATAAATGCATCCACAGTAAACCAAACCGGGTATTGGAAATAGGGGACCCATAGATATGTCCTCCTGCTTTATTAGTCGGGATACAGAGAACTTCTCACACACACAACCACTTGGACTTTTCTAATCTTTGGGGGATGCATCTTGAGAACGCCCCTCATATCTGGCAGCTGCGCCCCTCTAAGCTCCAGGAGGCAGGAAGAAGACAGTAAGTAGTCTACGGGGACCTTAGGAAGGCGTGTCAATGAGATGAGAGGCCGTTTCTCCCAGGACTGAACTCCAAAACCTCTGCACCCTCCCCCTTGGAGGCAGAGTTCTTTACGCAACCTCAGGACTCTTGAGTCTGACCTTTGTTCAGTGACCTGGAACTTCAGGACCATCAACACCAGCCTTTGTCCTTCAAACTCACACAGGCCTCATGGCCACCCTCAGAGGCCACCGGTTGCAGGCCTATTGCAGGGCTGTCTGCTCTCCCACTGTCTCATCACCGCCTGTCTATCCTGCCTGGGCGTCCACATCCTTCCTACCCAGCTCTTCCCACCCTGCCTGTCAAGTTGCACTTCCTGAACCTAAATTGAGGGAGTCACTGAGCTAACTTATCAGACCCCATCTGTGCACCAGGTCATAGCATGCAGGAGCCTGGGTAAATGTGCTGCAGTCTCTACTGCCAGGAAACTCAAGGCTCTGAGAGACACCAGAGGGCAGGGAAGGAAGTCCACTCTGAGGAACGCACCCAGGCCACGGGCTGGGAGACCAAGCTTGTCAGGGATGATGTAAGACCTGCCTTTCCCAAACAGTCGTGTCTAAACAAGAGCAAGCACCAGAGAGATGGCTCTGCAGGAAAAGAGCTGGCTGTGTGGGCGTGGGTTCGGATCCCAGCATCCACGTAAAAAGCTGATTGTCATGGCGGTGCACATGGACTCCAGAGCAGGAGGATATTGAGAGCTCACTGGCCAGCCAGAACAGCCAATCAGCGCGATCAGGTCTAGTGAGAGATCCTGTCTCAAAAAAATAAAGTAGACCCCCAAACTTATCCTCAGGAACTGTCATTCTATAGAAACTCATGTGGTCAATGTGTCATTTAATCAAGTTCCCTACAAATTGTAATTTCCAACAAAATTCTAGAAATTCAAAACTAACTCATAAATATTTATTTTAAAATTCTCTCCATAACCATGACAGCTGCCGGTTGCTGGGTATGTGATCACACTGTGAATCCCAAGATTGTGTGAAAAAAAAATCCCAAGATTATACTGAAAAAAAAAAAAACCTGTTTCTAGTTATGGTGTGGCTCAGTCCTTAGCCACACCTTTAATCTTTCTGGCTGGAATACAGACATGCCCTTAGTACACACCTTTAATCCTAAACAATGAAGGTAAAGTTAGTTTGTAGAAGGAAGCACTCATGTTTAAAAGTGATGTCTAATTGAGTGACAGATACAGTGACGAATCAGAGAAAGATTTGACAGAATAGGACATGTCAACTCTCATGGAAATAGAGAGAGGAAAAGGAAGGAGGCAGTTTTATCAAGTGCGTTTTACAGAGCCAGGTTGAAGAAAGAACAATCCAGACACAGGTAAAGACAGACTGAGCCAGAGAATGAGAAGTCAGAAGGTTAGAACGTACCGCTGAAGTTCGTTTTAGGCCAAGCAGAGCAATTCAGGAGAGGCTAAGAGAGAAGCCAGATCGGATCAGTCAACTTGGAGAAGAGTTTGAGCCACAACAGCTGAGTTGAACCAGAGCTCAGAGAGAACAAGAAAGAATAAGCGTATTCAGCAGTACGTCTCAGAGGCTGAAACCATTCTAGGCCTAGATTAGATTGTATGGAGGTTAGACGTGTCAAGGACGAGGCTTGGGTTATCTCAGACGGAGGCAGTAAGACTCAGAGACAACAGTTAGGGGAGGAGAATAAAAGATACGTTCACAGCCGCCTTATCTTAGGTCTTCAGCCATCATTCAGGTAGACTGCAACGTCCCAGAAACCTTAGCAGTCCATGCATGGGACCTTTAATTATATAACAATAGCTTCAAACAATGGACACATCTTAAATGACAGTTAAGACTGTCTGAATTGTCTTTGTCTTCCACTGAGGACGAATGCCCTATAATGGAGACTGTGTCGTGGTTTTAAAACATAACTATTCCTCATACACAGATCTGGAAGCCAGAAGTAATCGGAAGTGTGTATTCCTGATGGGTCAACTAAATCCTAGGATAATTAACTGCACCAAGTTCTGACTGCCTTCCTCTCCAGCGAAGCTTCTCTGGGACGAGAGCACTGGGATCCTGCTCTCTCACTGAAGGAAGAGGAGGAGGAGGAGGAGGAGGAGGAGGAGGAGGAGGAGGAGGAGGATTATGTAAAACTTGTAAATGTCTGTGAGGCTCCAAACTTACGTTTCTAAAACTCTATCATCACTTGCTTCAGTCAGAGTCTATTTGAGTACAGATTTGTTTAATTACAGTTACAGGGGCGGCACGCTGTGTGGCTCAGACGCAACATGGGAACCATGAAGGCTGAAAGCCCCGAGTTCTCACTTCACCGCTGCAGTTGCTCTGTGACCTGAACACCGACTCATTTGATGGTGCCTGTGTGTAAAGGCTGGGAAACAATATTATCCTTTCTGTGTAATCAAACATATGAGCCTGCATGGAATGAATGCAATTTACAAACTTGCCTGGAAAGCACACACACACACACACACACACAAGAGGAAGAATAATAGAGATGCCAACCACTGGCCTCCACAGGCATGCGGGTACCACACTCACATATTTAAAAATAAATAAAATGAGTAAATAGCTCAAAGTCAGAGAGACAGTGGAGCCTCCCTCAGCACAGGAAGTATTTGTGGCACAGATACTGCCAAGTTGCAGTTTCTGAAGCTAAATCAAGGGAGACACAAGGGCTACGTCTAGAGCAGTGGGGAATCCTTTCTCCTACAGTCACACTCCAGGCAGGTGCAGCTCTGAGACACCTCCTTGATCTCAGTCCCATCTCCTGGATGGGACTCCATGCTTCCAATGTGATTTCACCCTTCTCTGTTGTAGACAAGTCCTTGAACCCCTGGATTCTGGGACCAGTCAAAGGAGGTCCTGGAACTTTCTCCAAGGGAACCATCAAAGACCAGCTATCTCCAAAGAGGAGAAAGGGCTTGGTAGGGTATATCCTTCAGCTCCCTGGATCTGTCCAAAGCAGCTGGCTATGAAAGGAATGTGCTGAGTCTAGTCACCTGCAAAGGGAGAGCCTGTGGTTCACAGACAGAGGAAAACGGACTGCCAACACCTAGAGAGGGGTCTGGTCTGGATCCAGAGCCAGTCTGGCCAGAAGCAGCCTGTGTTTGAGGGGCACCAAGATGTGGAGGAAGCTCCTTCCTGCAGCCACCCCACACTGGCCTACCATCCCAAAATCTAACGAAGGCCAAGTGCTGAGCCCCTGCCTGATGCCCTCTTCTTGCAGGTGGAGGTACCACAGGTGGAGCGCACACCCCACGCCCTTCTTCCCCTGCTGCCAGACCTGCTGAGGGTGCCCATCTTCAGACTTGGCTCCCAGGCAGTGGCTAGACACCTTCATTGCATCCTCTTCCTGGAGCCAAGCGTAGTTCTCGCCTGCCCCAGCCTCATGTGACTCTCTGCTCAGGGCCTCCTCTGTTCAACTCCTTTGAGCAACTATGAACACCATAGAACTATCAATGCAGAATCCACATCCATTCTGAGGTACAAAGCTAGTCAGAGATAAGGTAGTTAGCCCCTGAACCTGTAGCACTGATTCGCTCCACAGAACCGCAGTGTAAAGAGTCAGCCTCTATACATGCCACTTCTTTACAGTCCTCTAGGAATGTCTCTCTTGTCCCTCTCTAGTGGGGACAAGGGTAAGCCTCCTGACAGCACCAGTCTTGGGCTTCCACACCCACTGTTTTCCTCTCTCCACTAAAATAGGGGGTTTAAGCCCCACCCTCACCTCCAGGGGAGTCTAAGGTCAGGCCTAAGCTCTTCAGTGCACCCTCCTAGACGGTTGGGATTGGCTGAGGGATGGGCACTTGATTACAGCTGCAAGGCCCAGGTAGCCCTTGGAATGCTGGGAAAGGAAGCTCCCCGGACTCTGGGAGGCAGAGGCAGGCGGATTTCTGAGTTCAAGGCCAGCCTGGTCTACAGTGAGTTCCAGGACAGCCAGGAGAAAGCCTGTCTCGAAAAAACTAAATCCAAAACAACCAAAAAATAAAAAATAAAAAATAAATAAATAAAAAATAAAAAAAGGAAGCTCTCCCGGTAGCAGACTGGTGCCATTTCACCATTTCACCTTTTCACCATTTCACCTTTTCACCATTCCACGAGCGAGAGCAGATCCAATGAGGGAACAGGTTCTATCCCAGGGGGCAGGAGTGGAAGGAAAGGGGATACCTAACCCTTTGAGGTAAAGTTCAAACTCTATCGGAAGTACTCTCAATGTCTGGGCTTTTCACTTCTAAAAGTTCCTATAAGTATTCCCAATACCCACCCTCTGACACAGCCTGTTAGAACTGGATGTCCAGCGCTCTTAGCTGGAAAATTTTTAACTGCTAATGTCAAGGTCAATGTGCTTTCCAGATTCCTGTGGCCCAACTGAAGGGGGGGGGGCGGTCAAGCCAACTATTCTGTCTGTGGAATGCCTTACAAGTAGGAGGGGGTCAAGGACTGCCAGGGTGTCAGAGGCATACCCCAGAGGCAGCTGGGGGTGGGGCCAGCACTCTGCAGTGGATCCAGGAGCCCGAGGAGAGACCCAGGCTGAGGCTGAGGTGTCCCTGGTTGGGGCTGAGGTGTCCCTGGTTGGGTCATAGGGCTAGCTCTGAGGCCTGCAGAGTCAAGTCTGAAGGGCTGTCTGTAAAGTTAGCCTATCTGCCTCAGCACCCTCTCCTGGAAGCCAAGTCAGCCCAGCCCTCCTCCAGCCCTTCTCCCTGTCCTCTCCCTTCTCCCTGCCCTCCTCCTTCCTCCCTGTCCTCTCTCTCCAGTGCACAGTACACTCACGAGACATCACTTTTTCCTAGTTTTGAAAAAAAAAAATCACCACAGTAAAACATACAGAAACTAAAAATAAGGCCCCCAAAGAGCAGGCTATCATTCAGCTCCCGACAGCCGGCCACACTGTGAAGGCCTGGGGTTGCTGGCTTTGTTGACAAACTTTCCCAGCCCAGAGTAGAAGTTTTTCCCTGGTAGAGCAAAAGTGGCTCAGAGGGAAGGGCGCTGGTCTCAAGCTTCTTTCTCTGACCATTCTCTGTTCCTGTGGCTGTGGGGAAGCAGCAAGGTGCTGGCTGAGCAGGAGACGTCTTCACTGCAGGGTCCATCGCCCAGGTCCCACTCCAGGACACCGCCTCACTCATGGATTACGAGAAAGGGAGACTCTCTCTGGGTTTGGGATGAAGCCCGGTTGGTAGAGTGTTTGCCTAGCGTGCACAAGCGTGTGTTCACCAGCACATGAGCCGGGTGTGGTCGTGCTCACCTACTATCCCAGTGCAGAGGAAGGCAGGGGCCGTGTTGTTGAAGTGTCTGTTCTATTTGGGTACGATGGCCTTCGCTTCTTCTCTCTGTCCCAAATCCGTTCTATATAAAAGCCGTTATGACCTCAGGGAACATTTTTGGCAGCACACTATTCTGGGTACTGACGCTGTCATGAGAAAAGCAACTCTCGCTCTGCTCCTCCTGCTGTGTGTTCACAACACAGATCTCTTCTGGTCCATGGAGGATTTTCCCACACACCAAACAAGCAAGCAATTTTTGCAGAAGGGAGCATTGTCTGGGATATCTTCATTCAATTTCATTCCATTCAATTCAATTCAATTCAATACCATCTGAAGATAGCACTGGACCACAGAGGATGGGGTCTCAGTTCCTGAGAAGTCTCTCCTAACGTCCCATGCTAATTGTGAGCCCAAGCTCACTCTACTTAAGCTTACTCTGGTTCCCTGATCCTCTCCTTGTAATTGATTAATTTCATGAGTGGTTCACAGGCTTGAAAGACACATACTATTGGCTTAACATAAAGAATTATAAATGGCGCCCCGGGCTAGGAGTAGGTGGAGAAGTATCAGGCCTCCCTTGCTGAGAACTGTGTGATGGTTTGGACCAAGTGGAGGGAGGGTCATGGGAGCTTGGGGAAGGCGGGGGCGATGGCCACTTGCCAGGCATTTTGCTCTGACTGACAGTAGGAACAAGCAAGGCAGATCATATCCATGAGGCAGCCATGGGGACTTGGAAGGTGTATATGTGTGTGTGTGTGTGTGTGTGTGTGTGTGTGTGTGTGTGTGTGTGTGTATGCCCTTGTTTTGGGCAAATAAGAGCATGGGAGTCTTATTCAAGTAAAATGGCTCTTTCTAGAAAGCTATTTTATGGAATACAGAAAATGGAGTTGTTTTTTTTTTTTAATGTGTTTATGTGCATGTGTGTGCTGGTGCGTGTCGAAGCCAGTAGAAGGCGTTAGATATCCTGGAGCTAGAGTTACAGGCAGCTGTAAACCTCATCTGATGTGAGTGTGGGAAGCTGAACTTGCAAGATCAGCAAGAGTTCTTCATTGCTGAGCTATTTCTCCAACCCTGGAGTTACTGACCCTATTTCTAGGAGCACAGAGCAAAGGTAAGATTCAATATTGTCGATACACAGGAAAGAAATGGCAAGATGATGTGGCGGTGGTGTGTGCACGCCTTTAACCACAGCACTGGAAGTTTCAGGTAACTGGGTCTCTGTGAGTTTGAGGATAGTCAGGACAGGAGAAAACTTGCCTTAAACAAACAAACAAAAACAAAGTTTTTGTATGAGTTCCTAATTCTGGCAGCAGTACATACAAGTTCCTATACTTCCAAATCCTGTGGACACTTGAAAGGGCTTTTTGGTCATTTTAGTAGGTATACAGTGTGTCACACTGTGACTGTACTTTGCATTTTCATGATGATCTGTGTGCTTTAGTATCTTTTCCATCCTAAGGCTCTGAGTGTCCCCTTCGGTGAAGTTATCTATATAAATTTCTTGCCCAATGATCCATTCAATGTGATTATTTTCACTTACCAACTTTTGAGAATTCTCTGTGGAGGCGGGAGACAAGCCATTTGTCTGATTTGTAAATATTTCCTTCTACTCCACTGCTTGGATTTTCAGAATTTTTCTGGTCAAGACTTAGAGGAAGGTTGGTATGAGATACAGTTCACACCACAATCTCAGCCACCTCCATGGGTTCCCTTATAATTAAGCTTAGCTTCTTTAATCTAGGCTGAAGCCTCACTCTGGATTCCTGTCTCCGACCAGGATCCTGACGTGTCTTTGGGTGTCCTTAAGGTGTGTGACCTGCAGCTTATCCAAAACCAGGCTCGCCATCCTCTCCCAAACCCAACACCCCTGCAGAAGCTGCATTTGCATGGATGGCTAAAGAATCAGAGCGGCTCGGTCTTCCTCTTGTGGTGGAGGACAGCCAGTCCTTCCTCCTGACCACTCCTGACCACTCGCCATCTCTACCACGAAGCACAGCCCCATGGCTCTTATGCACTCTACTCCTCCTCCCCAGACAATCTTCCTTGATTCAGATTTCCCAAATGCAAGCCTGGCCATGGAACCTCGGCTGAGTTCCTTCCAAAGGCTCTGTGTGCATTTAGATAAAGCCTGGGTGGTATAGATACTGACAGTCTGCTTGGCAGGCTCTAGAGTTGCTGAAAATATAAACTTCTGGGCATGTGTGTCAGGAATTATCCAGATCAAGCCAGTTAATCAAGGTGATAACTAACTTTGGGTGATGCCATGATATAGTCAGCTTTCTCAGGTTTCTGTCACCACTCCTTCCCTGAATGGTGATCTATACCTTCAAATTGTGATCCGAAATGTCCCCCTTCTTCTTTAAGTTTTATGTCAGCTGTTTTTCAGCAAGAAAAGTAGCTGGGGAATTCAATGAGCCAGCCCCTCCTAGTCCCTCTTTACACATTTTTATTTTTTTATGTGTATGTGTGTTTCATCTGCATGCATGTCTGTTTACTACATCCATCCTCAGTACCTGTCCAGGCCAGAGAGTTGGATATCTCAGAACTGGAGTTACAGCTAGTTGTGAGGCGTCATGTAGGTCCTGAAACTCAAACCAGCTCTACTGAAACAGCAGCAGGTGCTCTTGACCACTGAGCCATTGTAGGACCTCCTTTTGGGGAGACCCCCACTCCATTCTCGGGATAGCATACACCCAAGGACATGCGAGAGACCGACTTGATGCAAACGCATGAGGTAGTTTATTATCAGAGCTCTGGGCCTACACGTATCTCACACAGGAGACAGTGGAGTTGACCCTGAGGCTCAAAAGTTAGGGCTTTATATAGGAAAAGTCAGGGGGGTTGTCAGGGGGGTTTGACACGGTTACACATGATTTGCTGATTCAAACATTGGCAGGGGATTCTGGCACGCAGGGTGGGTTTTTGTTTGTTTGTTTGTTTGTTTTTTTGCAGATCGGGCTGTCAGCAATGTAGGAGGGTGGTTTATTTTTGTTAGCAGGAAGGTCATTTTAAGCTGCATCTAAGGGACAGGAGACAGGAGACTCCAGTCCAGATAGTGTATGACCCATAGGAGTTTTCCCAGGCATGCCCCTTATCTTTTATGGCTGGTCTGTTTGTGGAATGGCTCAACCACAACCTTGCTTCAAGCTTGTCCAGCGTGCCCGGGCTCTGGTCTGCTTGCTGCCTCAACTATGGATTCTGAAAAGTCCCAACTCCCTTCATTTCCCCTCTTCTTTTTTTGTTAGGAGTTCTAATCTTAGAACTATAGAATTAAATCTCTGACTCTATATATTCTGGATTGTCCTGCCCTAATCTCTGATTTTGTTGGCATAGCATAAGAATCTACACAGCACTTATATATTCTCTAATAAAAAACTATTAACTGGTTAATTACACAGGTTCCAATTGTAAGCCAAGGGAGTAAAATTACAAAGGGTCTCATCAAAGCAGAAAGCAGGGTGGTCAAGAGTACAAGATAAGGGCCTTTTCACCAAGTCTCAAGGTATTTTGCACAGTGGCGTCTAATGTAGACCGAATCTCCAACTTGGAAACGGTGTGGGACTTCCAAGTCTCCTCCTGAGTAGTCCTCCCAGAGCTGCTTCTATGCTCACTGCCTCATCCACTTGAGCACCTTCAGCCTAGAGAACAAAAGCTTGACGAGCACAAAGGGTAGGAGAGCTATCTAATCATTAACACCAGTCTTTGTGGTCAATTTGGTGAGGGTTTTTTCATCAGGGTTTCAGCAATTGTTCCTGAAACCTTCTTATACAGATCCAGTCACCTATCTGGAAGCAGTGAAGAGTCTCTGGCATGCCTGGAGCATTTAAGGCAAATTACATAGTGTGGGACATCTCCTGGGAGGGCCCAGTGGACACCAAAGGAGTTGGGTATCAAAGAGTATCTCTAGGAGGGTCAGGTTAAAATGGTAGGGGCTGTTCAGAAACAAGGGGAGAAGCACCACCCAGCCTGAGCCAGGCTCCAAGGTCAATTTAATTAAGTTCTCTCATAGGGTTTTGTTTATTCTCTCTACCTGCCTTGAGCCCTGGGGACAGTACGTCCAATAATGTTTCCAATTAGTCCCCAATATCTCTGTCAATGTCTGACTTACCTTAGAAACAAAAACAGAACCATTATCTGATCCAATTACCTTGGGCACTCTGAAACTCGGGAAAACTTCTTCTAACCTTGGCAGCTGTTCTCTTTTAGGCCTTTTGTCCTGTTTACTCTTTACTGTATAAGCATTTACTTGCTGGCAAATCTTACATTTTTCTTTTATCTCTCTAGCCTAAAACCTGAGTCATAAATATATACATTTGGTCCCTTAACTGCCAGGACAATGTTTTTAATCCCCTAAATTAGTCCATCTGTGCATTTGGCCTAGTGAGTCTTTGGCTTACTTTCTGGGGAGTATAGTTCTCCCTTCTTGTGTGCACCTTCTCTTGGCAATAGTTGGTAGGGTAATTAGCAATTTCAGTCTTTTTTAAGTGAGGCTCTTTCTTAATTTTGTTCCATTTCCCAGTGGCTGTCTCTTACAGACCCATAACCAGTATAGGCTCCTGTACATCCATTCCTGGAGCCATTTGCTCTGCCTGGTTATTGTCCATTTAGTCTTTTCCCTTTGGATGTCCTGGCCAGTGAATATTCACAGTGGCTGGCTTCATTAGGACATCTAAGAAGTCCACAATTTCCTGTTGGTTTCCTCTGATGTGAGCAGTCCTCTTGGCATATATCCCTGTGAACGTGGGCTGTGGCAAAGGCATACCTATTATCCATATGGCTGTTGATTTTCTTGCTGGTTCCAAGTTCCAAGGTCTTGGTGAGAGCAACGAGCTCCACTTTCTGCATTGACATGCCAGGGGGTAAAGATTCTGGCACCCAGATGACATTTGTGCCATCCACCATAGCAGCACCTGCTTATCTCTGTCCATCGTGGAGAAAACTGCTCCTGTCTGTAGCGACTTTCAGCAGGGGTCAGTCTCTCTTTTTGGGCCAGTTAGTTGCAGCCCCTTGGGCAGGAAGCATATCTGCCCCCTCCCCATTTTGGAGAGTATGTCTCACTCCAACAGAGAGTAGGAACAGTCTGGGGTGACCCTAAATGAATGGGCTACCCATCCCATCCCTAGGTCCACTGTTCTTTGGGTAGTCCATGAATACATTTTGGTGCCAGTGGCTTCTTGGACCCAAGATCTTTTCTTGGAAACAGCGCCATTGGCTTGAAAGACCTAGTGTTGAGCCTGTGTGTCCACCAAGAACTGAGTGGGTTTCTCTTTCATTCCCACAGTTTTCCTGGGTTGGGGAAGGTGGTCAGAAAACCCATCTCCCCTAGTCACTGTCTTCACCCAGGGTTAACACCTGGGTTTACCATTTGGGTGCACTTTTCTCAAGACCTGGGAATTCCTACTCCCAGCTTCTATCTCTTAGGGCACACTCTGGCTCAGTGGCCTCTTTCCTTATAGTATGCACACTGGTCCTTTTCTGTCTCCCTTTTCTGCTTTTTCTCACTATTATAGTCAGGATCCTCTGTAGCTTTTTTCTCTGTCATTTTCTTTCTTTCTTTTTTTCCTCCATGCCTTCTCTTTCTCTGTCTCCCTGTCTCAGCAAACTGTACTAAATCTTTCTATAGACTTTTTATTTCTAAGGCAAGGAAACATAGCTGAAGGAGCAAACTAGCTCTTCTATTTGCCTCCAAACTGCTCGTCACGTGTCCCCACTTTTACTAGACTCTATCTTCAAAGACCATCTTCTAAAGGTTCTATCCCTTCACTACGCCCTCTCCACATTCAGAGTCCTTCTCAGAAACCTGCACCAAATCCCTCTAGCCTCTGAAGCTTTTTCCTGATATCTCTATTAGCCCCGTCTATAAAAGCCATTGTCATAATATAATAGCTTTATAGTCCTTGCCCCAGATTCATAGCATGTATACGGACAGAATGCCTCTATGAGCTGCTCTAGAAAAGCTGCAGGTGACTCATCTGGTCCCTGCTTAACCTTACATACCTTGGTCAAATTTGTGGGCTGCCAGGCCCTCGAGACCTGCCAATGGAGTCTGGTGTTGGTCTGCCTCTTACCTTTTGTCTGAGGGGGTAATCTTCTTGGCTTCCTGTATTACAAATAAAACAGTCTCAAAGAGATTAATTAGTCTCTTGGGAAATATTCCCTTAGTGAGAGAGCTACCATGGTATCAGGATAGGTGGTCTCAGGTCCTCTCCTGCTCCACTCTGTGGTCCTCTCTAAATATCAATTGAGCATAATTATTACCATTTTGTAAATTATAAACTATGAGATAGACATAACACTTAGTTTATCATCCCTGTCAATTAAACTGAACCTTTTTATCTGTATTATCTTAAAAGACTGTCAGAATTAACACTTAAAAATTAACATTGTAAGAATTGACTCGTGTCCTGGCTTTAAATTTTATGTTACCTGAAAATCATTTATTTAAATCTATATCAGCTTTCTCAGGATTAAACAGCTTGGGCTGTCTGTGAGACTAACAGTCTTCAATACCATCAGAAATCTAAGAGTGACCAATATTAACTAAAAATATATAGAAAGCTTAACATAGCTTTTAAGACTTAAACATTATATTCCATGGATTTTTGACATTTTTGAAAACCAGCTATCTATGTAAAGTAATATGGACTGTTGTCTGTTAAACTATCTTCAGCTATTTCTGATTAAAACCTAGAAAACACCCTAACAATAAACTCAGAGCCTTAAACTTCTATTTGGCCCTAAACTCACAGGCTTAAACACCTCAGCTCGGTGATAATAACAAAGAGCTGGGTGTAAATCCTGTACTTTCAAATTTAGTATTTATACCAATAAAACCTGTATCAAATAAAAACTTATGCTTTGAACTTAATAACAATTATAAAGATTTGTATCAAATGAAATTAATTTTATTTTCTCCCCGTTTTAAATCTGACCATTTTTATATTTTTTTAGAAAGACCGTTTCTTCAGTCTGAACATGGATGTTGATATGAAGAGAAGTGCTATTTTCTGTAATGTAAATCTCAAAACAAGATTTTAGTATCACAAAGACAGTTTTTTCATTTAATATTTTAGAATCTAGTCTTCTGGAGGTCTCCCTTATTTTGACCTCTCTCCCAGAGGAACAATATAACCACAAAGTTTAACATCATATTGATCATAACAATTTAAACAAGTTAAAATAAAAGAAATAAACCATCTGTACCAATTTAATGTACCATAATACTCGCACCAGCCACATTGAGCTTCTTGTTAAGGCTTATTTTCCAGGGAGTGTCAGAGTCCAAATATTTTGTCTGTCCTTTTGTTCTGAGTTGTTCTGAGTCACATGACCTGATTTTGGTGGGCTTGAGAAAGTTGTTTTTCAGTCAAAGTCAAAATATTATCATCCGTCTAACTCCAAGAACAGAAAACATAATACAAAACAACACCACATAGACAACCAGCCTGACCTTGCCACCATCAGGCTTCTAGATTCAAGAACACAGAGCAAGGAAAATCACATAATTTGCCCCAGAAGGGCCCAGTTTCAGACACCAGGTGCTCCTGCACAAACTGCAGGGAGGAAAGCCTTATTTAGCTCTCTCCAAGGTCCAACTTCCTCCAGCCCCCCCCCCGCCCCCCCCCCCCCGCAGTCTCAACTCTAGCAGCTGAACACGTGGCACCAGCAGGCTCTCTGAGCTCCAGAAGCTTGCAAGCAAAACCAAAAACTTTCAGAAAGGCTTTAGACAAAGACGCACAAAACTGACAAGTAACCAGTCAGCTGAAGGGTGGGATTCTACTTCACTCCCTTCTCAGTAGACGGAGCACTCCGTCACCTTCATTCCAGAAAACCACAGTCAGGCCCCCTGACTGTCTCTCACCCTTGGAGCGTCCTCCAGGGTTGCAGCCTACAGGACTCTAGGACGTCTCCCTCCACAGCCACTGGGTCCTTACACCCCGCAGTGGCAGCTGCAAACCACGGAGTAGGATTCCACATCTACTCCTGTTAACAAACAGAAACCAAGACACATACACAGCTGTGCCGCACTCAAACATTCAGGACATTTAAAACAAAAACATTGCCGGCACACACACACACAGACATACCTCCAAGGGGTCTTCGAGGTTCCTGGGTGCCACCAATTTTCCTGTACGGGCCACCAAATGTAGGACCTCCTTTTGGGGAGACCCCCACTCCATTCTCCGGATAGCATACACCCAAGGACATGCGAGAGACCGACTTGATGCAAACGCATGAGGTAGTTCATTATCAGAGTTCTGGGCCAACACAGGAGACAGTGGAGTCGACCCTGAGGCTCAAAAGTTAGGGGTTTATATAGGAAAAGTCAGGGGGGTTATCAGGGGGGGTTGGTGCGGTTACACATGATTTGCTGATTCAAACATTGGCAGGGGATTCTGACGCGCAGGGTGGGGTTTTTTTTTGTTTTGTTTTTTGTTTTTTTGTTTTTTTGGTTTTTTGCATACGTGCAGATCGGGCCATCAGCAATGTAGGAGGGTGGTTTATTTTTGTTAGCAGGAAGGTCATTTTAAGCTGCATCTAAGGGACAGGAGACAGGAGACTCCAGTCCAGATAGTGTATGACCCATAGGAGTTTTCTCAGGCATGCTCCTTATCTTTTATGGCCCATCTGTTTGTGCAATGGCTCAACCACAACCTTGCTTCAAGCTTGTCCAGCATGCCCGGTCTCTAGTCTGCTTGCTGCCTCAACTATGGATTCTGAAAAGTCCCAACTCCCTTCACCATCTCTCCAGCCTGCCCCCTCTCTTTCTGCCTGTCGTCCATGCCACCATTAACAGTACACATGAATGTCCTGGCTGAACTCTCAAGAAAACTAAAGAGAGAAGCAAGTGTCAGTTCCTTACTGGCATGCTCTGAGGTGATTGTCTTGTTTCTGACTGCGAAGATTAAGCCTGGTTGCACCTGAGAATTTGGAATTGTTGATCATTAGATCTAGGAAGAATGTTGTCAACCTCACACACAGGCTAAGCAAACCTGGAGTGATGAGCTCCAGGTTTGATGTGCAGCTCCAAGACCTAGAGAGTAGCAAAATCACCTCTCCTGTCACATCGGTTTGGTTTTATTGTACTGTCAACCTCAGCTGACATCATGAACTATGAAGAAGCAAGACAAAATCACACAGGAAGGAAAACCTTAGGTTATTTTTCTAGGATGTAAAACATTGGTGTAAAAAAAATGCCTCACAGGAAAAAAAAGAGGAAATATAATAAAATCCTGAGCTGCTTTCTGGGGCAGCTGAAGCCTCTGATGATATGCCTGGATCTTGATTCATTTAGGAGGCTCCTTCTCAGAGTCCCCTTTACATTTTCCTAGGCTAGAGGACTCAGGGTGTGGTCGTGTAGGATGTTTCCACCCAATTGCCTGCTGCCTGGACTTGCCCATGGCTCCCCCCCCACACACACCCTTTCCCCCCTAAAATAAGGTGCATGAAGATCAGGGTGCTGCTACAGGTAGATGAAGTTGGTGTCAGAGCTGTCAGGGTCGGAGCCTAAGCCCTGGTAGGCTTAACAATTAGACAGGCCACCATCTGTCTTCACTGTGTGAATTAAAGAAAAAACTGAAAGCTAAGACTTTGCCAATGTGGCCACACTGGGGAGGAGGAGAAGGAAGAGGAAGAGGAGAAAGAAGGAGGGGGAGGAGGAGGAGGAGGAGGAGGAGGAGGAGGAGGAGGAGGAGGAGGAGGAGGAAGGAGGAGGAGGAAGGAGGAGGAGGAAGGAGGAGGAGGAAGAAGGAGGAGGAGGAGGAGGAGGAGGAGGAGGAGGAGGAGGAAGGTTCAGTGACTCCCTAAAGTCCATTTTTGGAGTCCTGACATGAGGTTCAAGTTCTCAAATAGAAAGCAAGTGGTGTGCATAACTAAGCTGCCTTGGTGAAGATGTGGTCCTGCCGGTTATTGATCCACCATTACCTCAGTTCCAATCTACCCCACAAGATAGTCTGACCAGTTGCCAAAACTGTGATATCTCTTACTGGGCGACAAACTCCTCCTCTGGCTGGCACACACAAGCTTCAGCTTTTTCTCCCCCCCCCCCACGAGATTCATGGGGGGAAAGCCCAAGCCCAATAGCTGAAGAGAAGAAAACAAGTGTCTCCTGCCTTCAGAATAGCTTCACACCTGCCAAGACAGTTAAATAAGTGTTTGGGTGACCCCTTCCTGGCTCAGGAGTCATCATGGGCAAAGTCACTCCTGGCCTTTATGCTTTCTCCAAGAACACAACAGATATAGACATCCCTCTCCTTGGTAGGTCAACGTTAGAGCACAAAACTATTTGTTACAGTCTACCAGAGTGCTTCCTGGACAACTGTGAATAGGTGCCTGGTCCAGAAGCTCAAAGTCGGATGCGCTCTCTCTGGGTCTGGTTATGTCGGGGTTACCCTGGAGCCAGCGAGGGTCTCCCCAAAAGCACACACTAGGCGCCTGCTGGCAGCTCTGTAGCTAAAAATACGTACCTAGCAGCAGGAGAGCAGACTTCCGGGTGGAAGGAGACATCCTCCTCTTGGCGACAACTTCTTGACGTCACCATATCGCGACTGCGGGGGGCGGTGCCCTATTTCCCTTGGAGAAGAGTTAAGAACTTGCTACGGTACTGGGTACTGGCTTGTGGCTTCTCTGCCTGCCCCTCTTGACCTGCGGCTACGCAGGCGTCAGCTGACAGCGCGGGAAGCCGGACAAGTCCGGCTGCAGCGACCAGGTAAACTGCGGCTAGGCTAGCGCAAAGGTTGGTGAACTGGACATTGGAAGCGGAGTGGCCGACCTCGGTTCCCAGAGAGTGGAGATCAGCTGGGTCGCACTCACGGCGCTGCGCCTCCAGCTGCCTGTTTCTGTGCTGTTTGCTAAGGGACTCTTGTGCTGTGAATCATAGTGATTCTTGATTCACACAGTGCCACCTTGCCAGGTGACTTTACCTCGTGAAGTCTCGGAGCTGCTTTCCATTCTATGAGGATTGTTATAAAGATAGAATGAAAGAACCTGTGAGCGCCCGTTACAGGTTCATCAGCAGTGAAGCACAATCAGCGGGGCTTAGAGTCATCAGAGCAGGTGTTCGTGGGCTGGTAGCAGGGCCTGAAAGGAGTAGGAAGGATTGAAACTAGATTATCTTGCTTGGTTAGTATCTTGCTTTTGAATTTAAGAACTTCAATCTCATCTAGACATGGATTCAAACACCAGTTTTCTTTTAGCTGCATGACCCTTGAACCTTATGCAAACCAAATCCCTTACCCTGTCCAAGCCTTGGTTTGTTCATCTGTAAAATTGGGCCATCAACACCTGCCAGATACAGTCAGGAGAACTTTAGTAGACATCACAAGTGGAACACTTGGCTTTCCCTGGGACTGTACTGTTGTTTTAGTGTACGGTGTGACTGATCACATATGCTGAACAACCTTTAGACTGTGGCACGGTGGTACTTCTGTAAAACCACAGAGCAGGAGATGGAAAGACTTCGGTTTTCTGGCCAGGCTTGCAAGTTGGCACTCTGGTGATCCTGAACAGGGTAGGTTGGCATAACCAGGTGAAGACCAAGAGCCCAGGACTGAGTTACATCTCGCAGTCTCTCATTTTTAGTATAAAGACGTGTGTGTGTGTGTGTATACACATATGCTGTCCACCATAGTTTTTGAGACAGAGTTTTTCATTGGCCTGGAATTCAACAATTAGACTAGACTAGCTGGCTAGCAAGCCCCAGGAATCTACCTGCCTCCACCTCCCCGGCACTGGGATTACAAGCATAGACCACTGTGTACAAACATTTTACATGGGTTCTGGGGATTTAGCTCATCTTCATACTGTCAGTGGAAGCACTTTACCAACCGTGCTGTCTTCCTAGCCCCATACTGGTTTTAAAAGCAAGATATTCAAAAGAGAGAGGACTCTGACAAGGCATGAAGACCAGACCTAGATTAAGATAAAATAAGGGAATGGGTGAGGATATAGTGTAGTTGAGCTGTGGTATATCTCAAGCTAGCATGTGTCTTCCAGGCCAGCACCTATACCATTAAAAACAAAAGCAGCATAAGAATGAAGCTTAACTTTGGGTGGAGCCTGGAACTCAAAGCAGGCCCTGAACTTTTTTGATGATATCCAAGAGGTCTGGGTCTGAGGAAGGAAGACATGGCCAGCCACTCCCAAAGTTGATCATCACTAGATTCTTCCAAGAAGTGAGAAGTCAAGCTCTTTGCATCTTTCTTCTGTTCAGTAGTTAAAGAGACAGACAGTGCTACTGAACCCAGGGAGAGGGCTGAGCAATGTGTGAGGCCAAGCATCTGGCCTCTTGGTGCCCTGAGACTCCCTGTGCACCACCAGCAGAAACGGGTACCTGCTAGAGGAGACAGAGGGCCGCTCTTAAGCCAAGGCAAGCTGGTGGGGGTTTTAGTTTGAGCATGTGAGCAGAAGAAGGTGTTTACTTCAGAGGGCAACGGGACCAAGTAAGTACTTTTTAAAAGTTGCGTGAGGTAGCTGGGAAGCCCTTTCCAGCAATAGCCATTTGCCTATCGTGGTGCTGATTCCTAGTCCTACAATTTAGCCTTCCCCTCCTTTAGTCCTTTAAGGGGGCTTTCCTCTAAAAGCTAGATAGAGGTAGCAGCCTGGCCATTTTCATAACATCACTCAACATCTGAGGCCTGTGCACATCAGTAGCTCATACCTGTTACCCAGCATGCAAGACTGCAGGTCCCAGTTGGCCTGCTGTGTTTCCCTCTTCTGCAGCAGTGGGAACTTTGAGGAAACACTGGTCGAGGAAAGGCTGGGATCCCAGGGGCTAGCTTAAAGCCTGGCATAGATATCTGTACTCTGATTTTTTGAAGTGTAACAGGGTGAAATGACCCGTGCAAGCACTTCCCAAGTGGCATGCTGGGAGTGCTTGATGGGGCGAAGGAACGAAGGGATCTTCTTGATGGTTCTATAGTCCTTCTGTCTCCTGCGGCTTTCTTCTTTCCTTCTAGGCTTTGATGCTGGGCTCTGGTAGAAGGAGGTTGTTCTCAGCTCTGCTGCAGGTTCAGAAGAAGCCCTGTCAACCCACCAGAAACATGAGACTGGTACAGTTCCAGGCACCTCACCTGGAAGAGCCTCACCTGGGCCTGGAGTCAGGGATTGGTGGGGGAGTTGTAGACTTAAACGCTTTTGACCCAACACTCCCCAAGACAATGGTGCAGTTCCTGGAGCAGGGAGAGACTACCCTTTCAGTAGCAAAAAGGTAAGTGAGTAGGCAGGCTTGCCCGAGTCCCCCTCCCGCCTCCCATTCCCTGAGAATGAGAACCAGAAGGTTCTCAAAGGAAAACCTGCAAAGGAGCAGGGGGATCCCCCTGGCTCTCTTCATTTGTTGTTTTAGTAAAGAGCTAACAGGAATATAAATCTTTTCATTTTTGAGACAGGGTCTTGCTATGTAGCACAGGAGGGCTTTGAACTGGAGAGCCTTCTGCCTTAACCCCTTGAATGCTGGGACTGAATTAGAGGTGTATATGACTATACCTAATATAACAACACTTTCAATTTACAGAGAGGGGAAACTGAGGTTTGGGGAGGGTGATTACTTTATTTGATTGTGTAATCAGGCCCTTACCTCATTATACTGCCTATCAAGAGGCTAAGTCCCTCCCACTGGAGTAGCCTGGCACAAGGCCCTATGAGAACCCTCTTGGGAAGATGGTGGTGTGGTTTAGACCATTAAAGGAAAGAGATTCCGTGAATTTGTGCTACATTAACTGGGAGTGACCCTGAAGCCAGTCATGGAATACTCAGTCTAAAGAGTCAAACAGTTTAAAGCCCTTTAAAGAAGGTGTTTTCACCCAGCAGAGTGGCAGAAATAGAAATGTTTGACAGCAGTATCCCAGAGCACTATGATCCTAAATGCTCATTTCCTTAAAAATTAGAAACCACTTCCTTTCCTATTACTAGAAACCCACTATGTGTTTGACAGTTTAGGAGGGCAGCCATAGAAGGAGGATGCCTTTAGTCCCAGTGCTCAGGAGGCAAAGGCATGTGGATCTCTTGAGTTCAAGGCCAGCCTGGTCTACAGTGAGTTTCAGGCTACATAGAGAAACCCTGTCTTAAAGAAAACAAAGTGTGTGTGTGTGGGGGGGGGTTCTTTGTGTTTTAGTGAAACACCAAATATATGTTAAAATGCATAAGATACTCTTTATCATTCATATACAAACCCTCGAGATGAGAAGGGTGTCCACTGCAGCTGGCATGAGCTATGCAGGACACAGGAGTTGTCTCCAGGGAGGGACACCTTTCCTCTCACTCCCATGCATACCCTTCACATGCTTCTACATGTGCAACAATTACCCAAGTGGGGACGAAATGAGCACTTGATGAATACCACTGTGTTTTGCTATAAAGGGACTGAGTCTTTTACATTGAGAGCTGAAAGACCTAGAACTTGCAAAAAGCAAAAGTCCTAACTGCTGAGGAATCTCCCCAGCCTGCTCTGGGATTCCTGACCTGTTCCAGCTAGCCCCTCTCCTGCTTGATCTCTACAGAGCCCTGGCTACCCAGTTGCCTGTCATCCCTCGGTCACAGGTGACCTTCTTGGCCCCCATCACCGGGCCAGACAAGGTGATATGTGTGGGCTTGAATTATGCAGACCACTGCCAAGAACAGAATGTGCGGGTGCCCAAGAATCCCATCATCTTCAGCAAGTTCTCCAGCTCTATCGTGGGGCCCTATGATGACATCATTCTCCCACCAGAGAGTAAGGTTAGTGCTCCTCCCCACCCAGGTCACTGAACTCCAGCAAAGGAGTCATTTCCTTAGAACAGTGGTTTTCTTCCTAGTGCTTGCAACCCTTTAATATATGGTTGTAGTGACTTGCAACCAAAAAATTATTTTGTTGCTACTTAATTTTGCTGTTATGAATTAAAAACGCCCGATATGCATGAATATCTGATATGTAACCCCTGTGGTGGTGGTGGTGGTGGTGGTGGTGGTGGTGGTGACGGTGACCCAAAGGTTGAGAACAGTCTTTAGGGAACCTGTCACTCAGTAATATACTACACTAGAGAAGATTATACTGTACTAACACAGCCTCAGGTATAGGTGACAGGAGGAATTAACTCTCATCTTTCCCAATTACAAAAGTAATTTTCTACAATGAGAGTATATTAATCTAGATAAAGCCCCCAGTATTCCTGCTGCCCACACTTTGTATGTGCATTTTGCTTCACATTCTCCCAGTGTTATCTGTCCTGGCTGTGTCGCTGCCACATGTGCACCTTGTCCAGATCCCTTCAACATCTCTCATCCCACTCAGACTTCTCCCTAACACATTGAGGTTGCTACAGTTTCCTTTCCTGGCACTTTTTGAAGAACTGTTTCCTCACAGAGTGCCCTGTGCTCAGTTCTGCCTTGTTTTCTTGTGACCACTCAGCTGAGGCAGTTTTCTGAGGCATCCTGCACAGGAAATGACCCACGTTGGGCGTTGTCAAGTGTGACCATCTGTTTACTAGTTCATTTCTTTCTGCCATAATTGCCCGTGAGGCTGGAAGTGGGTGTAGGACCCTGGAGCTGTTGTTACAAACAGGTGTGAGCACCTGGTGTGAGTGCTAGGAAACAAACCTGGGTTCTGAAAGAACTGAGAGGTCTTTAGTCTCTAATTTGTGATGTTCTCCCCACCCCACCCCTTCCCCACACCAAGGATTCTTCTACCTTGTTAGGCAGGCAGGTCTCCTGTTTGTGTGCATACCCCAGGAGCTGGTTCCTGAGCTGATGACTCCTCTGCTGGGACTGCAGGTGTGCGCTGTAGCTTCCAGCTTTTTATTTGCATGCTAGGAACTGGACTTGGGTCCTCAGGCTTCTGTGGCCAGCATCTTTACCTCCTGAACTATCTCCCTTGACCTTCTCATTTTTCCTCTTATGCAGTACAGGTGGACTCATCCTACTGCCCTCCATTCCCTTTTGAGCACATCTTTACTTTCTTGCCTTCACTGAAGGCTCTTTTGTGCTTTCTCCTGCACTAGTCAGTCATTTCCCTGAGGAGCCTGCTTCATTTAGTGGCATGGGTGGCACAGGCTAGCACCTGGGTTCAAGTGAACTTCTGCCAGTTCTCATTACCCTGAAAAACATCCAGGAAAGTACATTTTAAGTTCCAGTTGTATTTTTCTCACTTGCAGAGCCTGGCATTTCTTCTTGTGAGCTGCTTATTTAAACCCCTTAAATACATTTATTCCAGGATCTCGGTCTTACTTAAATGCACTACAGCCCATACAGTGTCAGGCACACAGTAGTTACATGTTCTAGGTCTTTACGTGGCATCACTCTTCATTGCAAGTGTCAAGCGTGAGTGTAAACTCAGTTCCCCAGCCGTGTGCTGATCTCCTAGTCACTTCCAGTGGTGCTGCTTCCCACTGCCCAGAGCTCTGGTCTGCAGTCACACCCACATGTCATTCACATCACCCTGGTTCTAGAACTGAGGTCTACCTTACAGCCTCTGCAGCTCACTTGTCCTCTCCCACTTTGCAGGAAGTTGACTGGGAGGTGGAGATGGCCGTGGTCATTGGAAAGAGAGGCAAACACATCAAGGTGAGGTGGAAGGGGGCTCCCAGCCCAGGGAGGAGCAGCAATCCCAGATCCCGCCTCTGCTAGTCCTGACCACACCCACACACTGGTGCTCGTACACTGGAGCACACTGGGCTTTCACACCACCTTTAGCTAGGCCTGGTGCTAATGTGTGATAATGGCTTTGAAATTCTTTGTTCTAGAGGTTGTGTCACCTGTGATGTAACCTTATCTGGCCAAATCTCCTGCCCCAATAGGCCACAGATGTCATGGCTCACGTGGCTGGCTTCACTGTGGCTCATGATGTGAGTGCTCGAGACTGGCAAATGAGAAATGGAAAGCAGTGGTTACTGGGAAAAACTTTTGATACTTTCTGCCCCCTGGGCCCTGCCTTGGTTACCAAGGATACCATAGCAGGTAGGTCACTGGTCTTTGTGGCTTGTGTTCTCCGATGCGCAATACCTTTGAGTGTAAGGACAAAACTGTGCTCCAGCAAGGACTCTGGTTACAGCTATACACAGAGCTGCAGTGTCACCGCTATTCCCAGCCTCAGTTGTGAGCTAGCTCTCAGTACAACTTCCTTCCAGAGCCTCTTAAGAGGGAGCACAGCTGCAGCTGCTGTGAACCTACATCCATAAAATGAACTACACCAGCACTGCACTTGGGAGAAGGGGCTTCCTCCACCTGGACTAGTCCTTAAGCTGGAAGGAGGAAGACTGGCTGTTTAGCATAGTGGTGAGTGGCCACAATGAAACCTGTTCATTTTTTGCAAGGGAGACAGAGCACCAATGGGACCTCACACGTCCTCTGTGCATGCATCCATGGGGTGTGGTATGGCTCCATGGTGAGCCCCTCAGGAGTAGTGCCTCAGAAACTGTATTCCAGCTGCTGTCAGGTGTGCAGGATAGCTTGGGTAGCCTCACTATCTGCTGCTCTGTGTTCCTGTCACTTTGGAGATGTTGAGTCATTTTATATCTACAATTATCAGCCTCTGCTGTGGATTAATGCCTGTTTCTTCCTATTTTTTTCCATTTTTATTTTATCATGAAGCATGTTAAATATGTAGAGAATTGATAGTGTAATTCATAACTAAATGAATGTAGTATTTTTTTTAAAACAAATTTTTTTTTTTGGATTTGGTTTTTTCGAGACAGGGTTTTTGTATAGCCCTGGCTGTCCTGGAACTCACTCTGTAGACCAGGCTGGCCTCGAACTCAGAAATCCGCCTGCCTCTGCCTCCCAGAGTGCTGGGATTACAGGTGTGTGCCACCACTGCCCGGCCTTAAAAAAAAATTTATGTGAGTACTCTCTTCAGACACACCAGAAGCGGGCATCAGCTCCATTGTAAGCCACCATCTTGGGAATTGAACTCAGGACCCCTTGAAGAGCAACCAGTAATCTCTCTAGTCTCCTGAATTTTTTAAGTTTTTTTTTGAGACAGGGTTTCTTTGTGTAGCCCCTGCTGTCCTGGTACTCACTCTGTAGACCAGGCTGGGCTCAAACTCAGAGATCCACCTACCTCTGCCTCCCAAGTGCTGGTATTAAAGGTGTGCACCACCACCCGGGCAAATGTACAATTTTTAAAACACTATTTTTGTATATGCATACACCATGGCCCATGGATTGAGGTCAGAGGTCAATTTGTAAGAGTTGGTTCTCTTCCTAGGTTCATATGGGTCCTGGGAATTAAACTCAGGCCCCAAGGCTTGGCAGTAAGTGACTCTACCTGTGAACCATCTTGCTTGGCTTGCATGCCTGTTTTTCAAGGCAAATCTCTCAACTGTTTTTCCTCCCTGTTCAAAGACTATAGGATATCCCTTCTTTCCTCACTTGATACAGGAATTCAGGGGACCAGTCTATACAGGAAGTTCCAGGGTAAAGTGCTAACCAGGCTGGGCAGACATGCCCCCAAAGTTTCCTCTTTTAGGGCTGGTGTTGGGCGTGGATAACCCCAATGTTAATTTTGAATTCCAGATCCACACAATTTAAAGATCTGCTGTCGAGTGAACGGGGAGGTAGTCCAGAGCAGCAACACCAACCAGATGGTGTTCAAGACTGAAGATCTGATAGCCTGGGTCTCCCAGTAAGTGGGTGGAACCTGCCAGGGCTAGCCCCACTCACTGGCACACCTGGGAACTAAGCCTACCTCAGCCCATGGTCTCACTTGACCCTCTGCTCCCCTAGGTTTGTCACTCTTTACCCAGGGGACCTCCTCTTGACTGGGACGCCTCCAGGTGTCGGCATGTTTAGGAAGCCTCCTGTCTTCCTCAAGGTAGGTTAGTTTAGAAGAGGGAATGGAGGAGAGATGAGAGCTAGGAGGCCTGTAAAGCTTGAGCAGGAGGGGGAGGGGCATGGGGGAGAGCGCCCTCAGGAGCCAAAGGTAAAAGCCTTGCACCCTGCTGTGTTACAGAAGGGCGATGAAGTCCAGTGTGAGATCGAAGGACTTGGTATCATCATCAACAAGGTGGTGTGATGGTATCCGTCCCTGTTAGCACTGGACTTGACAGAAAGGCAGGACTTCTGGTCCCACCTGGCTACCTGCTGGCCCTGCCCACTTGAGGCTGCTCTTAGGCCTTGGAAATAAATTTTTTCTCAAAGTCACAGTTTAGCGTCTACAGTCTTTTAGTCACACAGCCACACATTCTCCCCGACCTCCCAGTCCCTGAAGGAGGGCCGTTTCACAGAGCTGAGTAAGAAGGAAGCAGATCCTGGACATGCCCTTCAGGCTTAGGGAAGAAACTAACCTAGTCTTATTGATTACACCAAATGATGAGCAAACACAGTTTTTTTTTAAGTTCAGGTTAGCTGTGTCCTGACCAGAAGACACACACTTAAGTTCTAGGCTGACAAGTCCCATCAAGCTCCACTCAGGTTCTAACTGCAGATGAACTGTCGAATAAATTGTTCCAGCTTGTCCTGATTGTCCCGGGTGGCAAATGTAGGCGACAGGTGGAGCTGGGGTCCTGTAGGGCTAGGCATCTGCTGTAGTACCTGAACCACAAGATGGATTGTAAGCACCTTTGCTGACGGGACAGTGTCCCAGGGCCAAGCTTGTCCCCCCAAAGCTTATAGTTTTTGCTTCAGTGCTAGAGTGTGATACTACTTGATTTGTAGTGGTAGGGGAAGTCAATCCTTTGTGAATCAGGAAGGCAGAAAAATCATCCACTCTAGCACTCATTAGGATGCTAGGTTCCCCCGCCCATTGAGTGAGGGAACAAGATGGTTCCCCTGAGCAGTTCTAGCAGCCCATGGTGCTGAGGTCAGGGACAGGAAGATGATATGGCCTCTTACCCCCAGGTCTTTGAATGTCCAGATTGCACTGATAGCAAGGTTTGGGTCTGCACACTCTGGAGGGAAGAGAGACAATAGAAGCTCTGAGGGAGCCAGTAGGCCAGACGACTTCTTTTTAAGAGAAAGACCAACTAGGGCTACATGGAGCCAAAGACCCTTCCCTGGAGTGAGTCAGGCAGCCACTGCCCAGCAGATGGCAGCAGTCACCAGCAAACCTACCCCTGGGGAGCCTGGGATGGGGCTTGGAACTCACCAAAGATCCCTTCTTCCTGGGCACAGGCCTGTAAAAACTGGAACAACTTCTCTGAGTAGCCCACCTCTGCAGGAGAGATTAGACCCAGACCTCAGCTCTGGGACTGAGCCCCACCCTCAACACCGCCAGGGGTGTTCAGGGCCTTACCTGAATCTGGCAGCTGCCCCAAGTGGAGGAAGGTGGCCGCCTGTGCGAAGGCCTTGAGTATGGGACTGAGCAGGCGGCAGAGAAAGAGGAAGAAGTCAGGGCAGCGGGACTGCTGGCTAAGCTGGAGAGACCAGAGTGAGCACGGTGGGCTCCTATGCACCTTACCTCCTCCACCTGCCTCCCCAGGTAGCTTCTCCTCACATACCCTGAAGCAGCGGCCCCCTGGCTCCTCGAAGTCATCGCTCTCACTGTCAGTGAAGTCCCCACTTGGCTTCCACAGCAGCTTTGCACTCAGATGCTGTCTTCCTGTGTCACAGGCTGGCCGGGAGCCTGGGGTCTGGGGGAGAGTTATTGGTCTGGTCCCTGGTAAGGCTGGGCAGGGAGCAGCTCTACAGCCCTCATACATGGTCTTGGCAAGTCAAAGCAAGTCTGGGAAGCCCAAAAGGCTGTTCAGAGCTACTTGAGCCAAATACCCAAGCTCACTAAGAAATGTGAAGGCAGACCATATGGAGAGGACCTTAGGGATACACATGCCCAGTGCAGGCAGGCTTCCATGTGCTGGGTTAATGGCAGTACACTCCCAGAGCACACTTGGGTCAGAGCAGCAGCCCAGGACACTGGCACTTGGGGTGGGAGCATACCTCCTCAGCAACCAGGAGCCCACACTGGATGAGGCGGTCCAACACTTCCTGACAGTAGCAGTAGGAAGACTGGCAGGGCTGTAGGAAGAGAAGCATCAATGCCCTTCAGAGAACACTCCTTGGGGAAGGGGCTGCTGGCAGAATCCTGAGCAGAGGTGGTTGGAGGCCAAGGTCCTGCTGAGCTAGGGAAGGGTCTAACCTGGGGCAGCAGTAGGTCTTGAGGTAACAGGTGCAGCAGCAGTAGGATCTGGCGGTACAGTTCATTCTGGCTCAGTAGCTCTATGCCCTGCAGCTCCCAGGGCCCCTCAGGTGGTACTCTGCCCGCCAGCAAACCCCGCACTGCACAGGCTGGCAGAGAAGATGGCGTAAGAAGGGGACCTTGTCCCTCTGCCCTGTACATGCATCCCAACCTGCTGATCCCACTGACTTACCACCCACAGCTTCACTCAGGAAGGTGGGCAGCAATTCCATACTCAAGCGTGCCAGATGTGTGAGGCCTGGGCCAGGCCGTGGCACCACCACCAAGTCCCCTTGGTGGACACGCAGCAGAACCACATGTGCCCTCAATAGGCTCAGTGTATGTTGGGCCAAGCACCGCAGCTGCCCTGAGAAGCCCACATCAAAACCTCGGAGCAGCGTCTCCTCTGTCAGCCAGGAGAATTCCCCCAGGAGCTGTGACAGGACCACACCCTGGAGGCAAAACAAGCCTGAGCAGCACGCCCTGCCCTTCCCTGGCGCCGCCCCCTCCCCCCGCCCCCAGCCATACAGTGCCCTACCTTTTGGTGCTTCAGCAGCAGCAGTGTTGCCATGATGGCTGTGCTCATCACTGCTGAGCTGGCCACACTGGCTGGGGAGAGAGGGGAAGGTGCTGACAGGGGTGGGGCCTAGAGAGCCTTGATCTCTCCATCATTTGACAGATCTTCCCAGACACACAACCCAAACTACCCCAGCAGGGGAGAGCAGGCTCCAAGAAGCAGTGTCACATGCACTGTGAGCCAGACCCACCCCAACATCGGGCCAGAGTGACATCAGATGAGCAAGTGCCCTCTGCAGGCACATGTTGCTCCTCCACTCAGGAATCCTCATCGCCAGCTAAGGACACTGGTCAAAGGACAAATAGGGTAAGAGCTTGAATCTCACAGAGATCTGCAGTTGCCTTTGCCTCAGACACTGAGCTCATGTGCTCCCCACCTCCCTGGATGCCCCACTCTTCCGGTATCCCAGTGTGCTATGAAGGGGTTAGGGATCAGGTGCTAGCTACCATGGGGTCCTGAGAATAGCTTTTTATTATCTACACAGAAAAAGTACTGTTCAAGTCACACTCCAACGGTGCAGATCTGGGTTTCCCTCACCACTCAGAACATGCCGGCTCAGTCTTCTGACCAGGAGCTGGTCCTCTTCTTTAAGGGCCAGGAGGAGGCCAGTTAATGGGGTCCATTCCTGCTCCTTCTCAGTGTCTGGGACAACACTACTGGGATACAGACAGATCAAAAAATGAATGCCATAGAGTCAAAACCTTTTAGAACTACAGCAGTTCTTCCCGAGTCCTAGGAGAATTCACATAACCCTCCCCACTTCCAGACCTATGTGCCACCCTACATTTGGACTATAGGGACATCTGGTGTTGATATCCTGGGATGGTCTGGGTCTGAGACCCATGCATCTGTGCTCCTTACCATTCACCTAGCACAATGGGCTGCAGCAAGTGGTCCAAGGTCTGCCTGCTACCCCAGCAACTTCTAGCATTGATGGTGTATTCCTGCCCAAGATAAAGATATGTGGCCTGCTCTTACCACTCCCATCCCCAAGAAACCTGTACACAATCCATCTAAGAGAAAATACTGTCCTTACAATGGCTTTGAAGGCCAAACCACCACCAACATTATCCCAGACTTTCCCAACTGGCTTCATACCTGGAGGGAAAATGGCTGAGCAAGGTGCACCCGGACACAGACTCTACGGTTGCAGCCCCAGCAGTTACACAGTCTTCGAAAGACAGCCAGTGCTCCTGTCCACAGCCCCAGGGGAGCCAAGTCCTGCAGGGAATGAGACGCTGCACATGTATTTTCTTGGGCAAGTCTCGGGGCTGCTACCATAGTGTTCATTGCTCCTCTCCAAGTCCTGTCTTTCCACCCACGGCCTCTATTGTGCGGTCTTTTGTAAGATGGTGATGGCATAGACCTTGGAAGACGCTGTAGGACAGTGACTCTAGGACAGTCCTTTAAACACATCACATCCCAATTTGACTTCAGCCCTAATGGATCCCAGCTACTGAACATACTGTGCCACCCAGAATGGGTATCTACTTGGACCCCAGGTCTCACATGATTCATGCTACAAGGTGCATCTGGAACCAGGTCATAGGCAATGGCAACGGGTACCAGTGTAGCATCTGAGATAATGCCTTCCTGGAACGCCTGGACTACCAGTCCTAGCCAGGCCTGGCCCAGGGCAGAAAGCCTGGGCCCTGGGTACCCAGGAGGCTCTTCCAGGAAGATGAGCAGAGGCTGACCACTAGTAAGCAGATGCTCCATAGTCTAGAAGAGAAGAGGAAGGGTGGGCATCAAGGCCAGATCAGCAGCCTTGTACCTGTGGCCCACCCCACGCATAACCACTGGGAACACTCACTGCACGGACCACGGCCCTTGCAAGGATGCCCTCTGAGCTGTCCAAAGAGAGGTTGGCTTCTGGGGGCAGAAAAAGTCCCCCAAGTTTCCTCAATAGAGCTCTGTGAACACAGGACAGAGTCTAATGAGAAGGGGCTCTGAAGGAGAGGCCAGGCCCAGAGGCCTGCAAAGGCCTCGATTCTTCCAGGCTTGTCTGTTTAGACACTTGAAGTTGCCATGGCCCAGAGACCTGGAGCCACCCTTCCATTTGAGACTGTAAGCTGGGATGCTATACGTTGAAAACAGGCTGAGAAGGAAAAATAACCTCCATCCCACCTCTCCAGCTAGGGCTTCCCCCTCCCCTCATCATACCTCATACCTGAGAGCAGGGGAACAGGTGCGGGAATCCAAAGCCACACGGATCACACCCAGACCTTGGGAGAACAGTACAAAAGGCAACAGGAACCCATCCAAGAGGGACTTGTGTGTAGAAAGGAAGACAAGTGGAGAGCCCTGCTCCAGAGACAGACAGAAGGAAATGCCCACCCTAAAATCACAGCCAAAGCCCAGCACCTGCAAGTCCCAGGGTAGATCTGAGGGAGGAAGGGCTTCTCTGCACATTTCCCTAAGGTAAAGCAGCCTTCCCACAGCTTTAAGGTAATACAGTGGCTTGTTTCAGTGACGGTTGAAACTGAAGGTTGGGCAGGAAACCCTGTAGCAGGAGAACTGAAATATGGCAGCAAGGCTGTTTAGGAAGTGTGGACTTTCTAACAGCTGATGCAGCCTGGATTCACCTGTGCTCTGGCCATCCAAACCTATTCAGGATGGTCTGCTTACCTCCTGGACAGCCTTATGGACCATCTTCATCTGTCCCTTGTGAAGTTGTACATTCAGGAAGAGGCGGTTCAGGAACCACAGCAGTGCCCAGCTGAACAGCCTTGGAAGCAATGCCAGCTTGAGGTGCAGCAGGGTCAGCCCCGCAGCACCCCAAAAGGTTGCTCAGAACTCCTCTAAGGCAAGTAACGTTATTGCCCACACTGAACAGAAGAGGAAAGTGAGTGGAGAGTCACAACCTGCTGAACAGTAGACAATGCTAAGTGGGTGCTAGAGCTATAAAGGTCCTGATGCCACAGACCACACTTGTGAGGTAGACTCTTCCAAGACCCCATGATTCAGCTGGTTCACATTAAACATGAATTCTGCCTCCATTATCTAAAGGGAGACCAAAGAACCAGACCATTTCCACACAGAACCCAGTCAGCCTCTATTTACCAACTACCAGGAAAAGTGGAGCAAAGGGGAAACATACCAGGAGGGCAAGGCTTCTGCACTTGCTCATATGCCCAGTAGGGGGACCATCTTACTACCAAAGTAGTTAACAGCAAAGCAGCAAGTCCACATCTGATGGAAGCATTAAGGGGCAGTTCTGAGAAGCAGCAATATGTGGGAACTCAGGAGAATGCCATGTCCCTGTAAATGCTGCACTGTAAAACCACCTTAGTACTTAGGTGCACAGAGGAAGAAGGAAACCCACTAGAATTGTGCTTGGGAGCTCCTACACAAGGGCATGCATGAGGCCTAGGGCCTGAAAACCTCAACAGTGAAGAACTGTTACAGTGGAGAACTGGTCAAAGTCACCACCAGCCTGCCCTTCCTTTTCACTTAAGACAGCTGAGCCTGACACAACCCTAAGCACCTTTCCCTCAGCGGCTTAACTCATCCTCTGGTTTTAACCGTAAACTGTATATCACAGATCTGCAAATATATGTCCCTTCTTCTGAGCTCCCTGACCTACACAGACAACCAAGTCCTCACATCAGTTGCTGGAACTCTTTCAATCCAAACATCCATCCAAGGCCAGTTCCCTTCTTACAAAGCCTGACACTCTCATATACACGGTAGGTGCTAGGCCAGAAATGGATTTCCGATCATTTTCTAGTTTCCTCTCACCACTTCAGCCCATCAGTCGGTCCATAAGTGAGCCCCATAATTTACCACCTTAACTTCCCAATCTACTCCTTCCATCAGTCAGCTCTGCAGATGCTCAGGCTTCTTACTCTTGATGACAAACCCATCATTTTGCTACTTTCCACTTAAAAACCTGAACCATTTTTATGGCCTTAGAGTGGCCTCTACTTATTTGGCTCTGATCTGGTTCCTTTTACATCTCAAAGTCTCCAGCTGCTCGCAGCTTCACTCATCAGCTTCCAACCTTGTGACTATCTTCAGTGAACCTGGCCTTTCCTGCTCAAAGCCCTGACTCAGGCCTTTCCCTCTAAAGAGACCATTTCCTCTACTTTTACTCCTGTGCCTTCAGGGCTGGCTTTCTTCCCTTCTGGCTCTAACTACAATGTCCGTCTTCCTCCTGAATACTACAAAGGAATCTTTTCTTATTCCCTTCTTTGACCAGCTGTATCACTGTCCACCTCTTTAATCCCCTGCATCTAAGCATGCAGCTCTGTCCTGTATGAACCCAGAAAATGGCTGCAGTAGCCCTTCTGGGAAACATCATCCAAATACTCAGCAAAAATATTTGGTGATTTTCCAAGCCCAGCTAACATCCATTCTCCAGAAGGGGCAAAGGCCTCAACCTAAGGACATATGCCCCTCACCATAGTTACCTGAGCAAGAAGGGACGGGGTGTGGTCTGAATGTGGCCAAGGATGCGCTGTACCTCTTTCTTCACTAGGTCAGGTGCCTGGCCTTCTCCAGATGCTCCTGGAACCCTCCCCGAGAGGAGGTTCTGCACCCTGTCGAGGTCAGGGGGACAGTGCTGGGCTAGGTACCAATGGTCTGTCTCCCTAGTCACTCCTCCAGCACACAGCCAGAAAAGTTTGATATGGGCTCAAACAGAGATAACATTCTAGAAGTCTTGCCCAGCCAGCCCTGGCTATCCTGTCACCCCTTTAAGTGTCCCACAAATGCCAGACACTGATCTGCCTCCTCACCCAGGGCTTTCCATGATCTTCTGGGAGGCATCAGAGCTGGTGGGTATGTGCTGCTCCAAGGACCATAGGAAATAGCAGAGCCTGCGAACCAGCCAGCCCCGGAACCTGGAGGAAAATGGTTCAGAAAGGGCTCCCCAGAGCCCACAGAGGTCTAGTCATCAGGAAGGGTTTGCACCTCAGTCTCATGCCCCAGGGCCAAGCTCTACCATGGAACAACAAAAAGCAAGCAAACAAACAAAACCACTTGCCTATATAGGCCTTAGTCCCACCCTTCTTCCCACTGAGGGCAGTGGCTTGACGCCTTACAGGCAGCCCACGCACGGGTGTGCATAGGAGACCTGCAGGAAAGTAAAGCTTGCCTCCGTTTGCTATGGCCCTTCTTTTTGCCATTGTAGGAAGAAGATGATGCCATGGAGGCCCTTGCAACCCACCACCTGCACCGATAGCTCTGACTACCTGGTGTTCTCCTCCTTCACAAGGATCACATTGCAGAAGCCCAGATCCATTATGCTTCTGTGGAAGAGGGACTCCTGTCCAAGAGGGAAGGGACAGCATGTCCTGGGGTGCTTTTGCAAGTCACATCTGTACCCTGTCCATCTAGCCTCTGCCTGGTGGCCCTTAGAGTCTATACCAGAAGAAAGGTATAGAGGACATCTCCCACGAGATATCTAGCCCCAGATCATAATGTTGGCTCAGAAAGAAAAGGGCTCCATGCTTAAAATGAAACCACTGTCCCCTTGCGTGAAGTTGCCCTCTTAGAGATAAGCACATTAAGACTCTGAGTAGGGCTTTTAACTCATCTGGAGAAGAAAATGTGCATCTTGAATCTCTATTAGAATGCTGAGCCCTCTTTCCACCAGCATATGATACAGACATGCAAGAGATACTGAGTGCTATGGGAGTCCAAGTGGACGGTGCCCCCAAACTGAACTGATCAGTGCAGACCTAGTTATATTCCAGCCTTGTTGGCAAAGCCTAGCTCTCCTGAGGCCTCCTATCCAACTCTCCTAAACCACATCCCAACAATAGACCCTGGTATATCCATTCCTTTAACAGGGCAAAGCATGGCACAGTGAAAAATCAGGCTTCGAAAGACATGAGGGACGCAGCTGCCCAGGATCCTCACTCCCAGAACCAATCCAGCCTAAGCTTTTCAAAGGAGGCCCATGCCTACCATCACTTACCCAGCTCTTAGGAGTGCAGGTCTGGCAGCAGCGACCCATAAAGGGACGATACTTCCCCAGGAATGGAGTGATGGCCTCCATCTTCATCCCAAAGCCTGAGGACCAAAGGCTGGTCTGGAAAAGGGCCACCAGAGAAGTGATCAAACTCAGGGTCCTTGACTGAGGGAGGAGCACATCAGGAGTGAAGGTCACAGAGGGTAAAGGGTGTGAGAATTCCACACTACCTCTTGACCATTGTGGATAGTCCTCTGCTGGGTTTGGGGTTTCGATTTCAACATGGTATCCATGAAGGTCTGTAAGATCAGTGAATCAAGCACTGTGCCTCTCTCCACACAAACCTGACCTAGAAAAAGGTAAAAGGATGGAGTCTGACCCATAATCCAAGGACTTGTGGGGGTGATGCCAGAGTCCACCCCAAGACAGACAACACTTAAGCCATCAATAATGAGGATGATTGCCAGGAAACTGGAGGCGGTCTGATCAAATCCCTGTCACTGACCCAAGTGATCCCTCCAGGCAGTGAGTTGTACTTGAAAAGTCAGGGGCTCCTTCAGGCCATCCATATGCCCCAATGTGTTCTAATAGCAACTGGGATTGTAATGGCAACTCAAGGTTCTCAGTGTAGAAAGAAAAGCCTAGGTTGGGCTGGATTATACGAGCAAGAAGAGGATACAAGGAAAAGGATACCCTCTCCACAAACCTAAGTCCTGCTGAGCAGTTCTCTTGTAGAACCTCAGATCTATTATGCTTCTGTGGAAGAGAGACTCCTGCCAAAAGGGTCCCTTACCCTGATCTTCCACCACATCCATGGTGAACAGACTGGCCTAGTTATTTATATTCTTTTCCCCCACTCAATCACATTAACTGCATGCTAGCCTGAGAGTGCCCTCTTGAGTTTTGAGACCACAAATTCTGTTAGTTCATGTTAGTTCACGATACATCTAGATTCTTCTTTTTCCCTGAGTTCTAGGGCCCAAGGCAGCCAGAAAAGTAGCCCTGTGGAACCCTCATGGTTCCCATCTTACTTCCCTCTCATCATCTGAAAGTTGTCCTGGGGGTAAGAGTTGCAAATAATTCATGTGTAGACCCAGCAATTCAGTGATATGGAAAGGGCCCAGGAGAGCCAGATGCCTGTGGCTTAGTTTCTAGGAGTTCCTCTGGTACTCCTCCTCTCCCCTTGGTGCTATTTAGCACCATGAAGCCAAGCAGTAACCGGATCCTGATTGATGTACACATAGGCTCTGGAGATCTCATTTCAGATGCATTCCCTACTTTAAAAAATGTTTTCACAGCTCCACTAAGACCCTAAGCACAGAGAAGCCCAAAGCCAAGGCTACAATGTAAGGAGGCCTGCCCCCTTTTCAAGGAAGACATTTGATACTCTTCAGCCTGAGACTCCTAACAGCAAAAATCTAATCCCACTGACCAATGCTGGACCTAAAAGTGAAAGACAAGGCAGGATCAGTTCTCATGAGACAATTAAGCCAACTACCTAGCTTATGATATCCAGGTCAGTTTGGGGACATTATCTCACTCTCGTTTTTTAAGACAGTGTCTTGCTATTTTGCCCAGACTGCTTTGAAGTCTCCATCCTCCTTCCTTCATTTCTCAAACACCAGCATTACAGACATGGCTAGCACACCAGATCCCTAAGTGAGGGCTACTGGCAGTGTGTGTAGATGGACACCTTTCCCCAAGGACCAAGGGCCAACACAGTTCACGTGTAGCTTCTCTCCGGCTATATGATGTGCTTAAACGTTATGAATTAAGGCCAACATTTAAAAGCAGAGAGCTTGTTATATAAAGAGCGGGGGTTTCCAGCTGCTGCTGTAAAAATAACCGTGAGATGTGGTATGTCTGAGCAAATACCCAACAGAGCCTCGGCTCGGGGGCGCCCAGATGCCACGTCCCTTTCACTCTGTGAGTTCTCCCACCCGTGCTCCACAGGTGACACTCAGTACCTGGCTGCAGTGTAGCTCTTCACCAAAGGCTAAAATGCAAGGCACACACACCCATGTTCCTGCCTATTAAGCATCACAGAACTTAAAAGGCTCAGCTCCAGCAAATAACTCTGCAGAGCCTGCAAGGAAGCCCCTCGCCAAATCCAAGATGGAGGACGGGGCCTGTCTCAGAGGCGGCACCGGAAGTCCATCGTTGCCCGCTGCTCTCTGAGTCTCAGGTGCCACAAGCCAAGCAAAGGGCAAAGTTGGGCTCTCCAGGATCACCAGCCGGCCTCTGAGGGTTTGTCTGTGAGACAGGCCTAGCAACAAGGCTGCCCACCGGCCTGAGTTCCCCATCAGTCCCCGCCTGACCCAAAGCCCTGCCAGGCCCAGCCTGGCCTGGTCCACTCCAGCACGCGAGTCTCACGAAGCTCACCTCACACCAGCCGCCAACTCCCGCCACCAGCCGCGTGACTGAGCCGACTAAACAGGAAACTGGGCCCTGCGCATGCGCCTCAGAAGCTAAGGTGACAGCCAATCAGAACGCGCTCTGGGCCTGAAGTCCCATCCCAATATGCTCAGCTGTGCTTGCTGCCTGTACCACGTGATCACTGCTCCCTCCACCCCACCCCACCCCCATCACATCTCACCCACAACTCTCTGCAAGTGTTGAGCGCTTGTGGGGAGAGAACGTTCTGGCTGTGCTTAGAGACCTCTTTGTCCATCTAAACTGGAAGTGTGGGGTGCAAAGGACCCAAGGGCTGGAGGGGAGACTTCAAAAGGATGTAGGGGGCGGGGATAGTATACACCTCTCATCCCAGCACTCAGGAAGCAGAGGCAGATGGATCTTTGTGAGTTCAAGTCTAGCCTGATCTACATAGCAAGTTCCAGGTCACCCAGAACTATATAGCGAGACGCTGTCTCAAAATAAGTTACGTGTGTGTGTGTGTGTGTGTGTGTAATATATATACATGCACATGTGTGGTCAGAGAGGGCATTGGATCTAGAACTAGAGTTACAGGAGCATAGTGGTCCCTCATGCGTGCTGAGAACCAAATGCCAGACCCATAGGAGAAGGTGAGGGTCCAGTTCCCCCAAGCTGCCCCTTGACCTCCTCACTTGTACACACAAAATAAATATACATATGTTTTTCAAAAGGAGAAATTGAGTTGAGCACCATCACCAAAGCATTCTGTGCTTCCTGCCTGGTATGGTGTGGTCAGCTGCCTCATGGTCCTGCCTGCCATGCTTTCCCAGCCAAGATGTCCCATGCCCTCAAATGTGAACCACAGCAAACCCTTCTTTCCTATAGTTGCTTTTTGTCAGCTGTTTGGGTACAGCAACAGGCAACCGATATAAAGATGAGTGTGGGGTCATCTGGGTAATTGGCTCTGAGCACTCTAGGAACAAAGACCATATGGGTTCCTTTATCATTTCACTGTTGACAACAAGCCAGCAAGAGACCAGACTTGAAAGGTCTCTGCAGGACTGGAAAGGTGATTCCACAGTTAAGAGTTCATACTGTTCTTCCAGAGGACCTGAGTTCAGTGTCCAACATCCACCCTGGGTGGCTCACAGATGCCCATAACTCCAACTTCAAGGATCCAACACCCTCTTCTGGTCCCCTCAGGTAACTACACTCACAGGCACATACCCACACACAAACACATAATTTCAAAATAATAACTTTAAAAGGTAGTGCAATATAAAATAAACGGAGGGGAGGCATTCCCTGAACACACACACACCCAGCCCATGTGATGGTCCACTGGGCTCCAGTTTCAGAACCTGTGAGGCCATGGATCCCAAGAGCTGGCTCTTATTCCTCGTCTCTGCCTCTCCTCCACCTACGGTTCCCTTGAGGGTATAACCACTGTGCTCCCTGCTTTGTACCACTTTGTGCCCCTCAAAGCCTAAATCTGTGCCCCCTCACTTCTACCAGGTTAATGTTCTTCTAGTACACACAGGGTCTCTCGTGCCCTATTTTTTGTTTGTTTGTTTTGAGGCTGGCCTCAAATTTGCCATGTAACAGAGGCTGGCCTTGAACTCCAGATCCTTCTGTCTCTTCCTCCTCAGGAGTAGCATTACCAGCTTCAGATGGTGTATCTGGCTCCTGTGTTAGCTGTTGTTTTGTATCATAGTGCACAGTGCAAGAAGACTCAGAAACTGAAAAAAAGCAAGCAAGCAAAAGGAAACCCCATTATTTAGAAGTAGCAAGTTGCCCCCCCCCACCCCCAAGTACAAGTCTGGATATCTCCCAAGATCACCATCTGGATAGTAAGGTGAGTTTTTGAGGTTGTTTGTGAGCACACACACACACACCCACCTTCTTAGAGGGACCTCATGCTGAGAGGGAATCTACAGTATCTGCTTCCATCTGAAGGTTCCATGGATAAGGACAGTGGGGCCCAGAGCTGCATTTAGCAGAGTTCTGGCCTCATTCAGGCCCTAGCTGCACCGCTGCTTTACAAAGGATGTGTTTGAGAGGCTGCGGTGGCTACAGCTATCTGCTGTAATTTGGACATAGAAAGATGAGTACACTGTCTCAGGGTTTGCTGAAGATCTGGCCAGCATTCTGCGGCAGGCCCAGAGCTACATGGTGTGGTGAGACTTGCAGGCCAAGTGCTATGCACACTAATGCTCTGACTTGATCCTGAGAGACACTGACACCCTCCTTTTCACAGCCCACGGACCATGAGTGCACTGAGGAAACCCCTCCATGGACATAGGTCCTGCTTTGACTCATGGAACAGAGTCCTAGGGCCCAAAAGGACAAAGGCCCTGCTGTGGTGGAGAGCACATGCACTTGTTACTTCTGGGAAGAGATGAGTATTGTGGGAGTGGATGGGAGCACAGTTGCTCTCCTCCACTTGCGCAGACACCACCCGATCCACCAAGAGTTGAGACAGAGGGCAGAGGGAGAGTGCATTTATCAGCATCAGGTCTAGAGTTGGGATACTCACGTTCTTCTCACTAACAGGGTGACATGTTCGAGAACTCCTCGAAGATCCTCTCTTATGCCAGGAGCTCTAAGGACAGCCACCCTCATGAGGTAGCCATTGATAGGGCTTGGCCTCTGTGTCCTAGATCCCTTCCTGCCTTCAGAATCTTCCATATGGTCTTGTAAATGCTGTGGCGATCCACAGCTGAGAATTGAGAGCTCAACAGAGTTTGGATGTCGGTAGGAAAAGGCGGCAGAATTAATGCTGAGAGCAGCTCATAGCATCTGCCACCCCGGTCATTTTCTCCTGGTCATGGTTAGTTCTGTAGAGGCTGAAGCAAGAAAGAATTTGAAGTGTGTGTGTTTGTGTGTGTGTGTGTGTGTGTGTGTGTGTGTGTGTGTGTGTGTTCCATACATGTTCACATGGCTGCATGTGTGGATGCAAGTATGAATGTGTGTTAGTGTCTGCAGAAGCTAGAGGTCCACCTCAGATGCTGCTCCTCTAGAGATGTCCACTTTGTATTTTGAGACTCCAGCCTGAAGCTTACCAAGTTGGCCAGGCTGCCTGGCAGAGAGCCCAAAGGCCCCACCTACCTCTGCTTTCCTTCACCGTGATTATGAGCACATCAGCATGTCCAGCTTGTTTACGTGGGCCACGGCCAGAGAACACAGCACAGGGAAAGGCACTCCAAGCTGAGAGTTCTGTGTGGGGACAAGGGGCAAAAGGACGGTTCTTGTCTGCTCAACTCAGGAGAGACCGTCCCAGAACTCTCAGGAGCCTCCACTTAGCATTGTAGTAGGTGGCCTTGGGGTCCAGAGACGTTTAGGACCCTAGTCAGTCCTTCCAGGCCCTTCTCCTGACCCCCAGTCCTTTCCCAGAAAGCAACAAGCTGACAGGGTGGGTGGGTTTGATTGCTTGGACCTTGGAGGTTCTTTTTGGTTTTCCTCCTTAGCAACACCCAGGATCAAATCAGTGTGTTTTAAACACAATGACTCTGGAGGGGGCCTCGAGGGGCCCCAGCGTATTATAAAGAGAGCACTTGCTCAGGAGCAAATATCTATAATCAGTTGTTGCTTTCACTCCACAGCAGGCAAGTGAACGGTGGCCACAGAACAGCCTGCTCCCTCCATGAGGGCCTCCTGGCCCCTCCCCAGGCCCTGCCTCCATTCTCCTTTGCCTACATTGTTAGAGCCCAGGCAAGCTGGGCTGGCCATTGATGCAGTATTGGCTCTGAGGGTGTGGGAATGACCTTTCTGTAGACAAATGGTTCTCAGCCTGTGGGTCTCGACCCTTTCACAAGAGTCGTCTACGACCATCAAAAAAACATAGATATTTGCATTACGATTCATAATAGTAGAAAAAATTATAGTTATAAAGTAGCAATGAAAATAGTTTATGGTTGGGGGTCACCACATCACAAGGTACTGCATTGAAGACTCACAGTGTTAGGAAGGTTGAGAATGGCTCTGGGCAGTTTTCATAACACCTTCCCCAGCCACAAGCAGCCTAGAGGTTTGAACACAGCCCTCTGCTTCTCTGGGGCTGCAGTGGTTATATAATGAACAGCCAGCTACACACAAGACTGAGCTCCCGTGGGGCTGTGAAAGGGAGCTAGCTGGATTGTTGCTTTTCCCCAGAGTCAGGGTGCTGATCTATGCTGGTGTACTGAAGCAGGGACTCAGCAGAGCAGAAACAGGGGCACTGGGTACAGTGCTTCCTGCTGCAAGAAAGCTGAACCGAGAGGTGCTTAAACATAAAAGGGTATGTGTCTCCTGTGCCGAGCAGTCCACAGGTCGGATGGCCCAGACCTGGTTAGTTCAAGGCTGTAGTGACATCAGTAGGGGTCCAATCTTTGTTCCCTGTTGCCCTCCTTAGTGGACCAGCTCAGACCAGTTTCTGAGGATTATAGGACAGCTGCTTCAGTTCCAGGCATTAGCCAGCAGAGAAGACTACCTCTTTCTGGATACTTATTTTCTGTTGTGCCTCACTAGGGCCAGAAAGAGAATAGATCCTCTCCAGGAGGGCCCAAGGGCCCAGGAGGGCCTGGTGATAATGTGCCTCCCCCCATCACCCAGCTTCTCATTGTCACAAATCCCTGGGGCAGCCTAGAGGACAAAGACAGGGTCTTTGGGGCCTTGGTTTTAAAGGCCCCAGTTGCTAAAGGGACAAACTTTCCATCTTTAAGACCCTAGAGCCATATCTGCAAGATAGGAGCACGAGCTACTGCTTTAATGGTTGGGGAGAAGTGGGGGGACCGAAGAGACCAGAAGCCCCAGCTCCTTTGAAGGGCACATTCCCAGTGATTCAAAGACACCCCCACCAGACCCTACCTCTTAAAGTCCTTCTGCTTCTCAAAAGTACCACCCTACCTTTGTAGACATGAGATGTGCAAAGGCTATTTGAGGCAGAGTGCTCTCTGGTAGGGTGGGATTTGAGATGTAGTTCAGCCTTCTTTGATCTCTGGATGTACGACATCACCAAGTTATCTCTAGGGAAACAAAGACTACAGATGAATTTCTCTGTTTCAGTTCCAATAGGCAAGAAGAGAGTGCACCCTCAGGAGGCCTCCAGCCCAGGCTTGGGAGAAGCAATGGCTCCCATAGCTTCCATTCTCCCCATGCCTGAGCATCCTCCCCTCTGGAGGTGAGGAGCTTTCCTAGAGTTTTAGGAAAGGTATGTGTCCTAGTGTCAGCTTGGCTAGTCAATTAGACCTCAGGTAGAGTTGGAACAGAAGTGAGTTGGGGCTGATGTCAGTTCATCACTGGGAGGGCTGAGGCAGGAGGAGCCTCTTTGGAATGCGGATGGTGATATTCTTTGAGGGCCTGCTGCTCCTCCTGCAGCAAGGGATGGCTGGCTGAGACAGGATGTTAGGTGTTCTGTGTTCTGATCAAATACTCTGATAAATTCACCCTGGGATCTCTCAGATCTCGATTTTGTAAGTAGCAAAAAGTCCAGTTCACATGGGTTGGCCCATAAAGGGAACCAGTACGCCTAACCAGACACCAGAACTGCAGAGGGAGCTGGCACTATTTCTCTGCAGTATTTTCTCAGCAAGTCAGGTTTCTTTTGATCTCCACCTCTCTCTGCAAGTCAGTTATTTCAGGATGTTTGGCCCTGTATGGCAAAAATGGCCACCACTGTTTCTAGAGCCTTTAACATACACCCTGCAGGGAGCCCTTTCATTTCAAGAAGCCTGTGAGCTCCGAAGTTTCTTCTTGTTCCGGTTGGCAGATGTTTGTCACCTGATCTTCCTGGGGGGGAGAGGGCACTCCCTATAGTGTGAGGTCTTGAGGGCAGGTTTTGGAGGGGCTTGGCGAGGTCCTGGACACACCCTTTTCCATCAGGCCTCTCTCCCCTTCCTAGTAACGTAACCCTCATACAAATTCCATGAGGCTATAGGGCAAGAGAAGGGAAAACAATGTCCCCGAAACCAGTCCTCTCCAAGATCTAACTAACATGAACAGGACAACTAAACAGCAGTATGGTGGCTTCACACATGCACAGTGCACACCCTTAGCTCCAACCCGGGAAGACTGCAGTTTAGGCAAAAGAGGAAGTTCGGGTTGCTGGTTAATCCTGGATCAACTTTGGGGACTTTGAGCAACCCCAAGCTCTTTTGACCATGAAAAGAAAGGCAGGAGGCCAGAAGGTTCAGACAGACCCGGAGGGTATCGGAAACCAGCGGAAACAGCACATGCCACCAGGAAAGCATCTGCAGGCTTCACTTGTGTCTTTGTTTTGCCTTGAATTTGATGGGCAGCAGCTGCAGGGGCAGCACAGTCGTCGCTCAGGACAGCCTCTGTTCTCATCACCCTGTAGAATTCCTGAGCATCCCAGTGGCCAGCACTCATAATGAGCCTTTGGCTGTGGAGTTAGCTGCATCTGTGACTCCTGCTGATTGAGAGAACTGAGTTTTAATTAGACTCCCCCTCCTTAGGCACAAGACCACCCCAACAAAGCCCCAAGCTGTGGCTTAACTTTGGGGGAGTGGCTTTTGAAGGTGTGTCTTACTGGATCGAGGAGGGGAAGAACCCCAGTGGAATCTGCATAGACTAAGAAGAGAATTTAAAAAGCTGCTTCTGGAACATTCTGCCTCTCAAGATTCAGGTGGACGCAGAGCAGGGAGCCAACTACAGAGGAAGGGTGAGAGGGACGCACCTTTGGAAAATGAGCAGGAAACAGTAGCTTGAGCTTTGGACCAAAACATAGAGACTTCAGGAGAAATGAGATCACCTCCAAGGGGCGGGGTGGGGGAAAGGTTTGATCTTGCAGAGCTAGCAGGAACTCCAGGGGACAGGCCAACAAAAGAGGTGAAGAGAGACCAGACAGCCACTTATGCAGCTGTGGACTCAGAGACAGCAGACCTCAGAGATAGCAGGGAGACTGGCAGGGACAAGGAAGCAGGAAGGGAACAGAATTGGTCACACACACCTACGCACGCGCGTACACACACACACACACATACACACACATACACCTCACTTTCCCTTAATAGGCATCAACAAGGTGGAAAAGTAGCTCAAACAGGACATTTTAAGTGGGACATTTTGGGAAGAAATTAAGTCTTTTTTCCCCTTTTTTACATTTCAAATGTTATCCCCTTTCCAGGTCTCCCCTCTGAAAACCCCCCATTTCATCCCCCCTCCCCCTGCCTCTATGAGGGTACTCCCTCACCCACCCACCCACCCACCCACCGACTCCCATCTTCCCGCCCTGGCATTCCCCTGCACTGGGGCATTGAACCCCCATAGGACCAAGGGCCACTCCTTCCACTGATGTCCAACAAGGCTATCCTGGGCCACATACTTAGCAGGAGCAATGGGTCCCTCCATGTGTACTCTTTGGTTGGTGGCCCAGTCCGCAGGAGCTCCAGGGGGTCTGGCCAGTTGACACTGTTGTTCCCTCCATGGGGCTGCAAACCCCTCAGCTCCATCAGTCCCTTCTCCTACTCCTCCATCGGGAACCCTGCACTCAGTTCAATGGTTGGCTGTGAGCATCTGCCTCTGTGTTTGTCAGGCTCTGGAAGAGCCTCTCAGGAGACAGCCCTATCAGGCTCCTGTCAGCAAGCACTTCTTGGCATCTGCAATAGTGTCTGGGTTTGGTGGCTGTATATGGGATGGATCCCCAGGTAGAGCAGTCTCTGGATGCCCTTTCCTTCAGCTTTTGCGCCACACTTTGTCTCCATATTTCATCCTGTGAGTATTTTATTCCCCCTTCTAAGAAGCACTGAAGCATCCACACTTTGGTCTTCCTTCATCTTGAGCTTCATATGGTCTGTCTTAAGGAGACAGGGCCAAGGGCCTTATCCAGGGGGACTGTGACTTTATAGAACCTGAACCAAGATTTCTGCCTCCCCATGTGATGCCCTATGAGATGCTGGGACATGGCAGAATCCCCATCAGAGAGAAGGTCCTACCAGAGGGAAACCCCTGGACTTGAACTCCTCAACCTTGAGAACCAGGAGCCCCAGAATCCTTCAGCCTCTATAAATGATCCCACCTATGGTGCTCCATGTCAGTAGCAGGAAGTGACTCTGTCAGATTGCTGCAAGGTGGCCACAGAGGGGAGTCTGAGCTGCTGAGGGATTACAGGAGCTACTTCTGCTCTCCTGAGACCTCAGAGAGCCAGGAGGAGGCCTTCTAACGCCAATCAAAGCCGAATGCCCCCTGTTGAGGGAGACCATGGCGGCCCCATCCAGGCTGCAGGCCTCCGGCAGCCCATGGACCCTGTCCAGTCCCAAAGGCAAGGGGCACAATCCAAAACCTTTACTCATCACTGAGAGCTCTGCCAGCTCACAGGGGTGTATCAAGCACGGTGGCTCCTGACCTTTGCCCAGGGCAACATTCTTTTCTTGTTCTTTTTATGTTTTTAAGACTAATTCTACAGTCCAGGGTGGTTTAGAATTCTCACTGTGTAGCCCCGTCTAGCCTCAAACTCATGGCTTCCCTTTTGCCTTAGCCTCCTTAGTGCTAGGACTACAAGTGTGATAGCAATGGCAGAAGTGTCTTCTCCTGTCCGTCCGTCCTTCCTTCCTTCTTCCTGAATTTCTCCCTCTTCCTTTTTCTTCTTCCTTGCTCCTCTTTCTTCTCCTCCTATAATTCCCTTCAGCCAACTTCTATATCATCCAACTCCACGCCCTCATTCAAGGTGGGTACCATTCCAACCCACTTTATGGATATAGACTGAGGCTAAGAGAGCCTTAGACAGAAAGATGAGAAGTCTCAGTCCACACCTTCATCAGTGACTGTGTGCACACATTCTATCCCCTGGGGTGGCTGTGGAATAGCGTCCGGATGGTGGCTGCTGTCTGGGACAGTCCCCTTCTCTATTCCCTGGCAGAGGAAGAAGCAGAGTTGGGAGTGAGATGCAGATTTGAATTTGGTAAAGTCCCCATGAAGTCCCTGCTCTTTCCTCTGTACTAGTGTTTTCAAACACAGAAAGAGCTGCAAGCTGCTCTGTTGAATACAAGTCACTGTCCACACTGGGATCCCAGCTTATCCCCAAGCAGAGAGAGCACTCTGCCAAGCAGGGCACAGTTGGCTCACAATGCCCCTATCCTCAGTCCTGTACATCGTGTCCCTACTGAACCCTGACCTCTCCAGTTCCTTCAGGTTCAAGAGCTAGAAGATTCCTTATTCCAGTGGAATCAGAACCTGGTATATCCCCGGTCCTGTGTGGGAGCAGTCACGCTACCAGCACTGATGACCCATTAATCATCTGCTTCTAGCACTGGAGCCTGTTAATTGAAAACTCAGTCCCTGCTTCAACTGCTGACCTCTTGCTCACTGTCTTTTCCAGCCCTGAATTCTCCATATCGGGGTCGCTGATCTCTTCCTGGTTGGGTAACGTTCACTGAACCTTCTGCAGAGATGTCTGTTAGGGCTGCTGCATCCTGTGTGAGGATCCTGAGAGTCTGGGTCTTGTCCCCCACCACACACACACACACACACATACAGGAATGCCCTTAGAGCTGTTCTCCCAAAGTTAACAGCCTAGGAGAAGACTCTGCCCAAACCTATGGAGGCCTTCTGAAGCCAAAGTGCAGTTACTTACCTTAACCCAACTAAGAAGGGGATCTGATATTTTTAGTATTATTTTATAATTACATCTTATTGTTTTGTGGAGGAAGGAAAGGCTGAAGAACACTTGTGGGACTCAGTTTACCTTTCTACCATGTGGGTCCCAGGGACCCACAAATCCTCAAGCTTGACGGCAAGCACTTTGACCCTTGGGATTATTTCTTAGGCCCCTGTAGCAGTTGCCTTTGACTAGAGTCGTCTGAGAAGGGAGTCTCCATGAAGAACCGCATGGATTATGGATTGGGTTGGTCTGCGAGGGATGTTCTTAACTGAGTTAACTGAGGTGGGAAGACCCAACCTGAAAGGGGGCAGCACCAGGGAATGGGCTGGCCCTGGAATTAATGAGGAGCGAGCCACTAAGTACTGGCATGCATTCATCGACCCGTTGCCCTCTGTTCTTGGATACCACACGCGAACTCCTTTAAATCCCTTTCTTGACTCTCCCTCAGTGGTGAACAGTAGTAACCTGTAACTGTATGCCAAATAAACTCCTTCTCCCTTAAAGTGCCTTTGGTGGAGTATTTTTATCACAGAAACAAGGAAGAAACTAAGACAGGGTCCTAGGACTGGCTGCTGGGAAGGGTTTCTGGGAATCTCAATACTGCATCAGAGGCCTGAAAGGTTCTTCCTTGAGTGTTGAGACTCAAATCATGCTGGCTGGACTTAGCCCTCCGAGTCTGGGAACATCAGGGCTCTGGGCAGCCCAGCACCCCCCTCACCACTGCTCTCCTGGGCTGGGTACAGACAGAATTGGGCCAGGTGTGCTAATATACATATAATCCTAGCACTCAGGAGGCAAAAAGCAGGTGGGGCTCTGTAAATTTCAGGCCAACTTGATCTACATAGCAAGTTGTGTGCCAGTCAGGAATACATACTGGGACCTGTCTCCAAAATATTCTGATGTTTGACAGCTGGTGGAGTTGTGCCTAACATGCTCAAGGCCCTTGGTTCAAATCACAGTATAAATCAGACATAGTAGTGCATAGCTCTGTCACAGCACTTGGAAGGTAGGGACCAGAGAGTCAAAAGTTCAAAATCATCCTTGGCTACACAGTGAGTTTGTAGCCAGCCTGGACTACATAAGGCCCTGTTTAAAACAAGTAAAATGCAACACAATGATGCTCTTCCAAGGGGACTGAGTGCTGTGTGTAGTGCATGCACAGACATGTTTTTGTTCTGTTTCTGGTTTTATCTCATAATGTAGGAACCAGTTAAGCACCGCTACCACTGAAGCTGCTTCCCCAGGCCCTGGTCTCACCTCTTAACACCATTGCTGGAGGAGTTATACTGTATCATGTGACTTTTGGGAGAAGGATCTTTGGAGTATACACATAGTAGCACTCTACCAGTGAGAACAGTTGCTATGGGAAGGTGTAGTTGGGAGAGGAGTAAAAGAAGAGCTACATTCTCTCTGCTGTTCAAATTGTCTTGCTAGGAAAGGGAACAAGTGAATGTCTGTCCTTTGATGGCTACCTTAGGGATACTATTGCTGTGATGAGACATCATGACCAAAGTGACTTGGGGAAGAAAGGGTTTGACTGGCCTATCCTTCTGTCAGTCATCACTGATAGAGGTCAGGACAGGAACTCAACCCGGGCAGGAACCTGGAGACAGGAACTGCTGACTGGCTTGCTCCCACTGGCTTGCCCTGCCTGCTTCCTTATAGAACCAGGACTGCCAGCCTAAGGATGGCACCCCTACAGTGGGCTGGACCCTACTCTATCAACCATTCATTTTTAAAATGCCCTTGCCTACACCCTGTTCTTGTGGAGGCTCTCTTCTCTCAGGTGACTCTAGCTTGTATCAAGTTGGCATAAAACCAGTCAGCACAGTGACCCATGACCCACACCTCACCTGTGGCATGAGATACTGTCTCCCTTCATCCTGTAGCAGAACAGAGGTGAAAGAAATTCCAACTAGCCCCAGCTTGGATGAGAAAAGGGCAAATGGCTAATAGAACCACACAAGAGTTTTAGCCATCCAAATCCTTCACTAGAAACAGGATGACCAGGAATTCTCTGCATCTTTCATTGTAGGCACCTCCCTGTTCCTCTATTTTTCTGAAATACAGCTTATACACATCTGTATTCCTGCTGTGGAAACTATAGCAGCCCAGCTACCAGAGAACTCCTGATTCTGAAGTTTTAGGCAAGGATCTTATTGGCCAGTGTTGTAAGTGCACCAGTCAGTATAGACTAGGCTAGGCTGCAATAAACAAGCATCTCCTGAATCTGTGACTTGCAACAATACTATTTATTTCTTTCATATGCAACACATCCACTGTTAGTCCACAGGAGGATTTTGTACACTGGTCACTCACTGATCTAGTGTGATAGACACTTCAATAACTGTGTTTCAAAGATTAGCAAAAACAGCCACTGTTAGAACTCTTGGAAGTAACAATTCTACCTGACTTCTAATCATAGTGAAAGCACTCTATGTGGCCTTGCCTGGGTAGAGTGGATGGAGAAGCCACCTCCAACCATTGGGCCTGAGGTAAAAAAACACTGCAGTATCTTCATAATGGTCATAATGGTCATAACAGTGTGTCACCAGCAGCCCCTGTCCAGTCTCCTTTTATTGAAGTCATCGAAACATGAATACCCATTCAATAAATGACCTGTTGTCAGGAAAGGGAATGCAGATGGGGGTAGCATTGGTTACTGTTAGCTGGCTTCTTTTCTGAGAAGTAGGAGTCTGAAAGAGCCCTGTGAACCCCAGAGTTGCCAAGCCTGCACCTTGAGACTTGGGGACCCAGTCGGTTCTCTTCCTTCCTAATCCAACACACACACACACACACACACACACCAGTTTTCCTCCAGCATTTGCAGGAGATGCTTAGGAGGGAGGGAGGGAGGGAGGAGATGGGACTTGGCTGGCTCTTTACCTAGACCTCAACCCATTGGCTTTGGTGGCCCTGCTTATCTTCACCTACCGTGATGTGACCTCCATATGGGCATGGAAGAGTAGATACCGTGAAGGACTCTGATACCATCTGACTGTGACCGGGTAGGTCAACTGATACCTCAGAGGCTTGGGTTCTCCAATTTTCTTCTAGACTGGTACTAACATCTGCCTTCCAGCTCCACTGACATCTGGTGTGCCTAACTGTTGTGAGGCTGTTTGAGATGGCGCCTGGGCTAGCATAAAGCTCACCCTAGCAAGGCAGTGGCCTGAGATCTTCACTGGACCGGTCCTGGAACCCCCAGTGAATGCTCCCAAGTCTTCTGACTCCCCAGTCATGCTGCAGCCACTCTGACAGCTTCGCAGAAGAACTTGTTTCTGAAACTTTAAGACAGAATAATTTCACCTGCCTCTCAGCCCTGCCTGTCCGGGAAAATCACACAGCCCACATAATCACGTAATCTCCCTCATGTGCACCCACATGCTCCACGGCCATTGTCTCCCTCATCAGCAAAATAACTGAGAGAGGCACTAGAGGAGGAGAGGAGGAAGCTGAACACAGGCTACCAACTCGCTGGGTCAAAGGCAGAAGTCACAGACTGCTGAGCCCCCCCCCCCACCTGGGCTCCAGATGGGGCTAGCATGGATACCAGGCCTATATATACAGCCTACCCTGTCTAGGGTAGCATAGATCTTCACCCAGTGAAGTCTCCGTGGGTTTTCTGCAGCCTTCACTGGGACTGGTCTTGCCACCCTACCCAGAGAGAATGCTCCCAAGTCCCGTATCACCTCCCCATCCTACAGCTGCCCTGGCAGCTTTGTAGAGCTCATCTCTGAGATTTTAGGCACAATGATTTCTTCTAGGATTATACATTTTAAACTGCCTGGGATTCAGAACTTCTTGCCACTTGAGGCATAGAGGGCAAAGAGACCAGGGGAGGGGCACCCACACTGGCACACCACCAGTGGGCTCTGCTGCCTGCCTCTGCTCCCCAGCAGACGTAGCTGGAGCTAGGACTCAGATAGCCAAGGCTTCTCCTTTACACAGCAGAAGCCTTCACAGTGCCTAGTTCATTGGTCATTTACATAAAGCCCTAAAGTCCCCAGAGACTGCAGGTGATCATCTGAGTGGGGCATACCCTAAAATAAATTGAACCATGGAGTCCTCTCCCCTCTCCTATCCAGACATATGGGTCAGAGGTTCGTGATAGGAAAAGGTTCAGGAAAATGAGAACAGGAGAGGCAAAGACAAGGGACAAGGGGGAGGGACAGCCCAGACAGGGCCCAGGGGTCTGGATGAGGGCCGTGGAAAATAGATTGAGGCCTGGGACACATGGGCCACCCACTCAGAGGGGACACTGCTCTCTTATCTGAGACTGCAGGAAGGGTTGTGGCCATAGGACCAGAGACCTACCCTAGGGAAGCAGGCATCTGATGACGGAACAGGACTCCTGGTCTCACTCCCCATTCCCAAAGCTCATCCACCCCAATAACCCCCAAACCAAGCTACTTGTTCAAAATGCCAATAGGGTGCTGGTTTCTGCCACCAAATGGTGTGGGCACATACCCAGACCTTGGTGGACACAGGCCCTGCCTGGGGGCTGAGAAGGAGGCTTCCCCATCCCATACAGGACCATAAATATGCTGTGCTCTTTAACCCAATAATCTCACTGTTTGGAATTCCTCCCAGAGCTACCGCAGAGGGGAACGGGCTATACGTGCAGTGCTGTTTATAGCAGCGTTCCTTAGAATGATGACAAGTGGGACCAGCTAATGCCTTCTGCAAGTGGAGGGGCATGCCATTAAGACAGATACAGCCAAGAAAAGTAGGAAACTGGATGGCTCATGCAGTCATGAGAAGGCAAGCGAACACATTCTTTTTTTATTTTATTTTATTTTTTCTTTTCCCTTCCCTTTCTCCCTCTTGCTCCCTCCCTGCTCACTCTGGGCCTGGTCTCTGTGGTCCATAGGTTCTTCATTTCTTTTTATGGATGGTTGTGAGCCACCCATGTGGTGCTGGGATTTGAACTCATGACCTCCAGAAAAGTAAGTTAGTGCTCTTAACCACTGAGCCATCTCACCAGCCCAGGCAAACACATTCTTAAGACAGCGTCTTGGGCCATCGGTGGTAGCAGCACCCACCTCTAGGCCATGAGAGACCATGGGAGAAACAAGTCCCACCCTAGAGGAGGGCCAGTCCAGAGGCGAGCCTCATATGACAGACAATGAATAGGTAAATGAAATCACTGCTAAGTCTTCCCTAAAGCAGATCAGCGTCCCATGTCCCAGTTACCATTGCCTGCTAGGAGGTCCACACTTCCTCAGCTGGTAGTCACTCCCAGGATGACGCAGCAAAAGTCCATGGGCTCCTGAGGCAGGAGCTGAGCTCAGAATAGAAGCTGGAAACCCTGGGAGGTAGTGAGATCTGCTCTGACTGAGAGCAGAAACCACACAGACACAGGGACTTCTCTGCAGAACGGGGCTCTTGGTGGGTCATTTTTAGGATGCTCCTTGAGCACTTGGGGTGTGCATTCGACGCCCCCCTCCCTTCCATAGTGTGAGCTGTACTTCCTACTGACCTAGCAAGCAGGGTGTTGGGAGTGACCGTGACAGAGGGACTGAGGAGCTATTCTGTCAAGCAGGAGACATGGTACGGTGGCCTGGAGGCAGGGGTGAAAGCCAAATTTAAAGGAGGGTTGGCCCCATGCCTGCCAGCTCTCCAAGGCCCACTGTACAAGAGGAAGCTACCCGAGCCTTGGCATGTTCAGCTGACAAGAGATGAGCTGTGAGGCCCTTTCCTCAGTCCTAGAGCCTGAGGGAGTTACTTGGGGCCAGGGAGATGAAGCAAGGAATTGCAGCAACACGTCACCACCACTCGCCCTCCTATCCCACCCCACACCCTAGCTCCAGGCCCAGGCCTAGCGTCCTGGGGAGAGCCACTGGCTTAGGTGTTGCAGGAAACAGGAAGGCCCCTCTGCTGCAGAGGCTTTCCCCTATGCAGCAGAGCATCTTCCAGCTCTGAGTCTGTGGGAGGCTCCAGGCAAACAGAGCAGTCAGCAAGCTAAATATGCTATTAGCAGTGATGGAGAAGTGCTGATTACACACACAGCTGTCAGGAGCATCCCCAACTCCTCCTCCTCTGCCCTCCCGGATACACCCAGCTTGGGAAAGAAGTCCATGAGCTGTTTCCCCGGTCAGGCCTGGCAGTCAGGTCCTTTGTCTAGTGAGGGACCTGGACCTGGAGGCGAGGCTTGCCTCTGCATCCACCCCTGGGCCTTTGGGTCTCAAACTGTAAGCTAGGAGTGCAAGTGACAGCAGCTTATAGGGCTGCTGGGAGGGTACTGAGGAGAAATCTAGTGTGAACACACCTTGCTGATTAATACCATTAGGATTCATCAAAACCCAAACCCTTGGGGCTGGAGACGCTCAATGATGAAATAAGTTCTTGTCCTATCAGAGGCTCAGAGTTTAGTTACCAGCACCCCTGTAGGGTAGCTCACAGCTGCATGCAGCTACAGCTCTCACTCCAGAGGACCAAAGGCCACCTCTGGTCTCCATCAGCACAAGCACACGTATACACATACTCACACACACGCTAACTCACACATGCACATTCTCACATACACACATACACTTACATACACACACTCTCTCACACACACATAAACTCTCACACTCACACACACTCATTCATATACAAAAAAGAAACAGCCAGGCAGCTGGGGTTGGAGTCCAGAGATGCAGCATTGCCTAGCATATGTGAAATCCTAGATTCGATTTCTGTATCATAAAAAAATAACAAAACAAAAAACAAACAAGCAACAATTAAACCTCTCTTCGTGAACAGCCACTGATTCATTCACACAGGATGTAACTGAGGCTCGGGAAGGGTCACAGCTTGACTAAAACACAACAGCTGTAAACAGAAGAAAATGTCACTTTCTCATGTTGGGACCAGCAAGAATCTCAAAGGGCATCCGACCCACACACTGCAAAGGGGCTGGAGGCCCAGGAATGAGAAATATGTCAACTACAACCACAGAGTGTCAAAAGACAGCACCCGAGACCTCTGCAGCTCTAGGCTGTCCTCCCCCCACTCAGGAGGGCTGCCTAGGAATGAGGTTAGGCCAGTATGCTAAAGGAAACCCCTGCAGCACTTGGGGTTCCTCATACTGGAGGTGTGTGTGTTTGTGTGTATGTGTGTACGCGCACACGTGCAGGGCCCAGCAGCAAGACCTGAAGAACCGCACTCCTGGAGATGAGCTGTAGGTTTGGGGCTGGCTCATTAAGGTGTAGATGCACAATGGGTGGTGGGAAGGAGTCTGACCAGGCACAAAGCAAGATGAGCCTTCTGACACTTCAGACAACATCTGAGGCCTTGGGGAGCCTGGAGCCTTCTGTGGTCCTTGGCACCCAACCTTCTGTAAGCCTGCCACTGCTTTGTGATGTCTCCGCAAAAATCAGTCTACACTACAGAGGAGAGTACCCTGGGCATTGGGAGGAGACTTTGTAGATGGCCTCAGAGGAGAGAGGAACTGCCCACAGGTGCCACCAGCCCCTGCCTGCCTCATTCCCATCAGCCTGTGTATGCATGGGATGCATCAGGATGGTAGGAGAAACGATCACACAGTGTGCAAGCCACGTGGAAGGTGGGAGGTGATTCTCGGGACACTGAGGAATAGGAAGCTCTCTGAGCCTCACCAGTGCAGGGAAGAGGATGGATGCTGGTGGCTCAGGGATACCTGGAGATAAACTTGCCCCGAAGCCACTGATGTCTGTACCCAGCCCTGTGCCTGTCGCAGCCTCTTTTGTCCTTGGCCTCTTAGCAACTGTGTGGTGAATGAACTTTAAGTGTTGCCAGCTGCAGCTGGATATGCCAACCTTCAGCAGGCTCCTGCCATCCTCTGGGCCCATTCAGAGACCCCCAACCCACAGAGTTGGATGGCCTGACTCGCCACTGCAAATGGTTTAGCTCCTAGCATGTTGTGAGGCAACTAGAAAGTTGCTGTAAGTTAGGCTTGAGATGACCCTCACAGTTAGTAAGTTCCCCACTCCTCCAATTCGCTTGTTACCCAGTACCTCCTTCTATTCTGTGCTGGCCTCTCTGTGGCCCTCCTGACCTGGCCCTCCATAACAACCCCCTGAACCCCTTGATTACAGGGCAACAAGGATCCTCTCTGATGTCTGACCATCACCAAGTCTCCTCCAGCAGACTACTGACCCCTAGCCCAGGACTGTCCTTCACCCTCTCCATCAAGAAGACTCAGCCAGCCTATCACCCTTATCTGTTCTGTGAGGGATATGTAGCCACAGGTGACAGGACAAAGGCTTAGGCTTCGTCCCCTCTGTGTCCATCTATCTATCTATCCATCCGTCCGTCCTTCCTTCCTTCTTTTCCTCTCATCCCTCTGAGCATCCCTCTGTCTGTCTATCGTCTCCACTTCCATCTCTTCATCTTCATCTTCTATTTCCCCTACAGGCTCATATGTTCAAACACATGTCTCCCAGTTGGTTCTTACCTTTAGGGCTGGATGCCTCTGAAGGAAGTAGGTCTCTGGTTTACAGGTTAGCCCCAGGGCCAGCCTGAGTTCCCTGCCACTTCCCGAGTAGCCACTGAGATAAGAATAAGTTGTCTTATACTCCAACCACTACAGCTGCCAGCCACTCCTGCCATGCCTTCCCTGATGCTAAGGAGGATCCCAGATGAGCTGTGAGCACAGAAAAAAATCCTCAACAAAACCCATCCATCTCACCCATGCACCCACATCTGTATCCATCTACCCACACATCCATATGCCTATACCTCCATTCATCCATCAATTTTTTCTTTTCATCCATTTATCCAGCCACCCATCCATCTTTATAGCCATCTCTCAAATTAATCACATCTATCTATCGATCATTCATCTACCGGCCCATCCTGGACCCAGAAGAATCTGTGACATCATTCTTGGCAGGGTCTCCTAATCCGAGCAGAACAGCTGCAGGGTTTGCTCTTTGTAGTGGTCCTGGTGCCCAGATGCTGGCACAGAGTTAGTGTTTGGTACAGATTTGTTGACTCTCAAATGAATAAATAGCCAGATCTCTTGCCTGGAGGGTGGTGGCAGAGCTCACAGAGACAGAGGTTCTAATCCAAGGAAGGATATGACTTGCCCCAAGGTCACAAAGCAGAGCAGGAGCAGTGCCAGGTCTTCTGCCTAGGATCCTTCCTAGATGGATGTTCTTTCCCACCAACTGTGGAGAGCTGCCTGTGCTGGCAACTCATTGGAGTATGGATCCTGAAAAGAGGCATGAGCAGAGAGTTGGGGGCAGCAGGAACCAGAGACACAAATCAGCTTGCACCAGGTGGACATTGATTATCCTGAGCTGGGACTGGCTATCAGAAGCAACAAGGTGGCATGACTCACCTAGCCTGTCCCAAGGGAGAGTCAGGAGTCTCTGTTGGTGTCACACCCAGGCCAGGTTGGTCAGATTCTACTCAATACTGTCCACTTGGCCATTCTTCTGGGCCCTCTGCCTACACCACCGGGGAACCTAAGATCCAATGCCCAACTTCTTTCCCAGCCAGAACTGTCCAGGAGTCAGGTCTAACCTCCTCCTGCCTGCCTTCTGCCAGCTGTGTGACCTTAGGTAGTTCACTGCCCATCTCTGGGCCAGCCTAGATTTGTCCTTCATAAACACCATATTGCTGAAAGCATATTCTTGGGCTTGTCACTCCCCAAGAATAGTCTGACATGGCTGAGAGTCTGCAGTTTACAGAAGCCCATGACTCAGTCTGTGGCTGAAGCCATGAGTCAAAAGCTCTGGACACTGTCCTGGCTTTCAGTCCCCTTCCCTACAAATAGAGATACTCAGAGTCCTGCAGGCTTTGGTGGGCCCTGTGGGAGATGACACAATGTCTGTCTGTGACAAGCCCTGAAGATTCCAAAGATCCAGGTGCTTAGGGCTTCCTCTCTGCCCTGGTTCACAGTGCCTGAGTAAGATAGAGTATGGTTCTGTCTTCTTGCTGGCTCTGTGTTGTGGTTTTAAAGTGAAGTGTCCCGCACAGGCTCATGTGTTGAACACTTGGTGTGGTGTCGTTTTAGAAGGTTGTGGGACCTTTAAGAAGTGGAACCTACTGGAAGAAATGGAGCACTGGGGGGTGGGTCTTGAGACTTTATTTCAGGGCCTCACTTCCTGACTGTTCTATGATCCTGACCATGGAGGCTACGTGACCAACTGCCCCATTCCTTCACGCCCTGAAGGGATGAACCGTACCTTCCAACTGTAGTCACAATAATCTCTTCCTCCCTTTAGCTGCTTCCTGTCAGGTATTTGGTCACAGCAGCAGTTGAGTGACCATGGTGCTCACAGTCAGTTCTCCTTGTTGCAACAAGATGCCCGAGCCAAAGAATCAAAAGAGGAAAATACGGTTTGGTTCCCTGGTTTCCGAGGGTTCGGGGTGTGGTCAGGCTGCTCTGTGGCTCTGAGGCCTGTCTGAGGCCTGTGGTGAGTCACTCCATCATGGAGGAAGGGCATGGCCAAGCAAAGCTGCTCACTACATGGGAGCCAGGAAGAAGGAAGAGATAGCCAGGGATTGAGGACAGGATTTACCCTCAAGACTAGGTGTGGAGGTGGACACTCTGTGAGTTTGAGGCTGGCCTCCATAGCAAGTTCGAAGACAGCCAATATTACATCAAGAGACACTGTCTCAGCAGATAGAAAGAGAAAAAGAAAGAAAACAAAGACTGCCCTTGGAAAGTGTACTGGCTGGTTTCGTGTGTCAACTTGACACAGGCTGGAGTTATCATAGAGAAAGGAGCTTCAGTTGGGGAAGTGCCTCCATGAGATCCAGCTGTAAGGCATTTTCTTAATTAGGGATCAAGGGGGAAGGGCCCATTGTGGGTTTTTCCATCCTTGGACTGGTAGTCTTGGGTTCTATAAGAGAGCAGGCTGAGCAAGCCATGGGAAGCAAGCCAGTAAGTAACATCCCTCCATGGCCTCTGCATCAGCTCCTGCTTCCTGACCTGCTTGAGTTCCAGTCCTGACTTCCTTTGGTGATGAACAGCTGTGTGGAAGTGTAAGCAGAATAAACCCTTTCCTCCCCAACTTGCTTCTTGGTCATGCTGTTTGTGCAGAAATAGAAACCCTGACTAAGACAGAAAGCACACTCCTAGTGCCTCACCCCCTCCAGCTAGGCCCTGCCTTCTAACCTCCCCACTGTGCCATGAACTTACCCATGGATTCTTCTGTTGGTAAGGTTAGCAACCCTATGACCCAGTCACCTCCAAACAGCACCACCGACTGGGGCACACCCCTCCACACATGAGCTTTCATGGGACACTTCCTATCTAAATCACAACACTGGCCTTATGGATTTCTAGCAGAGAGAAAATGCCAAGGGCTTGCTTCCCTAGAGCCACTTCAAGGCTGTGACTGAGCCCTGGAGAATGGGATCTCAGAGAAAATCTGCTGAATTTCCTGGGGAAAAATCCCTCTTACTATCTTTGTATGCGGGCGGGCACATTGTGTAGTGATGTGGCAGCCATCTTGTGACCATGAGGAGACAAGCTCGAGGAAGACATCATTTTTTATTGTCACGCCATTGAGCTGCCAAGTTAACCCACCCTGGAAGCACCCCGGTTCTGGTTGTTATGTGGCATGATAACACAGCTTCTGTGTTTACACACTTGGCTTGAACAGTTTGTTTACTGATAGGCAGAAGTTGCCTGACATAAAGTCTTCGTGTCAATGGGAACCCATCTGCTTTCCCAGCCTCACTTTCTGATACATCTCCAGGAAATGCTTTGGTTTTTTTCTTTACTAATTGTAGAGTCCCTCTGGCCTTCTCTAATTGGCAAACTCCTAACCATCCTTCTTAAACAGTAGGCACTCAGGTTGGGTGAGCTCCCTCAGACAGGGTCCAAAGGCCCATCTCATTACTTCAAATTTCTTCACTGGGGAACTTCCCAAGTCATCTCTCTGCATTGTAAGCTCTTTGGTGGAGGGGCCTCTCCTTCATCTAGATCCCCTCAGCATCATGCCTGGTAACTCTTGCATTACCGACAGCCCAGATGCCACATCTCCAGCTCTCTGTATCCAAGGTCCCTACCCCAACTGTTCAGGAAGGAGAAAAACTTTCAAGCCAGCCCTAGGGGAGGTCAGTGCTCAGTGAGTATGCCATCTAGGAACAGGTGCCATTGTGCCACACTTTCCCCACCACGTTTAGCCCACTGTCATCTCTCAGACCCTAATCAAAGGAAAGACACCAAGGTCCCCAGGCTGCCTGGGGCAGGGAAGAGCTCCAGAACTCAGCAGAGGAGTCTAAGTATGTCCCAGAGTTGGGGTGATAACACATCAGACATGGTTGGGAGGCTGGCATACTGTGGGAGCCTGAACAATGTCTCCTGCCAGCCACCACCAGACAAAACCCCATAAGAACAGAAGCCGTGGGTGAAGGCGACAGACCCAGAAGTCCCACCTTGCCCTAGGCCAAGGCTCAGCCACTCAGTCTATGTTCAAGGTCCGCTAGCGGAGGAAAGGTGCTGGGGACTCTGGGAGCCAGGGATGGATAGCCACAGATGGAGAGTTGCCCCATGGGAGAGCCCATCAAGAGCACCGTCGATTCCTGCGGGGCTAGCCTGAGCTCACCCTGTCCTCTAAAGAAGGCTTTGGGACCAGATGAACATCCTGATCGTTGAGCCTAAGGACTGGGAGCTGGGACTCTGAGTGTCCTTTGGACCTGGGCCTGGAAATGGCCCCTCTAGCTGCAGAACAGGGTCCTCACCTGGGGACCTGAGCCTCTGAACAGGGTGGGTCACAGAGAGGAGAGTGAGAAGAAGCTGAAACAAGACTCAGGGGTTCTTTTAAAAGAGGTTTTTGAGAGGTTTTTTTAATTGCTCAAGAACATGTCTTTGTTAATTTAAAAAAAAAAAAAAGGCTTAAAGTATTCCAGACAGAATTAATGCATCTCTTCACCACCCTTCCCTCCCCCAAACAAAATCCTGTCCCCAAAGGAAATGTCTTCAGCTGGTGTTTTAAAATAAAGATAATAGGGGTGCGAGAGCACACACACACACACACACACACACACACACGCACGCACAGTTCAATGTCTTGTCTGAGATGACATGTTTCCCTCCCCCAAGCCATCATGGAAGGGTTTCTCAGCTTTCCTCAGATCCTTCAAACCTCAGGCAGAGAGCTTTGTCCTTTAGGCTCGTTCTGTGGCTGTCCTTCCAAGTGGCTCACACGGCTGCAGCCCTGCCTCCAGTAGCGGTTTCTCCTTTTGTGGACAGAGAAGCTGCCAGAGTGCCTGCAGCGCGTCATAGCAATCCTGGGGAGACGCCTGGGGTCTTGGCTGTGTGCGTCCAGGCACCCAGGGAGGAACACAGAACTTCACCCTGGGAGACATCTGTCATCCCTCTAGACTTAGTTACAGTTTCTTCCCCTGGAGCAAGAGTCAGACCCATGACCTTTTCATTTCTTCCTTCTCGCCACTGTCCCTTGATCATTATACAATGTCAGAGACCCAGAACCCCTGGCCAGCAGGCCCAGCAATGGGGCTCGGGAAAAGAAGCCCCCGAACAGCTTTGCAGTACCCCATTGCCCGGTCCTGCTGCGGCTTCCGGTTTAGAGACAAACACCCTCTACACCGAAAAAATAGGAAGGCAGTCAAAATGTAATAATTCCTGGGATAAAAATTCTTCCCAAGCAGGAGGCAGTGGCTGCCTCAGCCAAGTTTGTCACAGACATGGGTGGGATTCCCATTTTCACCCTCTCTCCTTGTTAATATGTATTCCTAGGTACTCCAGTATAGGTAAGCAGCACAATTTTTGTGTAGCCTATGCCAAGCACTGGATTAGAATCCAAGGCAGATGTGTAGGTAAGTAGGTAGGTAGGTGGGTGGGTGGGTAGGTGGATGGATGGATGGATAGATAGATAGATAGATAGATAGATAGATAGATGACTGATAGGTACCTAACTTCTGTGTGCTTTGGTCAAGATAACAGTGGCTGCTTTGATTGTTAGTATTTCCTGTACCTGCCTGCCAGGGCTTCTGGATGACAAGATGGTACTGCGGACAGCAGACAAGGAAGATGTTCCCAGGTCAGAGAAGCTGCCCAGCAGCTAGAATCAGCCAGGCTGGAGGTCAGGTCTTCCCCAAGCTCAATGATCTGTGCCTTGAGACTCTAGTAGGTAACTGGCCTCCAATTTTCAAGTACTAGGACACGGTCCCTTCCCTCCAGCTCTGCTTCTCTCAGGGAACATTTAGAAATGCCACTCCATCCAAACAAGAGGGAACAACAACAAAAAAAGGTGTGTGCCCAATCTTATCACCAGGCAATTTTTATCCTGAAATCTACTACCCCTCCTCCATTTCCTTCTGTCCCATACAGTGTCAGTGGAGGTGAAAAGCACCAGGTCATGTAATGGGATTGGGATCCGACTGAGTAGTCTCTAAGGAGAAGGGAAACATAGGAATTAATGCAGGATTCAGCCTCTCAAGACAGCGTGGTGGTATCCTGGGTTGGCGTGCAGTAATGGTTCCATTGTGAAGGTCAGCCACTGTGCCACCAAATACAGAGGCTGGCCTTGCACCCAAGAAGGCCGCCCACTGTCCATCCCATGCCCTCACTCTGTTATGCTGCCACTCTGGGCTGAAACTACAATGCAGACATTTCCTGGACCCTGGGGATCCCTCCACAGACTGTGGGAACCCTACACTGACCCCTGGATGCTGAGAACCAATGCCACAAGCTGTGGGATCTCTTGTTAGTGCTGTGTCTTCTTTTCATCATTTCAACTCTCCCCGTCCATCCTCCTTCAAGGGTGGAATTAGAAATAAATGCAAGGCCCATCCATCTTTGGAGCCACCACACCCCTAGTCCTCCTGTCTATTCACAGGTCTGTTTAGCTCATGGGTTACCATGCTAGCCAGTGGGGCTTGCTCATTGTTCGTGCTTGCCTGCATTGTCTGGGAACAGGTCTTCACAAGCCCAGGTTCATCCATCCATAGACACACCAAAGAAAAGGTTGGGGGATGGGGGTTAAAAATAGGTGTGGCCTTGAGTTTTCCTAGAGCTGGAAAGGGCTATCAGAACTAAGAGAGACTAGTAGCCACCAGCCAGCTCCCATCTGTGCCCACATCTATCTAGGACTCATCATTGCTGAGAATCTAGATCCGACCCACCAGGGTGTGGGACCACTCAGCTAGCTGGGGCTCTTTCTCCAGTCACCTGGTCTCAGGACTACACATGCCCAAAGGCTAAAGGACACAGGGACTTAGGGGAATGTAGGTGAGAGCGAGCTCACAGGCTGGCTCAGAGCTCTGAGGTAGGAAGAGCCTGGTATGTCCATAAGGCTCCCTGAGAAGATGGCCTGTAGCAGATGTGTTTTCCCTGTTCCCTGGCAAGTGCCACATGCCAGCATAGCCCTTCCCCATCTCTGAGCCAGCAGAAGCCAGTGAGGGTCTTCTGGCCTCCGAGGTCACTCCTGCCTTCTTCCCTGGAGGAGGCGTGGGGGAAGAAGGAGGGAGGCCTCCCCTCCCCCAGTGACAGCATAGCTGTCAGAGCTTTGTCTGCGTTACAGAGCCACCTCTCAGCGACAGCCATTAAACCACCTTTTATTAGCACACAATTACTGCGATGTTGGAGTTGGGGGCTTGGTTCCCTTTATTATGGAAAGAAGAGCAGCTGAATTTCTCAGAGAGAGGGGTGGGAGGGGGTCTGGCTTGCTGGAGGGTCCTCTGGGCTCAGGCTTTCCTTCTCCTGTTCCCAGGCTCCTGTGACATACTCACTGAGCAAAAACAGCCCAGAGCTTCTGAGGTGATAGGAGCTGCCCTGGGCGGTGGTGAAGCTGTAAGGAGTGGCCACCGAGCTGCAATCAGGTCTGCTGGCTTCTTTTTGGCCCAGCAACCATTGTCAAGGGCTGGCCTGAAACCTTCAGCATGACTTGGCAGTGAGGGGCCTCTCTCTCTCTCTCTCTCTCTCTCTCTCTCTCTCTCTCTCTCTCTCTCTCTCTCTTTCCTTCGTAGGGATGGAATCCAAGACACCCCAACCTACTAGTCTAATGCTCCCCAAGGCAGCTTAGCCCTCACAACAGTGAGGAGCCTGAAGCCTTGCTGTGTGGTAGGGAACAGGCTTTGTGAGCATCTCGAACCCCAGGCAGCTTTGACTGCAGGCCAAGGGACAGCTCAAGTCTCTTATTTATGGTGAGCCCCAGAAGGTCTAGGAAAAGCACCCATCTCACTACCACTACCACACTACTGACCAGCTGGACTCTCAACCCAGATTCTTCTGCCTCTGTAACCTCTGAGCCTCAAGAATGTGCACTGGAAAGTACTAGAAGGATGTGGTGGGGGGAGCAGAAAGACCACTGGTTATTTAAGCATCAGCCTTTGCTTTGCAGGAAAAGAAATGAGTTCAGGAAGGTTGGCTGATGTGTACAAGGTGGAACTCAGCCTGCCTGTCTCCCACCTCATTCCATGTTTGCCTTCAGCCATGAGAATGGATTCTTGTAGGTTGTTCATCTGCCAGCCCTGTAAGGGCTAAAGAGTAGTTGTTCACACATTAGTATGAATTAGCGTTAATGACTGCTTTCTCAATGCTAACAAGACAAGGGCATTGTGGGAAATTTTTTCCAGAAGAGGTAGATAAGGATAATTGTGGAGCCTCTAGCTTTGTTCAAACGGGACAAGATGGAACAGGAGGGGGACCCAAGGCAACTGTTGTGCAAACAGAAGACTTGGTGTCAAGTCTAGTATCTGCAGTGTGATCCTTCTGAGCATCTCGAACTTCAGAGCATTCCTTCTGGTGGTCCCAGTGCTGGCAACACCAGAAATCCCCTCCTGGCTGCCTTTTGTTCTTGAGATAGGGTCTGAAATAGTCCAGGCTAGTCTCCAACTTAATATGTAGCCAGCCAAAGATGACCTTGAACTTCTGATCTTCCTGCCTTTACCTTCCAAGTGCTAGGATTACAGGTGAGTACCACATCTGGTTTATGCAGCCCTGGGGACAAAACTCAGGGCTTCAAGCATACTAGGCAAGCACTGAGAGCCACATGCCTGAAATCTTTCCACGCGCGCACACACACACACACACACAGAGAGAGAGAGAGAGAGAGAGAGAGAGAGAGAGAGTCCCTTTTGGACTGCCAGCAGGAAGACCATCACCAGCCGTGGCCCTACAACCTCTCAACATCAGGACCTTGAACCAAACCAATCCTTCCTTCTTCACCATCCATCCAGCCTGTGGTGGTATGTGATTAGCAACAGAAAACCAGTAGCTATGCCCCACTGCCACCACAACTGTAAGTCCCCTCTGACCTACAACTGTGTGAGTACAGTCAGTGTCCTCTGACCTGTGCCTGTGTAAGTCCGGTCTATCTGTGTCAGGCCCCTCTGACTTATGAGTGAGTACAGTCGGTGTCCTCTGACCTGTGACTGTGTAAGTCCAGTCTATCTGTGTCAGGCCCCTCTGACTTATGAGTGAGTACAGTCGGTGTCCTCTGACCTGTGACTGTGTAAGTCCGGTCTAACTACGTCAGTCCCTCTGACCTCCGACTGTATGAGTATAGTCTACCTGCGTAGGTTCCCCTCTGCTCTAGGACTGTGGAGGTACAGTCTAACCACACTCGCCCCCTCTGCCCTCTGTGTTTTTGCACTTACCTCTGGCAGCCTTGATTAAACAATCAAAAAAATCCCACCTGTCTGCATTTTTTTTCAGTCCAAGTCCTTTATTTCTTTTTTTATATATTAGGTCATGAATTCCTATGAAATGGGCTCCAGCAGTCCAGGCTCCTTCCCTTTAGTCCGCACACAGTGTACTTCTCTGGTTGGCGCAGGCTGGTGCTTCAGCTGAACCCAGGCACCCCTCTTTTTGGCTTCCTTTTTCTTCTGATTGTTCTCCTTCACCCGCTTCAGGAAGCTCTTTGAATTCTTTTTTGTTTTTGTTGTTGTTGTTGTTGTTTGGTTTGGTTTGGTTTTCCGAGACAGGGTTTCTCTGTACAGCCCTGGCTGTCCTGGAACTCACTCTGTAGACCAGGCTGGCCTCCGACTCAGAAATCCGCCTGCCTCTGCCTCCCAAGTGCTGGGATTAAAGGCGTGCGCCACCCCTGCCCAGCTGCTCTTTGAGTTCTTGATGCGCTCAATCGGCACGTTGCTCCTCTTGGCCAGAATCTGCCCTTAAGTTGTTTGCTTACAGAGATGACCACAGCATGTTGGGTGACACTGTAGACTTCCGGTTTGCCATGGTAACACTTATGGGGCATTCCTTTTTGAACAGTGCTCATTCCCTTGATGTCTACACTATCACCCTTCTTGTAGATTCACATGTTTGTGGCCAAAGGGACAATTCCATGTTCCCTAAAAGGCCCAAAGAGCATACACCGGGTGCCCCTCCTCCTTCCCTTTGGGTTCATCCTTTTGGAGAGTTACTAGAAGATGGCTACCGCCTGCACACATTCTTAAAAGTTCTGGGGCTCTGTTTCCTTCTGATGGGCAGGCGTTCTCTGCCAGTCTCTTTTTCTCTGACTTGACTTCCCACTAAGACTTTGTTTCAATTTGTTGTTGTTGTTGTTGTTGCTGTTTTGGTTTGTTTTTTGTTTTAAGGAGGATGTCACTAGGCTGCACAGGCTGACTTTAGATGCCTGACCTAGGGGATCTGACATCCTCATACAGGCAGACCACCAATGTAAATAAAAATAAATAAATCATTTAATCTCCTGACCCTCTGTGCCCACCTCCCAGGTGCCAGGGCCACAGGCATGTGATACCATGCCTGTTCTGACCTGTTATTGAGCCTGTTGAACTAATATGTCACTTCAGTATTTTACTTTCCATTACAAAACTTACATTTGCTTATCTAGGCATTTTCTAGTTTATTTAGTTAATTAGTTCATACATGTGAGCATGGGCCCACACATGCACTGGCATGTAGGTGGATCCAGGTCAGAGTCTGTTGTTGGCTACTGTGTACCAGAGGCCCACAAGGCTCTTGTCTCCACTCCCCTCAGAGGAGTGCTGATTTATAGATTATTGATACTTCATCCCAATTTCCATGAGTTCTGGAAAGACACATGCAGGTGCCCCCAGCTGTGCTGCAAACACTTCACCCCCTAAGCCACCTCCTTGGCCCCATTAATTCTCTAACCAGTTTAGGTTTGCAGCAATGTTCCCACACGCCCCCTGCTACTCTGGCACTCTTCCTCTCTGGGGGCAGCCCACCAGAGCAGGGCTTCTCTGGAGCACAGCAGCCACATTCACATCACCATCAAGTAAAGTCCAGAGTGTCACAACCCTCTCAGTGCTACAGGTTTTGACTACTACATAATGACACACGTTCACTGCCACAGCACCAACCAGTACTTCATGGCCCTAAAAGACCCTCATTTCTCCCCTCTGCCTAATGCCCAAAGCCATTGGTCTTTGCACCATCTACATAGTTCTGCTCTTTCCAGAATATCAGAGCTAGACTCCCAGGGTGTGGCCTTCCCAGACTGGGTTCCTCCATTCAGTCAAATGTATTTAAATTCCCAGTATGTCTAGCTGGGGGTGTGGCTCAGGGTAGAGAGCTTCCATAGATATCCTAGGGCCCTGGCTTGTTCCCCAGCATCATACACACACATACACACACACACACAGAGAGAGAGAGAGAGAGAGAGAGAGAGAGAGAGAGAGAGAGAGAGACTGAGACACAGAGACATATACACAAACAACATATAGACATACATGCAAAAAACCACAGACACAGGTGCACAGTCACACATACACAGACACAGAAACAGGATGAGGTTGCCAGTCACGTGGCATCCAGTTAGGAAGCCAAGAGCAATGAATGCTGGGGCTCAACATGCTTTCTCGTCCTTCCCTTCCTATTCACTGTGGGACCCACCGAGCCCACATTCAAGGAAGTCTTCCCTGCTCAGTTAAGCCTCTCTGCAAACCCCTTCACAGGCATGCCCAGTGTGTGTCCTAGGTCAAGCTGACAGTGGAGGTGAGCCATGACAGCACTATCACCCCACTGTCTGTGTGCACATTCACTCACTGATGAAGGATCCACTTGCATCCAAGACCTGTCAGTCATGAAGAGATCAGCTCTGACTGTCCACGGGCAAGTTTGTCCTCAGACACCAGGGTTCTGCCCATTCCTCTCAATACTGGAGGACAGGACAGTACAACAGTTTTCTTTAAAGGTTTCGAGGCTGGACGATCGAGATACACTGCTGGCAGATGGGAGGACATACTTAGCTTTCCAGAATGTGCCCAACTGCTTTGCAGAGTGGCTCTACTGTGTTGCTCTTCCAGCCATGCCCAAAAGTTCTTGTGGCTTACCGTTCTCACTCACACGTGACATTATCAGGATTTGGGGTTGGGGCTAGTTGGTAATTATTTCTAACTCCACAGTCACATATGCTTCTGAACATGCTATTTGGTGTTGCTGGGGATGAAATCCAGGGCTGAGTACATGCCTGACCAGCTCTAGCATTAAGCTTACCTCAGCCTTCTTTCAACCTCTGTGTGTTTGAAAATGTTATAATAAAGTGTTTGGGAAACTTAACCCAATATGCTAAGAAGAGGAGTTGGGGTGAACAGGGCAAAATGAGCTGCCAGTGAAGAGCAGGTGGCTCTTCCAGGAGGGGACACTTCTGATTACAGAGGGAACAAGAAGGAGGTGCTGGCTGGGGATTGTTCTTGTCAGTGAGGCGCACTGCTCTGAGGGATGCTGACTGAATAGAAAACTCCACAATGCAAGTGGGAGACTTCCTTCTCTACTTTTCTCACATTCTTTTCTGAAGAGACACAGACCAATGAGGATGCATCAGTCAGGATAAACTAAGTTTTGCTACAATAACAAAAGATCCTCACATGTCAATGGCTTCTCTCTCCTGCTCTGTGTCTTCGAGGTTAGAGGCTAGGCTACAACTTTGATACATGTCAGCTTTATTCTGGGATTCAAGGTGAAAACAATTCTTTTATTTAGAACATCCTTCTCTAAAGCTGAAGGATCCAGGGAGGGGACTTAGACCACTCAGAAGGCTAAAGCAAGATCACCATGAGTTATACATAGAAAGACTGTTCTAATCAATCAATCAATCAATCAATATAGAGGAAGGAAAGGGGATTGACAAAGCACAGATTGTAGCAACCTTCTAAAGGGGCCTAAAAGCCTGACAATACTTCTGCATAAATACCTATGGCTAAAACAAGTCCCTGGCCACACCTTGACTCAGATGCACATGAATGCCCCATCATTTGGCTGTAAGAGTGCTACAGCCTGTGACAACAGTGACTAGTCCCACCCTGGGGAATCATCAGAATGGTTAGAGGTCTGGGAACCGTGAGAAGACTGGACAGGGGATGCCTGAGGGTGGGACAGTATGATGGTTCTCTTCAAATGTTTTGAGGCTGGACAAGGCCCGCTCTGCGCCAACCTGGGGGCAGCCTGAGCATCTAAGGACCTTACCACAGGGTGGAGGCTAATGGCTTCTGGGTTCTGAGGACAGAACACCTGTGAACTCTGGTTACCTCCCTGGGACCTGCTAAGGCCAGTACCAGAAGACATAGCTACATTTCAGCATCCCTCTTCTCAACTTGAAAACGTAAAAGATAGCAGTGAGCTCAGATTCCGGAAGAGTGGGAGTGACTGTCTCCCAGGTGTTCACTGAGTGGTATTGTCGTGATGGAGCCCAGAACAAGGAGAGCTAGATAAGCCCCATCCAGGCACTGGTGTCTGTAAGAGTACAGGAGGAAGCATGAGGCTGCAGATAGCCGGCATTCCCACCAAGCACGTTTTCTGAGAGAAGCCACAGAGTGGAAAACTCCAGCCTCCCAAATCTGCTCAGGGCCCTGAGATCTTGAATTCTGGCCAAGGCTATTACTGACTAGCCCTGGGACCCTGGGTAAGGGGCTTTGGCCTGTGTCTTAGAGTGTTTCCAAGGAGGGCATTGAGTGCTGGCCCTTGCCATGAGAAGGCATCCCAGTGACGCCACCTCCTACTGTGCCTGATGTCTGTGGAGAGGAGCTGCCACATTCATGGCTGCTTTTGCTTCCCAGGGTTATCAGTGACAACCTTCTCATGAGGTCATCCAAAGCACCAGAGTCTTTGCAGGCTCCCAGCCTGTGTACTGACCAGCATGGGGGCCAGTCTCAGGCTCATCCTAGCCCAGTTAGCTACATGTCTGAAAGACAATGACCCTAAAACTAAGATGATTTCTGGAAGCAGTGCCCAAGGAAGAGCAGCAGGTCCTAGTGGACCTCAGCTGCTGTCCCTCACCCACTGGATTGCCATGGATCTCCAACTGCAGATCTCTAAGCCTTCATCCTGAGCTCAAGGATTTCAAGCTTAGGACCAGGCATAACCTTTCTGTCACCAGCAATAAAGATGGTATAACCAGGAACCCTGGGTTGCCCAACCAGCAACTCCCAGGACTTTGTTGGGGACTTCCACAAGGATACAACAGGAAATATGACAGCAATGTGGCTGGGACTGTTATCTCTAATGCAAGAGGGAGGTGTTGCCCTAGTCCTAGGTATGGAGTAACCTGGCATAGTGTCAAATTTGTGAGGAAGTCCCATAAGGAGAGAAGATGGCTGAAATCTGGGGAAGGGGGAGAGAATTTGGTGGGTAGGTTCCAGTAGCATACAAGAAAACAAGGCAAGTGTTTCAAAGCAGATCTTGGAAGGCCTTGAATGCTGTTTGGATGGAGTTTAAAGGTCATGCTGTAGGTCTCGGGGCCTAAGGGAGGTCTTGAACAGAGAGATGATAGGCTGGTCCAAACTGTGTGCATTTGGGCTGGTGTGGTGCTAGGAATGGATCTGCTATATGAACTCTTGGTTCTCCTGCCTCTGCTTTCCCAGAACTGCACATACAAACATGAGCCATTATGAAAGGGTTTTGAAGTCTAGACTTCCTGAGTCCCTTTGTAGACCTTTGTGCCCCAAGCCAAAGCCCAAGTGGAACCTTCTATTTTCTCACTTCGCATGAAGTGTCATCAATTAACTCACATCTGTAGGCCATTCTTGTCACCTTCCATGCCGGTGCACAGTGAAATTTACAAAGGACACACAAACAAGACCCACCCCTGTTCTCATTGCCTTGTCAGAGACAAACACCTTGTTCAAGGCCACACCATGTGCAAGGGGCCCCCAGAGCCCAAAGTCCCTTCCACAGCTCTGGGGATGCTATGGGTTGATAAGAAACCCTGCTGAGGCCAGCACACCCTGAGTCAACACCGGATCTCCTGGCAGGCACTGCACAATGTCACTCTAATTAGGAGACAGAGCATATGGAAGCCGCCAAGGCGCTCACAGCAATCCCCTTCCCTCCCTGTCCCAGCCTGGCCTTCCCAGAATGTGGTCAGCTACTGACCTCCAATAGGACTGTGTGGGAAGGAGGGGATGTCAGGCCTGATGCCAAGAGCTGGCCAGTTAGAGGCCATGGACCAAGAAGCCACTCACGTCTACACATTTCTGAGCATCCACAAGCCTTGACCTGCCTCCCAGGGCCAAAGCCCCGCCCCTTCACCCTACCCTTCAGAGCTGACTCAAGAGCTCTGGATGGCCCAGCCTGGAGCCAGACCTCAGCAGACAGGCACGCAGAAAGCTAAGTCTTCCAAGCCTTCCCAGGCCCAGCCCTGCCTCGGGAGTGCACAGTCAGGGGCTATGCCTGCTTAGTTCCACTGGAATCCTGACTGCTCACTGCTGACCTCCCATTCCAGTGGTCTTTGCAGTTTACAAAGGACCTGCTTCTACCTACCTCCTTGTTCCTTCAGACCTTGAGACCCTGGACATGTCTATGGCTTTCCTTGTGGTGGATCAAGGTATATGCCTGTTTGCTACCCATCCACCCTGAAAACCTTCCAGTGTGCCACTTGTATGATTTCGCTTTTCCTCTGCCCTACCCCCTTGAATGCACATGCATCCTTAGAAATATCAGGCATGCCCATGTTTACCCAAGTGGATGCATTGTAGGACCCTGTCCATCAACACATGATGGGTCACAGAGTTAGACATCTTTAACATGAGAAGGGCTGTCACTCAGCTCCCAGGCTGACAGCATCAGTGGCACTTCCATCGGGGTGATGGGTTTCACAGCTCTGCAGTCCCAGGCTGCCAGCTCTGCAGACCCAGGCTGCCAACGCTTTTCTTCAATCCTCTTACTCTTGAGACCTGAAAAGGTAGCAAGTAGTTCTTCTATCTCTGATTATAAGAAACCAGAGTTTCTTCTCATCAACTTGTCAGTAAAGGGGTATGCATGAGTAGAATTATTCCCCCTCTTCAAATTGATTTGTTGGAGTTCTTTAAAAAAAAATTCTCCCCATGCCTCAGGATGCTATTGAGATGGTTTTGTAAATGGTGGTTGAGGACCTAGAGAGGTGGCTCAGCGTGTATGCCTGCAACACTCTCCAATACCCCTGTTGGGTGGCTCATAACTGCCTTAACTCCAGATCCAGGGATCTAACACCCTCTTGTTTTTTTTGTGTGTGTGTTTTTTTTTGTTTTGTTTTGTTTTGTTTTGTTTTTTACCTCTGAGGGCATCCATACACACATGGCATGCATACACACACACACACACACACACACACACACACACAAACTTAAACAATGACTGTGTTGAGTTCCAGTGAGATCATTTGGGTGGGCCTGAAACCAACAGGCCTAGAATCCTGCTGAGCAGAGACAAGAACTCAGGCACAGGCATAGGACAGACCCTAGGAAACCATGGATAGACAAGAAGGACTACAGAAGAAAGTCAACTTGCCCCCCTCGCCTCCAAAACACACACACACAGTCTCACTCATCCCACTTCCAGAATTGTAAGAAATAAATGTCTACAGAGTGAGCTGTTTAGCCTGTGGTGCTTTGTTTCAGCCATCCCGAAAAGCAACTGTGAGATATTCAAAACTCATAATGACCAGAAAGGCAGGGATGCCAACCTATCAAGAGTTTGTGAGGTTGATACTGCCAACCTGACAGAAACTAGTCATCTAGAAGACAAACCTCAGTGTCTAGATTTGGTTAACTGAGCTGAGAAGATCCTCTCTACAGCTGTCATCCCACGGGTTGAGGGCTTGTATCAAATAAAAAGGGGACAGTGAGCTGAGTACCAACATTCATCTCTCTGCTTCCTGCCTGCTGATGCAATGGGCCAGTAGCCTTCCCTTCCCTGCCGTGACAGATTCTGTCCCCTCTGACTGTAACACAAAGCAAACCCTTTCCCCCATGAGCTAACACCATAGCAATCAGAGAAGCAACTAATTGTGTGGTAAAGAATCCACTGTACCTGCAGCAACATCAGCACCATCTGGCCTCATGTAACCTCTCCCTGGGCCCCACATCCAAATGCAATGGTCAGGGTAAGTTTACACCTTCTTAATGCCTCATGACATAGAGAGCATGAACCGTATTAATAAGGTTCTGAATGTGTCAGCCATCAGGGAAGAATTTGAACATGCAACTACTAATGTAGCTAGCTAGCTAGCTATGCTGGCCAACCCCACCCAGTACTAAGAAGCTTGCTGTCGGACCATTTAGGGCTCTGCCCTTGCTGGCTCCCTAGCGTTGCAATTAAGATTATGACCAAAAACAATTTAAGGAGGAAAGGGCTTATTCCAGCTTACAGCTTATAGTCCATCACCAAGGGAAGGCAGAGCAGGGCTGAGACCGAGGCCACAGAAGCATATTGCTTATTCCACAGTGTGTTCACCTTACTTTCTTACACAAGGCCATTTGCCCAGAGGTGACGCCACCCACTGTGATCTGGGGTCACCCACATCAATTATTAATCAAGAAAATGTCCCCAACAGACTCGCCTACAGCCCAATCTGATGGATGCATTCATTCTCTGATTGAGGGTTCCACTTCCAGTACAATTAACCCCTTGCAACCTGACATACAACTATAACATTATTAAACCAAAAGCTTTTTCCTTTTTTGTTTATCCCTACAATCTCAACTAAATATCAGAATATAAAAGCATTGCTCAACTTTAAAAGTCCCACGGTCTTTAAAACATTCAAACACTTTAAAAATTCAATCTCTTTAAATTATCCAACATCTTTAAAAATCCTAAGTCTCTCAACTTTGGGTTTCTGTGAAATTAAAAACAAGCTATATACTTCTTATTCCAAGATGGAGAAGAAGGACACAGTCACAACCAGAGCAAAGCAAAACAATGAAGGCTAACGGTGCGCCTGACTTGGTGTCCAATTTCTGGACCCCACTTCCTCATTATCTTCTGGTCTCTAAAGGGCTTGAGCAGTCACACTTCTCTGGCTCTGTCACCACATACAGTTTATCTTGTAGGCTCAGACCAGTTCCGCTCCATACCTGCTACTGTTCTTGCATCTCCAATAATCTTTGGTCTCCCCTGCAACTGAGTCTCCACCTTCACCAATGCCTCCTTGGGCCATCTCTGGGGGGGGGGGAGTGCCACATATTTGACCCTGCCACATATTAAGCCTCAGCCTCTCTCCACGACCCCTTCAATCCTGGGGCTTCTTCCACTGCAACTGAAGCTGCACCTTCACTACTGGCCTCTCCGGGCTTCTCACGGCTGTTCTCCCTGACCCCTTCAATCCTGCAGCCCTTATGCTGCCAAGACCAGTACCACCTGGGAGACAGACCAGTGCCACCTGAGAGATGTACCAACCTGAGAGACTCTTACGTATTACCAAGTTCAGTTGCCAGCTTGAGACATAGCCTTGGCTCCCTCTAGACCACAGTGTCTATTTACAGAATCTAAGGAAGTACTTTCCAGATGGCTAATTCAGTGATGCTGGTCTCTATTAATCACAGTCAATTTCTTGGTCCCAGCTAACCAGCACTCATTGTCTGAGTAAAGCAGAGATTTCAATACAGTAGTGCTGGTCTCTTGTTAATCACAGCTGATTCTCCAGCCTCAACTAGAACTGCAGACATTTGTTTGTGGTTTTTTGGTGGGTTGATTGGTTGGTTGGTTGGTTTGGATTTTTTGGTTTGGTTTGGTTTGAGGTTTTTATAGCAGAGTATCTCCTTTTTAAAATTATTAATTAGTGTGCATTGGTGTTTTGTCTGTGTGAGAGTGTCAGATCCCGTGGAACTGGAGTTACAAACAGTTGTGAGCTGCCATGTGGGTGCTGAGAATTGAACCCAGGTCCTTTGGAAGAGCAGTCAGTACTCTAAACAGTTGAGTCATCCCTCCAGCTCCTTTGTAAGCCTGGTTGATTTAGAACTTGCTAGAACCAGTCTGGCCTCAAACTCACAAATCTGCCTGCCTCTGCCCTCAAGTGCTGAGATTAAGGGCATGCACCACCATTCCTAGCCCAGAAACCACATATTCTTAATAGAACACATGAATGGCCCCAGTAGAAACTGTAGGACTTTGAAACTTAGTCAGCCAGGACTCCATCATCAACTCTCAGCTCTCTTATCTCCCAAGTTCCTACAAAACATCCCATTAAGTTTAGAGCACTAATGGATTTTCCAGCCCAAAGTTCTAAACATTTCTACAGCCCTTTCCAAAGCAATATGGTCAGGTCTGTCATAGCAATAGCTTACAGTCTGATGCCAAATTCTGTCCTGTTTTGCTTCCTAGGACTTTGATAAAGAGGACAACTAAAAACAACTTGGAGAGGGGAGGGTTCATTTCACCTCACAATTTCCAGTCTGTCATGAAGGGAAAACAGGACAGGAGTTCAAGAGAGGAACAGAAGTAGAGGCCATGGAATGAACACGCTTACTGGTTTGTTTCCATGGCTTGTGCAGCTTGCTGTTGTGATACATCCCTAGAGCCCAGGGCTGGTACTACCCATAGTGGGCCAGGCCCTCCTACCTCAACCATCAAGAAAATGCCCCCACACACTAGCTTACAGGCCAATATAATGGGACATTTTCTTACCCGAGGGCCCCTCTTTCCTAGATGACCCTAGCTTGTATTGTTGACAAAAATAAACAAACAAAACAAAAATCCCTAGCCACTACAGAATCTGTCGTATTTTACATTTTTGGTTTGGTTTCATAGTACCAAGGGTTGAACCCGCGCCTTGTACATACTAGGCAAATACTACTGTGCTATAGAACCAGAATCCCCATTTACACTTCTTTAACAAATGTCCTGTTTGTGATGGACAGAAGGCATAGTTCCAGCTTCATGCCCACCTGGAGCCTGACTTAGTCTAGCAATATTGGTTTTTACAGATATAATTGGTCAACTGAAGAGCAGGTCACAGTGGGGGGGGGGGTGATGATATTTGAATGATTTGATGACTTGATATTTGAATATCAAGTGTGCTGATAATATTACTATAATGTTTTGAAAGTCATTGAAGTTTGCAGTGGTTTTTGTCATTGTTGTTTTTGTTTGTTGCTGTTTACTAGGGATTGAACCCAACCGGAGCCTTATACATGTTTGACAAAGGCTCTGTCCCTGGGCTACAGCCACAGCTCTGGAAATTTGTAGTTTGTATGGCAGGCATTCTATATAACAATATATTTTATTTTGTTTTGTTCTGATTTTTGAGACAGGATTTTGAGTAGCCCAGGCTAGTCTTAAACTACTTCCAATGTATCAAAAATAGCCTTGAACTCCTGATCTCCTTGTCGCCACCTCTCAAGTGTTAGGATTATAGGTTTGTGCTACCACATCCAGCTCAAAATTACTAAAAAATATTTATGTTTATGTATGTGTGCCTGTGTGTGTGCATGTGCATGTGTGTGTCTGTGTGTGTGCAGTGTGTCTATGCAGGAGTCCACAGAGATGGCCTATGTGCTGGGCTTCACTCTCATGGGTCACCTTCTCCCTGTGACCTCTGTCTCCTCACTATAGGAGGGGAGAGCAGATAATTTCCCAGGCCTTCCCCACGTCAGCTATGCAGCTCACAGGGTTCAGACCTTTGAGCCAGATCCCTGGTCCTGAGAACCCATGCTAGGAGCTACCCCAATAGAAGAGATAGCCCTGGGATGGAAAAGCTCTAGGCTCAGCAGAGGTTCAGAGAAGCCTTTTTTGTCATAGAGAGAAACAGAAGCCAGCTGAGTTTTCAGCAACCTGAGAGCTGTCTGAATTATGACTGCAGCTGGGCCTGCTCCCCTGGGGCTGTAAACATCAGTCCCATGGGGAGACACTGTGCTGGCCAGAAGGTAGCACCTGGAGATGAGTGGGCCAGAAGCTGTGATCATAGACACATGGCCAGTGCTTGGAGAAATGCCAGGGCCATGACTATATCCCCTCTATCATTCAGAAACATTTGTGCTCACCATCATAGCAGTAAAGCAGTGTCTGGATGTACATCTGGCTGGAGAGTCCCTCTCAGTGTGATCTGTGAGCACAAGTTACCTGCAGGCTGTCCCTGTCCCATGAGGCAGGAGGAATTGAGACACGTTAAGCCTAGACTGCCTCTAATGTGGGGTTCCCAGGGGGCAGAGCTTACTTGGGATGGCTTCCAGGAACCACGGTGAGTAGGGGGTTGTGTACCCCTACATGTCCACACTGCAGGAGATCCTCAGCCAGCTTGAAAGGAGCTGAACTGGATCCTGGAAACACTGAAGCTTCCTCTGTGAACCATTGACCTAGACAAAAAGCCTATTCTCTCCTGCTCTCTGGCCCTCCTGTGAGGCAGAAAATTGGTGAAGGCTGCAGAAGTTGGGGAGGGGTCATGTCATGTTCTAACTGAACCATTCCAGACTTTTCTCAGAGCTAGAGCAGTGGCCTCAAAGGACTAGCAGTATCCTTTTCTCTGGCTGTCAGGCCTGGCTCAGCTCTCTCCTCCTGGGCTTTAGCAAATCCCAATTTCAGCTGCACCCAAATCACCACCGTGGCTGAGCTCCTGCCTTCCTCAGCAGTGCACCTAGGCAGTCTGAGACAAGTAGGGATGTATCTCTTTGCGCCTCTGGCTCTTCATCTGCATCCCATCCTTGGCAGAGACCAAAAGGGGAAAGCCCACACTCCTAACTTATACACAGGGAAGACTCTGTAGAGGAGGCCATGGCACAGGGAAGGAGGATGGAGCAGGAAGGGGCTGAGGTGGGCTGGCTTACATCTGGGCTCTGCTGTGAGAACATCAAGCTGTCCAGTGGCTTCCTGTCTTGTACCCAGCTGTCCTCGTCTACATGTGGCCAGCAGCTGGTGGGTTCTAGAGGAGGGAATTATGACCAGGGAAGACCCCAAACAACAGCTGAGAATGAGTCCAGGTGGTAAGGAAGGCTCCAGACTTCATTTGAGTTTTATTTGGTGGCAATTTGCCTCAGCAGCTACAGTCCATGGGCTGGGGTGGAGGGTTGCGGGGAGACAGACAGACCAGGAGGACAGAGAAGTGTCACAGAAGGGGTAAAGGAGTGAGTCTCCTGAAGCGAGGCAAGGATCTTTCACCTTCAGAACCTTGGTCCATCTCATGCTGCTAGGTCCAGTCTAGAGCAAACGAGACAAGGCTCATCTATAGATGAAAATACCGTTTCTAGATCTTTTTTTGGACAAAGCTCTATGCGGACTGGTCGTAGTATGTGGTACAGAAGAGACAGAGTACTGAGAAGGACACACCAGTGGAAGGCCATGCAGAATGTGGGCTCTGGTCACAGACCCTGGAAACAGGATTCCAAGGGCTGGAGGTTCAACAAAAGCCTCAGCTTCAGATGAGCCTAGAAGGGCCTGGAGTGGAAAGGGAGAGGGAAACCAACAAACAAAACAAACTCCAGGCAGGGAGAGGAAAACCAAACTAACTCCAGGCAGATCGCAGATGTGGCAGCATGGGTAGGAAGATGGCAGGTTTGAGCATGCAAAGCAAGACCCACACAGAAGAGAAGGAGAATAGGGAGGGAGGGGAGGGGAGAAGGGGCAGGGACAAGGGAGGGGAGGGGGAGACTGAAGGGTTGGATGTCACAGAAGCCTAGAGCAGATATCAAGTAATTTCCAGCACAGGGCTGGGACAGACATAGGAAAGCATCCATTTGCCCCACATAGAGAGGGCACTAATGGCCCAAAGAAAGAATTCTGCCCAAGTCCAGCTTGGTGAACTGATGGGTTTACTTGAGTGACATACAGGCCTGTGGGTGAGTCACAGCTACACCACCAAGAAGCCCCATCCAAGTCTGTTACTTTTATTTCTTCAGTGGCAACTGGGGTCTCAGGACCCTCCGTGAGGACACGGTAATATGCCTCACCTCCCAAGGCCTTGTTCAGGTGAGCACAGCTGTTCTGCTTCAAGGAGGCCCTGGGTCATGTTCAGCACAGAAGAAATTACTGTAGTACAGCTAGCTGGGTGCCAGTACCTGGGGGCCCCTTCTTGTTCCATCTTTTCCTTAATTCTACAAGGGCTAACACCTCATCTCACTGTGAGGAAACTGAAGCTTATTACCATAGTCGCTTCTGGCTACCTAAGATTTCTGTATGTTGGGGTACCCCAATCACTGTAACAGACTCCCCAAACCTCTGCAACCAAGCTCAGGTGAGTCCATATTCCATTGCACTCCAGACTGGATCCAAGAAGTTACCCAGGAATCCAGGATCTGTTTCTCCAGTGCTATGGTGCTATCATTTTTTTGCCTGTGGCCTTAAAGGACCCAAAGCAAGGGAAATGAGGGGAACTGTGCGTAGGAGACTTTTATCTGTCCGGTAGAAGTATCTTGCCAGCCCCTCTTTACCAGTTGACTCATCCCTAGATGAAAGCAACACAGGAAGAGACTCCCCCAGTGCCAGGACCTGAGCCTCAAGCTACTTCTGGTCCACACAGGAGGACTGGGCAGAGTGCTAGGCTTGTGCCTGGGCTTTGTCATGTGGGCAGCAAGGAGCTGTAATCAGGCTGTAATCAGGGAAGTGCCTGGAGCAAGGCTGGGCTGCAAGGAGATAAGGCTGCAGAAGAGGACATTGGGGAGGTAGGACAAGGGCACCCAGGCTGTCCCTGTGACTCCACCCTGAGTCCCTCCAGCCTGCCGCAGAGTCCATCCCAAGAGCTCCACCCTCACCTTCTCTGCAGGGGCACTAGGAAGGACCTCAGCCCACTCAGGGAATAGCTGAGGGAGCCACCAGCCCAAAGGGCAGGAGGACCACCGTAATCCAATTGCCAGCGTCTGGAAGGCACTGGAGCAGAGGACCAATAATAACATTTGCTCATGGTAGGCACAGAGGACATCACTGAAGCCCCACAGGAGCAATTAGTCAGGAAGTGTGGCCTACAGAGAAACCACTGCCCAGCAGCCATCACCAGAGTCTCCTCAGGGAAGGGCCCTGTGGACTGAGACCCAGTAAGGACATTAGCAGAGCCATTTGGGAGACTAGGAGGCTGTCGGCTTCCTAGATAAGACGCACACCCAGAAACTGGAGAATCCAGGCCCGGGAGCTCATGTGTTGTTTTTGGAGTCACATCTATGCCTTTGGAATTCCCATACATTAAAAACACAAATGGGAAGGCTGAGCAGGATCTCAGCAGTAGAACACATACTCAGCATGCGATTCCCTCCTGTGGAGGGAGGAGAAGGGGCCACCACGTGACCAGATGACTCTCAAAGAAGGAGCTGAAGTTCCAGCTCCTACAAGGAGGATGAACCTGGAGAACAATAATGCTAAGTGGGGGAACCCAGACCCAAACAGCTACTTCCATCAAATCTTCCTGTGAGGTAAATCCAGAGGCAGAAAGCGGATGCAGGGCTGCTGGAGACCAGGGAGGAACTGTGGAAGCTTCATGAGAGCGCCTACCCATGGTGAAAACACTTCAGAGAAAGCCAGTGGCGGAAGTTGCACAACTCTGAGACACCACCATCCACTGGCAGTGCGTGTGCATGTGTGTGAGATATGTGCATGTGTGCACATCTGTGCCAGTACTTATAAACACCAGAGGTCTACATTGGGTATGTTCCTCTCCTGGTCTCCATTTTGTTGTTTGAAACAAGGTCTCTTCTAGAACATGGAGACACACTCACAGCCATATGTGGTGCTTGGGATCCGAACTTAGGACCTTACACTTGCACAGGAAGCACTTTTCCCACTGAGTTATCTCCCCAGTGCAGATTATATATTTTAAATGGTTAATTTCATGTAATGTTAATTTATGCCAATAGAAAATACATTTCCTTTCCAGCAGCTGATAGGATGGTAAACTGCCACAAATCAATAATGTGAGAACACAATTTTTAAAATGGGTTAAAGACTTGGCCAGGCCCTAGCCTAGGAAAGTGCAAATTAAAACTCACTGGATGGTTCTTGTTTTTAAAAATAAACAGAAAATAGCTTGCAACAGCTGCTCACTGCTGGAGAGAATGTGGTGTTAGCACAGCTGCCCAGCCTTGTGGCCCACATCTGTAATCCTAGCTCTGTGGAAGCTAACACAGGAGGACTGCTATAAATCAGAAGCCAGCTGAGGCTCTGCAAGGAGGCTCTGTCTCAAAAACACAACACAGGGCTGGAGCGATGGCTCAGTGGTCAAGAGCACATACTGCTCCTGCAGAGGACCTGAGTTTTGTTTCCTAGCACCCATACTGAGAGGCTCACAACCACCTGGAACTCCAGTTGTAGTGGGGGAGGGGGCGGACGCCTCTGGCCTGCATAGGCACCTGCACTCACACATGCCTAACTGCACATAGACGTGTACTTGTACACTGTGGAGGTTTGAAAAAGAATAGTGGCCATAGGATCATATATTTACATACTTAGAGTAAGGAGTGGCGCTATTTCAAAGGATTAGGAGATGTGGCCTTATTGGAAGTGTATCACTGGGGGTAGACTTTGAGGTTTCAAGGGTCCAACCCAGGCCCAGTGTCTCACTCTCTTCCTGCTGCTGTAGATCCAGCTGTAGACTCTCAGCTATGTCTCTGACTCCATGTCTGTGTTCTATCATGTTTCGTGCTCCATGCTTCCCGCCATGACAATAGTGGACTGTACCTTTAAAACTGCAAGCAAGCCCCAGTTAAATGTTTTCTTTCATAAGAGTTGCTGTGGGTCACGGTGTCTCTTCACAATAGAATGCTAAGACATACACATAATTAAAAACAAAATAAAACCTCTAGAAACTGAATACGTTTTTAAAAAAATAATAAAAAGTACTGTTAGTGTGGGACATGGTAGTGGTGGCTACTTAAAAATTAAAAATAAAGCCAGGAGTGGTTAAGCACATTAGGGAGAAGGATCTGGAATCCAGGCCCATCCTAGGCTACACCACGAGTTCAAGGTCAGCCTGGGCTGTATGAAATCTTGTCTAAATAAATAAAACTTAAAATAGAAAAAAATTGAAGCAGAATATGAATCAGCAATTTCACGTTTTGCTATTTGCCCATAAAATCAGATGGGGGGTGGGGGCAGGGTCAGTGAAAGGCACTTAGGAAATTAGGGAAAGAGCAAGTGGCCAGGTGTGGGCTTCCTGGGAGAGTTAGTGAGGCGTCTCAGCAGTTAGCATATACACCACTTGGCTGGCTTTCAAGTTCCATCTCAAGAGTTGCTAAGAAATGTGTTTTCCTCTTTCTCTCCTTTAAAAAAATTATTTTTAGCCAGGCAATCATGGCACACACCTTTGGTCCCAGCACTCGGGAGGCAGAGGCAGGCGGATCTCTGAGTTCAAATCCAGCTTTGGTCTACAGAGTGAGTTCTAGGACAGTGAAAGCTACACAGAGAGACCCTATCTCAGAAAAAACTATTTTTAAATTATGTACATGTGTTGGGGCATATGTACGAGAATCAGATGCCCACGGAGGCCAGAAGAACACTCCCAATCCCCTGAAGGTAGTGATTGTAAACCTGCACGCGGGTGCTGGGAAAGGAACACGGGTCCTCTGCGAAAGCATTATGTGCTCTTGACTGCTCTCCTTCCATTTTGATAAATGACACTGTAGAGTGACTCTGAAGGTGCCTGGGATAGAATTGCAAACTGACAGTGTAAAAGCAGGAGCCACCAGGGTTGTGTGAGGGGGTAGGACTTAGCCTCGTACTGTAAATGCCGTCCGTGTCTGTGAGATTGTTAGAAAACCGTAGGCTTTCAGCTAGGGACAGATGCAGGCCACACGCACTTAGACCTTATGTGTGAGTCATGCTGTTTTTAATGTGCTTATTTAAAATACCTCTATATAAATGGAATCCGGTCCCAATGTTAGCCGATGCTGTGAACTGAGCCTCTCAGCTGGTGAGAGGCTTCAGTCAGATCAAAGACGGGGCCTCTTTCCCATAACCCACCCTTCTATCTTCCTATCCTTCCCCACCACCTTCACAGCAGCACAGCTCAAGTCAGAGGTAGAATCAGTTCTAAGTCAGTGGGCTAATGAGCAGGGAAACACAACATGCAAGCAAACGCGATTCCGCCATTAAAAAGGCAGCATGGCCATAGTGCAGATGAACCACCCAGTGAAATAAGCTGATTACGAGACAACAAATGCTGTTACATCGAGTTCCTGAAGTAGTGGGGATGGGGGGCGGGGGGAGCCAACCTGTATTTGACGGCTAATGTTTCGGTTTTGCAAATAGAAAAGGGGTCCGAAGATGGACATTGTTAGAAGATGACACATTGCCAGGCAGCGGTGGTATACACCTTTAATCCCAGCACCCGGGGTGCAGATCTCTGGGTTTGAAGCCAGTCTGATCTACAGAGCAAGTTCCAGGACAGCCAGAGCTACACAGAACTCACCCTGAAAAACAAAACAAAACCCACAAAAAAGGGTGGTACATTAGGATGTTTAATATTGTTGACGATTTAAATATTTTATGATAGAGGGATTTGTAACCTGGGGACTGATATAGACTGATACTTAGAGCTCGGCTAGTCTAGTCACGCCATTAGCTCTGGGTTCAGTGAGAGATGGGGTCTCAAAGATGAAGATGCATGCATGACATACACCACTGGCATCTATGTATATGAACATACACATGTGCAAATGAACATATACATACATACATGTGCATGTGAGGACGTGCATACACACAGAAATAGTTAAAATAATGTTGTTGTTTTACAATGAAAACAATTGAAAAATATCTCTCCCACCCCCAAAAAACTAAACATACCTCAAAACTAGATAAGGGCGAAAGGAACGGTAAACACAGGCAAGGATGAGGAGCTACTAAAACTCACATGCTCCTAGGGAAGTGTTAATTGGGAAAATAATTTTGGAAAACCAGAAATGTCTACTAAAAGTAAACATCTGCCTGTTTTATGACTGAGCAATTTCACTCTTTGCATTTACCCAAAAGCACTGAGTATGTGTGTCTCTAAAAGGTAAATCAACAGGCATAAATATTGATTTTATTCATAGTTGTCCCAAACCAAAAGTAATACAAATGTCCATCAATAGAGGGTGGATAAATTATGGTATGTCTATACAATGAAATACTATTCAGCAATGAACAACAATGAATCAGTACTGATACAATATGGGTAACTCATCCAGTTAGTATAGTGAAAGAAAGGAAACTGTATTCAAAGAGTATGTCTGTATTTTCGTGTCTTAAGTTCTACAACAGGCAAAGGTAATCAGAGGTGAGAGATGTTGGAATGATGTTCCCTCTATGGACGTATTATTGACTTTTGTTCTGTGATAAATACAATGACCCAAAGTAACGTAAGAATTTGTCTTAAGGTCCCAGAGGGCTAGATGTCCAGAATGGTGGGGAAGGCACGGAGGTGAGAGCAGGAAGCAGAAAGAACAAACTAAGATTGAAGGTATACATTCTCAAAGCCCAGCCTTGTGGACATACTTCCTCCAGCAAAGTTCCATAACCTCGCCACAGAACACCACCAATAGGTGACCACAAGTTCAGACACATGCGCCTAAGGGAGACATTTCTCCTTCACACCACCACAATGGGATATTCTGAAAAGGGAATTAGGGACTTTCTGGGTAAGGATACCCTTACCTATGGAGCACCTGGCTTTGGGTGGTGGTCACACAGGTTAACAGCCATGAGTGTGAGCCTATGTAAGCCTCAGTGATCGCTTGGGTGGTCCCCCTGAGTGCAGCAGGGTAGAAGGACTTGCAGGATTTCAGCCAGGGGAGAGTTATGTATTCAAACTGGCACATTCCAGTTTGCATCCCCTATCTGACAGACTTGGCTGGTCAGTCTGAACCTCAAGAATGGAGCCAGCATGGGGCTCAGGCAAAAAGGGCTTTTGAGGAGCACCCCCTGTCACTACCTTATCCCAGATGAGGAGACCCACCCAGGCCCAGAGCTCACTCCCAGCAGCAGGTGGTTCTCAGAACATCGTTTGCTAAGAAGTGACTCTGATGTTTATGACTTTCAATCTGAAATGTCCTCCACAGACTTTATTCCCAAGCACTTGGGCCTCAGCTTGTGGCACTTTTAAGGCTATGGAGTTGTCAGCAAGTGGGTCCCAGCTGGCAGAAGTCACTAGGTGGAGGCCCTTGGTTCTGGCCTAGTTTGTCTCTGCTTCCTGGTCTATAGCACATGAGCAAGCCTCTGGCCCAGGCCCATCTCCAAATTATCACACCTTGAACAAAAACACACTTTTCTCACTTTAAGTTGTTTCTGTCTGGTTATTTTGCCAGAGTTAAACAAAAGTACCAAATACAATGGTTCATTCTTTACATTGTCAACCTGACTATAGCCATAGCCAGTCAGGACTATAGAGAGACCCTGTCTCAAAAAAGCAGGAAGGGGAGGAGAAGGAGGAAGAGGGAGGAGAGAGAAATAAGGAAGAGGAAGAAAGGAAGAATGGAGGAAGGAGGAAGGAAAGAAGGAGAAAGGAAGGAAGAAGAAGAGAAGGAAGAGAAAGGAAGAAGGAAGGAAGGAGGGAGGGAAGAAGGAGGAGAGAGAGGGAGGAGAGAGGAGAGAAAATGGTGATTCAACCCGGCATCCCCCTCTCTCTGGATCCTGATTTGCCATAAAATGTGTTACTCTTCCCCTATGTCCTCCCCACGATGACAGACTGAATCCCAGAAATCATAAGTCAACATAAACTTCCCTTCCTTAAGTTATTTCTGTCAAAATACGGGCACTGCTGCATACAAGTAACAGGGATGCTGTGTCTTTTTAAAATCCTAGTGGGACCCAGAAAGACAGAAGAGGATCCCTCTAACACCACATGGATGGGTAAGGCCAGCCACCTTAGTGGGCATAGGAAGGAAGCTGAGCGCTCAGCATAGTGCCTGGCCTGCTAGGCCACAAGCTCTGGGGTCTTAACCAACAAAGTCCAGGGGTACAGGAAGAACCTGAGGTCCTGACATGTGTACCCACATCACCTGAGATACAGGGGTTTCTCGAAATGTCTTAGGTAACTAGAGAGCCAGCTACTTTCCTCAGAGTGAGCAGGAAGACCTACAAAGACAAGGGGACGTGACTAGCCAGAAGAAACCAGGTCTCTGCCCCTTGACCTCCTAGCTTGACCATTGACCTTGATTAGCTTCCATACCTGTAGCCTCTAGAGAGGGATAGGGCCCTGAGAAGGGTTGGACAGCCAGGTAGCAGCCCTATCCTACCCAAGATATCACCAACCCAAGTTTGTTCTCAGTAGCAAGGAGAGAAAGAGGGAGAGCAGAGAGTAGAAGGACCTGGAGTCTGTGGTCCCTACCCTCCCTAGTGTCCCTGGCTTGGAAGAGCTTCTGTCCATGAGCCTTGACTGTTAAAAATAACTGGCCCCTTCATCATCCCGACAGCAGCACTTCTGGGACAATGTGTTCCAAGGCCCAGGCTGCTCTCTAGGGACTGTGTAACAGGCAAGAAGAGCTAGGGACACTCAGCAGAAGGCAGGCCCCACCAGGTTCCCAGCCACACCTCCACCCTCTTTCCTGCTCTTCCTGGGTGCTGTGTCAGTGGCAGGAGCCCTGGGCTCCTGAGGTTACCAGGGGACAGGTGTTCCCCAAACTGGCCTGAACTGGAACACGGGGATTTTACAAAGGGTCTCTCAGAGACAGCACTGAAGTTTAAGAGGCAGAGAGGGGCTGGTTTCAAATCCTAGCACTGCCCTGACTCCAGTGTGATCTTGAGGAAGTGACTGAACCTTCCTGTGCCCCAGTTCCCACGCTGGCGGAACAGATAGGTGCTCAGGGCCCAGCAGGCTGGATGGCTCCACACACTGCTCTGTCTCATGCTGGGTGAACGCTCCTTAAACAGTGTTGTTATGATGATAGCACCACAGTTATGGAGATCAGCGATGGGATGAAATTTCAAATCCTACCTCCTCTATTGGCCAGCTGTGTGGCTTTGAGTGAGTTGTTTGGCCTTTCTGATCCCTAATTTCCTAGCCTGCAAAAAAATGGAATTTTGCTATTCACCCCCTGGAGCCTTGGCAGGGTTCCTTAGTCAGTGCCCTTAGGAACATGGTCCGCAGCAGGGAAGTGTGCACGGCCTGTTGGGATCATCAGAACTGAGACTAGAGAGTTATGCCGATGCTTCTGCTGCTGCTGGAAGGGCAGCTCCTTGGGCCACCTTTCTTCAGGCCTTTCTGCCTTCCTGGTTACATATGGATGTGTATATGTATATGCATACACATGTGTATACATGCACGTGTGTGTGTGCACCCCATAATGATTGGAGGCCCTCCCATTCCCACCACCCACCTTCCTGTTACCCTGCTGTGCCCATGAATGGGAAACAGAGGCAACAGAGCAAGAGAGAATCTGGCTCAGAATCCAGAGAGAGGGGAAAGAGGAAGGTGGGGGAGGGGAAGGTTCTGGACAAAAGATAGACGTGACTAAGCTTCCCTGAGAAATGAAGAAGATAGGAATGACCCATTCAAGAGACCCAAATAGGAAGAAGGGTCTGCTAGGGAACCCTGAGGCAGTACAGGGACAGTGACGGAGTCTAGGGAGCCAGAGGCAGCCTGATTCCCCTGCAAGCCGGGCTTTTATCTGAGGATGGGTAATGTGTCGTCATGACAACCGCTGTCACATGTAGGGTAATGACTGGTGAATAATATTACAGGGAAGAAGTGGCAAGACTGGAGATAACCAGAGCCCAAGGGTGGGGCTTGGAGACAGCCCGCTTCCTACCCGCTCCCACTTTAGACCCAGCCTCTACTCAGTCAGGACATCCCCAACCCAAGTTTCGACCCTAGTGTGGCCCTTCTGAGCTTCAGCCTCGGGCTTTGCTGTCTTCTTCACATCCGGCTTAGGGATGGTGACTGAGCCAGGTGCAGCATCCAGACAGACATCTCTGAACCAAGCACCTCAACGTATCCCCTGCTGTGGCCCTCAGGGTGAAGGCACAGCAGCCACCTCATGTCTCAAACACTAGCACAAGAGTCAGGCTGAGTAACTCCTCTGACATCACAGAGCAAGCCAGCTAAGAAATGAGCAGAGCTCCAATGCTCCACTCAGCCCCAACCCAGTGGTTTCCAGAGCTAAGGCTGCTCCCAGGAAAGACTAGAGACAGGCCAGCCTTGAACTCAAATACCAATGGCAAAGAGTCAGAGATCAAACTTTCGGATGAAAAGAACAAAAGCTAAGACTGTTCCGTGCACTGGCTATCCACAGCCATGGTGCTATTCTGTCCTTTGATACCCTTGCTTCTACTGCAACTCACTGCATCAGGAGCACATGTGCAGCTGGACTTTTGGTCTGTTTATTAGGTTCTTTGTCCTACCTCCCCATACCAGCCCTATTCCCTTCCAACCCCCAACACTAGGTCGGAGAGAAAGGTTAAAAGGCAAGGAAGCATCGACATCGTTAGACTACTTCCTGCTGATTAGGGGCATTGAGTTCCCTGGGGCAAATTTGATCTTCATCAGAATATCTCCCAACCAGCAAGCAAGCAGCAACAACCAGCGGTGACCTCCCCACCTCTTGGGGTACTGGCATTTTATGTCCTCTAAAGAGTCCCCAGAATTCCAAACATAAACCACCTCAGCTTGGCAGAATCATGACCCTGCCATAGCATGAAAGAAATCCTAGCCAGCTGCTGTGGACAATCTGAAGCAGCCCCATATCCCACATTTGAGATTGAAACAAACATATTCTCTCTATACATACATGTGGAGTAGCTACAAGACCAAAGCTCAGATTGCTGGGGTCTTTTATGTCTGTGAGTTTGGGACCTTGGAGGTCCTAGCTGCCTTCCAGCTTGGGTAGCTCCAGGCCTAAGCTGTGGAATCCACAGACACCCTTTTCTCCTCCACCCTCTGGGTTATTGGTCTCCCACGCGAATAGCCTTCAGGACACTGGCATGGGGTGGCCAGGTCAAAGGGCGGTGAAATGTCCGACTACTCCACGAAGTGCTGAAGTCAGCAGGGTGGGGTGAAAACAGCAGGAACCAGACACAGCCTCTGCGGGAGGCCATGTCTGTGAGTGGATCCCAATCTCTAGAAGGAGGAGGAGGTTCTGCAGGCCACAGGCCTAAATCCCATGCCTAGAGCCCAGAGCTCTGCCTGACTGGCGTCAGGGTGACGGCCAAGGGAAGCGCTTCACACCCGGAGGCTCATCCCTAGGGAGCTTCCTTAAGGATGGGGCTCAGACCCCTGTGACTCCCTAAAATTATCCCCAGAACCTGGGAAGGTTGCCAAGGGTGGGGCGGGGCCAAGTTGAAAGAGGAAAGAGCCCGGGTGGGGACTTCCAAACATGAGAGACAGAGACAGACAGACACAGACAGACACAGAAACACAGAGGAGAGACAGAGATTGCTAAAACTGTATTTAGGAAGACAGGGATGAGGAAAATACTTCTAGAGTTTGTCATTAGATGTCCTTAAACATGCAGAGGGAAAGGAGAGGAGACAGGGAGCTGGCAGCAGACCCCTCAGCTTGTCTCCTTCAGTCCTGGGCCCCTCATGGTCCTGCAGCTGTAGGTGACAAGGAGGAGCTCTGCTCACTCTAAAGGGTCTCTCACATCTCCAGACCAGCTGCAGTCAAAAGACCTAAGACAATAGGAACTGACAAGTGCACAAGAGGGCCTGCCCTCACTGGGAGGACCCAGGACAGCCAGGAAACCCTGACCTACCTCCAGGGGGCTCCACTCAGTGGAGCCTCACTAAGCACTGAGAAGGAGGTCAGAAAGCAGGGCACAGGGAAAGGGAACTCTCTAGCTGCAAATGGCCTCAGGATGGGCTTAGGGGAGCTGAGGTGCTGAGGGAGCAGAAGGCAGAGTAAAAGCAGCTGGGGTCTCCTGGCCAGAGCTTGGGGGGGAAGGGGGAGTGGCAGCTAAGGAAGGTAAACACCAGGCACACTATGATAGTCATCTGCTGTGTGTCCACAGATCTCTGCCAATTGCTGCTGACCCGCTGCCTGACCCCTTCCCAGGATCGAGCACATAGAGATTTAAACTAAACATGGGAGCATGTGGCCTGAGCCAGTCCCTGAACGCCAACCCCCTCTACTTTGGGCATTTCCAGAAGGTGCCAAAGGACCCAAGGTAAAGTCTTGGGAACCGCATCTTTCTCACTTTCCCTGAAGAAGTCTCCTCTCCATATGTGTGTGCGTGTGCGTGTGCGTGTGCGTGTGCGTGTGCATGTGTGTGGATGGATAGATAGATAGATAGATAGATAGATAGATAGATAGATAGATAGATAGAGCATGCATTGAGGTATACCTCAGAGAGTCCCCCAGGGACTGTGCCTGTAGGGAGACTGAGAACACCAAGAGGTCCCACAAAACTCAGTGACTTGCACTAGACCACAGAACACCAGACTGAGAGATATGGGGTCAGGAAAGAAGATAAACAAACAAGCTTGCTGGCTGCCTTTGCAGAGACACTCTCCTCCCTGTCTCCTCTTCCTGTCTGCTTCCATAGTCCATCCCATCCAAGAGCCCCCTCCCAACACATTCTTCCCCACTTCCTGGAGACAAGAGCCCCTGACATCCCAACATACTTTTAGTCAGCTGCTTCTGGAGCTGAGCCGCTGCTGAGCCTCACCCTGCCCTGTCTCCTGCTCCTAGGAGGGAGCTCACGGCGTGAGCAAGCCCACTCTAGCAGCACGTCCCCAACTCCACCACCAGACTCCCCTGCCTCCAACATCATCCTCCTGCCACTCTCCCTCCCACCCAAAGCTCACATCCTACAGGTGCCCACTCGGCCCTGCCTTCCTCCATGTGTGCCCACTGAGGCAGAGCTCCAAAGCCTTGGCACTGGTGATACCCTGTGCCTTCACTGTTGGGGCCCAAGGGAATGTTGGCTTCCTCCATGCTACCTCAGGCCAGTATCAAGCTGAGTATACTGGGGCCCTTAGGCACCAAGGGATCCAGGTGTCCATGGAGACACAATCCCTGACTAATCAAATGGCCCTGAGCCAGCTGTCTGTACTGTAACTACAGGCCAGAGGAAGGCTGGGGGACACAGGTCTTCAGCAAGCCATTACCAGCCCTACTGCACAGTGTGCCGGGTGCTCACCCTCTGCTTGACCCACTCAGCAGACACGACCTTTGCTTCTTGCTCAGATTCATCTCCGGAGGCTTCAACTGTTCCCCATCCCTGGGAGAAATTCTCACAAATATGGCGTCTGCTCAGGGACTCTTATGGAAGTGTTGGGAGAAGGACTGAAGGCCCTGAAGGGGATGGGAATGCCACAGAAGGACCAACGGAGTCAACTAACCTGGACCTCTGGTAGCTCTCAGAAACTGAGCCACTAACCAAAGAACACACACGGGCTGCACATATGCAACAGATATGCAGGTCTGTCCCCATGTGGGCCCCTAACAACTGGAACAGAGGCTCTCCCATGACTGTGGTATCTTTTCCCCCACAGGGCTGCCTTGTCTGGCCTCAGTGCAAGAGGAATGCACCTAATCTGGCAGACTTGATGTGCCAGGGTTGGGGGGGTACCCAGGGAGGCCCCATCCTCTCAGAGGAGAAAGGGAAGGGAGAGTGTCTCAGTGAGGGAGAAACAGGAGAGGAACGGTGCTTGGGATGTAAATAAATAAAAAACAAATATGGCTTCCTCTTTCTCACCACCCTTACAGGGATATTTTGGTACTCCAAGAGACCGTATGAGAAACATTCCTCACGAGTCACACGGTAAACAAGATGTACAAATAACATCAGAGCACATTGTTGGGTATTGGATTTTTGAGGATGAGAACCTCAGGATTGGCCCGGGGCTAGGATCACTAGGTAGAGGAAGAGGGAATGCGGTTAGGATTCCCCTTTCAAAGGGAACCAAAGCTCACCTAGATGGTACAGATGGTCAGACCACCAGAGACTGATTATGCATGAGGTCTGGTGCCTCTGTAGCCATCCTTACCTTGGTCTAGCTTCCTAAGAGGATGAGATCGCCAAAGGTTTCCCTTCTTAATTCTGACCCAGGATTAGGGTTGCAGACCCAAGAGCTCCACCTTCATTAGTGCCCACCATGCTGCCTGCCTTGTTCTGGGCTGCCTGCCTTTCCCCAGACCTCTGCTCTGCTTTCTCATAATCTTGGAGATATCTGGTAGACCCTTGCTGCAGCAGCAATATAGGGATCCTAAAAGCTCTGGGGGTCAATTCCCCTCACTGTTCATACCACAATGGACTTCCCGTTCACCAACACCCATGAGATGAGGCTGGAGTCCCCCACTGGAGTCCCCCACAGAACTCAGGGACAAACCAGTTTTATCTTTCACTCCATCAATCATTTGCAAGAGATCTGCCTGGATCTTAATGCAGTTTTGTCTGTGTTCACAGAGAAAGTTTGGTGATCTATTACTGATGTCTATCATGGGCCTGGTATGGGGTGGAGAAACAGAGACACTGATGTAGCACATTAGATCTTTCCCTGAGAACCTTCTGATCCTTCACATTGGAGAGAACCTGCTGGAATTGTATGTGGGAGGTGGGGAGGCTTTGGAGTCACAGAATCAATGGTGAGGGACAGATGGGACAGATGGATGGAATTCCAGATGGAATCTTCTGGAAGAATCATCTCCCAGGACACAGAATCTACCTCCTCTCATCAGGTTGCTGAGCAAAGACCTCTGTCAGCTCACCTTGCAGAGGATTGGGGTTCCAGAGTAACACTGTGATTCTGCCGCTTGCACCCCCATAAGGACATCCTATGGCTCTTTGTGACCTCTTAGCTTCCCATCTCCCATCTGGAGGCTTCCAATGCCAACCCACTTTAAATGAGGGAATTGAGACTCAGAGGGGTTTAGTTGTTTGAGTCCACACAGACAATGAGCATCAGAGCCAAATGTGGCCAAAGCCTGTTTCTATGCCATGTTGCCATCAAAATAGCCTCAACCATACCTCAGCTCTTCCCGTCTCCTCGTGTTCCAGCTGGTCTATACCTAGACTCTCTGTGGCCAGTCTTTGCCCTGGTCTGTCTCAAACTCTGTGAGGACAGTTCTTATACCTCTAGCTCAGCCACAATCAGATGGATCTCCCAGAAGAATCTCCCAAGGAAACTGTAGGGAACACAAACCAAAACAGAGAACAAAATACAAACTCTATATCCAAGACTAGTCCCTAGAGTCCAGAGTCCCAGCATCTGGATGACTAATGCCAAGACAGCTCCAGTTTGCTGGACCATTCCCAGGTCCGCTAACTCCTCACTTAATGTCTACCCTGGGGCTGAGGGGCTGGGGCTGGAGCCCTATGGTTAGGTTATCCACACAGCCTAGTTCTGTGGGCCCTTCTGTTGCCAAGGCTTGGGTGAGTCCAGCCTGTGCTTAGGAGACATAGCCTGACTGACTGGTCATTCTAAGATATAACTTATGGGAGCGCAGGTTCCCACCAGCAAGGCCTCAGCTCCCTTTCTGCCTTGCCCTTCCCCCCCCCCCCACCACAAGCTCTCTCCTTTGGCCATACTTTAGAGTGTCAAGCACAGACAGGTAGCCAGGCCCCCTGTCTTCAGTTCCCCTTCCTCTAGGCCTTCCCTGTGGCTCCTGAGGCAGCCCCAGGATGGTATCTGAAGTTTGTTCTAGTCCTGGCACTTCATCAGTCAAGAAAGAAGCTCAGAGAGGTGAAGTAATTTACCCCAAGTCACCCAGATATTTATTTGGTGGTCCTGCTTCTGACTCCACAAGGGCTTCTAAAATAGCTGGGGAGCCCTTCAAAAGCTGGGCAGCTGTGGAGCAGCTTAGGAGGCAGAGGCAGGCAGATCTTTGAATTCAAGGCCAACCTGGATTACAGAGTGAGTTCCAGGGCAGCCAGGGTTACACAGAGAAACTTTGTCTCAGAAAAAAAAGAAAGAAAGAAAAGAAAAGCCAGTAGCTGGGTGTCCTGTAGCCTGAGCCACAGGCCAGCAGAGGAAGAAGGGCTCCAGCTGGAACAGCTATGTCAGAGGCACCTGACAGACAGCAGGCTGGGAGGGACTCGGCGGAGCCTGCAACCTATGACCATGTTGGGCCGCCCTCCACCGCTGTGCTGGGAGGAAGGCTGGGTTTAACCCTTGCCTTCCCCTCCCCCCAATTGTCCAGGGAATCCCAGCCAGCCTCTCACGCTCCCTCCCTCACAGCTGCAGCTGGGATGGGCTGGGAAAGGGACACAGGGACACCTGGGTCCCCTTAGTCACAGCCCAGCACTTTTCCCTCCTGAAGTGGCTCCCGGTCCCCATGGGAGCCGGGGTGGGGAGGGGTGGGGTGAAGTGGAGTGGAGTGGAGTGGGGTGGAGTGGAGTGGAGGCGATGTATGTGTGTCATTCTAGTGAAACCTGCAGCTTTGAGATTGGAGAGGCCTACCCCTTAGCTCCAAAGTGGGCCTGTCCCCTTATCAAGGAAACCAAACACACACACACACACACACACACAAAGCCCTGGCCCCACACCTCCCCCGCCAGCTAACTTGTCCTGCTCTGGAGCCCAGAGCCCCAGAGGGAGGCAGAAAGGACAGAAATAGCCCCAACTTTCCAGGGAGAGTAGCACTCTTTTGGTCTCTACACTGTTCCGGTTCCCTCTCAGCCACTACAGGTCCATGGGACCTGCAGGGCCAGGACCATCCCTCCGGGTAAGGAAGAAGCCAGAGGGTCGAAAGGAGGCAGGAAGTCTGAGTAGGGGATGCAACCTTCAAAGACAGGATCAGGGAAAGGAGGAGGAGAAAGGAGGGGGATGGGGGCACTGGAGCTAGGATCCCAGAGCCAGAAGGGGGACAGTGATGGCTCTCTCTGTTGGAAATCACTGCTAATCGATAGGTGGCCACGAGGCCAAGCCAAGGGCAGAAGCCTTTGGCCCAGAGCCTGGGCGGGGTGTGAGGAGATCAGCGCCCACAAGCTGTGGAGGGTGCACGCTGACACTGACTCCTTCTAGTGCTGGCCTCCTGACAGCATCCTTCCCCAGACGACGACGGAAGAGGGATGGATGCAGAGCACAAAGAATCCCAGAGGCTAATTTTAGCCTAGTGCGCCCCACCTCCCCTGCTGACAGTGAGCAGGGACTGAAGGGTGGGAGTTTGCACCCCTGCCTGGGCTCCTGCTTTAATGGGGTGTCACAGGCAGGGTCTACCCGCAAACCATAAAGGTCATACAGACAGAGTGACCCAACAGCTCACCCCAGGAGGGAGGGGCTCTGGGGGCTGCTGAGGACAGAGGCTGGCTGGTGTCATAGGTCGTGTGAGTCCTTGTCTCGACTCTGGTGGACATCAGCAAGCTCTCCATCTGCCTCAGCTCCCTCACCTACAGCCCAAGGATAATAATACCACCATCTCAGGCAAAGTGTGTTAAGCCCTGAACCCCTACAGCTCAGAGCTGTCTTTATTTCTCTCGCTTCTGCATACTTCAGAGGACTGCAAACAGATCTGTCACTCCAGGCTTGGTCCTCAGTTCTTCACTGAGCTACAAGAGCGAGGCAAACAGCCTGATCCTGGCAGGATTCAAGCCTCGAGAACAGCTGATTAACACAGTTGATTAATTTGAAGAGTCCCCATGACTGGACCTTCCAGGGAGCTGGGAAGGGGAGGGCAGAGAGGAAGCCACAGGCTGGAGAACTGTGGAACCATTGAGGCAATCGATCCTCCATGGACAGGCAAAGACGCAGAGGCCCAGAGAAGGGTGAAGCCTTTCCTCAAAGAAGCTCAGAACTAGCAGAGGCAGGATACAAACCCTGAGCAACCCACCTCCCCACTGAGATTTCATGGAAACACCAGCCCCACACCAGCCCTACCACCCACAATGACCAGGTCCCGTGAGCAGATTTCCTGGACTCAGGAGGGAAGCCAAAGGTCGTCCTGTCTCAGCTCTAGCTGGGCAGAAGCTCCTCCCAGCCAGCAGCTGCCCCCCTTATAGGCTGGTCCTCAGGTGACTTTCCTTGCACACAGGTGCCCCATGGAGGCCACACAGGGCTTGGGCCTGATTACCAACAAGACTTCCCTTGTTTGCAGAGCCTCCTGTTCTGAGCAGGTTGCCCGGGATGCTCTAAATAGGAATTCTCAAGAGCCCCATAGCATGGACTGACCGAAGCCCTCCTCCAGAGGAATGAACGTGTCCTAGGAATACGTTCTCACAAAGCAGGAGCAGCTGGAGGGGGCCTGCTTCTTTAACTGTCTTCTAAAGTGAGACTACCCCTCTGTCATAGAAAGGGATCTTTTGAAGGTCCACATTCTCAGTTCTCCTTTGTCTTAGTCAGGGTTTCTATTCCTGCACAAACATCATGACCAAGAAGCAAGTCGGGGAGGAAAGGGTTTATTCAGCTTACACTTCCACACTGCTGTTCATTACCAAAGGAGATCGGGACTGGAACTCAAGCAGGTCAGGAAGCAGGAGCTGATGCAGAGGCCATGGAGGGATGTTCCTTACTGGCTTGCTTCCCCTGCTCAGCCTGCTTTCTTATAGAACCTAGGACTGACTACCAGCCCAGGGATGGCACCACCCTTAATGGACCCTCCTCCCTTGATCAGTAATTGAGAAATGCCTTACAGCTGGATCTCATGGAGGCATTTCCTCACCTGAAGCTCCTTTCTCTGTGATAACTCCAGCCTGTGTCAAGTTATCACATCCTTCACCAGGCAAACTGCAGAGGCCCCTTGTTGGCACTCTGGCCACTAACTGTTTCTCCACTTATTTGCAAGCGTTTTACCTTGTATCTGCACCTCCTTACCAACCTAGTGGTCCTCAGTTGGGTTCAGAGAGAACAGGAATGGGATTTAAAGGAATGGGAAGGGGGATGGAGAGCAGAGTGAAGCTGGAGTCAGCACCCTCTCTCCATCAGCCGTGTGGGTCTGGGTAAGTCCAGAGAACCAAAAAGAGGTGTGCCTAGGCCAGGACCTGGCAGACGGCAGGCTGCCAGCAGACCTTTCCTGAACACAGGCCTATTGCTCCTTGACTCTGCGTGTATAACAATTCTTCAGTAAGAAGTTGCAGTACATGTGTTCTTGCAGAGGACCCAGGTTTGGTTCCTTGCACCCACATGACAACAACAACAAAATCTGTAATTCTAGTTCCGGGGTATGCAATGCTCTCTTCTGACCTCCATGGGCCCCAGGCATGTATACACAGACATGCATACAGGCAAGACACCCATACCCTTTTCTGTTTTTTAAAAAAAAAATTGGTATGCTGGATGCTACCTGGATGCCGGATCCAGCCCTTGCCTCCATGTGTGTCTATGTGATTCCTCCTGAGGTAAGTGATCCTCCCTTTCTGGGTCCTCAGAACTGGGCCCTCAACAGAGTTGCCAGAAATGGGAAGTCTGAGGCACAGTTACTACCTCTTAGGTCTTTGGTGTGAGTGGTAGACATGAACAATCAATCCTAGCACTGCTGCCTACTGAATCCAACTGGCTCCCAGCCTCAGAAGCTTCATACTGTCAACACTACTGAAGAGAGACTGTCATATGAGAGAGAGCAAATCCTTCAGCCTGGCTGTGATAGGTGTGTGGCTCCTGGTTTCAGCTGGGTAACCCTGTGTCTCAGTTTCCTCTCTTGTAAAATGACCTCATATAGAAAAAGTATGTGGATTAAATGACATAGTAGGATCTAAATTGGCTTGCACTAGAACTGTTTAAGTCCTACTCCACCTGCCTTCATTCCCAGAGATCAATAGGCATCTATTCCCAGACCGTTGTAGGCCCTTAACTGACAGAAAGATATGTGGCCCAACAGAGAGAGTAGGGGCTTGACCTGTGGTCACTGCACCTTCCTGAGTTTTATTTCCCTGAGGATGAGGTAGGTGAGTGCCTGCATGAGACTCTAGAGCCCTGGTAGCTGGTTGCCCTGCTGGGGAGGAGCTGGACACAGGGCAGGGCAGGGCAGGGCAGGGCTTTCTTGTTAGATTAGCAACAGATCCCATGTCCACAGATAGCAGTGGACACACTGGCATTTTGATTGTCCCTAGCAGATGCATGGGCCTAAGGAAAGTAATGACGACGATGACTATGACTATGACTACGACGACGAGGAGGACGACGACGACGACAAGGATTCTGAGGATGCGGGAGCAGAACATCCCTGTACCCTAGATCACTCACTGTTTCTCCCTCCGTCCTTTCCAACCCGGGATCTGCCAGGGGCCTCGACCCTGATGCTGACCGTCTGCGTCCAGCCTCATGGCTCTTCTTCCCTTGCTCATGGAAGCAGGTCCGCCCAGCTTGGAGCCCCAGAGGCTGCCTCTTCTGCCCTCTCTGTGGCACCCGAGCATGGCTGGCTAGTTCCTTTTCTCACTCACAGAAGACTTGGGGCTTCAGGCCCCTCACGGGCCTCGCAGCTTGGAGAGCTAAGTGTTGGTTTGGGAGAGCTGAAGCAAAGCATTCTCATCCTCCCCTGGCCCTAGCCAAACACTCTGCTGTGTATCCACCACCCACAGTCGCCTGCCTGCCTCTGCCTGCCTCCCGCAGCACCTCCCCCCACCCATGCAGACCACGCAGCAGGGGAGTTCAAGGCTGTCTCCAAGATTTCATCAAGTCTACACGGCCTTCCTAAGTCCCAATTTTCTTTCGTGCCTCTTGGTGTAATCCTGCTCCAAGACCTGACCTGACCCAGTCCAAATACCACCACCTCCTTGGGGAAGTCTTCTTGTCTCTCCCTTGCAGGTTGGTCTTAGTGGAAAAAGGCAGACAGGTGGGGCAGAGAGGAGAGCAAGCACAGGGAGGGAGCCTCGGCTCACCAGGCTGCCGCTCGGCTCACCAGGCCGCTGCTCACGGAATCCCAGGAGTTGCCTAACTTCTCCCAACAACCTTTAGACACAGGACTCAGCTTGCTTATTACAAAATAGCCTTTATTGATAAAATAGCTCAGAGTCTTAGAAACACCTATATGTCACAACAGGGGGCTTGGGTCCCTCGAAGCATACACAAGATCAGCCAGCAGATGGTAACAAATCTGCCCAATCTACCAGGTAGTGGTGCACACCTTTAATCCCAGCACTCAGGAGGCAGAGGCAGGCAAATCTCTGTGAGTTCAAAGGGCAGCCTAGTCCACAGAGTATGAGTTCCAGAATAGCCAGGGTTACACAGAAAAACCCTGTCTCAAAAAAAAAAAGAAACAAAACAAAAACAACAAATCAGCCCCTCAGCCACACCCCAAATCAATGTCCTAGCCTCACAACTGCAACCAACAGAGAATCAAGCTGGTCACTCATCCTCTGAAGAGGAATTCTATTTAGGACCCATCATTGTCTCCACCTGAGAAAACTCCTTTAGCACCTTCAAAATCTGATAAATCCACCCTGGGCTAATAGCCTGTGTAGCTTGTAGCCTGCAGGACTCAAGCTACCCCTTCCCTGAGGCTAAAAGGTCTGTTGTCCATAGCTGAAGTCAGGCTGCTTGTGGGGAAGACCCAGCCACATCCCGTCAGTCTGGGGAACAATTCCTAAGTTGGGGAGACAACCAGGAGGTAGAGACACCCTAGTTCACAGCCATATCACTGTGAGGGTTCTTAACAGCCCATGAGACATCCTTCTGAGCTGGGGCAGAACTAGTTATGTCTCCAACGGTGTTATATGGGGTTCAGAGAGTTGTCTGGGCCCCCGCAGAGGGTGGCTATCCCAGGAATCCACAGGGCCCTGGCTGCCTGTTCTAGCCCCAGCACCCTACCTGAGGATCTCATCTCAGACTGCTTCCTTGATGTGAGTATTTTTAGCTTAGGAAAACGATTTGCCTGCTCAATGACAAAGAATTTATCCCCTAATGGGGTTGGGGCCAAGCCACTGAAAACTCTGTTGGTGTTACAGGTAACAGATGGAGACGCTGACAACAGCATAATAACTCGAACCTTTTCGGGCACAAGAATGCATTCTCAAAGAAATTCCGGAATTTGAAAGAAGTGACTCGGTGCACCTCAACCCACTTCCAGTTTGGGGTAGGAATTCACACACCCCAAGCACAGAACAAAAGTCTACAGGAAGGCTCACAGTGGTAAACACATAGGAAAGGGATTTTTATATCACCAGATAATCACATTTGCTGGCTCTCTAGCGCACTTCCCCCATGGAGCTCAAAGCTCTCTACAAAGCCTTTCATCTCCCTGCCGCAAGTAGGCGGCAGGCAATTGTCGCCCTGCTCTCTGCAAGGGTGAATGCCAGTGATCAGGAGCCATAGTGAGGCCGAGGCCAGGGATTCCAGACCTCTCCACTGAGGCACCCACGTGCCCACTCGCCTCCCAGAGGGATGCCGAAAAAACCAACCCATGCTTCTAGCCTTAAAGGAGCTACAAAGCTTAAAAACAAAACAAAACAAAACAAAAAACAAAACCAAAAAAAAAAAAAAACCCCAACAACCAGCACTAGCCCATAACCAGCCATCCCAACAGCCAATGAGAACCACAGGTGCTCAGTATGACTGAATCCTCTTCATTTTGACCTCTTTCTCAGCATCAGGAAGCATAGAAGATGGGCTTCTGGCTCTGTGAAAGGCATAAGGAAGATCAAGGCTGGGATATGACTCGGTTAGTTGGATGTTTCCCTAGCATGCTTGAAGCTCTGAATTCTTTCCCCAGCATCAGGTAAACCAGGTATGGCGGTGAACATGGTTAATTCTCGTGCCAGAGAGGTAAAGGCAGGATGATCAGAATCTTAAGATCATGCTCAGGCTGCATAGCAAGTCTGAGGCAGATCTGGGCTACATGAGACCCTGTCTCAAAGAAATAAAATGAACAAATTAAAAAATTTAAAAAAAAGATGATGAAGAAAGAAAAACAAAAACACCACGAGTGGCCTGCTAAGGCACAGGGGTCTCCAGGAAAGGGAAGCCTGCCTGTTGGCTTACAGGTGGCTGCGATGGAGGTACTCTAATCAGTCTGGCCTTGGCCACATTCCAGAAGGTCCAAGCTACCCTTGCTGGGGAGAGAGGAGGGAAGAGCTATCCCTCAGTACAGTCAGCAAGGGGAGGTTTCAAATGGGCCCCTGGGAACAGCACATTTGTCCTTTTCCCTTCAGGGGAGTCTGAGGATGAGGTCTGTAAGTGGACCCCAGGGAAATGGCCATATAGACTGTGGAGGTGGGGGACTACCACCGGGTGGTCCTGGCACCAACCCTGGCACAGGCCCCGAGCAGGCAGGCTCACCAGCCAGTCTGGGTCCACTGCCGGCAGAGGATCCTTCGAAAGGCACGGCGGAAGTCCTGGTTGAAGATGGTATAGATGACAGGATTCAAAGAGCTGTTGCAGTAGCCAATCCAGAAGAAGAACTGGAAGAGACCCCGCGGTACCTTGCAGTGCTGTGGACAGATGGCCCCCAGGCTGTAGCTAAAGAAGAAAGGAAACCAGCAGACCACAAAAACGCCAATGACCACGGCCAGCACAAAGGTGAACCTCTTCTCCCGGCTCAGCTGTGTCCGTCGGCGCCACCACTGCCCACTGGCAACACCCACATTCTTGCTCAGAAGCACCTGGCCACGCAGTGTGGCCAGCACCCGGGAAGTCTGAGGTTGCTGCAGGGGTGGGTTGCACACCGAGGCAGGAGACCCTGGCACTGTTTGGGGTTCACATTCTTTCACCTCTTCTTCACCCTCTTCAGCTCCTTCCTCTGCAGTTGTCCCACTAGTCCCTTTCTTCAGGTCCTGGCCTGATCTGGGAAGGGCAGACCAACTGGGTGGCACAGCCCTGGCGTCGGGATCTTCAGGGGTCTCCCCCTCCTCCTTCTCTCTTGGAGGTTTGGGATGTCCATTAGCCTCTCCAACAGAAGATAGAGGAGAGACCAGGGTGGGCACCTTAGCTGAGGCTGGAGCTCCCCCAGTGACCGGACAGGGTTTCTTGGACTCACCATCCCCAGAACCCCTCTTGGCTCCGAGACCTCTGCAGTGGCTGCGTTTGGCAATCACATAGATTCGCAGGTAGACGAGGATCATGATGAGGCAGGGAGCAAAAAAAGAGCCGATGCTGGATGCCAAGATGTACCAGGCCTCTTGGTTGAGCTCACACTGGGGGAGCCCGTGGGGCTCGGGGCGCTGGTCGCCCTTGTAGATGAGGGGCGGTAGAGAAATGATGGCTGCAATGATCCACACGGTGAGGATGATGCACTTGATGCGGCGCGGAGTGCGCTTGGAGTTGTACTCCAAAGCTCGGCTCACTGCCCAGTATCTGTCCAGGCTGATGGCACACAGGTGCACGATGGAGGAGGTACAGAAGAGCACGTCTAGCGCCAGGTAGACCTCGCACCACGCGCGCCAGAAGTACCAGTAGCCCAGCAGCTCGTTGGCCAGAGAGAAAGGGATGATGAGAGTAGCCACTAGAATGTCGGCTGCTGCCAGTGACACCAGGAACAGGTTTTGCGGTGCACGGAGTGAGCGGCTGGTCAACACGGCCAGAATGACCAGGGCATTGCCGAAAATGGTGAAAAGGATGAGAAAGGTGATGGCCGACGCGATGGCGGCAGTGGCCTGCACCGAGTAGGGCTCCTGGTGGTCCATGGCGGGGCCGGACATGTCCAGAGGGAACGATGCTGGCCAAATTCACGGTACGCAGGAGATAGCGCCACCCTGGCTCCGCTAGTGTTGGGGTTCGTCCCCCGGGCGGTGCAGATGCCTCTGGAGCACCGTAACCTGACCGAAAGCGGCCTAGGAGGTCCGGGGACACCCAGGACCATCCATCGCTCTCCTACGTTCTCTACCACTGGTGCCCGGCGTCCCTGCAGTCTGCCCCAGAGAAGTTTTCCAAGTTGTCCCACTGCTGTCCCGGGACCAGAGGAAAGTCGCGCCGTCGCGCCGCACAGCTGCAGGACGCACAGAACCGACTGGGGAAGCACAGCCTGTGCTCCAAAAAGGCGCTCGCTCTCTCCCGGAGCCGCGCCTGCAGTCAGCCCGCCGCGCAGGGGCGTAAGTAGGAGAGCCAGCTCGGTGGGAGGAGGGAGGAGACTGGGGGCGGGAGCTGGAGGAGGGAAGGAGGCGGGGCGGGCGATCCGATCCGGGGTAGGTGGAAGGTGCGCTTTGCCGGACTGGACCTGCGACGCGCATCCTTTACACTCGCCCCGAGCCCCAACGCCCTTCTCTTTCCCGCCACTGCGCGGCCGAGTCCGGAGAGTAGTCTGGGGTCGTCAGGGTTCTGGGAAGAATACTCCACCGAAGAGAATTGGTGCATGCTGAGAGCTGAGACCCGGAGCTGGTCTGTCCCAAGGGCCCACTTGCCTTCTGTCTGCGAGTCTGGGACAGAGCACCCAGATCTAGGGTGGTAGGCCAGAGCTCACATCGCCTGCAGCATCCCGACAGCTCCAGAAAGCGTGCAGGAGAGTGTTAGCTCTTTAGCATAATAAGCCACACCTCCATCCAACATCCCAGCAACCGAGAACCTTAGGGGCCGGACGGACCAGAGTGGGTAGAGAGTTCTGAATCTCCTTTCCTAATGCTTCCCCACCCAAACTCCACTCGGTCCGACTTGAGAGGTGCACGGAGTCTCTGTGCTGCGAGCGCCCTCTGCTGCCATCTGAGTGCCAAAGGCTGGGGACCGGCGTCCTCCCAGGTCCCAGAGACACCAAAAAGCTCCCCGGTGGGAAGCGACTAGAGGACTTCAACCACCCTGTTGCTGCCTCCATTTTCCCCATTAAAGGCAAAAAGGTTAAAGTAGAAAGGGGAGGCAAAAAGGTTAAAGTAGAAAGGGGAAACTGGAGAGATGGGTCCGCGGTTAAGAGTGCCTCTTGTAAAGAACCCGAGTTCGGTTCCCAGCAGCCACACCAGGAAGCTCAAACTAACACCAGTTCCAGGGCTGGCACCTGCTCTCACCTGCACATAGCCACACCGAGACCCCATACTTTAAAACAAATCATAAAGAGGGGAACAGCTTGCTCTCAAAGCAAAGGTTTGGAGGGAAGCCTCTTGACCATCGGAAAAGGAGGTCTCTCCTCCAAAGTAGTGTGAGGAGAACTCTCAGTAGCTCAGAAAAAGCCCATGTTGATGGCTCGGGTGTAGGAAGGAGCAGGCCTTGACCGCCCGCCCCAGATGCTCATGCAGCCTACCTGGTGGCACCAGAGTCAGAAGCAACTTGGAGGGCTGAGCGATGACTCGGCAGTTTGAGAGCGCTTGCTCTTGCAGACGGGATTTCAGTTCCAAGCACCTTCCTATCGGCTCACAGCCGAATGTAATTCTAGTTCCAGGCTATCAGACGACCTCACCTGACTCTACAGGCACCAGACGCACAGGTGATACATACAAATATATTCAGGCAAAAACAATCATACACATAAAATAATAAATCTTAAAAAAAAAAAAAACAACTTTGAACTAGGCCCTCAAAGAGGCTTCTCCACAGCTTGTATGCATTTACAGCCCCTAGTTCTGGAGAGCGACATATATATATATATCCCTGAAGAAGGAGTCCACTCCCAAACCTCACTTCAAGTCAATGAGTCTATTGGACTCCTCATGGCCGCCACTCTGCGCACTCCCGTGTGACCTTTGGGTCCCCACAGACCAGTCTTTCCCCAGCTCACGCTCTAACAGTCTCCAGACCACCATGCCTAGCCACGAGGGGGCACTTTGAGCAATGTCTCCTCATCTCAGGCTGCACTGCAACAAGCTCTCTAGTCAGGTGGGACGGCCACAACCAGAGAGACTGGCACCATGTAGACCAGGCTCAGAAGGGACAGCCATTCACCTACCCCTTAGAGGCCGCAGTCTTGAGACAGGTCTCACAGACCCTCATGTTGAACAGGGCTTGAGCCCACAGCCACAGGTGAGGACATCCTGGTAGCCCCATTTACTGAGAAAGGACTGAGGGTGGTCATGAGAGCTTGAGAAGCAGCCACTGAGGCAAGTTCCTGCTTGTCCCAAACAACCTCCATTCCTCCTCAGCAACCTGTTCTAACTCAGAGGATCTCAGGGAATGTGGTCCTACTCACCCAAAGAAGCAGTGCCTTGAGACATCTTTGACGGTCACAGCACAGCGAGGCTGCTCCTGACATATAGCACACACAGGTGAGCCACCATAGTGACGGGCTATAAAAAGGCTGACGGTGTTGAGATCTAGAACACACAATGTGCTGCCTGGTCCTAGAGCCCTCCTTTCCTGCATCTAAATTCTGCAGGAGTTTCCACCCAGTGATGGCACGTGAGCCCCAGAACCTTTGTGCTTACCCCCTCATTGATGTGATATCTTACAGCTGACTGAGACCTAACACTTCCCCTCCCTCCATCCTGCTCTCCCCAGGTTCAGCTTTCAAGTTGCTGTTCACCCGCCTTTCCCCAGTCATGCTGCCTCAAACCCCAAAATATTCCTAAGGTTTTATCAATCTACAGTGCCCTTCACTTTCATGACCTTGGCCAAGTCTCTGCTTCTAATCTGTTTCTCACGGAATTTCTACAATGTCTTTGTTTTTTGGTTGGTTTGGGTTTTTTGTTGTTATTGTTGGTAGTGATGGGGCTTAGTTTTTTGGTTTTTTTTTAAGTGTTTAAGACAGGATTTCTTTGTATATCCTTGGCCGTTCTAGAACTCTGTAAACCATGCTGGCCTCAAACTCAGAGATCCACCTGCTTCTGTGTTCCAGGATTAAAGGCGTGCACCACACTAGAAAAAAAATGTCTTAAGCCTGTGTTACTCCAGGCTGTTCTTAGAAAACTCTCTCCCTGATCTATCCCTACCTACTTCTCCCTAATACACTGGTCAGAAACTTTCTCCTTCCTGGCCCAGGCCCTTTGCACTGGTGGTTCCAACCCTAGCATTTAACCACAGCCCTGTGCATGCATTCTTACAGGGGCCCTCCTTACCCAGCAGCACCTGCGAGTGCTCCCCCATTTCTGTCATTTACAGTCAAGATGCCTACTTTGTTAAAGTCATCTATTCCTTTCCCTACCTTGTTCATGTTATCCCTGGTGCTTAATGGACATTCATAAGTGCCTGCCGAATAATTAAATCCAGTAGTGAGCAACACCATAGCTGTGTTAGGGGAGTTTGGGGAGGTCAGCCTGCAGGCTGATGAGCTTCAGGACCTGGACCACCAGAGGCCCTACTGTACAGTGTAGCTTCTTAAACACGCCAGTACCCAGAGTGCCATGGAGACTGGGCCTTCACAGGAACACATGGATTCCCCAGGGCAGGGGTGCCAGGAAAACATTGTCCCTGGCCACTCCCAAACAAAGGAGCCACCAGATTCAGTCAACACAATCTTCTGAAACTGGATTTGAAGATTGAGAGCTACACCTTCAGAAGAGAGTCTGTTTCCTGAGATTGAATGAGAGGGGTAGTTCTGGGTATCAGTCTCAGCAAAGGATCATGCCCAGTATCCAGTAAAGGATACTTACTGTTCCTTTCCTTGACCTTGGATATAGAAGGATATATAAATCCAGACATATATATATATATTTTTTTATATATGGTCACATGATAGCCTCGGGGGAGTGGGGTCCCAGAGCCTAGAGTAGATCCCCTCTGATCTGGAAGGACCCCTGGAGACCCCAGTTCAGTGCCAGATGCCTAGTTTGGACAAAGATGTCACAAGGCAACCATATTTTGTCTGGTCTCTCCTACTGAACTGCTGCTCTTGTGAGAAACACCTCCAGAACCCCACTTTACTAACATTACAGCCAGATGCCACCTCCTTCTATCTCCAAGATCAAGGATGGAACAGCATCCTGGGACATGATCCTTTACCGACACTGATACCAGAACTCCCCCACCCTCAATCTCAGGAAACAGACTCTGTTCTGAAGCTCAAGCTTCAAACTCCAAGGTCTCATGGCCCCAGAAGCAATCCCAGCATGTGATCTCTTCAGAAAATGGCAAAGGCTAAGTTCTCACAACCTTCATGCTCCAGACTGCTCCGTGTCTGCTTCCTACTTTGCCACTTTGAGCAAGTCTACATGGGTCCAGAAGCCTGGCCCTCTAGAGAGTAGGGTGAGACTCCCTGGGAGCCCTCATGGGTATTTGAATGCAGTCAGCACAGCACATTACATGAAGCAAACACCCAACTTTATTTCTGCCTTTTCCCATATGAAGCACCCTTCCTCACTAGTTCAAGGTTCTGGTTCCCCTCCTATCCCAAGCAGGGCTCCCCTGGCCTCCCAGCAGGCTCCTGGAGAATGAAGGGCTCTTGGCTCAGACCCTAGCACCTACACGCTTTGTTCTTAGAAGAAACCTCATGGAAGATCAAGGAGTGTGGCATGGCTGAAGGACAAGTAGTGTGGCATCTGCCCCTCAATGGCTTCTAGTTGAACACCTTGTGGACAAAACAGTAATCTGATGTGCACCAAGGTTCAAGGCTGCCGTCCGGGGACTGGTGGTCTTGCTGAGGCCTCCATCATGCAGAAATGGCAAGGAGCCATCTCTTGCTAGTCCAACTTAGCAGGAGAACAAAATGGGCTCTCTGCCTCCTGGAGAGCAGGGCTTAATCCCAGGACTTCAGAACATCTTTAGAGCCTGGCGTAGTAGACAGTAGGATATTCAGGGTCCCAGTCACAGAGCTTCCCACTGAGGTCCATGCTGGGAACTAGTCCTCAGTTGTAGAACTTCGAGGCATTCAAGGCTGGAACCTTGCTCTTGACAGCCACACCTAGGATCCTGTCTCCATGCCAAGCATCTTCCAGGGCTTGGGCTCAAGCCAAGAAAAGCTCCTGGAGCCTCTCTATCCCTAGGAACTCTGCAGGATGGGGGGTGGTTTGTTGTAGGGAAGAGACCAAGGGAATGACCTGGGCCTCCAAGAGTAGCTAGTGCAGGGGACAGCAGACAGAGGTGATACCCAGAGGAGCCAAGGACTAGAGGACTTAGCCATTCTGGGCGGAATACACCCTCTCCACTTGGGGACAGAAGTCTACAGGGTCAGTCTCTGGGAACCCCTCTAATGACTTCCAGGTGCACAGCCTCCTGGAAGCAGAGCTAGCCTCTCAGCAGCATCTTGGATAGGTGCTGGCTTGTCTCTGACTCCCGGAAATGGAACGGGAGGTACAGTGGGTACCTGGGCCAGCTGGAACTGCTCTAAAGACATGCTGTCTGCACCTGCTCCAGGCCCCGATTTTGAAGCCTCAGCTAGCGTCTGAGGTGGTCTTGCTAAGGCTCCCACACTGAATGTGCTCTGAAGAGGATGCTCCCATCCTTGCTGGCTGTCCACAAGCTCCGCAATACCCTGGCCTCCAGTCCTGGAGCCACTGGGGGCAGAGCTTCCAGATTCCTCCGACAGTGCCTCCAGAAGTCTTTGTAGATGTGATATAGAGGCAGGGGTAAGGCTTCTTCCGTCACTGTGGGCCTCCAACCCTAGAGCAGGAGAGAGCAGAAGCTAAGTCTCAGAACTGCAAAAGAAAGCATATAGCATGGCTGCAAGCATTAACGTTGGCCTTTGGTATTTCTTAAGGGGCTATGGAGCCAGACTCCTAGTCTCAGAGGTCTCCAATAGCCCAAGAGGTCTCTGCTAAGGCACAAACCATTATGTTCCTACTGCATACCAGTCCAACTGTTGGGTGTGATGGTCTATGCCTGTATCTCTGTACTTGAGAGGTTGAAGCTGGAGAATTCTGAATTTGTTCAGCCTAGGTTACACGGAGAGACCATGTCTTGAAAACAAATAGGAACATCCAGGACAACTGAGGTGTGTTATTCCTTCGCTTGGCCCCTCAAGTCACCACAAAAAGATCCTGCTGGCCTTTCTACCCATGCTCCAGCAGCCCAGTTGGGCTTCTGTTAGCCCAACTGACCATATGGCCTTCACCTACCATATCTGTCTTCAGCTGTGCATCTTGAACATCCTCTGGAATCATTTCTGTTCAGGCCAAGGGAGGACATCAGAAGCTCCTCAGTGCTCTCTAGTCTGTGCACGGCCAGGAGTGCACCTCTTTGACTTCTTTCTCTTTGCTGCCACACGCAGACTTGACTGGCACTATTTTGTATGACCCCACTGCTGCCTATGGTCTCATTGTTCCTGCTCAGTGTCTGGTAACACATCCATGCTGTCGCCTTTAACCAGTGGCCCTCCTCCTGCCAGATTCTTCTAGTCTCACAGCCATGCCCTCTCTCTCTAAACTATATCAGCACTAGAAACCACAGGAGTTGAAGTCTCCATTTCTAGCAATTCAGCATCAGGAATTCATCTTCAAGCAGCAGCATCTCTACCCTCTACTAGGTTTGCTGTCCACCTCAGCCGCTTTCATCCCTCCACACGGACCACATCTCCAGCCACCTTCTGTCCTACGTTCCTGCCACACCCCAGTCCTCAGTGCCATCCTATGTCCTGCCATCTCTACCAGGTCTGGGTACTTTGTATACCACACCCCTCCCACTGTTTCCCTTCACCGTGTGGAGCTGAAGCCACAGGCAGGTCTCCAGATCTGCACGTGGACCCAGGTCCACTCCTGTCTTCCTTCCCATGACGCCCATGTCTGATCCTCGCTCCCGCCTTCCTTTCTCCTCCAGGACCTGCCCCCCCCCACACACACACACACGCTGTGTCATCATTTTGACGCCCAAACATGCCAGTCTGTCCACCACTGTGGCCGCCTACCCTCGGACCAGTTCCTCCCAATTCCAGTTCTCTGCTTTCCATGATTGTCAGAGCTCTGGGCTGACCTGCAATGTCCTACATCTCATTCTCTAGCTTTAACAAAAAAGTATGTAATATTTGATTAAAAGTATACATATATCAGGGAAAGTGACATCAAGAATGATACTTAAGCCAGGCGTGGTGGCACATGCCTCTAAATTTCAGCACTGGAAAAGGTGAGCTGATCTCCCAATTAGAGGCCGGTTCAGTCTATGTATTGAGTTCCAGGACAGGCACCACCCCATAGTGAGACCCTGACTCAGAATAAGAGGGAACTGGGTTGCTGTTCAAATAACACTATCTGGGAAGCAAAAACTCAAGCACACAGAATGTGGGGAAATATTTCCAAATGTCATAACAAAGAGATACCATTAAGAATATTTTCTTAAACTCTTATAACTCAGCAAGAAAAACCCAATCCAACTAAGAATAAGGCAAAGGATCAGTGCAGACATTTTTCTAAAACCAAAAAGGTGTGCAGAGGGCCTGTCATCTCATAAAGAGGCTGAATGTGGCTAGCCATTAGAGAATTGCAAACCAGGGTGGCAATGGATACGTCTATTCCCACTGGGGATGTTCATAATCAAAAGCATAGACTACAAACCTCAGCAAAGGTTTGTATGCAGAAAAGCTGGTAGCCACCTACATAGGTAATGGAGTTTTTAAATGGATCAACTGCTTTGGAAGCCAGCCGGGTACGGAGTCACCATGGGGCCCAGAAATGTTATGCCTGGGACAGATACTGACATAGTATATTCATAATGGTCCCAAAGCAGAAATATCTCAAATGTCCATCAAGTGGTAAAGAAATGTGATGTCATTCAGCAGAAGAGGAATAAAGTCCTCATAGGTAGAACAACAGATGAATAGCAAAGGTTCTGTGGAGGGCAGTGAATCAGACACAAAAGGCATGTGGCTCCATTTATATTAAATGTCTAGACAAGGTAAATCCATAGAGGCAGAAGGTAGATTGCTGATTATCTAGGACTGGTAGGGAAAGGGGGTGGGACTCAGGTGTAGATGACCTAGAAATAAAATCTGGGTCACAGGCACACACAGCAGCTTCACTGGGTGTCACACTGTGTTCCAGAAGGGTTGCAGCCATTTGTGGTCCCGTCAGTGGGATACAAACATCCTTTGCCCTGCATCCTTTATGAGTATTTGACATTATCATCACTGAGATAGTAGACTTCTGCTAATTTAGGGAGAGTGGGTGGTGGTGTCATTGCTTCTCATTTGATTTCTTCCAAGGTGCTTATTAACCACCTCATGCATTTTTCTATCTGTATTTTGACTTTTTGTTTACAGCATTTTTATAATACTACTAGTGACTCTCAGAAGCATCTCTATTTTATAACTTGTATTTTAGATTTACTTGTGGTGTCTCTTAACAACACTTATTGTGGTTACTGTTGGATTTATTATTAATCTTTCTAGTTGTTAAGAGTTATTTGTAAAGAAATTCTTTCCCATCCCAATGTTATAAAGACATCTCGCTAGTTTCTTGCCAAACTTTTTACAGTTTCCCCGTGCACATACAAGTCTTTAATGCAGTATGAGTAGTAATGCTGCGTAACAGCAGGTGCCTAGATACCATCTCAGAACCATGTAGAACAGTGCTTCTCAACATTCCGAATGCAGCTGCCCTTTAATACAGTTCTACCTGTGGTGACCTCCAACCATAAATTTTCACTGCTACTTTGTAACTAATTTTGCTACTGTTACAAATTAAAACATAAATATCTGATATGTGATTTCTGTAGAAGGGTTGTTGGAGCCCCAAAGGGGTTGAAACCCATAGGTTGAGAACTACTAAGGTATCCTTTCTTTCATAATCAAGTCCCTGCCCCAGAGTTTTCACTTTTTTTTTTTTTGACTCAAAGTTTCATTACATAGCTCTGGCTATCCTGGAACTCACTATGTAGACCAGACTTATCTCCAGCTTACAGAGATCCACCTGCCTCTGCCTCTCCAGTGCTGGATTGGATTAGAGCTGTGCAGCACCCTGCCTGCTAGGTTTTCATCTGAATAGAACTTTCCTCTCTGTCCCCACAGGCACTTAGGTAGCTCTACACCCATCCTCTGCACTTAAAAGCTCTATATTCGGAATCCAGACAGGTTTCTGTACAGTTGTATACTTTACACGTACCTAAGGACATCTTGTAAACTCGGAACTGGCTAGGGCAGTCTTTCCACACCCCCTTTTTCTGTTATTGCTGGTTCTGAAGACAGAATCACTATCATGTAGCCTAGGTTAGCCTCAATACGCCCTCGCCTTGGGTCACAGGCCTGTGCCGCCATACCAGGCCCACCACTGCTTTATAGCAGGACCGGCTTGGCTGTTGTCTTTTATCTCGTATAAGTTGCTCTGCCAATATTATCAAATTTGTTATGATTTTTAGTGTAAATTTTTAAAGTTTTTTTTTAATTATATGGATGGGGTATGTGCAAGTGAGTGCAGGTGTCTGCTAGAGGCCCTGGCACAGGAGTCACAGGTAGTGAGCTGCCTAACATGGGTGCTGGGAACCAAACCCAGTCATGCTTGCCCTTAACCACTGAGCTATCTTTCCAGGCCCTGGATTGTAAATTCATTGGATCTATAGATCTGACTGGGAAGTTTTAAGATTGTAAACACTGTCTTCCTGTCTGTATCTAGAATGTACACTTATTTAAGTGTTTCTGATACAGGTTGTCACTATGCAGGCCAGGCAGGTCTCAAACTTGTGACTGGTCCGCCCACCTCGCTTCCAAGTGCCAGGATCACAGCTGTGCATCACGCTAGGCAATTTTTAAATAAATATTTCCCCCTGGAGAGCTTTTACATAGCTTCTATCTCTTGTTATTTGTGCTCTCATTTTAAAGTTATTTTTGAAGGTTTGCAGAAATATAATTCTTATTATCAGTCAAATATACTGATATTTTTAACATTATCCTAGCCTTAATTTGTTCATTGATTTTGCCTGTTTCAGTTCATTGTTTCAGTATCATAATCTATGATTAGTGATAGTTGCTTCTGTTTTTTGTTGATTTTTGAGGCAGACTTTCTCTGTGTAAGCATGACTGTCCTGGTACTCACTCTATAGACCAGGCTGATGTCGAACTCAGATCTGTCTGCATCTGCCTCCCAAGTGTTGGGATTAAAGGCATACGTCACCCACCACTGCCCAGATTTTTGCTTCCTTTCTAAACACCAAAACTTTGTGTCTTTTCTTGCCTTACAATGGCAATGGCTAAGTGTTGCAGGATATCAGATCACACTGAACCCTGAGATTGTATTATTTACTGAAAAAAAATCTGCTTCTAGTTGTGGTGTGCTTCACCCTTCGCACACACCTTTAATTCCTCAAGCTGGAACACAGACATGCCCTTAGTAGGTTTGTAGAAGGAAGCACCCATGTTTGAAAGTGATGTCTGATTGAGTGGCAGACAAAGTGACAAATCGGAGGAAGATATGACAGAATAGGATATGCCTTAATTCTCATGAGAAGGGAGAAGAAAGGGAAGCCACTTAGAACAGTGCACACACAGAGAACGGAAGAGAGTGGGGGGTGGGCAGGAGGCAGTTTTACTGAGAGAGTATTTTACAGAGACAGGTTGAAGATAGAACAAGATAGACACAGGTAAAGACTGAACAAACCAGAGAATGAGAAGGAGCCTGAAGATTAGAACAGATTGTAAAGGTTGGTATGAGGCCAAAGAGAGCAATTCAGTCAGAAGCGGAGAGGGGAGCCAGACTGAATCAGTCAGCTTGCAACAGCTGAGTTGAACCAGCCAGCAGCACTTCAGAAAGAATTAGAAAGGGTGAGCTTATTCAGCAGCAAGTCTCAGAGGCTGAAAACATGCTAGGCCTAGTTTAGATTGTTCTGAAGCTAGAAGCTTCCAGGACTAGGGACTAGGTTAGCAGATTGAGGCAACAAGCTTTGGAGATGACAATTATAGCAGGCGAGGAAAAGGTCCTTTGACAGATAAGACCTCCATTTCAACACTGAATAGATGGACAATAGTGGGGAAACTTATCTTGGTATTAAGATTTAATATTTTGTCATTAAAAATTACTTCTACTCTAAGTTTTGACTTAAGATGCCCATTATCTGGGTTATTCCTCTTTGCTAAGGGGTTTTAGTCTTCAGTGGGTATTAACCCTTTTCACATATGTTTCCAAATTCCATCATGATGAGTCGCAGTGACCCAACCCACCTCTCCTTGCCTCTTCACCGTCCCTCACACTTCAGCACCATTCCCTAGATTAAGTCACTTACCTCTCCTGTGGGAGTCAGGGACACTCCGGCTGCAGTTATACAGCCTGCAGACCCGGGTGATATCTGAGGTGCTCAGGTTCCATCGCTGGCCAATGCGAACACTGGAAGTCCAGAGTGGTATGATGGTGGGCTGCCCACGCCAGCTGAAGGCAAACCTGGAACCCAGGGGTAGGGCTTGTGTTAGGTCACAGTAGAGAGGCTGGCTAGGAGGGCAGTACAAGGGTATGGGGAACGGGGCAAGGGGGTAGGAGGCAAAGGGGAGGAAGGGCCAAGGGGTGCCAAGGAGCAGGAGGAAGGGGTGGAGAGAGCAAGGAAGGGGGCAGGAGGCAGAAGGCATGAAGGGGGTATGGGGGAAGGAAATGTGCTTACCTCCCATAATGCATCACTGATGAGTAGTCATAGGGAACTAACATATTGCTACTCCGGGACTTGATGAAGTTGATTTCAAAGCCTTAAAGCACAGACACACACACCTTTGTTATTCAGAAGACAGGCAGGGAACAGCAGGCAAGGAAGGGGAAGTGGGGTGACTTCTGAGAATCCACAACCTATGAGTGGAAGCGTCTGGCCCTCCTGATTGAACCTTATTAGCTAACCTCGTTTTCTGTACACCTTTGCTAACCCTACTCTACTTGACCCTGGAAGTAATCCAGACCTGTACCAGGGGTGTCTCGTGACCATGCAACCATAGCCTCCTACCAGCATTCTCCAGCATTTCCTCCTTCCCAATTCACTTTGCATGGCACTAATCTTTGCATCCACAAAGCTGTGGCTGCTGTGCCTTGGACACTGGAACCCTGTCTATTCTGCCCCTTGAGCTTAGCTCCACTAATGTGCTGTCCTCGCAATCCAGGGCTCTGGTGCCTGAGTCCTTGGTGCCCAGACCTTCATCTTCCCGTTTTAGACCACAAAGTCTGGAGAGCTGAGTCCCAGCAGTCCAGTCACCCTGGTTACCCAGAATGCCCTCTTTTCCCCTCCAGGCCGGTGAGGAAGAGAAGGCTGCTGCCTCCTCAGGGCTGCTGTTCCTTACACCTTCGTTGCCTAGCCCCTCCCCCGACCAGGCCCAGCAGGCTGTGTCCACACTATTTTTCCCCAAAGTCATCAGCAGCCTCTTTAATCAGTCCCGCAGAATACCAATTTTTTTCTCTTCAAAGACCCTTTTATTATTAAACATAATTATGGATAGATAATATATTCCCCTAACTCAAAAACCAAGTTATCTAAGCTGGGCATAATGCTCTGCACGCCTTTAATCTCAGCACTTGGGAGACAGAGGCAGGAGGATCCCTGTGAGTTCCAGGACATCTACTGCTACATAGTGAGACCTTGTCTCAAGAAAACAAAATAAATCAAAGCACATACCAAGTATCTAGTGTACACAATGTCCTGAGTGCAGTCCCCAGTGCCATGGAAATATAATACACATATATTAAAGATAATATACACAGATATTAAAGGCAGTAACAAGTCTCCTACCCCACCTGCTTCCTCTGAATTTCTACCTCGCGATCCTTACAGAATTATTGTGATTAGGTTTATGCCTTGGCAGAGTTTATGCACATTCGTGCCGACAGATCTCACTTTTCATATTTTCCCTATTAAAATAGCTGAGGTTTTTTTGTTGGCAGTAGCATAGAAACCCAGTTACAAACCAGACAAGTGCTGTACCTCTTTGCTTTGTCCCTAGCCCTAGGTGGGTAGTGGTTTTGAGCCAATTTGATTGTTAGAAAACACTAATTAACCTCAAGAGCTGCTCAACTCTAATTTATGCTTTTGCCTTAATTAATTCCTCCCTGTAACTTAAATGGGCATGTTTATTTCTTCTCTTTGCTTTTATGGATATAAGTATTGACAGCCTCTATACATCCCCTGAATCTACCCTTAGCCAGAGACTATTGATTTTAAAATGGTGTTTTACAATAATTTAAAGACAGGGTCCGTGTAATCCCAGGCTTCCCACTCAGGACCCTCTGCCTCAGCCTCCAGGGTATTGGACTACATGGCTTTCTCTTCCTTTCCTTTCTTTTGAAAATCCCTGCAATTCCTTCAAACCCCAGAAATAAAAGGATTTGTCCCACGTGAGAGCAGTGTAGTGGGTGGTCGGTCACTGCCTTCTGCTTCTGTCATGATCAGGATGTCTGCACTCTTGTTTTCAAATCTCATTTCTCACAGCCTGTCATCGGATGAGTGCTCACAAGCACCCAGGAGCACTTGGAAAGATCGTGGTCACTCCCAGCCCCACCCAACAACCAATCCTTCCTTCTGTCATGTTCTACCTAGTTGCCTGAAAGCACGGTCTCTGGGGTAAGTTTCACACTTTTCATCTGACCAGCCCCAGAGCATCTGAAGAGGCACCTGAGCAGTTCCCAGTGGCAGGAGGCCTCCACCTCCTCTGAACCCCCAAACACTGTGGGTCCTGTCCCTTTGCAAGTGCCCCTCTTGCCCAAGGCAGTTATTCTCACCACTGAGCCCTGAGCCCCTCATGCAGTCTTGTTCTGCAATCTGATCCCTGCACCGTGCCCGGAACACACGCTTCCCTTTGGCATCAGGACTCCTTGTCCCCGCAGTCTTTGCTCTGCCACTTCCAGGGTATTCTCTGAGCCATGTGTCCACTGGTGCCCATCTTGTACACCTCAGCCTTTCGGCTTTGCCCCTTCCCTGACCCAGGCATCCCAGCCGCCCTCTAAATTTCTGACTTGGCTCAGTGTTCCCAACTGACACACATCACCTGCCCCAATAGCATCTGGGTTGTGGGAGACAGCTGAGTCAGTGGGCCGAGAGTCAAAGGACACTGCCAACCTCACATTCAGATGACTGACAGTGGCAGGGGGAAGGGAGACAAAAAGCAAATGGTTGAAGTCCTTTTTGGAGTTACAACTATGGAGGCCCAGAGCAACAGCCACAGAGGACCACTCTCAAATACCAGAGGGGTGTGACTGCCACTTGCCTCATGAAAAGGGGATAGTGTGGAGGATGAACTCTTCCAGGAGAGGTGACCCCCCCCAACTCAACTCCAGCCCTGGCCTGAGGCCTGTGTCCCTCAGGGTCCTCTGGGCCTAGCCTCACCAGCTGACTTACCTGGGAGGATCTCGTTCCAGTTGACCCGGATGTAGCGGTCCCGATCTGCCCGTGAATGCTCATGCCAGAAGCCGAGCACGTGCATGAGCTCATGTAGGACAATGCCCCGCCCCTTCTGGAGACACGTGGGTGCCAGGGACACCACCTGCATCCCTCCACTGCGCCCCACACCAGAGAAGCACCTGTAAGACCATGACAGTGAGCTGGTGTAGAGGTGAGCTAGCTGGGTGTACTGGCTGGTTTTGTGTGTCAACTTGACATAGACTGAAGTTATCACAAAGAAAGGAGCCTCCCTTGAGGAAAGGCCTTCATGAGATCCAGCTGTGGGCATTTTCTCAATTAATGATCAAGGGATCCATTGTAGGTGGTGCCATCCCTGGGCTGGTAAGTCTTGGGTTCTATAAGAAAGCAGGCTGAGTGAGGTAGAGGAAGAAAGCCAGTGACATCCCTCCATGGCCTCTGCATCAGCTTCTGCTTCCTGACCTGTGTGAGTTCCAGTCCTGACTTCTGTTAGTGATAAATAGCAATGTGGAAGTGTAAACTGAATAAACCCTTTCCTCCTGTCTTAGTCATGGTTTCTATTGCTGCACAAACATCATGACCAAGAAGCAAGTTGGGGAGGAAAGGGTTTATTCAGCTTACACTTCTGCATTGCTGCTCATCACAAAAGGAAGTCAGGACTGGAACTCAAGCAGGTCAGGAAGCAGGAGCTGATGCAGAAGCCATGGAGGGATGTTCCTTACTGGCTTGCTCAGCCTGCTCTCTTATAGAACCCAAGAGCACCAGCCCAAAGGTGGAACCACCCACAAGGGGCCCTCCCCACTTGATCACTAATTGAGAAAATGCCCCACAGCTGGATCTCATGGAGGCACTTCCCCAACTGAAGCTCCTTTCTCTGTGATAATTCCAACCTGTGTCAAGCTGACACACAAAACCAGCCAGTACACCTCCCCAACTTGCTTCTTGGTCATGATGTTTGTGCAGTAATAGAAACCCTGACTAAGACTCTGAGCATCAGGACAGATACTGCTTGTTCTCTAGGAACTGGGATGGACCAGGACAGACTGCCCGTCTCCATCCTAGAATCTACTCCCAGACTTTCTGTCCCTTCTCCCAGGTCCTTGACTGTTTGGCCTGTGAAGAAGCCTCAACACTACCCAATCTGCCAAAGGGTAGGGTCTGACACTCATGCGCAATAAAAGCAGGTCCTTGCGTGAGCAGACCTGTGTTGTCACAAGCCCGAGTCACAGCTTTCGTCCACACCACATCAGGCCCCAATGAAAGTCACCTCAGAAAGAAAGCAGAAGAGGTTAAATTAGGGGACTCATCTAGATTCAAGTGGCACACAAGTGACAGAACCAGGACCCAGCCTTTGCTCAGATTCATACCACAAGACCTCCGGAGCTGAGGACTTTGTAGAGGAAGGTCCTGTGCCCAATGGCCATTCTTTACCTTTGGCCCAGAAAGTCCAGGTCATGAATGAACTATTCAGGGTGGGCTGCGGTTGAACCCAAGAAAACAGATCCAGAAATAAGCTTAGATTTGTGCACGCTAAGGAATAAGCCTTACACACACGCACGCACAGACACACAGACACACACACACACACACACACTCACACCACCCCCATCCACCAGGAGCACTTACCCTGCCATAGGAAGGATGGAAACAAAGTCTCTCTGACCATGGTAGGCAACAAACCGGATGCATGTGAACCGTTCAAACTCGGCAAAGGCCTCCATAATGACCTGGCGGCTGGGTTCATCTGGGAAAGACACACCATGGCTGCTGACCCCCTGCGGAGGTCCCATAGCTCTTGAGGACCTTTGAAGTCCGTGTGAGGGCTGAAGCCAGGACATTAAGCTCACCTTTCAACACAGTATTCAGAGAGGACAATGCTGAAGAGGAAGCCTGGGCTGCAGAAAGGCCCTCGCTGTGTGACCATGTCACTCAGAGGGGACTAGAGAGTGCATAATGCATAGATTCTGCAGGAGTCCTGATACATAGGGAAGGAGGGTGGGAAGTCCCACCTCTACTCTCACTCACCATACTTGCTGGAAAGCAGGAAGGGGATCTCCACAACGCCACCAACACCCTTGGGCCATTTATTATTGGTCACTGACAACAATCGGAAGTGGCTCTGAGGAGAGAGGGCAGCTCGGAGTTAAATGGAGGACACAGGCCACCTAAGCTTCCTAATTCTCCAGGGTGCCATGCCTAAGTCTGTCGGGACTCTAAAGATGTGAGCAGTGGGACACGGAGGACCTGGGAGTGAGGAAACCACTAGAAGTAAGATGAAGGCACGGGAAGTGGGTGGGCCAACCGTGAGAACTCAGATGACAGAGGTCACGACGTGTTCTATCAAGTAGATAAAGGCATCCAAGGTTGGTACCTGGGAGGCCTGGCTCAGGAGGACTCAGCCCTTCCCACACACCTCCACAGAGCAGAAATATGGCAGGTGCACATGTGCAAGTCAATCTGGGCTCATATCTCTGTTTTTGTTTTTCTGTTTTTTGAGCCAGGGTTTCTCTGTGTAGCCCTGGCTGTCCTGGAACTCACTCTGTAGACCAGGCTGGCCTCAAACTCAGAAATCCACCTGCCTGTGCCTCCCAAGTGCTGTGATCAAAGGTGTGTGCTGCCGCCGCTGCTGCCATGCCACCACCACCGCCACCAGACCAAGGTTTATGTCTCTAGCCTTGTGCTCCCTAAGCACTCCCCCTGGGCCAGGTGTCAAGGAGTTTGAATCCCCTTTTCCAAGCAGCCCTCTTGGGCAGACTAAGTGGTCACTTCAGCTGTCACCATTATCATATTCATGAGGACCTTGAAAGCGGTACCTAACCAGCCATACAAACCAAAGAGAGGTCCCAACTGTCAAGCACTCACGACAGCTAGAAGAGGATTTTGAGACCTGTCATACATAGCCTTGAAGATGCTCACACCCCATGTGGGTACTCACTGGCCAGATGATGTCCCCTTCCACCAGGAAGCTGCTTTCTGGAGCCTCCTCCGAGATGAGCCCTGGGAGGGAAAGGAAGAAGGGATGTGTGTGAGCCTTGACTCCCAGAACACAGGCTGGGACGGACCCAGCAACGCCAGTGTCTAGAACTTCTGCTTTGGGACTAAACTTTCATGAGCACCAAAGCTGTGTGGCTTTGAGGAGGTACAACAGCCCCTGCTGAGTCCCAGCCTGTGAATGTGTGGGAAGTTCTTGGCCTGCTCGAATCCTTCCCCTGGTTAAGCAGACCATGGCTCCCCTCAGCATGTGTGACCCAATCCCAACTCCAGGCCCCCTGCTCTCAGGATGCAGGCTCTTCTATCCAGCCCAAGCCACACTCCCCAGACCATGACCTTACCCTGCCCCCACCCACCACACCTAGTTCCTATTATCTATGTTATATTCTGAACCCTTGAGGTGGCTAGGAGCTGAAATTACAAGTCACAACCACAGAGGGGAATTGAGGGTGACTACTTCATGTCTCAGTCTGCTGTGGCTTCTCATCTTCCTGTCAGGGAGCCTCCTGCAGCTGATTGCTGGGAAGAGAAATCTCAGGACTCGTGAAGCAGTGAAGGGAGTCACAGGATGCTTGAGAGAAATACAGCAGCACTGCCTGATCCCATCATAACTTCTGATGGCGACCCAGACTAGACATCTCTTTGTGAGTCCTCTTAGGTAGAAGTTGCCTCAGGATCATCTGATCAAGGCTGCATCCTGAAATCTAAACGGCCGCTCTCTAGGATCTGGTACAGCTGTGTGGTCTTAGCCCTCAGAGCCGTCATTCACGGCAGCTGCAACTAGTGGTATTTACAAACAAGACATCACCTAGGCAAGGACAGCTGTTAGCAACTACTGTGAGCCCTAGCATGGGAAAGTCTTCTCTGTGACATTTGAGAGTGAGTGCCAGGAAGACTCTTGTTTCTGGCTCTCCCCAGAAGCCACATGACTGACCAAGGATTGGTGTCTTTCTGAGCTTCTAACCAGAGAAAGAAGAGATCAGTGGTCGCCACCTACGCTGAGGCAAGGCTACCTCTGTTCTGCCAACATTTCAATTCATCATGGCTCCAAGATCTGAATTCATTTTCATTGTCACCAGCTCCAACCCAATGTGTCTGTGTTCCTCATGTCTGAGATCCCAGACAGAGATGCCCTGAGCCACAGACTTCTTTGTTCCTTAATAACCCACCCACCTGGCTAGGTCACACTTACACACTGTTACTCACAGAGTGACTGACATGTTCTCAAATATCTACTGATGATTTTGCTCAAGTCCCAGGCTGAGAGAACACCAGTGCTCTCTCATCAGATCATTTTAAAGAAATTTACAGTATTTCATATAAAAAATGATTAGCCAGCAAAAGAATACAGAAAAACAGACTTAAGCATTTCCTCCTGAAACATGCATTTATTTCCTGCATATGTGGGGACATTTCTTCTCAATCTTTTCCGCGTGTCCACATTCAGTGTGGCTTTTGGAGTATGGCCCCATGCTCTCACCTTGGTTTATTGCAGGGATGTCCTGGTCCTGAGATGCCCGGCTTCCCTCAGGAGTGAAGCCTTCTGGGACACTGGTACTGCAGACTCCCGTGCATCTGGATGCTAAGGGTGCTCCCATGCTCAAACCTGGCTCAGGTAGACAAGTGCAGACAAGATGCCCCCAGGGCTCCATTGTGAGACAGAACGGCAGGTTACAGGGAAACTAGCTGAGGGATTTGGGCAGCAAAGCCCAGCCCCTTCCAGGAGAGGCCCCCAGCATGCATCCCTAAAGCCTGCCTGGCTATCTCACTCAGTCAGACCTAGAGACAAGGCCTTCAGTGAAGGAGATCCCTATAAGGGACTAACACTTGGCTCAAAAAGACTAGGGCAGCCAATATGAGGCAGAAAAGAGACACAGTAGACTTTAAACCTTGAGGTGGCACCAGATTCAGGGCTATCCTCAGACCCTGCTCTTGAACTTTTTCTCAACTCAGGCTCATCCTGAGCGCCTGCTGCCCCAGCCAGGCTAGATCAGAGCCTCTGCCTTAAAACAAGTAGATATACAGTATGGCACTTGGCGGCAATCTGCTGTGAGGTGGGCCCTCTCTGCTCCTACAAGCATCAGGAGGCCTCCTCCTCCGTCCCCAGGAGCTCACTTGTAGGTTCACCCCTGCAGCTCCAGGTGGGAGCTGTGAAACTTACTTAAGATTCTTTTAAGCCACAGTCACAGCCTCTGGCCAGTTTCCCATGTCCCAGAGGCTGAAGCCAGCTTACCTAGCAAGCAGAGCATAGTTAACATCCAAGGCCACAGACGTCCCACGAGACCCATGCTGGGTCCTCACTGCCCTCTCGGCAAGCAACACACAGAACTGTGGCAGGGAGGGAGGGACCTCCTTAGCTCAGGTGCCCTACCAACCACCCCCTTTAATAGGGGCTTCTCCAGTCCACACCTGCAGCCTCCCAACCACCTCCACTGCAGTTCTTCCCAACAACTATCACCTGAAGACCTGCCCAGTCTTACCTGAGGACCCTATCCGTCCCCAGGCCTGAGCCTTCTGGACCATAGTCCCACCCGTCTTGGCTGAAGTGGGTACAAAGTGGGTAGGGAAACACAAAACAAATCCTTAGGATACCCTTTAGCCGTGTAGCTTCCCCGAGATTCCCCCTCCTGCCACCAGAGGGCAGAGAAGCATTGCAGCCTCAGGTAGTTCATGAACTGGATTGAAATCCTGTCACTAAAAGGGGGCTTTTCCTTTTCCTGCCCCGCCCACTACCAGAGGGCTCAGACATAGAACATGTACTGGAAAACTCAAGGCACCTGTCCCTATGTGGTCATCATACTTATATAATCTCTCTCTCTCTCTCTCTCTCTCTCTCTCTCTCTCTCTCTCTCTTTCAGAGCAGGTCTCATATAGCTTTGGTTGTCCTGGAATTCACAATGTAGACCACGCTGGCCTCAGAGAGATTTAAGGCATGTGCCACCGTGCCCAGCTATAAGCTTTTATTTCAGAAGTCATACAGGGAGGTGAATAGTTGCACAGGCTCAGGTTGCAGGACTCTGGAAGACTTCACACTGAACCCCAACGTTGTCAGCACCCAGAGACACCCCCCTCAGCAGAGGGGACACTTTCAAACTCTCAGACTCTCATATGACTGTGGTCCTTCCAATACCACGGCCACTGGCATGGTCAGTCAGGGCCCCTTCCCATTTCACAATTCACAATGCAAAGCTCCTGGACTTTCTTCCCGTCCTTTACATCCTGCCATCCAGAGATCGCCTGGATCGGCAGCCTGGCACACACCAAGGCCACTCCATGTTCAGTGAAGGAAGGCCAGAGCCGAGGCCGCTGGTTGTTCTCCACAAGGCCCATTGGCATTCCTGCTGAGCCTGGGCCAGCATTTCTGAAGAAATAGAAGTCAGAGCCACATGGTGGAGCTATAAAAGCAGCCTGAGCAGAGTGTGGACTGGCTTCAGTGCATCCAATGAATATGCTAATTAGCCCGACTGAAAGAATCATTCAGGCTTATATATGTCAAAGCTTGTCAGGTATCTTAAACTCTCTCTCTCTCTCTCTCTGTCTATAAAAAAGAAGACATGAATTGTCATGGTGGTTCACACCTGTAATCCCATAGAACCGATTGAAACTACTAGCCTGGGCTACACAGTCAGGGCTCATTTCAAAACATATAAAACAATGACCTAACTACTGAAATGTGCTTAGTAAATCATTATCATCATCACATTAGTGGAAAATCTCATACCTGCTCAGAAATACAGTTTTTTTTTTTTCGAACAAGAAATGTCATGAACTAAGTTGAAATAACCAGTTCCAAGAAGACAATCTTGCTGAACGTGAGTCTCAAGGCTCCATTTTGAGAGCAAAACAAACCGGCTAGTGCCAGAGGGATCTGAGAACTTTGCATTTCATAAATCAGTGGCGCTCTCTGCCTTGGCCAGGAAAACTTTGCAGTTAGCAGTGGTTACTACAGAGAACCCTAACTGGTCACTGTGCAAGAATAAGCGACTGTGAGCTCTCGCTCTTAAATGGAACATCCGTAGCCGGGCGCACGCCTATAATCCCAGCACTCTGGGAGGCAAAGGCAGGCGGATTTCTGAGTTTGAGGCCAGCCTGGTCTACAGAGTGAGTTCCAGAACAGCCAGGGCTACACAGAGAAACCCTGTCTCGAAAAAACAAAAATGGAACATCCGTATCACCCAGTCCTCTCCAAGGCACAGAGAATATCTCATCTCAGACGAGAGGGCAGGAAGTGTGAGAGCCGGCAGATTGGAAGATGGGAAACTCTGTCTTCTGGACATGACATGGCTGTGGCATTCCAACTTGTAGCAGTTGAGGTTATTTGTGTAAGATCAAGCCAGGTTCCAGCAGGGACGGGGAGAGGCTCTCAAGGCCTCTACTCTAGCTAAGCAGCTATTGGCAATTGGTGATTATCAGAGTGGTCATTTTTCTTTGGGGGTGTGCCCATAAGCCACTGGATGGCACTATCCCCATGGGCACTTGGGAAGCACTAATCGGACTTGGTGGATCAGGAAATAAGAAGAGGACGTGAAAGAGGGAGAGAGACAGAGAGAGACGAAGAAAGACGTGCTGAGGGGGAGCTGGTGGAGGGGCCAGGTGAATATGAGCACACACGAGTATGGGGTTCTCAAAGAGTAAAAGGTATGCATCTTTAAAAGGAGACAAATGTTGTCTGGCCCCACTCATTGAGGTCCTCAGAGTCACCAGTTCAGCAGAAGGCAGAGGCTACCTGTAGGATGATTTGGAAGTCAGTGTCAACTTACAATGTGTTGCCATTTTTCAAGATGGAAAGCTCTAGACACAATCACTGTGACTATTATCTAACACCACAGAACACTTAGAATAGTAATGTTGACAAAGTTTGCTATAAATTTCCCTCCACAATTAAATTTGAAGGAGAGAGCATGAAATGTCATTTGTGATGGTGCTCGCATTTGATCGCAGCCATGGGGAGGCAAAGGCAGGTGGATCTCTTGTGAGTTTGAGCTCAACTTGGTCTACGTATCCAGTTCCAGACAAGTCAAGGTCACATAGTAAAACTGTTTTTTAAAAATACAAAAAGGAAGGAAGGAAGGAAGGAAGGAAGGAAGGAAGGAAGGAAGGAAGGAAGGAAGGGAAAAGCAGGCCATTTGCTAGACGTTAGAAACAGAAGAACAAGGAATGAGGTGTAATGGGAATGCCAGCAACTAGCTGTGCTATATAGAAGATGAAATGTTAATGACTCTGGGTCACAGGCGTCCACCCTGAGCTAGACATCAAGTTCACAGGAGGTCCCTATAGAAATTGGTAGGGTTGCCCGTCCCATGGCCTGGTGCAGGCAGGCACCACTACAATAAGCAGATGTGAGATAAATAGTGGGGAACATAGGGGAACTAAAAAGTGTGTGTGCTACAGAGAAAGGCGAAACTGGAAATGGTGATGGTGGTGACGGGTGGGAGAGGGCTGATGGACACGCTGTCACTGCCCAGGAAGGTGTGCAGAATGGCCACCTGGAGCTTATGGCGATGCAGACTCAGCTCCCCAAGCCCTCTGCCTGGCCTTGAAATCCTCCTGGCTCTTGGCAACCATAGAAACCCAAGATGAAGAAAGGTTGACGTTCTGGATTAGATCTCCATAAAGGACCATCACGGTCCAGGAAGCCGCTGGAAGCCATGTTGGTATCTACAGTCCGTGCTGCTGCCCCAGGATGGGTGAAGCCTGAGATCAGTGGAGACACAAGTCTGTGCCTCTGACTGATGACTTGATGAAGCCCTTGGGCTTTGCTGCCTGTGGGGGATGGGCTGGGGGATGGGAAGGGAAGCATCCTGATGTGAGCAGCATTTGTAGCCACCTGAGACCACATTGAAGCATCTGTCCATGGACTGTGCAGCTGCTGTGAGCCGTGAGTGGGTTAGGGGCCCTGATATGGCCAGTCCACTTCATGTCTGCGGTTACCACTGAAGCAGGCTGCCTAAAACCATGTTCATTGTCTGTGGGTGTGGGTGTGGGTGTGGGAGGGCTGGCCCTGCCCCTCACTGGTTCTTCTCGGTCAACAGCTTCTGGTGTGGATGAAAGCTGAGACTCATCCTCCTATGAGCCACTAAGACTTCAACCATGTTCCAGTGAATAAGTGGACAAAACAAAATGGACTTACCTTTTCCTTTTGCGAGAGCGTCCTAGGGGAGGGGAGCAGACATGGGAAAACTGGGAAGTGAGCACAATGAGAGTGCTTGATGTGAGATTCCCAAATAATCAATTTAAGGGGGGAAAAATGGATAGAGTTCCTGAAGAAGGCTCAGAACAACCCTAGCTCTTGAGTGCTTTACCCCAGGGCAGAGGGAATGGGTGTCGGGGCAGGTTATGCACCCTTCATTCAGCCCCAGGGAGCCAGTGCCCTCCAGTCTGAATGCCCTCAGCCAGCACACATCTGCACACCACACACTGGGTAAATGTGGTCTCCAAGGAAGTGGTGCTCTGATCAGGGAAGCACAGGAGCTGCTGCTGTAGGACTGAGGCCTGCCTCTGCCTTCCTAACCCTCCCAGTTCAACCACGAGCTAGAACCTGTACGGGAAAGACCCCAGGCCAGGGCAGAGCACTCAGTTGTTCCGCCCATCCCAGGCACAGACTTGAGACCGGACGGTGTGGTACTGCTCTTTTTTTTTTTTTTTAAACAAAACACTGTTTTTATTGACACAACCTCAATGTTCTATATAAATATAAAGTGCCGTTTCCAACGCCCCCTCCCTGGCCCACGGGGCTGGGAGGAAGTCAGGGAGGGAGCGTTAAATGTCAGTTGAACAAAAATAACTTTTCAGCACCAATTACGGCAAGATGCCCACACACTCACACACAACAGCAAGATGTCGGTAATGACACACACCACTTCCCGGGTCTCCTGGGAGCACAAGGCTTAAGTTTTCAGTCAAGGGCTGCACACCCTAGACATGGTTTCTGCTTGTCACAGCTTGTTTTCTGAGCCCCTGGGTTACCAAGGGCTTTAATATATAATGGGATGGCAATACACGGGTTTAAAGTCCAATTAATTTCTGCAAGTCAAAGGAGGGAGTAAGGGCCAGCCCTTAAGCCCCCTCAGAAGAGCACCATATCAGAATAGCCGTCATTTCCTAGCACCCCAGTGTGACGACAAGGTGAGGAGGGAGGAGCCGGGCCAGAGAGGAGCCTAGCTGTCCACAGCAGCTTCCCCCAGGAGTCCGTGAAAGCCAGAGCTGTGGGGTGGGGCCAGGCTGGGCTTGCCTCAGTGGCACAGCACCTGGGTCTCAAGTTGCAGCAGCTGCCCCATGAAACTGAAGTTGGGGGAGATGACGCCCCGACGGCGCTTGACAAAGTCAAAGGCCTCGTCCAGCCGTACTCGGTGGCTCTGAATCAGGTACGCCAGGCAGATGGTGGCCGAGCGAGAGATGCCAGCTTGGCAGTGCACCAGCACCCGGCCCCCACTGTTCTTCACGGAGTCTGAAAGGAAATGGGGAGCGGAGAGTCAGATAGGAAGGTGGACAGAGGAGTCAGGTGCCCCGAACCGTCTCCCCTACAGTTCCCACAGACCCCTGGGCTGAGGCTCCCTTACCAATGAAGCCGATAGCCTCCTGGAACCAGGCACTGATCTCCACCATCTGGTTATCTTCTACCGGAATGCTCTTGTAACGGAAAAGACCCTCAAAGTGGTTGGGGCAGCTGGCAGAGACATTGAGAACGGCTGTGATTCCACAGGCCTGCAGCCCCTGAAGATCTGAGGAGTGGTTGCAGCTGCCCAAGTACAGGTAGGGCAAGATTTCCACAGGACCGCCCTGTAGGAGAAAGGGGAACTTGGTGAGACCTCACTCAGCCTTGGCCTGGAAGGCTAGATCAAGACATCTTGGGCTTGCTAGCAACAAGAGGCACTCTAGGCCAGTCCTTCTGACCAAGGACAGAACTTGAAGTCTTGAAGCCACAAGGGTTGAAGTCTTGAAGCCACAAGGGGACATATGTTCAAACACCGTGTGCCACATATTCCTTAAAGTCTGTATGAAGATATACACATTCACACATCTCACATACACTCCCCACACAGGGGAATGTGTACTTGAACACACCCCTGGCTTTCCCCACTGGCTCTCTCCAGAGGCATCCCTCTAGAATGCACAATATAAGGCTAGATATGAAGACAAAGAATTTGAATATCAATTTACCTGGTCATAGACCGGAACCCTCAGGTCAGAGTTGTTATTTTCGAGCCCAGCAGGAGGCAGGGCCTGGGCAGGAGCTTCAGAGCACAAATCCGGACAGTATGCCTGGAAGCTTTCAAAACCGCCTGCGGGAAAAGCAAGAAAGGATATGATTAGCCAAGAAGTCGTACGCGGGGGTCAGGGCTCGGGGCTCGGGGCTCAGGGCTTGGGCTCACCTCGCAAGAAGCACACGGCGGTGGGTCCCGCGCGCATCTCTTGTTGCAGTGCAGCTAGCAGCAGGTGAGCGGGGCCGTCGGGCGAGAGCTCGGCCACCGACGCGCTGCTTTCGTCCAGCACCACGGCGCGGGCCAGCTCCCCGCGGCCTAGGCGCGCCCGGAGCGCGCGGTCGGGCAGCAGACAGGCGAGGGCGGCGGCGGGAGTGCCGCGCGCACGGCGCCGCAGCAGCGCGTTCCAGGGCACAGGTCGCGCGGCGCGCACGTGGCTCCGGCAGAAGGCCAGGAACGGGCGGCAGTCAAGCAGCAGCGTGCGCTCGGCCTCCCGCGGCTCCCGCAGCAGCGCGCCCAGCGCCGCGCACTCTAGCTCGCACGCCGCCTCCAGCCCCATGGCGATCGGCATCGCAAAGCCCCCTGCTTCCCGCGGTTCTCTCCCTCGGCTCTGGCAGTGCGGCGTCTGTGTGGCGGGGACTGACGGCTCTGGGCACTCTTCGTCGCGCCCGGGCTTAAGTACTCGAGGGCTGGTCCCTCGGGTCACCATACAAGGGTAGAGCAGGAAGGCGCCGGTGTCCGCCCCCGCGGCTTCACGTGGGGATCTGGCTGGGCCGCCCCTGGGGCTCCCGGAGCGGACAGGGGGTGGGTGGGGCGGGGCATCAGGGGGAGGGACACGCGGGGGAAGAAACTGGGAACCAGACCGTGACAAGTGCCGGCCTGGCGTCTAGAGGTCCCACCCACGTCTCCCCAGTGTATACCCCTCAGTGCTCGCCACGCTTTGTCGGGCTCCAGGCTGCTAAGTGCTTAGAAACTCAGTTTCTCAGCTCCAGGGAGCCTTTGAGTTACTTCGGGTCTTAGGCTTCCTCGTTTTCCCATTTTCTCCCAGGGTTTTCATTCTAGGAATTTCGATAGCAAAAATAGACAGATTACCTGTTGCTACTGATGATGATATACTATTAGGAAAGACACTAGCTGTCTCATTTTAGAGAACTTAGGAAAATGTTTGTCTCCTCTTCCCATGCCTGGCACAGGCCCAGCGGGACCTGGGTCTGGAGAGCTTAAGCGGGGAAGGGGAGCAGGGTCCTGTGACGAGTTTCCACTTATGACTAGGACAGTTTCTTTCCCCAGGGGCCCAGGGAAACCCCCAAGAGCCTAAAAAGAAGTACTTCCCATATCACAGGCCTGGGCTGAAGAGGAACTCAGCTGACGATGCTGGGCTCTCCCCAGGGCCTAGCCAGGGCCTAGCCAGGCCTGGCGGGAATTTTAGGGGAAGAACTACTCACAGAACCTGTCCCCTTCCGACCCCTTAGGAGCTGCAAACCCCTCTGGGACAGGCCCTAGTCCCACACCAAGCTGTAAGAATGAAAAACTCGAGTGCCTGCCCACCCGGCTCCCCTCCTGGATATAGTGAGGCCCAGCTGCACGTGGGCCCCCAGGAGACTTCTGAGTGGGGGGCAAGAAAGTTAGTAGGTGGCTGAACTACGTCTGAAGCAGGCGCAGTGGGTGGGGACAGTGTTCAGAACCCAGCCTCCTAAATCATTTTTATTCCCCTGAGCCAATCCTCTGTGCCTTTAGTAAGACCCATCCAGCTTCCCTGCAGGCCCTGTGTTTCCACTGTCTTGGAGGCCTATGGCTAGAACCTGTGTGGACCCCCATCATAAGGTATGGGAGGCACATAGGTGCTGGGGCAGAATATTGTGCTTTTCCTCTTTGTTTGGGGAACTTGGAGCTTGAGGGGGATACAGAACGCAAGGAAGAGTTACAAGGACTCCTAGACCAGGAATCATGGACTTGTGTCTTAGTGGCACTGTCATGCAAGTTGGTTCCAGGGCTATGAGGCTGTGCCACAGCCTGGGTCCCTTCCCACCAAGCCAGTCTGGAAGCTGATACAGCACAACTGGCAGCCCAGCCAGGGAGTCTGGGCCATAGATCCCTGAAGCTGATAGGGGCTCTTATCCTTGGCATCAGCCTCACAGATGACTTAATGGCTGATTCCAGGGACAAATTACAGAGCACAAAGGGGGACCATCATGTCTAGTCTTGCTGAACCTGCCATGCCTGGAGCCACAGCCTTCCAGCTGTGGAGAAGAGGGGAGGCCCTGCTAGCAGAGGTCCCTGCAGCAGGAGTGAAATCAGCTTAGACGTGTGGGAAACTCCAGCCCCTGACTCCAGTGCTAGACTGAGCTGCTGGGCCTCCCTGCAAGGTGAGAGTGGGTGGCTCAGAGTTTGTGCCTCAGTCCTTGCGTCTGTCACACATACATACCAAAGCCACTGTCCTCGGCGTGGTACCCTTTTCAGCTCTGACAAACACAGATGAGCACAAAGAGGCCAAACTTAACCATAAAAGAGCAACTTGCCTTCATGTTCTGCTGGAGTCCCAAATCAGGGGGAAGCCCCCACCTCCAATACCTGATGAAAGCCAAGGCTGGGGTAGAAGAGCCCACATCCCTCCCCAGCTCCTGTTCTGACTAAAGATCCCCCCCTCGTGCCGCCACCAGTGAGTCATCTGTAGGATGTCTGCTACCCCTTGCTACCTCCTCAGGACCCTGTTTCTCCAGAGCCATTCACCAGGAGCCTGCCAAGAGGAGGTAGGATTCTGGACATATGCTGGGCATCACACAAGATGGGGCCCCAGCCAGGCTGGCTGCTGCAAAGGCTGCCAAAGCTTCGTTGCTAGACAGCAAGTGATCACACAGTTGGTTTCTGTTTAAGGTCGTTCATGGCCTGGCTGTTACAGTTTTGGGATCAGGTTTTATTTATTTTTCTTCCTTCAATTAAAACCGTGTGGGGCTCATTTGGAAGAAGTGATGATTCTGTGTTGTTCTTTTCTGTAACCATGTATTTGGACGGCTGCTTAGACGTCACTGGCCTTCTGCCTCTGGGATTCCAGTTTGTCCACCCAGCCTGCTTGCAGCATGGATTTCCCTTCCACAGTCAGATGCTCCAGGCTCTACCCTGACGCTCTTCCCCTTCCTCCTCAGTCCAAGCCCAGCCTCAAGCAGATGGCCCCTGGTGGAAAGATGTGAGTGACTGGGCAGAGAGGCCTGAGCCAGGGTAGTCATAAAGGTGAGAGTGGCCGTTGAGTGACAGGCCACCCCCAGCCCTGCCTGAAGAGTGAGTGAGTCAGAAGTGACGTCAACTTTCCGGTGCCAGGCCTCCCACCCGGATGCTGTGCTGCAGCCACCACCCCCATAGGCTCCTGTCAGGCAAAGGCCTGAAGCGCAGGCCCTGAGCTCAGCTGGCATCGCAGTCTTGCCAGAAGGTCACATGGCCATTCAGTCTCTTGCTGGGGAAGGTGACTCAGGAAGGCCCAAGCATCACGCTGGTCAGAAGTAGACGGGCATGTGGTAGAAAGGACTGGTTTGTCCCACATGTCTGTCAGATTAGTTTATGGGGGCAGTGGGATGTAGGAGGTTCCCCTGGATCAGCTCTCAGGCTGAATGTGGGTGAGGGGGGTCTGCCACCTGAGCTTTGGGTTCCTCTTGTGCCTGTGTGGTCCTCTGATGTGCAGAGGCAGCATTCGAACAGGGCACTGAAGAACTCCAAAGCACAGAGTATAGAAGTTCTATGCTTTTCAAGTCCTTTCAATGATCCGACTGTCCACTTGTGACTGGCTGGCGTTGGGGCTCCTGTGACCTCCACTCTTTCTCCTCTTCCTCACCAAAGCTCAGGTCCCTCATTCATTCGCTGACTCAGTCCTGAGAACTTGAGTGCCAGGCCTGCTTTGGGGATGGGGATCTAGCAGTAAACCCCTAGTGACACCTTTAAGGAGCTGAGCTCATCCCAGAAATACTTGCCTTCATGACCATGTCGTTTTCTCGGCCAGAGACACTAGTTACCCATTAGAGTAATGGTTATCTTTTCCTCTTAAAATAAATGCTAGGGTTGTAAAAGAAAATCAAGTCAACTTAGGAAAGCTATTAGGTAAGACACAGACAGTTCCCAAACACTTTGCAAGGGGTGATGCAGGTAGGAGACGCCAGAGTGGGAACACCTTGCCCTGGAGGGCACTGTCACAGCCCCTTCCAGCTCTGTGTGCTGTGTAGTTCTGGGGATCTGGCTCTCCCAAGGCTGTGGTCTCCCATAAAGACAAGAGCATGAGTCACAGAGGAAGGAGGAGCACAGTGGACAATGGTGAGCACCCCCATGGTCAGGGCAGAGTCCACACCTTGGCCCACGCATATCCATACAAGGACTGGGGTTTTGCCTAGCCCCCCCCCCTGCCTGTGTGTCTGGATGAGATACCCCCTCCAGTACACCCAGCATCTACTGAGCTCTCAAGCCTAGATGACACCCCCAGCCAGTTAACTAACCCCACTCCCATGTTGGCAGCCAGAGGCATCGGTGGCTTAGGCCTAGTGGAGGAGTGAAGAGCAGGCTATGGAGGAAAAGCTGCCACCAATGGTACAGTTTCACAAGCAGTTCATTCTCAGAAAAGTGACCAAACTGGGTTCCAGGGTGACAAGAGGTCTCTGTCATGACCAGAGCTAGGTACACTATGGCAGGCGGGAGACAAAGGGACTTCTAGATTCTGGGGATTTAGAGACTCCCAGGATCAGAGACCAGGCTGGGCATCCCATAGCCCTCTGAAGACAGCCAGACTGGCGGCAGCAGCAGCGGCAGCAGAGGTGACAGGTAGGTATAAGATAACTCCATCGGTCAGCCACAGGGGCTCTGGAGTCATATGGCCTCGGCTGAAACACGGTGGGGCTGCTCTATTTGTGTGGATTTTAGGCAAATGCTTTAACCTCTCTGGGCCCTTGAAAAGCAAGCAATGACTAGCAGTGTGTTAGGAGCCTTATAGGCTCTGCTGTGTCTAAGCTTCCTCATCATATCCTACTTGTCTCTGTCTCTTGGAGACAGAGACACTACAACGGCTTCAACGCATTTACACAAAAATGTGCCTGGCTACTTACAATGGTCCACGCAACAATGCTCAGAACACTGGTTCTCCACTCATAGGTCATGACTCCTCCAGGGGTCAAATGGCCCTTTCACAGGAGTTGCTTAAGATAACGCATATGGTTAAATAAACACATTGGTTAAATAAATACATATATTTACATTAAGATTCTTAGCAGTAGAAAAATTACAGTTCTGAGATAGCAACAAAAATACTTTCATGGTTGGGGGTTACCCCAGTATGGTCACAGCATTAAGGAGGTTAAGAATCACTTATTTAGGAGAAGGGCCTCGTGACTATGCCAAGAGAGTTGGATGGGTTGACGCCTGTATTGTGGAAATGAATGCACACCCCACCAGAGTAAGATGACCCTCCAGTGATGCCAACCCCTGGCCTTTTAAAAGACTTCTTGTTCTGTCCCTGGTTTTGTTTGTTTGTTTGCTTGCTTGCTTGCTTTTTGTTTTGTAGTTGTGCAGCCTTGTGCACTCGGTTCTAGCAACACAAATGAACGGAAACAAACCAAAGTTGAAAACCACGCCAGTGGAGGCACCAAGGCCACTGTGCTGGCTAGTTTTTTGTTACCTTGACATGGGCTAGGCATCTGAGTGGAGGGAGCCTCAGTTAAGAAAATGCCTCCACGGTCAGGCTCTAGACAAGCCTGTGGGGCATTCTCCTAATTGGTGATTGATGGGTGATTGATTGTAGGTGGGGACACCCATCAGTTGGTGGTCCTGGGTTCTATAAAAAAGCAGACCGAGCAAGCCATAGGGAACAAGCCAGTAAGCAGCGCCCCTCTGTGGCCTCTGCATCAGCTCCTGCAGTAACGACTACATTGAATGCAACTTATGCTTGTCACAGGCCGTGCCCTGTCCTGAGACCTTTCTAAAACTTATCAGACTCAAACCCCAAATCCCTACAGGCCAGAAAGAATACTACACTAAATACCAAATATGTACGGGGGACTGAAGGTGCTGAGAAACTGTATAATTTGCCCAAGCTCTGGAAGTCAGCCACACCTGGAACTTAAGTGTTATACCCTTCTGACCATGCTCCTAGGATCCGTGCCGGGCCCTAGATCCCACCACATACCCTGCTCCGCCCACAGCACCTCTTCTCTTTAAGCCCTGGCCCCTTAGCTTCCCATCTTGGAGACACTGGCTGAGCCGGGCAGTGGTGGCACATGCCTGTAATCCCAGCACTCTGGGAGGCAGAGGCAAGCGGATTTCTGAGTTCGAGGCAGCCTGGTCTACAGAGTGAGTTCCAGGTCAGCCAGGGCTACACAGAGAGACCCTGTCTCGAAAAAACAAAAACAAAACAGAGAGAGAGAGAAAGAGAGAGAGAGACTGGCTGAGTCACACAACCAGGATCAGGAATGCTGTTTCCCAGCCTAATTGCAAATATCTGGATGCTGCAGACACACAGGCCTCTGTTCCTTGCCAAAAGTCCACTGTGCTCCCCACGAAAGAAAGAAAGAAAGAAAGAAAGAAAGAAAGAAAGAAAGAAAGAAAGAAAGAAAGAAAGAAAGAAAGAAAGAAAGAAAGCACAGTGCCCAGGGCTGGTTTGGGGGTTGAGGCATCTCTGCTGGCTTCCCACCATTCCCCAGGCTCCAGGAAAGAAGTGTTCTTAGGTCCTCAGAGAGCAGGGGACAGTTCTAGAAAGCAAACACTCCAGGCATATCAAAGAGTGCCTATCATCACTTCCATGAAGAGCAGAATGTCCTGGGTTCAAGGGCACGCTCAGCCACTTCCACTTTGGGGGCTTGCCTCAGACCTCCTCACAGCCCAGTCCTCATGGCTCACCAGGAATATCTACAGGCTGCTAGGGAGGTGACCATGACAGAGACAAGGCTTCTGTCCTCCCTGGGTAGCCTTCCATGGGAGCCAGAGACCAAACTGTAAATATGTCAGAGTGACAAAAGCTGTGACGAGCGCTCAGAGGGCAGGGAGAGAGCAGAGCCACAATGAGGAGGGTTCCACTGAGTGTGGCCTTTAGCTATAACTTGGGGGAATGACAGGAGGCCAGCTGGGAAGAGGTAGCCCAGATCAAAGCAACAGCAGAAGACCAAGCAGAGGGGTTGGGGGAACAGCTGGCTGGCAGGCCCTTTACTTCCGGTGAGGATCTGACCCTACTGAAAGGCCAATGGGAACCCTTGGAAGGTTCTGATGGGGCAGAACCATCAGATTGGCACTTAGCTGTGAGGTGAACAAGAAGGGAATAAGGGCTGCCACCACAGTAAGGTCAGATGTAATGCAGTGGCTCAGGGAGTGGGGACAGTGACTTTCCTGGGTAGCAAAGGAAAAGAGCCAGCAAGAACTTTGAGCCCACGGGAAGGGGTAGTTGTGAGGAGGAGTTGGGAGGACTGCCGGAGCAGCCAGCTTCCTTGGGTATGCATGATAAAGCCCAAGCCTCCCATCCACCCTCATCCTCCTGAACCCGAGCCCAGCCAGGTGCGCCCCGCAACTCAGACTTCTGTGATTGCAAGAGGTTTGTTTGCTCACTCTAACCTGAGGCAAAGGCTAAAAAGGAGCGTATCCAAGCCACAGTCTGAGAGAACCAGCAGCGGAGGGGGGAAGGGAGTCATAAGGTGGGGGTGGGAGGGAAATGGACAGCTGCAGCAGGATATGGGGACAGGAACTCGAGTTAACAGCAGAGAGGAAGCACCTGGGAGGATCAGGCGGGGATTGACGATCAAGTTAGAGAAGGTGTTTCCTGCAGATGCCTGCCTGTTCCTGAAAAAGCCCAATCATTGCAGATCCCAGAGCCTCCCCAGACACTGGGGGTCGCATGTGCTCACACACAGACATGTACACACAGACTCATACACATGCACCTTCATGCCTACACAGCCCTGCTAGCATACCTGTCCTCAAAGCCACAGTGCCACACAGTTGAGCCCAGACACCCTCTAGGACCCATGGATATGTGACACGCCTTCCATGATGTGGCCTCCGAAGTGCCAGCAGAGCCCACAGGAACCCTGCATCAGCAGTTCCCCCTAGGAGCCAGACCCCAGGCCCACAGGCCAGCTCCTTAAAAACCCCCTGCTCTTTCTGCGGCCCACAGACCTCCACCCCTGACCACTCATCCTGAAGCAAAACACTACCTGTGAGTGTCTGTCTTCTTCGAGCATGAAACTTATCCCTGCCTAGATATAAGTCCCCCAGTCCGTTTCTCTGTCCGCCCAGGAGTGACAGTCCTCTTTCCCTCAGTGGCCAGTGCAACCCCCCTCTGTGCTGCCCAGGCAGAAGCAAGCTCTCAGACTGCTAGGGACCATTTCTGAGCCTGGTCACTGCCCTATCCTCTCATAGGTACTGAAACCCACAACAGTACAACACACACACCATCAGATATACCTTACTGTGACATGCCACATGTTCACCAATCACACACACACACACACCACATCGGTTAGATCCAAACACCTCACACACTCCCCTTACACATACCCCTCACACACACACCCCTCACACATGCTTACACCTCCATTATCAGTGCTGATCTGAGAGGGATGTCAACTTGGGAGATCTCCAGGTGGAAGGAAATGGTTTGTAAATTTAGCAGTAGGGCTCCCTACCTCTGGTGTCAGCACTGCACTGGGTGCCCCAGGAGCACTGCCAGATGGAGATGAGCTTTGTCCAAGAAGCAACCCTGCAGCCCTTCACTGCTCTGGGATGAGGCAGTTCAGCCAATGCTGTGGTGGCAATGTGCTATGCCGTACACTTTCCAGGATCTTCTAGAGAATAAATCACCCTCTGCCCCCTCCTTCATTCTAGGCCAAGGCTGCTGGCCCGAGGGCCCTTAAATCCTGTTCCCAGCCTTTCACCCATATTGAGGCCTAAGCAAGGATTGGGCCTCAGCTTCCCAATACAGAGAAGCAGAGCCACGTTCACCCTTAAAAGGGAAAAATCCCAGCGAGGTGGCTCCCAGTGGCCAAGAAGGGCCCTCGCAGGCTACCCTGGGCAGGAGCTGTAATGACATACACCTAGTTTCTGGACCGGAACCTACAAGGAAGTAGGCACACCTGGTGCCCACCATCACAGGGCTGGTTTGCTGGGATAGACATCCCTCGGGAATGGCTCAAGAAAGGGAGGAGGAAGCTCCAGGCCTCCGCGTGAAGCCCGAAAGACAACAGTCATTAGGCCGGAGTCTTGTTTGTGTTGAGGTACCTCCCTGCTGAGGGCAAAGGAGGCACACAGGACACACAACACAAGGGAAGCCTGCCACCTTCACTCAGGCTGGTAAGCCAGGGAAAGGCAAAGGGCGAAGGGTGAAGAGCAAAGGGCAAAGGGTAAAGGGCAGTGCCTTCACTTCTCTCTCAGTCTGGCTCTTTTCTCTCCACTCTGCCAGCCCTGCTTCTCCTCTTCAATCCCTTTCTCCTAGCCCTCTTTAGGCACACACACACACACACACACACACGCAAACACACGCAAACACATGCACACACACCGCTCCCAACCCTGAGCCTTAGCCGAAGGAGGACAGAAGGGTGTAGGGAGGAGGACTGAGTCAGTACTGAGGTAAAGTCCCAGTCCTCCCACACCTTGACAAGTCCTTCTCTGTGTCAGTCTCTTCTACAGACATAAAGGTTGAGCCCCTGCCACCCAGCCACTGGAGCCTACCCTGTTCAAAGCCTCAGGATAATGTTGACCTGACTCCGTCCATTTTAAGCCTAGCTTTAAAAACCCCACACATGCCGGGTGGTGGTGGGGCATGCCTGTAATCCCAGCACTCTGAGAGGCAGAGGCAGGCAGATTTCTGAGTTCGAGGCCAGCCTGGTCTACAGAGTGAGTTCCAGGACAGCCAGGGCTATACAGAGAAACCCTGTCTCAAAAAAACAAAACAAAACAAAAAAAAAAACCACAACAACAACAACTAACAAAAGCAAAAACAAAACAAAACAAAACAACAACAACAAAAAAAAAAACCCACACACTAGCTACTTATGATGGTGCATGCCTTTAACCCCAGCACTCAGGAGGCAGAGGCAATTGGATCTCTGAGTTTAAGGACAGCCTGATCTACAAAAAACAAGTTTCAGGATAGCCAGGGCTGTTACACAGAGAACCCCTGTCTTGAAAAAACAAAACAAAACAAACAAAACAGCTCCCACACACAACTTCATTCTCTCTGAACCCCAAATTCTGCACTTTTGCTCTTGGTATTCATGGCAATGTGGATAGGAAGAGGGGTGCACCTTGGCTGTGGAACTCTGCACCCATCCTAGCTGGATCCAGCTGGCTTCCCTCTGCTCCTCTCCCCCAGCTCAGTGGCAGCCCCAGGCTAGAGCATGCACTTTGAGACCAGAGTTGGCACTCAGTGCCACCTCCCTGAGCTGAAGGAGGGGTCTAAGGAGGGACATGGATATCCTGGCTGAACCAGTCCAGGCCTACCTTCAGCATAGGTTAATTGTCCTTTGGGACAGAAGAAGTAAGACAAGAAATTATAAGATGAAGGACCAAGCTAAGTATTCTGAACACACACACACACACACATACACACACCATACCACACCACACCATCCAGAGTCTTTTTCCTCTGGGAACTGAGGCCTCTCTGAGGCAGGGGAATGGCCAAAAAGACCTTCACAGATCCTTCTAGTCAAGTACAGCAAGAGTTTTGGCAACTTCCCCTTGCACTTTTGTCTACTCTACCTGCTAGACCAGGACACTTATTTGAGCAGGTGTCAGATCCTAGTCTAGCTGTTAACGGACCCGACCCAAAGATTCCCCATACACGCACCACCTACCTATGCCAGGCTCCCTAGATCCTGGAACCAGACTATCCCTGACAAGAAACCAAACCTTATTGCAATGGCCCAGGCTCCAGGCACTGAGGGGTTTTTGCTCCACTCTAGCAGCCTCAAAGATACAAAAAGAACCACTTGGCCACATTTTCCCATTCCCAAGTACTCTGAGACTACACAAGACAGCTTTCAGCTTCCCATCCCTCTGAGAGACAACAGTGAGCAGCCTCACTACAGATGAAGAGATCTCCCAGAGCATGGGCCATGTAGAAGTGGGGAACAGCCCTTGCTTCCCTGTGTCTTAGCCACTGTCCTGCCTTCCCAGTGGCTAGTAGTGCCAGGAACAGCACTCCCATAAGCCCTCTGGAAAGGGCTCCCAAGGACGGGTGCAGCCTCGCTTGCCCTTCCTTTTTTGTCCAGCAGCTTCTAAACTAGGGTGCAATCAGCCCTACCCATACCCCACTGAGTGGGAGCAGAAAAGAGACAGGTGTCTGTTCAGGACCTGGGGTGTGTGACTTCACATGTGGCCAGATCCCACCTGCTGGGTCTCTTTCCCCCATATACCTGTCTTTACTCTTGAAAAAAAAGTGTGTGTGTGTGTGTGTGTGTGTGTGTGTGTGTGTAGCAGGGTAAGTCATGCCACAGCATGTATGTGGAAATCAGGGTATAACTTCGTGGAATTGTCTGTCTCCCTCCAGCTCCCAGGCCTGTGAGGCAGAGCTTTACGTGTTGAGCCTTCTCCCCAGTTCATCTGTGACCCTTCGGAACTTGTTTGGAATGAGGGCATAAGGAAGGAGGGCAAAGAGCAAGGCTTTTTGCTTACTTGTTTTTTGTTGTTGTTTTGCTTGTTTGGTTGGTTGGTTTGGTTTTTCGAGACAGGGTTTCTCTGTATAGCCCAGGCTGTCCTGAAACTCACTCTGTAGACCAGGCTGGCCTCAAACTCAGAAATCTGCTTGCCTCTGCCTCCCAAGTGCTGGGATTACAGGCGTGCACCACCACTGCCCAGATGTATTTGTTTGTTTTTTATTTGGTTGGTTGGTAATGCTTTTTGTTTGGTTTGGTTTGGTTTGGTTTGGTTTGGTTTGGTTTGGTTTGGTGCAGGATTTTTGGTGTTGTTTTGGGTTTTGGGTTTGGTTTGGTTTGGTACATATATCCAAGGCTGCCAGGCAGCCTCTGACTCCAGGCACAGATGACCATGAACTCCTGCTCCTCTTGCCTCTGCTTCCTAAGAGCTGGAACCACGTGTGCCTGGTGTTACACAGTGCTGGGGATTGAAGCCAGTGCTTCGTGTGAGCTAAGAGCACTCAACTAGCTGAGCCGTGTCCCCAGCCTGCACTGGTTAACAGGAAAGCAGCAGAAGACTCAAACCATAGTGTGAAAGGGTCGGAGACTGGCCACCCACGCATGTTAGTAACAGAACAAACTGTTCTGAGGCCCAAGTGAGGTGATGGCAGAGAGCTTTCCCAAACCCACCAGTCCCTCTCAGAACTAACCAGGCCTGTCATCTCCTAACCAACTTTAAAAACAGACAACAACAGCATCTCATCACATAACCTAGACTGACCCCAATATCTCCACTGCCCTGTCTCAGCCTCCCAAGTGCTGGGAGCACAGACAGACGCCACTGCTCTCAGCCCTAGCCTGATATGATAATGGTCTCTCCTGCCCAGGCACTGGGCGCCTGCCTCCCAGTTCCAGCCAGCTTCCACACTATGGTCAAAGTATTTTTCTAAGGACATCTGATGGGAACCTGAACCCCTCAGCAGGACAGTCAAGGCTGTCATCTTCCTATTTCTGCCTCAGTTCTGTGGCAAAGTCCAAGAGCTCCCCTTACCATGCAGCTCCCTGGGTCTCCTACCCCTTTTGCTCACAGCATCCTTTCATCAAAGGGCCCGGATAGAGGTAGAATGTCCCAAGCTCCCTTGCTGGAGTGCAGTACCAATACCACCTCCTCCAGGAAGCCTCCTAGTTTGCTAGTGACCACCTCTTGAATGCCTAGCACCCAGCATTGTGAACCGATCAGAGGCTTGATCCACTGAGACAAGGGTAGATCCAGCTGTCACTACCTACCCTCCCCTCTTCTCGGTGTCCTCCTCCCTCCTTACCCAAGGGATTGTCTTCAGGCCTCCTTCATGGGAGAAATTTGAGATCTAGAGGGGGAAATGAGTCATGGCCTACTGAGGCCTAAGCAAACGGTTGACCAGGGCAGACTGATTCAGGCTGCCCCTCCTTCCACCGCCCTGACTGACTCAGGTGCCTCAAACCCCCACCCCCAATCCCCAACCCCCCCTATAACCCCACCACACACACACTCACACACACACACACACACACACACTGCAGGCCTTGACTGGTCCTTCTCCCAAGAGCCAATCAGCATCTGAGCTGTGGAAAGTCAACCCTGCAGGGCAATGATAGCCTCTCAATATTGAGTCCAGGCCAGTAACAGATCCCAGCAGGGAAGAGACCCAACAGTTCTTAGAATGAGGGGATGGGAAACTGCCTTGGTTCCTGTAGGATGGAAGGAATTATCACAAGGGTTCCCTGGGCTTGGTTTTGGGGTTTTATTTGTTTGTTTGTTTGTTTGTTTGTTTTTATTGGTTTTTAGAGACAGGGTTTCTCTGTATAGTCCTAGCTGTCCTGGAACTCACTCTGTAGACCAGACTGGCCTCCCAACTCAGAAATCCGCCTGCCTCTGCCTCCCAAGTGCTGGAATTAAAAGTAGGCCCGGGCTTGGTTTTAATAAAGCATGTCTCCTCATCCAGAACCTTGGGGGCCTGAGAAGTGGGAGGTAGTACAGGAAGGAGGGGCTTACTGGTTAATGAGCTCCTTCACCTGTAGAAAAGGATACAAGGCGGTGATCCAGGAGGCACCCAGCAAAGTGGTGTCCAGAGGCCTGTAAGCCCTGACCTAAGGCTAGACATCTCACCACACCTAACCCTGCAGGGCAGGGGTAGCTTTTCAGGACTGAGTCCAGTGCGGGTAACTGATCTCAGCAGAGAAGAGACCCTACAGCTCATCAAATGAGAGAAATAGAAACTGTTCATGTACCAACAACAAGGAACCTTCCCCTTCCCAGCCAATGCTGGGCCACCCCTCTGATGAGTCATGTCGCCTTAGACTCACTGAGGAAGGGGCCAAAGCAGGGCCACCTCAGCACATGCTGTGGAAATTCACCAAGCCTCGCCATCCCGGAAGGCATTTTGGAAACCGTGAAGGGTTGTCTGTGGGGAAATGATTTAAATCAACAGCAGATTCATGCATTCAAGAAAGTCAGTTGGCCTGGGGACAGGGGCGGCACCCATCTCTAGGGTGATCCCAAGCTTGCCATATTGCCCAGCTGAGGACATACGTTCCCTCAGGACCTTTCTTGTCTTGGTCCTTCAATGGCCTGGCCCCTGCCCTACTTCCTGAATCCTGGAGGCAAGCGAATGCAGCCAGAGAGAAATGAGGCCCTTCTTTCTGGGTTGTCCACCTTCAGGCTGGGGTCACAGCCAGTCAGTGCCCCCACCAGCCTAGCTGAGCCTTCTTTGTAAAGCCTTTTACTGAGAGGTTTGTTTTCTGGGAACAGAGGCACTAATGCTTTGGCCTGGAAAGGCCTGGGACCAGAAAGAAATCATTCCTAAGCTGTCAGTCACCTGTTCCTGAGAGAATTGTTTCAAGATCAGCTGCCTCACACATGCTCAGTGAAGCTCACTCACGGTTCTCCAGAGTCATGGAACTTATGGAATGTCTCTATATACTAAGGGAATGTATTGTGCTGACTTACAGTCTGTAGTCCAACTAACCCAACCATGTGGATGTACCACTGTGGATGGGAAATGTTAGCATTCCTTCCGGCTCTGCCCCACAGTTACCTGGCAACAGCCAGGTGTGCCCAAGCTCATTTTAAAAATTATCATGCTGTTAACAAATGTATCTTTTTTGTAAACTTATAAGCTAAAGGAAACCCACTCAGATCAACCCCTTGTGGACCAAATGAACTCCATCCAGATAAGTACACCTCCAATCAATAGCTTAAGTTCCTACTTGCTAACTATCCCAGAAGGTAGGATTCCTCTCCTGTACCCTGAGATTAGGATTCTCCTCATCCCTAACCACCAAGACCTAAGGGAAACATACTTTCAAATATATGCTTAAGGAAAATTTTTCTCCCAAATGTGCTTAACTTTATTCTGTACCTCTAATATATGTGTGTGTGTTCCAGCATCTTGTCAAGCCGAGGCATTTACTCAAAATCTAATCCAGGACAGCGGAAAAGCAACCCACAGATGCTCCAATCTACTCTCACACACAGCCGCTTCTACTGGACCTGCTCCTTCCTACCCACGGATGGTTCCACAGACCCTGGACGGCAAGGAAGCAGCCAACTCTCCTAAGACTGGAGCAACATCCCCTCCCCATTTTCCTAGGTTTCCCAGAGACAGACACATCGTCCCAAATTCAGCAGGAAGTAGATAAAGATCACAATCATGAAGGTCCTATTCCTGCTTCACCATCACCCTGTCTAGGTTTTCCGTTTTTTTTTTTTTCTTTTTTTTTAATTAAACCAAAATGGAGGAATGTTAGCATTTCTTCTAGGCTCTGCCCCACAGTTACCCGGAAACAACTAGGTATACCTGACTCACTATAGAAGGGGCTGTCTCCCCCTCCTCGCTCTCTTACTCTCTTACTGTCCTGCTCTCTTACCCTCTCTGTCCCTTCTCCTTCCATTCTATCTCTCTCTCTCTCTCTCTCTCTCTCTCTCTCTCTCTCTCTCTCTCTCTCTCTCTCCCCTCTCTTCTTTCTCCTCTCTCTTTCCTCTCTTTCTCTGTCTGTCTGTCTGTCTGTCTGTGTTTGTGTCTTTCTGTCACTCTCTGTCTTCATCTCTCTTTGTCATGCTGTCTGCCTCTGTCTCTCTCTTGAGACAGGGTCTCTCTAGGCATCCCTGGATGGCCTAGAACTTGCTATGTAGACCAGACTGGCCTTGAACTCACAGAGATCTGATCTGCCTGCCTCTGTCTCCCGAGTGTTGCGATAAAGGCAGGTGCCAGCACACCTGACGGTAACTTTTAACCCCCGCATTCTCCCCAAGAGCAGCTTACAGGCTGGGATGGGAGGCACCATGGTTCTAGCACAAGCTAAAGCATCAGGCGATTCCTCAGCTCTGGGGATGCACTGTGTGGACTGGCTGGTTGTTTCACTCTCTGCCTTCCTGATCCATTTCCTCCGCTCTGGACCCTCAAGGCCCGTCTGAGTGAGTCCCTTTCTCTTCCTAAGGGTTTTGCCTGGAGGCTCAGACAGGCAGAGATGAGAGATCTGGGCTTCTGTGCCAGCCCTACTCCGGCACTCATGTGTGGCAGTAGCTGGTCTTCCTGGGACTCTAGGCACCCAGGTGACAGCTGCTTTTGCATGGCCCCAGCTCTGCCGTCTCTCTGACCTCCTGTCTTTCCAGTGCCCTTCAACGTATGAACACTCTGAAGCAAATACAGAATGCTCATGCCATTCTGATACATTTCTACTCAGAGCTGGAGCCTCACTCTCCACGCTTTGCCCAAACAAATTACAAGGGAGCTGGTGAGATATCTCAGTGGGTAAAGCCCTTGCCACACAAGCCTGACACTAGAGTTTGATCCCCAGAACCCATATAGATATTGAAGAGGAGAAGCAGCTCTGTGATGTTGTCCTGATGCCCACAGTATACCTCATCCTGTTCACACACACACACACACACACACACTGATAATTCACATTTGTAAATGTGTGTCTGTGTGTGTGCATGCGTGTGTGCAAGTACATGGGTGTGCATGTGTGCAGGTTCCGAAGGAGAACAGAGGAGGCTGAGTCCCCTGGAGCTGGAGTCACAGGCACCACTTGCAAGCCATCTAATGTGGATGCTGGGAACTGAGCTACAAGCCCTTCTGTGCGCGTAACCAGTGAGCCAGCTCTTCAGCCACAGTGATAATACATATATATATATATATATACACACATACATACATATGTACATATGTATGTATGTGTGTATATATATATATATACACACATACATACATATGTACATATATATGTATGTATGTGCATATGTATGTATGTGTGTATATATATGTATGTGTGTGTGTGTGTATATATATATATATATATATATATATATATATATATATATATATATATATAAAGTCACAATGACAGTTGAAATCCTGGGAGGTTCTTTCTCACACCCTTACTGAGAGACCATGTTTCTTGTATTATGTTTCCTCATGCTGTGGCTGGTTTGCTTAGCCACAGATGTGTCCCTGTTAGTCTTTGGTGGAAAAGTTGGCAGACACCACCTCCAGCTTAGTTCCTGCCCCAGCATCCAGAATTAACTTTCTAAATTATATTTCTTGTCATTCCTCTGCTTAAACTCTGTCTTTGTCTGTTTTCTATTGCTATCACAATACCCGTGGCCAGGTAACTTATAAAGGAGAGGCCAGTATTGGCTTATGGTTCTGGGAGGCTGAAAAGCCACAGGGGCTTTGTTCTGCTTCAGCTCATGACAGCAAGCAGAAGAACAAGGGGGTGTGTGAGAAAAAAACTTAACTCCACCATACCTAACCCATCCCTTCGAGGAAGGCTTAATCTACTCTAAGGGGTTCTGTGACTCCCATACTTCCCATCGACCCCGGCTCCCCACACTCCTGCCCTGAGGACTGAAGATCTTTGAGAGAGAGGGACACTCAAGCCACAGCAGAGAGATTTCATTTGACAATAACTGAGGGGCAGCAGCTGAGCATTCGGTAGGAGTTCAAGGTTGGCCTGGAGGCTCGCCTCAAAGCTCCCAGGCACCGGCTCCTCCCATCCTTACCTCTGCAGGAAATGATACCCAGTTCCCAGTTTGCCTCATAGTCTAAAATACCTGCTGCAGCTCCTGCTATCATACGAACACTTCAGCCAATAAAAAAGAGAAAGGGGGAAAGAAAGATCTCACTTTAGGAAATTTCAGGAGAGATATCTGTCACTTCTGCTTATATTCCAGTTTCCAGAACATAATCATCAGCCACATAGACAGCAAGGAGGGTTGTGCCATCCTATGCACACAGCTGTCTGCCCAGCAAGAATGCCACGAGGCTGTCAACGCTCAACACCCAGAAAGGTCACACAGGAAGTGGGTTCTTAGAACACTAGACATCTCAGCAGTGAAATATAAAAACTTAAAAATAGCCAAGCCCATCAATCACACTGCTAAGTGAAGCAATCCTTGGAAAAGCAAGATGTACAAATGAACCTATGGTTCCCTGTTCCAGGAGTGCTGGCCCTTCATGGGAGAAAAGGGGGATGATGAGGAAAATGAGAAAATAACCCTAACCTCTAACCCTAACCCGATCCCAAGCCCCTAATCCTAACCCCTAACCCTAACTCCAAACCCTATACATGACACCTAACCCTAACCCTAACTTAACCCCTAACCCTATTTCTAACCCCTAACCCTAACCCTGTCCCAGAGAAGTCAACAATGTAAGCAAAATTGAGATCACATGCCAATCTTTGCCTTTTCATACCCCAGAAATTTCAGTGAGAAATGATGATCAAAAAGTGTTACCTCAGTCAGACGGTTATGGTGCATGCCTTTAATCCCAACATTTGTGAGGCAGAAGCAGGTGGATCTCTTAAGTTTGAGGCCAGCCTGATCTACAGAGTAAGTTCCAGGACAGCTAGTAATACACAACAACAAAACAAACAAGCCAAGTTATCTCTAGGACATCGAAGCTAAACCCTGGAGAAATCTCTGAGAACTAGACATGGAGCTCTGAGGTGTGCCTGCAGAATAAACAGAGCTGAGGTCAAAGAGGATTGTTTCAGGAATCCTCTTCCTGAAAATCCTCTTGGTTTTGGTCTTGATTTTTAAATAAAGCACTTAATCGGGGCTGACCTACCATTTCAGAGGCTTAGTCTATTATCATCATATAGGGGCCATGGCAGCATGCAGGCAGACATGGTGCTGGTGCAGTAGCTCAGAGATTTACATCCTGATCCCAAGGCAGCAGGAAGAGAAGAGAGCCTGGGCCGGCTTTGAGCTTTTGAAATCTCAAAGCCCAACCCCAGTGACACACCTCCTCCAACAAAGCTAGGCTTTGTAATTTTTCCTAAACAGTTCCACTAACTGAGGATTGTGGGAACTGGAGAAGGTGGTGGGTAGAGTCATGAGCTGGGAAACAGATCGAATGTACTGAGAAGCAGCAAGTGGTTTTATACAAACTCTGGACCAATGGAGAAATCACCACGAGCTCTGGAGTAGCCAACCGTCCAACTTGCACTATGAGGAGGTGCCAGACTGCCAGCAAAAGGAGACTTCCAAACAGATGGAGGAAGCAGCCACCACCCTGTCTGAGTTCCCACTAGTTTGCTAGGATCCTCTATTTTGTATCACAAGGTAGGCCTGCGGACAAGGGCAGCCATACTGTCAGAGTAGTGTGAAAGCCTCGCTGACCATCGTCTAGGAGCAAGGGTTAAATATATAATATATATAAATATATGAACCCATGGAGGCTATTCTCATTCAAGCTCCCACAATCCATGTGGATTAAATTATTTTGAAATAAGAACAAAATATACAGCCAGACACGTGTTTATTCCCAGTGCTTGTAAGGCAGAGGCCAGTGGCTCTCTATGAGTTCTCTGGTCTACACAGCAAGTTCTAGGACAGGGAAAAATACTTGATTTAAAACAACAACAACAAAAAGAATGCCTTAGGCTAGAGGCATGGCTCGTCAGGCTGTTCTTCCTGAGGATCTGGGTTCAATTCCCTGCACCCACACAGCAGCTCACAACCATCTCTAAATCCAGTTGCAGGGATCTGATACCCTGTAAGAACCAGGCACACATACATGTAGGCAAAGCACCCATAAATAAGGAAAGGTTCTAATTCAGCCTTTCAGCCACTCCTTCACTCAATAATCACGTGAGGGCAGGTTTTAAATCACTGTTCAATTAAAAGTGTCCAGCACTTTTGGACAGGGCCTGGCACATAGCACACAGCTTTGAGGCCATCCTGTGACAGGAGGGTGTGGTGGAGGTGGCTTCCATCACAGCTCACCATAACTGACTAGGAAGCTAAGAGCCTGGCTATAGCCTTCAAAGGCCCTGCCAACTTCCTAAGGCTCTAACTGCTCAGGAGAGCTCCAAACTCTGGGAGCCATATGAACTTCGAGGAAGAACGGAGATATATATTAGGAAAGTAAAGATGTGAGCTATTCCAGAATCAACTAATCAATCATCAATAAAGCAAAGAAGAATCAAACATACTGTGTTCCCAGGAGTGTGGAGGTTACAGGCTGAGGTGTGAAATAATGTCAGTTTATCCACTGAATGAGAAGAGTATGTCACTTGTTAGGACGGCAAGCACATGCCAAGCACACGCCAAGCACATGCCAAGCACACGGGCAGTGGGCAGAGCAGGTGGATGAGAGAACAGAGTCCTCTGCTAGGAGTGTCCTGGAGACATTGTTGGAACACCAGTGATACAAAGGCAGAGACTGGTATGAAGACTTCTAACTTAGCATGGTCTCTGTGGGGGGAAATAATAAACGATTTTTACAGTCTTTGAGGGGCTCTATTTGAGAAGATAATGAGAGCCGGTGAGTTGGCTCAGGAGGAAAAGGCACTTTCTGCCAAGACTGAGAACCTGAAAGCTACCCCAGGAACCCACATGGTAGAAGGATATATGCAGTGGCACCAAATTGTTATCTGACAGTCACAAGTGTGGGAGAGCTTGTATGCACACACCCCATGCTAATGCATCATCATCATCATCATCATCATCATCATGTTGACTTTATACCTACTTATTTCTAAAATTCCTTCCCTGAAAGAGACATATACAATGTCAACCCCCTCTCCTAGCTCAACAGACTGAGGCACCATACCACCAAAGTTCACTCTGGGGAAGCAATGAGTTTAGTGGACTTCCTTATACACCATAGATGAGGGACAGCTTACAAGGGTATGTCCCAGTCCCCCCCTACCCGCACCCTACCTGGAAAGCCTTTATTCAGTAGGGATGAGGACTCCCAGCCCCCATATACTCTAGTTCCTCTCAGAAGCCACATCAATTAAGACAGAGTTGCATATATAACAGGTAGTAGGGAGCGACTGGATACTCTGGTGGAGATTTCATGATCCCTCCGTGAGGGGTGTAAACAATCTGTTGGGACAATCACTTTGTAAGAGGGCACAGTCGAACTTCCCAGGATAGTGGTTGCTTGGTTCAGAGAACTGTCACTTGGACCACTGATCTAAAAGAAAGCCCAAGCCAAGCTAGAAGGGGGATGCTTCAAAAATAGGGTCACAGCTGAGTGGTGGTGGCTCGTGTCCTTAATCACTGCTCTCAGAGGCAGGTTTGAGGCCAGCCTGGTCTACATAGTGAGTTCCAGGATGACAAGGCTACACAGTGAAACCCTGTCTCAGGAAGAAAAGGAAAAAAAAGGTCATAGTGTACAATGTTGTCTCAAAAATAAATAATAAAAAAGAAAAGTCTAGATTCTCTATAAAACTGAATATGAAAGGGTTCCTGGTGTTAGACCAAGGGGGGCCTTGGTCCATCAGATGGCTGGTGGCAACTTGGGGAGCCACACCAAGCTTTCAGGGGCGTACCCTCTCAGCTGAGTGGAGAAGCCAGGCTAGAAGGTTGTGTCAGAAAACCCCATGGAGCCCGGCAGTGGTGGCACACACCTTTGATTTGCACTTGGGAGGCAGAGGCAGGTGGATTTCTGAGTTCGAGGCCAGCCTAGTCTACAGAGTGAGTTCCAGGACATCCAGGGCTACACAGAAACCCTGTCTCGGGAAAAAGAAAAAGAAAAAGAAAAAGCCCATATAAGTCAAAGGAGTGGGCTCTTGTGGCAGGCAGAGGCCCTGGTGACACCCAGATACATACACTGTAGATTCACAATGTCCCCTCACCTTCACACACAGAGACACAGACATACACACGTAAGCACTTACTTGTACATACACAAGCACATGCACACATGCACATACATCTGACCATCCTCGGAGACTCCTCTTAGGCCTTACTTCTTCCCAGAAGCCTTTGCAGATGCCCAGGCTGAATCAAAGGAGTGTCCCCGAGCCACTCAGAGCCTAGGTCCTGCCCCTTTTAGACCTTATTCTATGTCTACCCACCAGGACTCCCTGACATCAGGGAGTAGGCCTTGGCAATTCTGCTTTGTCATGCTAGCTAGTGCCTGGATGTCACTGTTTTTCCATTCATTGGATGGCTGGACAGCCCACTCTGCCTGCTGTGTTTTATGTCCAGGTTCACCTTGAGTACCAGGCTTCCCTGGGCAGTCAGGAACACCAGCTACCATTTAATCCCACTCTTCTGAAAGGGTCACATCCGGTCCTTCTTTCGCCAGACACCCTCACCCCACCCCCAAGCCTAGGGGTCAGACCATGCTCTGAAAGGGAGCCAGGCAAGGCTGGGGCGGGAGGGGTGGGGGGAACCGGTTAGCAGCAGGATGTGATGACACCCACACAGCCCAGGGTCTTTTTCCACAGCTAAGAACACATGGTGCCAAGCGGCCCCTTCTGCTGGAAGCCACCTTGATTTTCACACACACACCCCTCTGCTCACATCCTGTTTCCGACCCTCTGACAAAGCTAGGCCCCACGCCCTGGGACCCCCACCCCGCCTCCTGGGTTTTCACGTGGCTTTTCTGAGGTAAGGGCAGGCCACAGATCTCTTGTTTTTAAGTTTCTTGGTAGCTTGAGGAATTTACTGCTGAGGTGGCAGTCTCAAATGTGTCTAGTATGGCCCTCAGGGTAGCCTCCTCATAGGCCATCATTGAGGTTGAGGATCGAGGAGAGTTAGAATTAGGTGAAGGTTGATGGTCCAGGCTGGAAGCTAATGGCCGTTAACGTGCTGTATGGCTTCAAGCAGGATCCTTTAGCAGGCTGAAAATCCCTTAGGCTACAAAAGTCCAGCAGGAGTGATCTCTTGGTGTGAGCCCGAACAAGGGAATCCGTAGGGAGAACCAAAGAGGTCTTTGAGGCCCCAGGACAAGAGCCTCCAAAACTACGCCTTCCTGCCTCTACCATACAACATCTGCTATTTTCTATAATTCTCAGAAACCCATCCATAGGACACTGTAGGACCATTTCCCTCACACCAGCCCTTTAACTCAGTTCAAAGAAACAGGAAGAGAGGGGGAAATTACTGGGAACAAAGGCCTGATGTTTTCCCAGGAGGCCTGGCAGGACCCTGGGAATGTCCACTGCCCCTCCTCAGGCAGCAGGAAGTTCTCCCCTCTTCCCTATTTCCCCTGGCTGATTCCACCACACTCTCTCACAGTCCTTATCTCTCTTCTCCTCACTGTCTCTCCTTCCATGGCAGAGTAGGAGAAGCTGTCCCGACTGTGGTCAGGCCTGTGGTGAGTGTGACTGATTGTGGATCGTCTCAGAACCCCTTGCTGGGCTAGAGCGCTCTAGCCTGCGTAGATCTGACAGAAACATGTGACTAAGTCAACCATATTGGTGAGCCTGAGCCATGATCACATGGCCTAGGTCATTGTGTTCACCTAAGAAGATATGTGAAACTCTAAACTAACTAAAAGACCCTTTTTAAAAAAAAGTATTTTTTCATTGTTTGCTTTGTGATAGGGTCTCACTGTGTACCTTGACTGTCCTAAATTCACTTTGTAGACCAGGCTGGTCTTGAACTCAAAAGTATCCACCTGCCTCTGCCTCCCAAATGCTGGGATTAAAAACATGTTGCACCACACTCGACTAGACTTCTTTTTTATTATTACTTTTATTTGTAAAATAAATTATACATACACACCATATGAGTACCCTAGGAGACCAGAAGAGGGTGTTGGGTCTCTGGGCAACTGGAGGTTGTAAGCACCCTTACATGAGTTCTGAGACCCTATTAACTCAGGAAGTCTTCTGGAAGAGTAGTAAATACTCTTAACCCTTGATCCATTTCCAGTCCTTAGACAAAAGTTTCTTAGCACGCAAAAACACAATATAAAAGTAAAAGTTGATGAATTGGACTCCCTTAAAATTGAAATCTTTTGATCTTTGAAAAAGATTATAAAAACTAAAAAGTCAAATCACAGACAAAAAAGAATATTATCAACACACATATATGTGAAGGACTTGCATTCAAAATATATCAATATACCGCATGACAAGGAAGTGACAGTCTGAAGATGAGCAAAGGTTGTAGACAGGCAGCCCCTCAAAGGAAGTACAGAAAAGCAGACAAGTACAGGAAGACACCTGCATCACGAAGCACCAGGAAAGTGCAAATCAAAACCATAGTGAGATACCACTTTACACAAACAACAACAGCAACAAAAGGTAGTGGTGTGGAGTTGGCAGGAAAGTATTTCTGGTATGAGTATAGAATGGTACAGTTGCTTTGGAAAAAAATTTGGTGGTTCCTCCAAACTTAAACATATTCTGTGTTAAACACAGAATAAGCAAGCACATGACCCAGCAATTCTGCTCCTTGTTCCAACCAAGAGAACCATAACCGCAGGCCCACACAGCACTAGTACATGAATGTGCAGAATGTATAATTCATAGCAGTCCCTCTCCCCTCAAAACAGAAATAACTCAAATGACAAGCAACTCAAGAATGAATAAAATGCAGCATATCCACAGACTAGACTATTACAGCTAGAAAAAACAATGAAGGTTCCAGATGGCCAAGGCTACGAAAAACAAAAACCAACCAAACAACCAAACAAGGAATAAAGTCCTAATAATGGTACAACATGGATGAGACTTAAAAACATTCTGCTAAACAAATAAACTAAGCACAAATACTAATCACATGGCTTGGGAGGTGGTTAGAGTGAGAATGGCCCCGCAGGTTCACAGTTCAATGCTTAAGTCTCCAGTGGATAGAACTCTTTGAGAAGGATTAGGGGGTGTGGCCATGTTGGAAGCTCTCAGCTATGGCTCCAGCGCCATGCCTGCCTGCCTGATGCCATGCTCCCTGCCATGATGGTCATGAACTCACCCTCTGAAAAAGTAAGCAACTTATTAGAGAGGAAAATTAAAGCATAAGGGACTGGTGGCTGGTTCAGGCGAGGAGCTGGGGTATTGGGGTTCTCAAACTCTGCAGGGGACACACAATGGTGCCACACTTTGGAAGACAGTTTGGTGGTGCTTTTAAAGTGTCTTAAAACAGCCCACAATACTATCTTGCCATTCCATTCATGGACATTTACCTTAGAAATAATCCAAAATGTAGCTCAGTTGGTAGAATGCTTGCCCAGCATGCAAAAAGCCCTGGCTTTGATCCTCAGCATCCACATGGAGACTCAAAATTCTAGTTCCAGGGGATTCTATGCCTCTAAATGCCTCTAGACAGCATACACACATGCATGCATACATACATACATACATACATACACTAAAATTCTTCACATAAAATAAAATAATAAAAATATATGTGCTGGGCAGTGGCACACGCCTTTAATCCCAGCACTTGGGAGGCAGAGGCAGGTGGATTTCTAAATTCGAAGCCAGCCTGGTCAACAGAGTGAGTTCCAGGACAGCCAGGGCTACACAGAGAAACCCTGTCTGGAAAAACCAAAGCATATATATATATATATATATATATATATATATATATATATATATGCTAAAAATATGCATATATACATAAAATAATAAAAAGTATATATGGCAGGGCATTGTGGTGTAGACTTTTAATTCTAGTGGTTGGGAGGTAGAAGCAGGCAGTATTCAAGGCCAGCCTCATCTACAGAAATTCTGTCTTAAAAAATAGTAAGTGTTAAAAGTAATAACTAAAGTCTATATGGGAGCTAGGAAGATATCTCATCAGTTAAGAGCACTTGCTGCTCTTCCAGACCAGAACTTGGTTCCCAGCACCCAATAACCATCTCTAACTCAAGCCCCAGGAGATCTGGCGCCCTCTTCAGGCACTTCTACTCAGAAACATAACACATAATACATAAAACACACATAAGTAAAAATAAAATACATCTTTAAAAATATACATATATACTCAAGACTCCATTCATACAGAATTCTAGAAAATGCACTCTGGCTATCTAGTATGTACAAAGCTCTGGGCACCACCATTAATCGCACAGGGGCAAAAACAACAAAAAAGTCAATCCTCTTTTGATTTGGGGAGGTAGTCCCAAGGCAGAGGGCTTGTTTAGCATGTTGGGAGGATGAAGAAAAGAAGGACACTAGAGCCCAGGAGTTCAAGGCCAGCCTGAGCAACAGAGAAAGGTCCTTAAAATAAAAATTGGGTGACAACATGAAAACCTTCCAATTCCCTCAGTAGCCCAGGCAGAGCTCTCTTGTTTTGTTTTGGTTTTTTTTGGATTTGGTTTTTTCAAGACAGGGTTTCTCTGTGTAGCGCTGGCTGTCCTGGAACTCACTCTGTAGACCAGGCTGGCCTCAAACTCAGAAATCCATCTGCCTCTGCCTCCCAGAGTGCTGGAATTACAGGCGTGCGCCACCACCGCCCGGCCAGACTGAGCTCTCTTGGCCAAGTGTTTTACCTCCACGCACGATTGCTGTCGCTGGGCCATGGTCTGAGATCTGGAGAACTTTCTCTAAGCTTTTCATTCCCTTTTTCTTTCATTTGACCCCACTCTTCCCCAGACAAATCACCCAAACTCAGCCTCTACTGCTCCTCTTTTTCTGTACCCCCCATACACACTTTTTTCTTGCTTATGTGTTTGTATGTATATGTTCCTGTGTATAATGCATATGTTTCCAACTGACATTTCAGTACTTAAGAGTTAGCCAGTACAGTTAGGACTCCAGTACTATACCTTCTATCTTGTCTCCCTTGGCAACCACTGAGGGATATACCAAGAAAGAGAAGATGAATCCATGAAGCTCTGACCATTGATAGGTGGTGTGATAGGAACGGCCCCCATACGCTCATGTACTTGAATACTTAGTTACCAGGGAGTAAAACTCTTTGATAGGATTAGAAGCAACTTTGGTAGGATTAGGTGTGGCCTTGTTGGAGGAAGTGTGTCACTGGGGGGTGGGCCTTGAGGTTTCAAAAGCCCATGCCAGGCCCATCTGTTTCTACCTGGGGATTAGGCTCTTAGCTCCTGCTCCAGCTCCGTGCCTGCCACCCTGATGACTCTGACACTGTAAGCAAGCCCCCAATTAAATGCTTTCCTTTCTAAGAGTTGCTGTGGTCGTGGTGTCTCTTCACAGCAATCAAAAGACAGTGATTAAGAGAGATGAAGTCAGAACAGCTGTGATCACTCTCAAGTGGTGTAAAATTGGACCTATTAATGTTCCCTTGTGGAGTCCTGGAGGGCTGCTATGTTTGCACAAGGTCTTGCCCCTCCCAAGGATATATAAGTGCTTAACAGTTGCTGGGGTCCCTCTTCGGTGCTATTACTGTCAGTAAGTTATTCATACACTTTAACCCCAATTAAACTCATTGGTTCCCCAAGCTGACCTTAGGTGGAGTCATCTCTTGTGGATCAAGCCCAAAGCACTCGGGTTCACTCACCAGATCCTGTGATGAACGGAGAGTAGCGGCCCCTAGGAGTAGGTCTCTGACTTTCCCACCCATGCTGTGTTATGTGTGCCCCCCATGCACTAAAAGTAAATATCTTTTTAAAATAAACATTAAAATAAATAAATAGATGTGACATGCTTCCTAGGCGGCTGTGATTTTTGACAAATCCTCCTGGTTGCCTCCCACTTCTGTTCTTCCTGCTGCCCCAGTAGTTACTTCTAAATGGGTTCTTGAATGCTCAGAATTTAGAGTAGTGATTCTCAACTGTGGGTCTTGACCCCTTTTGGGGTCAAATGCCCTGTTCACAGGGGTTGCCTAAGACTTTTAGAAAGCACAGACATTTACAACTCCTAACAGCAGCAAAATTAGATGTGAAGAAGCAATGAAAATAATTTTATGTTTGGGGTCACCACAACATGAGGAACTATATTAAGGGGTCACAGCATCAGAAAGGTTGAGTATATGTGCTGCCAAAGCAAGCACATCAAAAAGGTTGAGAACCACTGACTTAGAGTCTACTTCCCAGAAGCAATGGTATTCTGACTACCTGCTGACTGTCAGGCTGTGGAAAGGAATGATGGACTCTCTGGAGATGGGCTGGCAATGAAGCAGGAGCCACTAAGGGACCAGAGGCAGTGGCCATATGGTCCTTTCCTTGTGGGAGCAGATGGGGCCCAACCCTGAACGCCACAGTTTAAGAATGGCACTGACATGCTACCATAGATACAGAAATATATCCAGGGGGAAATATGCTTGCTGAAGTGGATTTGGCAGGGTCTCAGCACACTGGGAGCACAGTTAAACATGAATTTTAACTCTGCAGGTCCATTTATATGTGGATTTGCCACTGTTGAGATTTTTGACAATTAGAAAAACTGCAGATGAAATTTGGAGCCTAGAAACATTGAAGATACTATTTTATATATATATTATATATAATATATATATATGGGCTGGAGAGCTTGGGCAGTAGTTAAATGCACTTGCTGCTTAACCATGACAACCACAGCTCAGACCCTAGCACCTAAACCAGGCTGCTCACCAACAAGGTCCAAGAGATCTGATGCCCTCTCCTGGCCTTCATGGGCATCTACACCCATACACTCACAGACACAGGAACAGACACAGTAAGAAAAAGTTACACAGGTAACAGTATCAACTATTTAATAAGTAAGATAAACACAAATATCTGGGTGTGGAGGCACACACCATGAATCCCAGCATTTGGAAGAAGAGGCAGGCAGAGCTCTGTGAGTTTGAGGTCAGCCTAGACTTCATGACAAGTTCCAGGCCAGCCAGGGCTACATGTGAAGACCCTGTCTTAAGAAACAAGACAAGGAGCCAGGCAGTGGTGGCTCATGCCTGTAATCCTAGCACTCTGGGAGGCAGAGGCAGGGGGATTTCTGAGTTCAAGGCCAGCCTGGTCTACAGAGTGAGTTCCAGGACAACCAGGGCTACACAGAGAAACCCTGTCTCAAAAAAAACAATAGCTGAAAGTTATCAAATGTATGCACACAATTGAAAAACATGCAGGGTCATTTGCAGAGGAGAAACAAACACACAGCTACAGTTTGAATTGTTAAAAGCATAAAATTAACCGTCCAACACTCTTTATTTTTAATTATTTATTTAAAATCATGTGAATATGTGTGTGTGCCCTTGGAGGCCAGAGGTGTTGGGTCACCTGGAGCTGTAGCTCTATAAGGCTGTGAGCCACTAGATATGGTGTTCTTAACTGCTGCCATCCCTCCAGCCCTCAGCCTGCATTCCATACTGAGGAGGCCTAGTGAACTCCCTGCCAGTCATTACCCTAAGCAGTTTAGCTCTAAGAAATCCCCTAGCAGTACAGGGTATTTCAGCACCTGCTACCAGTTAAGGCTTTTAAACAACAGTAGGTTTTTGCTGCTGATATATATATATATATATATATATATATATATATATATATATATATATATACACACACACACACACACTGGTGGATGTGGGGAGGTGAGACAAGGTGTCTTTGTGTAGCCTTCGTGTAGCTTTCCTACCTGGCTTCTTTGTTCTCTGAGCTTCAATTATGAATAAATGCCTAGGTCATAAGCTTTGGCTTGTTCCCGCTAGCTCGTAACTCAATTATCCCATTTAAACTAAGTCTGCCTAAATTCTTGTTTCTCAGAACTGGAAAAGTCTGAAACAAGTCAATTCTAGGGGGGAGCATACACACACACACACACACACACACACACACACACCTCACAGTCAGCCAATCAGGAAGCTGCCCCACTATCTAGCCTGATCTAACCTCAAGGGTAGTCAGGAGTTGCAGAAACTGACCCACCACCTAGCTTGAGCCAAGTAGAGTTAATCAGTAAAAGTCTCCCAAAGCCCCCAGAGCCTTAGCCAATCACAAAGGTACCTATACCCCTGGAGATAGAACCAACCAATCAAAGGAAAGAAAGGTAAAAGTGACCCCACTCCTCCCCTAACAAACTTTAAATTGACCCTGCAAAGTCCACACCTCTGTCTTCCATCCTGAAGTATGGTAGATCCCTGCATGCAGGTTCTCTGAAGAATAAACACTCTTTACTGTTGCATACTATTTGAGTCTGGGGTATTATTCTTCGCAAATCACAGATCTTTACACCTCTCCTCAGTTTTGTGCATTGGGAAAATATCCTGCCATTCTCTCTCTCTCAGAGTTCCAATCTCTCTACCAGAATTCTCACCTATTACTTCCTGCCTTTTGCTAATAGTCCATCAGCTTTTTCTTGACAGGTGATGCTTCCACACAATGCACAAGACATTCTTTTTATCCCTTGAACTCACTCGTTAGTGTAGGCTGACCTCAAAATCAAGAGACTCACCTGCCTCTTCCTCCTGAATTCTAGGATGAAAGGTGTGTGTCAACGCTCCCCAACTCTTGGTGATTCTTTTGAAAGCCATTCAATTTTACCAATAAAGACTCAGGAGCCAGATGCAATGGCAAAAGCCTGCTAGCTCAGAGAGGCAGGGAAAGCACCCAGCTGACCTTCCTACTTCATCAGCCTCCCATAAGGAGAAGGCTATTTCTCCACACTGCCTTAAACACTTTCCGCTCCAAGTCCCTCCCTTCTCTCTCCTGGGTTTCATTACACTCACTCCCTGTCAGCTGGCTGCTTGCTCTGCCTCTTGCCGTGTCTTTGACTTCACTTAGCTCTTGTTACAGAGAGCTCTTGATAAAAGGTGTGTGCTAGGACTGAACCACACCACAATAAGGTTTTCCCAGTTCACCATCTTGGGGTTCACAATATGATCAAATATTCTGCAAGAGGGAGTCAATTATATAGAGGTTAGTGCCTCCTGTTCCAAGTCTGTCCCCACGTTTTAGGGCATTCTTTAGTCTTCACAACACACCAGCAGGCAGGGACTCTTACTCCTAGTTCACTAATGAGGAAAACAGAGGCCCAGTAATGTGTCCAAGGTCATGCAGCTCTGGGCTCTGGCTCCAGAGAAGCTCTAAACATCTCACTGGTGTCTCCACAGATACCGTACATTAGGACTCTTGGGAACATAAAACAGGATGCTGGGTCTCACTCCTGAAATGCTCTAACTGATTCCACCTCAGGGAAAAGCAGGAGCAGGGGCCTGGGGGCCACAGAGCCACTGAGCTAGCAGGGACTGGCTGCATCCACGAGTCCAACAGTAGATTTAGTTTAGCCATGCTGTTCCTTTCTGTCCTGACAGCATGACCGTATCCTGCACAGCAGAGCCGGAAGACATGAGAAGGTACTGTCTAAATGCGCAAATATTACTGCTTTGAAAAACCCATCCTACAAATTTAGGTGTGGCCAAGCTATGTAGATGTAAAGTCTGGTCCTGACTTACTTCCTAAGTTAAGTGTAAACATAACCAGCCACACTGGGAGGAGAACATCATTGACAGTACACAGCCAAGGGGTTCTGCGTGCATGATATACTAAGCAGCCACTGAGGTCTATGGAACATCTTGCCATAAACCATTTTTTTATACATCATTAATCTTGAAGACTTTTAAGTATATTTATTGGAAACAATGGATCTTAGATCTTCTATAGTCACTATCTGAACCCTACCACGCTAAGGGAAGAGACCAGTTGAAATGTAAGATTTAGAAAAAATTACTGGGCTCACTGATGCATACCTATATGACCAGTATCCAGAAAGCACAAGCCAAGCTGATCTACATAGTGAGTTCTTGACCAACTAGGGCTGGATGGCTAGACCCTGTCTCAAAATAAAGCAGACATAAATTAATAAATAAATAATAAATAAATAAAATGTTAAGTTACTCTGTTTTAAGGCAGTATCTCACTATGTACCCCTGGTTGGCCTGGAACTGTGTAGACCAGGCTAACCTCAAACTCTCAGAATTCCATCTGCTTCTCTCTCCAGAATAAATAAATACTAGGATTAAAGGTTTGTCACATTGGGCTCCAGATTGTTTTTTTGTTTGTTTGGTCGGTTTTGTTTAAGACTGCCCCAAGAGTGCCCTCCACCTTTTAGGTATGATGTATATGCAGAGGTTTTTGTGAGAAAGATAAGACCAATGCTTGATTTGGAAACCATGCTCAGGCAAATTCAAGTCATTGTCCTGGGTAGAACATTATTATAGATGTGTTAAAAAGAAGAGCTACAATGGATGTCTCAGAACAAATTAGCGCCCCAGCTAGACCACTAGGTGTCTATGGAGAGGTCAAGGTGAGGTCATCAGCCTAGCTCCATCATCACTCCTTGTGTGGCCTTGAGCAAGACCATGGCAGTTCCTCCACTGTAATACAGGGTTAGTGGCACAGCAGACTTAGAATAAAGCATGAAGCACAGTACTGGAACACCAAGTTCTCAATGTTGGCCAACTCTGAATTCACTCTAAGCCACCAGCATTACATTACCATGGAAGTGCACGATCTAGGGAGAGCTCTGCTTTTGCCTTTCAGGGCACGCTACACTTGAAGACCATGCCACAGGAAGCTCACCCTGAGGTGCTGATGCCCGGGGCTGGGCTGGGGGTATCTGCCCAGGTTCCAGGAGATCCCAATAATTAGCAGGTGTGGCCAAGTTTAAAGTGAGGTTATATTACAGAGTAAGCGGCTGTTCCAGATTTTAAAGATGGATAAAGTTGGGCTGGCTAGCTGGCTGAGTGGGTAAAAGTGCTTGCTTGCCTCCAAGCCTGACAATCTACTTCAATCCTCAGAACACATGACTGAGAAACTGGCTCCTGGAAGTTGTCCTCTGTGTGCAAGCTATGGGACATATGACTCCCTCCACCACAATAAATGAGTAAAAAAAACCAAATGCAACACATAATATTTAGATAGAGGGCATTGGGAACAATAAGTCATTTGGGGGTCAAATAGAGAAATTTGAACATGAGCTGCATTACTAGGGGAGACTACCAGGGACAGTAAGATGGCTCAGTAGTGGCTTGCTGTGCAAGTCTCCTAACCTGATGTTGATCCCTGGAACCCAGATAAAGGTAGAAGAAGAGATCCAAATACAGAGTTATCCTCTGTCTTCCATACCTGTGCCATGGGATACATGCCTCTCTCCCCTCTCCCTCTCTCTCTCTCTCTCTCTCACACACACACACACATATAGAGTAAAATTTTAAAAAAGATAATGGCCAGGCTGGAGAAATGGCTCAGTGGTTAAGAGCACTGACTGCTCCTCCAAAGGTCCTGAGTTCAAATCCCAGGAACAACATGATGGCTCACAACCATCCATAATGAGATCTGATGCCCTCTTCTGGAGTGTCTGAAGACAGCTACAGTATATATAGTAAAATACAGTATATATTTACTCATATATAGTAAGTAAATAAATCTTTAAAAAAAGATAATGGCCTAGTTATCTTGTATGCTAATGGCACTGTGACATCTGTATTACTAAAAGGACGTTCTTTGTGGTCTTATGTGGGCATGGGGAGCATACTTGTCACTTGTTTTCAAACAAACCTGGAAAAAGTGTATGCAGAGAAAGTACTCCCAGGGAAGAGATACAAGGTTTCTGAGGTCTGTTGTGGTTTCAATGTGCCAGTCCTCCTCTGCAGTGTCTGAGCACTTGGTACAAGTTTGTGGTGCTGTTTGGGAAGACTGTGGTATCTTTAGGAGGCAGAAACCCACTGGAGAAAATGAGACACTGAGGGGCCTTGAGGTTTTAAAGGCCAGCCAACTTCCTGTTCACTGTGTGCTTTGACTGGGAGGCAGCCGGGGCAGCAAGCCTCCTGTTTCTGCCATATGCCTTCCTTGTCTTGGCAAAATGTATCCCCTAGAACTAACTGTAAGGCAGAATGAGCTCCCTTCTTGCCTCAAATTGCTTTTTCTATTTTGTCACAATGAATAACATAACAAAGTGTCCTATATCCCAGGCTGGCCTTTGACTTACCATGCAGCCAAAGGTGACCTTGAACTTCTGATCCTCCTGTCTCCACCTGTAATCTGGAATTAGTACTGTACAAAGCTGAGGATCATACCCAAGGCTTCATCCATGCTAGACAAACACTCTGCCACTGAGCTACATCCCAGGGGACACAAAGTCATTCTAAAAATTCTTTCAACCGTTAGACATTTATTAAAATTTTCAAAGTAAAAACTAACTCACACTAATACTTAATCCCCAGCTATCATTTGAATTACAGCGGAGTGCAGTGGCCTGTGGAGTCCTCTCTGGATTCTTATCCCATAGTCCTTCAATTTGGATGGATAGACATACACACACATGCATGCACACACATCCTGGTTAGGGTCACTATTACTATGGTTAAAAACCATGACCAAAAGCAAGTTGTAGAGCAGAGGGTTAATTTTGCTTATACTTCCATATAAGTCAAGGGAAGAGCTCAAACGGGGCAGGAATCTGGAGGCTGGAGCTGAAGCAGAGGCCATAGACGGTGCTGCTTACTTACTGTTCCTCCTGGCTTGCTCAGCCTGCTTTCTTATAGAACCCAGAACCAACAGCTCAGGGGTGTCTTCACCTACAGTGGGCTAGGCCTGCCTACATCAATTAGCAATCAAGAAAATGCCATATAAGGCCGAGCGGTGGTGGCACAGGCCTGTAATCCCAGCACTCTGGGAGGCAGAGGCAAGTGGATTTCTGAGTTTGAGGCCAGCCTGGCCTACAGAGTGAGTTCCAGGACAGCCAGGGCTACACAGAGAAACAATATTAAAAAAAAAAAAAAAAAGAATAAAAAAGAAAAAGAAAATGCCATATAGGCTTGCCTACAGCCTGATGGTAGGGAGGCATTTTCTTAATTAACACTCTCTCCACTCCAATAACTAGCTTATGTCTCTCTCACACACACACACACACATACACACACACACACACACACACACACACAGAGAGAGAGAGAGAGAGAGAGAGAGAGAGAGAGAGAGAGAGAGAGAGAGAGAGAAATGGATAAAATATACATATAAACCTTATAGCTAATAAAAAAAAGGGGGGGGGGAAGAGGCTCAAAAACTCTGAAAAGCAAAATCAGTGGCAGTTAAATATGTGCCAATGGGTAAGAAATACTCAAAATTTATTCTGAAAAGGCCTGTAACTTGCTGGCAGGAGTCCACTGGCCTGCCCACCACTCTCTGGGCAGAGGAAGAGAATGGGAGGAAATGCGGTGATAGAGATGAAAGGTAAGCTATCGCAAAAGGAGGGACTAACAGCAGGGACAGGCACCACTGAAGCTGCAGGTTTGTAATCAAGATGGACCCATCCTGTACAATGTGACAAGGAGCTTTGTACCCTGGAGGAGTGCCTTGTTTGTCTATGCAGTTTCATTCAGGCCAGTGACACCTGTCTGTTTGCCTCACACCCACAGGCAAAACTACACACAAGCCCAAAATCTGTTGTGCTCCAAAACTTCTCAATTATAGAATCCCTGAAGAAATTTGGGTCCTAGAAGTAGCTATAAGGCAAGCCAGCTTGTGGTGGTTTGAATAGGTTTGGGTCCCAGAGACTCTTGAAGAGAGTCTTCTTCAAGAGATGCTTGAAGGCTTGGCCCATGGGGAATTGCACTATTACGAGGTGTGGCCTTGTTGAAGTAAGTGTATCACTGTGGAGGTTAAGTCTTGGGGTCTCCTACACCTAAGTGCTGCCCAGTTTGGAATTCCAGTTTGACAGCCTGCATGAGTCTCCTCCTGGCTGCCTGTGCTCCTTCAGATCAAGATGTAGATCTTTTGGCTCCTTCAGGCCCACATCTGCCTGCACACGGCCATGGTTCCCACCATGGTAATAGATTGAACTCTTGAAACTGTAAGTCTGCCCCAATTAAATGTTTGCCTATATAAGAGTTGCCTTGGTCATGGTGTCTCTTCACAGCAATAAAACTGTAAGACAGAAGTTAGTACCAAGGACTGAGGCCTGTCCATGCTTTTGTTTGGAGGAAAATGGATTTTGCAACTCTGGGGTATTGACTGTAATAGGACTGACTGATCATGTTTTATTTGGAGGAATGTGAATTTGGGGACTTTGGATTTGGAAAGCAGTAGAATGCTTCAAATGGGGCTTAATGGGCCATCATAGCAGGATTATGGAAGCCATTGGTGCTGAGAGCGATTTGAACTCTGGGGCCTGGTTCAAGAGGTTTCAGGAAAAAAAAGAGTTTTAGTATGTTGTCTAGAGATAATTCTTGTGATATTTCAGTGAAGAATGTGGCTGCTTTTCACCCATGACTAAAGAGTGTGCCTGAGGCTAATGTGAGGAGATTTAGATTAATCACACTGAGGAAAGAAAACTCAGAAAAGCCTAGCATCTGTGGTTTAGTTTTATAAAGGGTGTTTTTGATCAAGCATAGCAAACTTAGAAAGGAAAAATACCAAATGTATGGTTCAAGTATTAAAGGGGCACCAGGAGATAAAATGGAGATAAATCCTGCGTTTGAGGATATTAAATGAATTAAGGAAGAGGTGATCTTAGGGCAAGAGCTCATCCAGCTAAGTTTTTTGTTTATGCATTTGCAGTTGTATGATGTAGTTATATCATGTTAGGCATTATTATGACCTGGTTATTGTTTTCATTTAGACATAAGGCGATATGATGTGTGTTAAATTGACAAGAAATGGATTGTGGTGGCTCTTCTTGCTTGTCAACTTGACTATCTGTAATGAACTATGATCCAGAATTTATAAAGATCCTGTGAAAAGGGATTAAAGGAAAGTTTAAGCCGGTGGTGGTGGTGGCGGCAGTGCACGCCTGTGATCCCAGCAGTTGGGAGGCAGAGGCAGGCGGATTTCTGAGTTCGAGAACAGCCTGGTCTACAGAGTGAGTTCCAGGACAGCCAGGGCTACACAGAGAAACCCTGTCTTGAAAAACCAAAAAAAAAAAAAAGAAAAAAAGAAAAGTTTAGGTCCAGGTGTAGTAGTTTACATCTTTAATCTCAGTACTCAGGAGACAGAAGCATGAAGATCTCTTGAGTTCAAGGTCAGTCTACAGATCACTTTCCAGACAGCCACACTTAGGCAATAAAAGGAAATCATTTAAAAAAAAAAAAGTGACATAAGCCCTTTGGAGGAGCCCAGAAGACCACGTGGGGATTCCAGATATTGGAACAAGAAGCTGTGAAAGTTGAAGAAGTTGCCTTGGAGACCCTAGGATGTTAGAGATGCCAGAGGTGTAGAATTCCTGCTGAGGAAAGCTGCTAACAGGGAGCAGAACCATCCAAGGAGAAAGAATTGTGTTGCAGTCAACAAAGCTGAAAGGAACTGGAGCTCTGAAAAGCATATTGACATCAGACACAGAGATACAGCGTCTAAGGTCTGCCCAGCTAGCTTTTGGCATTTCTTTAGTCCAGTATTTCCTTTCTATGATGTTTTGGAATGGTACCGTATATCCTGTGCCATATGTTGGAAGTATATGATCTGCCTTATTTTGATTTTATAGGGGATTACATGATTGCATGAATCTCAGAAGATTTTGGATTGTTAAACACTGTTGAGACTGTGATAGACTATGGGGACTTTTGAAGTTGGACTAAACACATTTTGCATTATATTATGACTATAAGCCTGTGGGGTCATGGAGTGGAATATGGTGGTTTGAATAGATTTGGCCCCCACAGAATCATGTGTTTGAATGCTTGGCCTACAGGGAGTAGCACTATTAGGAGGTGTGGTCTTGATGGTGTTAGTATGTCTACTGCTGAGTGGGAGGGTGGGTGGGGCTTTCAGGTCTCCTACACTTAAGGTCTGCCCAGTGTGGAATCCAGGCTCCTACTGGCTGCCTTTGGATCAAGATAGAGAACTCTCATCTCCAGTTTTGCTTATCTGCCTACACATTGCCATGCTTCCCACCATGATAATAGATTAAATTTCTGAAACTGTAAGCCAGCCCCAATTAAATGTTCGCCTTTATACGAGTTGCCTTGGTCATGGTGTCCCTTCACAGCAATAAAATCCTAAGACACATCTTCTACAAAGTCTGTCTATAGAAGATCTGACATAGATTCTCTTGACTAAACCTTGTTCTTATTCTATCTATGAGTAAGTAGATCAAGACACTAGAGTAGAAACAGGCATTTTACCTTTAGCTCCCAAGCTAGCCACTTAGGGTCACAGTCTATGCAAGGTAGCTACCTTTGTGTCACCCATTGTCTGCCAAGAAAGAACAAGGCCCACTGACGACCCATGCCATCTTTGTGATCAAGATGACCATGAGCACAATTTCCCACCATGTAGCCAAAGATGAACACTCTTTTGTACCAATCT